>NC_037638.1:25407148-26112148 GCF_003254395.2 Apis mellifera
CCGTTTTAAGAAAAGAAGGAAAAGAATTTTTTACGAGATGTTTCGAAATATCCCCCACTGTTGGAATTAATTTCGACCCGTTTTTAGGGCAAACAACAAATTCAGGGAAATTCGTGATCGGACGCTGAAGTTTCTCGGCAACGGAATAACTAATTGCAGTGCGTACAGAGAGTTGGTGGTGGTAGCCGAAGGTATACCTAATTGCATCGAGCAACACTTATTTTATGCTACCTTTTGATTCCTCTTGGCTAGTGTATTTCTATCGGCTATTTAAGGAACGGACGGGGCGAATAACAGATGTATTTCCATTAACCGAGACCCGTGTTCATGCTCGTTTATATATCGAGCCTCTATTAAACAGCTTCGTTTCTTCTTAGAGAGCGAAAAGTGTCCCCCGGTGATGACGGAACGAATCTCCACTTCCTTTGTGCGATCATCCTCCACCAGATGTTACCGGATCGATCTTCCACCGTGTCGTAAATCGAACGCCGCCTCCGCTTTACGTTCTCTCCATTTTTTTCTACGTACCCTTGTATATACCTTCTTCTCGCAAAACGCCTTTCGAAAAACGTTAATTCTCCACGGTGCACGGTCACTCAACGATGAACACCGATCGTACAATTTTACTACATCGTGTCTTGCGTCTCTGCGGAGAGAGAGGAGGAGAAAAGGAGGAGGAATAAGGTTTTCTTCTCGTCGAGTCACGTCTCCCTTCGTCAAAAGCCATCCCCGGCCACGTGAATCACAATTCTCCCCTCCTCGTTCCACCTCCTAAGAGGCCTAACGATCCGACTTTGCACACACGCCAGCCTTAGAGCACGCCAGCTGACTCACGCAGCGAACCACCGCGCGCTCTCCTCTCCTCTGCGCGTCTCTCCTCTCTCTCTCTCGATCCTCTTGTTGCAGCGTGCATCGAGAGAATGAAACCACGCTTCGCCTCTCTAGTCTCGTTCCATACTCGGCACACACTTGTGGCATTCAGTGGCCGGCCAGTTCCGTTCTCCGTTCCTTCGTGGCACGCTCGTGATCGACGTCGTCGGTTCACCTCGATTTCCCTCGTCGATCATTTCCTCGGAGAGGATGATCAGAATCGGAGAGGATCGAGGTAACACCGAGGTGTGGATTATCGAGACGTTGGCGGATCCTGAGTGGAGGAAAGAGTAGTGCGTGTTTCAAGTTCGTGCGTGAATTTCGTCGAAGCGATGGTGTTTGGATAAATTTACGGATCCGATTGAACTGCTCGACTTCGTGACGCGAAGAGAAAACGTTCTTTTGACATGATTTGACCTGACATTCCATTTTCCTTCCTTTATAGTGATCCTGGAACTTCAGAATTTCTCGAACAGTTTTTCCACGGTGAAATTGGTGACTTTACGGATCGAGAGTGACTTTATATTCGCTTCTTTTGTTTTTTTTTTTTTTTTTTTCCGATTTAGTTAGCAAATCGTCGAATCATGGGGGGGAAGGGCGACGAGTGTACGCGGGAACCGACGACGATTCGCGAGACGAGAGTTCTTTTATCCGACGCCCAATCGGTTTTTCGACGACTGCTGCGTTGAAATCCGGCGTTCCTGGCTCGTTGCCATCGTGAAATTTGATTCACACCGAGGTCCAAGTGGAATCAGGAATGCATCCGACCACTCTGTCAACTCTGGAGATTATGAGGAATCTCGGCTTGGATCGATACCATGCCTCGATTATTCCGACACGCTGCTGCCATGTTCCATCCAGTCTTCTTTATCGATACTTCCGCGACGCGACAAACGTTCAATTAAGTGCCCGAAACTAGCTATATGAAATTTACACCATCGTCTGGACGAATAATTCTAGTCATTTTTATTTCTTACTTTTTTACCATCGACGAACCCACAGAGGAGATTAGAAAAATTATTAGAATCATCGAGGGGAAAATTTCAAAGGAATTCTCTTATCTCTCGAATCGTTGGAATATCTGGGAATTTTAAGAAAGAAATGGGGAGAAAGATCGTCTTGGTTTGATGCGAAAGTGTCGATATCGTATCGTAGTTTCGTCTATTGTGTGGATGCGAGGGGAGAATTCGCAGGATGGCGAGCAGCGAAGTGATGCTGGCGCCCACCACGGCGCCTGGAACGTCGAGACGGGAGATGGACGACGTGAGAGATATGGTTAGAAACGCGACCGTCACCACCGTTTACGTAAGTCTTAGTAAGGGGATAATCTTACTCGTTAACGATAGCGCCATCTCATTTGTAATATGGGCCACGAGATTCACAGATTATTATTAATCTTCCCTCGTCAGCGAACTTATCTCTCTTTTCTTATCTCCATAACCGATATCGCTTATCGATATTCGATGCCAGATGTTTATCGAAATTCCGATTTCCATCGCGATCAATGTACCTGAAAGTAAACCAAGTGTAATAAAAGTTGTTATACACACGTAGATTATTAACGTAATTTCGATAAATGGGACGCGATTTCTTTTCCAACTGGAACGACACTGGTTAATGGTTGTAAGAAGACGGGGAGGAATTTCTGACGAAAGATTTCTTGTGAAAAACTTGTATCCATTCTTCTTTCTTTTCTGTACATCGAAAGAATGTTCCATCTTTCTTTCTTTATATTTAAATTTTGCGTAATCAGAACTTGTTATCTCGTGTACACGTTATCACTGTTGATAGTGATAAAATAGAGAAGAGTATCGAAATCGAGGTTTAACGATAAAAAATTAAACTTTATACTTTGGGATGATAATATTTCATTGCTCGAGATTTTCTTGTTAAGTCTTGTCCAATGGTTAACGGCGTTATTTATGCGCGTTCTGAAAGGCGGAGAGGAAAACTGGGTCGCGTGGAAAATTAATAATGACCCGGTGATAACGCACCGTGTTTCGTGGATATCTCTTATTCGCACGGAACAAGCGTATTGACTTCGATCGCGCGTGGCAAATCCAACGTACAGCAACGGTTTATCGTTAATCGATGGAAAAAATCTACGCAGCGCGATTTATCGAGAACCGCGGTATTTTAACTCTGGTAAAAAAAAAAAAAAAAAAAAAAAGAATTGAAAGATATCGCGTATGTGATTAATGTTTCTTTGATTTTCGTTTTGGATTTCGTTGGAATTTAAAGCGTGAACCGATATGAATTTCATTTTAAAAAAAGTTACGGATCAAATTTTCGAGATCGACGTGTTCCGTATTTTTCGTGCAATCATTTTGAATGGGAATAAAAAGAAAAAAAGAAACAATATGAGTTGTATAATCGACCATTGTGCGGAAGAATTAATTCTTATTGCACGATTCATCATCGTGAAATTGCTTGAGAATTATTAGATAACCGAGAAATAGTACTAGATCCGTGAAGATTCATTCATCGAATTTTTTGTTTTCCTCGCGTGCGAACGTTTAAAGAATTTTTTTTTAAATGAAATGAAAATTAAATGAAATTCATCCCTAAAGGAGGAGGAGGAGGAATCGAATTATCCGTTCGAAACAATCCGACCACGTTAATAATAATAATAAGATTCTCAAATTTAAATATAATGACGAGCGAGCAAAAACGAATGGAGAAATACACGTAAATTAAATTCGCATGGTTCGACGTACTTGTGCGAGATTACGTTTCATCGTAGTCAGTTTTATGATACAACACGGCCTTTCATATTCAGTCGTGGCAACATCGTTTCGAGCCATTAAATGCATTTTAAACATTTCGTTGTTGTCGCCGGTTATTACCGGCCACCGCTTGTGTCTCAGTACTTGGCGAAGGACAATAGTAGTGTCAAGGACAAGATTTCACTCTCAAACCATGAAATGGTCACGGTGCCTGAGCGGTAATGATTGTGGATGGTGTCATTTTTAGCTGTGCAGCAGCATTGGCTGTTTTTATTCCGCTACGCAAGCGTTACGATAAACGAGGCTTTTTTCCTTTTTCTTTTTTCTTTCTTTTTTTTGCCGAGAGAATTGGTTTCGGTCGATGCTCGAACAAAGGATATTTTCCAAGGAAGGAAGACGTTTTCTGGGGAGGAAGAAATATAATTTATAGCCTTTACTTTGACGATGGCTCGCAAATTATCGGAAGCTGCCGAGAAACGAGAGTCATTTATTTATTTAACGTTTACGAAGGTGTTCGATTTATGAGAGGTTTGAAAAAAAATATACACCCTTGGTCCAAATTTAATTCGAAACTTTCTTTCGACTACTGTGTTATTGGAAGGAAAAAAAAAAAATGTAAACCGCATTTGGAAAAAAGGTAAAGGATAAAAGAATTTAAAGGGAAAAACGTATTTAGTTGGACCCGGGCCACAAACTTTTTTTTCCCTTCCCGATTCATACTCCAAATACTCCCTTTGATCTTTTCGAGCTACGAGTTTAGGAAAAAAATAGAAAGATGGAATAGTAAGTGAGTTAAATTTATCCCTTTGGGAACGATATCTAATTTTTTAATGTAATCTCTCTATTATTTATCAATTCTAAGAAATATTCGATGGAAATATCAATACCGTGAACAGATATCGATTTCGAAGACCAAGACTTTAATTGTGAAAATATCAATTAAATACATTTCTTATATTCTTTTCTGCATCAACTCTTCCCAAAATTAATACAGCAAAGACTCTTCCAAACCATTTCAACGATCGATAAAATTATCCCTCAGATGTTTCCATCTCGAAGAAGCAAAACGAAGCGAGTAATTCACGGTTGAAAATATTCGATACGTGACAAATCGTCGCCGGTGTATTTTTCGATACGGTTCGACAGATCCTCAATGCTCCGGGTGTTGCGTCGACTCGCGTTGCACGATTAATTAACAGCTTGATCACGTATTCGATGTATACTGGTTTTACGTGCGCGTGTGGATCTCGGACTTCCTTTCGGTGTTGCGTGGACTTGCGCGGCGTAGGTTTGGAATGACTGCCTACTTCTAGTTCCTTTCTGTCCATTTTTTTTTTCCACAATGTTGCGAGAAATTGTACGGGTTTGACAAATAAAAATCCGCTGGGCGTAACTCTGTCTAGCCGCCAGCTGCTGTCAAACGATAAATGTGGACACTTTCCACCTCTTGTTACAACAATGCAACGCGGTTTAAACGCGCGTGGGCGCGTTGACGGTGATAGATCGACGCGATAATTTGTATTAATGAATTTTTGATTCCGTTCTTTTTTCTTTTTTTTTTTTGAAACAGGTTTTTCGGATATTTTCCGAAAGGATTGTTGATTGTGTTTTTTCGCGAAGTAAATTAACCAAGCAAAGTATGAATATCTTAGAGGAAAAACTTGCGCCGTTAATGGTAAAGAGAGATTAAATTGTTCCTTGGGAATGAGTTGAATTTTTTTCTTCCTTGGAATCGTTGATTGTATTTTTCTTGAAACCCAGAGATATTAAGAGAAATTAAGTATTATTTAGAAATGGGAAAATTACAATCGTCAAAGTTCGCTATTCTTTTACTTCTTATCCTTCAATTTTAATAAAAGTCTAGTGAAACTTAATAATCTTTAAAAAGTATTATATATATATTTTTAAAAAGCACGTTTTTCAAGAAATGATTTGTCGTAAATTGTTATAATAAACCTTTCGACGAGGAGGAATTTTTCAGGGAAAATTTCCTGGAAATTATGATAATATATATTATTACGACGAGCAGGATTATATTTATAATAATTGCGAGGAATTTATAAATGGGCGTTTTTTTTTTTTTCTAAGGTTAATTAGAATATTGAACGACGGATGCAAAGATAAATGATGATAGGATGCTATTCTTAATTCGCTCTTATTATTCCACCTCTTTTTTACTCTTAATGGATTTAACCCTTTCTTAATTACACGTGGCATTCCCATCACCGCTTTTCTTCATTGTTACAAAATTTCAAGATCATCCTCCTCCTATAGAATTGTATACATTAACTTTTCTCATCTTTCGTGTCTCCTTTATTCCATTATCCGTTCGACTTGCGCTTTCGTTCTTCACCTTCACTTTTGCATCGTGTTCTCTTCACGAAATTCGTCCATCATTTTTTTTTTTTTTTTGGATCGAGTTGATGCGAGTAACTTCATCTTGTATCGAATGAATCTCGAAAATACTGGGAAGAATTTCTTCCACTGTTCAAATTTTATTCGCAATAAATTTTATCGAGAGTCAGTGGAGCGAAAATTTAAGTTAAACATATTTCGTTTACACGAGAAACGTAATGCAACGACTTTATGCTGCAATCGACACACGATATCTGACTCCGTTATCTGAACAGTAGTTCAATTTCGTCTCTGAAACAAACGTGAACCACTACCTTATCTACATGATTTTTCCTGGCCTAAAAAATTAACTGGTCGATCAACCGAATAAATCTTCGAGGAGAGTCAGATGCATTTTTTTTTCTTTCTTCTTCTTCTTTTTTTTCTGTCGACAAAGAAATCATCGTGAGATTAAAGATATTAAACGATCACGGTGTTATTCTTTCTCGTTTGCTCTCACCGTGAGACCTTTGCGATCCTTGTAGGCGGATCGAAATGTGAGAACCGACCGCTTCCTTGTTTGGTAACGTCGATCAACGACGCTTTCCAGTATTTTTTTATTCATCCGTGACACCACGAGCATATCTGCTAGCCTCTTTAACGCACAATTTTCTTGTCTTTTTTTATTCGAGGAAAGTTTAAAAAATTTCTGACGCATAATGCAATGAATTAAAACTGGAAAATTTGGATTTAATATCGTTCCTGAATTTTTAATTTCCTTCAAGTTAATTGATCTTTCTGATTATTATAATAAAATCAATTAATTATAATTAGCATCGTGCCAAGATGCTTCAAAATTGTTTTCTACGCGCCAGAAAGAATCTGGTGGCAAATTACGTTTCATTAGCAAGAAAGGTGGCCAATTAAAACGTTTATTCTTGTTCCATTATTCATTTTAGACGACGAATATTCGAAACGGAGAGAAGACAGTATTTTGGAATTTCGAATTGGTACTCTTTTCGGTATCTTTGACCGTGTAACGATTCGTTGCCCGAGACGGGCGCTTTAACGATCTCGGTGAAATATCAAAGTGGCCACTTGGAAATAAATTCTGAAAAACTTTTCGGTATCACGGCACGTCGACGCGTTGAAGAGTTTTTTTCTTTTTTTTTTCCCCCACCCCTCTTTCGACTCTCGGCGCTCTTTCTAAGCAGCAGCTCGTCGAAACGCCACTCGAAGTTTCTCGAGTTCCCTTCGAATCGTCACCCCCGTCATCGCCTCGTAACACGCATCTGGCGAACGCTCGTAAGATCGGTGAAAACAAATTGGTATACGAGTATTTCCCTCTCTCTTTTTCTTTTTCGAACGTTGTGAGAAAAAGGATACGTGTAATTTTGAATTTTAATCGATCGTAAAGGAACGAAAGTATTTTGAAAGAGGCAGTTCGAGTTTGAGTCGATAAAATTATTCTTTTTGTAAAAGGAATCGTGCAAGAATCGATTATATCTTTTGCATAAAAAAGAAAATTTTGATTTCGAGCAAACTATTTTTTTTTTAGAAGAAATCGAACTTTTTCCAAAAATAAATCCACGTAGAGAAATGGAGAATGGATCGAATAAACGAATTCACGGTTTCTTATAAATTATTTTCTTCCTTACGTAATCGAAGATTTCGAAGGAACAAGGATCGCACACTTGGAGGAAGATCGTCCTGTCGCGTGCCCTTTCCTCGAATATCACGCAAATCGAATATCAAATTCGATCGGTTCCACAATGTGAACGCTACTCGCGATAGAGGATCACCTTCAACTTTCGAAATTACACCGTATCTTGTGCAAATGGGCGGCGTGGGCACGCGTGGGCGTCCTACGAATGCCGTCGTATCGTATATTTTATGTATATGTATATCCTCGTGCTTCGGACAATAAAACTAACTTCTCGATATCGTTGTACATCGATTGATCGCGCACGATCGTTTCGAAATCGTGTTTCTTACGTTACGGTTATAACGCGATCGCGTTTCCGGTATTTGCTGGATTAATTTCCTCGTTAAATTACACGCGAATATCGACGAATCTCTTCTCGCATTCGTGATTAATTCCTCGCGCACCACGTTTACTTGATGCCTGTTTATTCGATCGTAGATAGGAATACGGGAAGAAATATTGAATTTTTCGGAAGAATGAAAATTTTTGTGGAATAAGACGATATATTTCTTATCGCGTGGAAGGAATATTTTTACCGAACAGCGCGGACAATGTTTCTCGAACGGTCTATCTTATCTTCTCGGGAAGCATTATCAAAAACGAAATAAGAGGGTGGTATTTGCGTGAGCTTATCGTTATCGTTATTCTAGCTGCGACAAATATGCAAATACGAAAGTAGGAACGCCTCGTTCGGTGTTCGTGCCTCGCGATGTATAACGAATATTTTTCCTTGCAAAATTACAGTTTCGAATTAATCGAAATTAAAAGAATGAACGCAAATAATAGTTGTTTGAAGGTGGTAAAAAATTAAGGAAGGAGGCAAGGAAGAATCCAGGAATAACTCTAACGATATCCCTTTGGGATCAGGTTTTTCATCCTACCCTTTCATCCTGTTTACGGTGGAACGTTTCACAAACGAACGATCGTACGGAGAAATATTCGACTTTCTCCCCTTTCCGTTCTTCCCTCTTGTTCCGCGAATTAAAACATTTCCATTCCGGTGAGAGGTTTCGCCTCGAGTTCGAGAACACCGAGTCCCTCGAAAAATCGTCCTTCTTCTCTCTCTCTCTCTCTCTCCACCACGCGGCGCAAGCTCTCTCCACCAGTGCTTGGTGACTCATCCTACTCACGCACCGGTTTTTGCGCGTGTAAGTACGACGCCGTTGCGCGCGCCAGCTGACTTTCCAGACAGTACTCGACGCGGTCACAAGGGGAGAAGAGAACTCTCGGTTTCTATTCGCGGAAGAACGGAGGCAAAACGGAGCCAAAACCCTTTTAGCTAAAAGGGAACGTAACCAACGGTACAGGTGCAAAGCATCGGTCAACCGAGCCTCTTTATTTTCCACAAATTATTACGTTCGATCGATAACGTTCGTTTTTATTTTAGGATTTTAATCGTGATTTGATGATCGATGTTCAAATCGATAATAGAGAGAAAAATAAAATAAATTTCATCCGATTTATTTTGACGATTCGAATCAATAATTTTTAAAGTTAAAATCTGATGGAGAAATTATCCGAGGAAATGAATCAATGGATTTTCTGTAACGAATATGAACATTCGCTTTTGACAATTTTAATCGTAATTTTTGACGTTTAAATCGATCGATTTATAATAAAGGAAAAAATAAAATAAATTTCACCCGATTTATTTTGATGATTCGAATCAATAATTCTTAAAGTTAAAATCTGACGGGGAAATTATCAATGGATTTTCTGTAACGAATATGAATAACGTTCGATTTTGAGAATTTTAATCGTGATTTGATGATCGATGTTCAGATCGATCGATCGATAATAGAGGGAGAAATAAGAAAATAAATTTTATCCGATTTATTTTGTATTCGAATCAATAATTCTTAAAATTAAAATCTGACGGGGAAATTATCCTAGAAAATGAATTCTAAATAATCTGAAATTTTATCAATGGTTGGTGCCTATGTTATTTTGATGTAAATAAAGTAATAGAATGGTACGTTTGTTTTAGCGAGAGGAAAAAGGATGAAATTTTTTTATATTGTGAAATATCAAGGGAGTGAAAAAACGTTTTTTTTTTTTTGCTTTATTGCACTTGCCTTCCTATTTTTTTTTTTTCAAGTCGAAAGATAAAGGAAACAACTCTTGTCGATTTTTGTGAAAGGATTTTATGATGCATTCATCGCGTTGAACGAATGAGAGTACCATTCAAGCCAAGTTTATTATTGAGATCAACTCTTTTATTCCTTATAACTGTACCTTTTTACATACCTTTTACAAGATATTTACGTAGCATCATTAACAATGCGGTTTCACAAACAAATATTTCAATATCTGGCGTTTGAGATGATCGATTATTACTTTTAGTTAATCTCTTCATAGATTTTAGACAAAGGAATTTTCATTTCATCGCATAGAGAGATTTTTTTTTCTTTTTTTTTTATGTCGAGAAAACTTGTTGGTTTGCGCCTGGTTTTAATGGTTCCTTTTTAAAGTGCTACAGTAGCTTAAGTAATGTACA
Source organism: Apis mellifera (assembly GCF_003254395.2). Lineage (NCBI taxonomy): Eukaryota > Metazoa > Arthropoda > Insecta > Hymenoptera > Apidae > Apis > Apis mellifera. Next base: position 25,417,281 of record NC_037638.1, read on the forward strand.
TAACGTGTAACGTAAAGAAACGTGTGTTGTATCCTATTTTGATTCTAAAATATAATTTCAAAGAGCACGCGGTTTTATTGTTACAAGAAGTCTCCGTTTATGTGAGAATATGCCTCGTTAAGCGGAGCCTTTTGTGTCGTTATAATGAGACGATTTTGCATCTATAATTTTTAGTTCGACCATAAATTTTTCTCGTAACTTAACTAAGATTATTACGACGCTTGCTTTGTCGACAATTAATCATTAAATCGCATTAACTATTAATTATTTCGATGAATATCGTTACTTTGATCGATCCTTTGGGAATAAATATTTTCCTGCATTCACATTTTATATCATGATTTATACCATGAATCGAGTCAGCAGTTATATTTTAAATGTAAATATAATAGCGTTACATTCATGGTAGAGTAAAACGAAGAATTTTGTATTCGTACGTGTCGTCGTTCTGACGATATAGAATACGTTCTTCGAAGTTCTTGAACGAGAGTTGGCTATCTCTTGCCTCTGTAGATTTAGCCATAGATGTGGAACGCACAATTCATCTATTACGATTACGTTTCTTATTCTTACTGTTCTTATATTATAGTAAAATTTCCATTTAAACAATCTATTATCATAAAAATATAATAATCTCTTTAACTTCTTTTTTGAACCAGCATTCACTATATAACTTTATCCATAAATTCAATGTTTTAAAAAATTAAAAGTTATACTAGTTCTCGACTCTTACTTCCTTGCTTCCTTTAATCATAAATTCTATCACGTTTCATCAACAATCAAATCCCATATGGTATTTTAAAAATCCCTAATCCAAACTTCAATTTCTTATTCAATATTTAACCACAATTTCTACCCATTTATTATATATCGTCGAAGCAAAATCTCTTATATTTTATATCAATCTTTTCAATTTCTTAATCAACATTCAACTATCCACAAATTCAATGTTTTAAAAAATCAAATACTAATTCTCGATTCTCCCTTTTTTGTTATTCATTCATAAATTCTATCACGTTTCATCAACAATCAAACCCTATACGATATTTTAAAAATCCCTAATCCAAACTTCAATTTCTTATTCAACATTTATCCACAATTTCTACCCATTTATTATCGTCGAAGCAAAATTTCTTATATCTGATATCAATCTTTCCAATTTCTTAATCAACATTCAACTATCCACAAATTCAATGTTTTAAAAAATCAAATACTAATTTTCGACTCTCCCTTCTTTGTTATTCATTCATAAATTTTCATCAACAATCAAACCGCATACGGCATTTTAAAAATCGCTAATTCAAATTTTAATTTCTTATTCAACATTTATCCACAATTTCTACCCACTTATTATCGTCGAAAGCAAAAACTATATCGATCTCTTCAATTTCTTAATCAACTATCCACAAAATTCAATGTTTTAAAAATCAAACACGAGTTCTCGACTCTCCCTTCTTTGTTATTCATTCATAAATTCTATCACGTTTCATCAACCTCATACGGTATTTTAAAAATCCCTAATCCAAACTTCAATTTCTTATTCAACATTCGACCGACAACATTCGCAATCTCTGCCCGTTTATTATCCGTCGAGAGCAGAAACATTCGGCGCAGGTGTCGCTTCGCCTCGCAAGTCCGTTCCAGGTATCCAAACACACCTCTGGAATCGACGAGTTTCCATCACGAGCAGCTAGTGAATGGGCTGCTGCTCCCCTTCCGGCTTCGGATACCTGTCCAACGCGGAGATAATCGCGAAGGGATAGCCTTGACGCGGCATCCCCCCCCGGGGATATCTCGGTTTCGAATCTTCACGCCAGATTCACCGTTTTCATTAATTATGACAGCCAGATGGCCGTTCGGTTTCTTCGCCCCGTTAATCGTCACTCGCTCCTCTCCCTCTCCTCTCTCTGGAACACGCTCCACCCGGTTAATCTATGCGCGTCTTCAACAAAGGAAGTTGTAGCATCCCAGCGTGACCGATCCGTGTATATACAGGGTGTGTATCGCGCGTGTATTCGCGCGCCATCTTTCGAGGAAAAGGAAAAAGAAAAGAAGAAAAGTGGGTGGCAAATGTCGATCTATTAATCTGTATTGCAGTATTAAGGAGGATGGATAATGGGACGATACTTTTGATTCGAGGATTAAGTTGAGAGCAATTGAAGTTGGAGGGAGCGAGGGAAGAGAGATTGCTCTGTCTGTGTGTTTGATTAAAATTTGGATATTTTTTTATTTTAAATTAGACATTTGCGGAAATATCCATGGAGTAATGGATAATAAACCTTCGATATTTTTGTATCATTTTGGACAATGATAGTCTCTACGAATAACATTCTGTATTGTATAGATATAAATATATATAATATGGATGATACTTTCGATTCGAAGCGATAAGTTGTAAGCAATTGTTTGAATTTTTTTAAATTATAATAGATATTTGTAGAAATATCCATGGAGTAATGGATAATAATCCTTCGATATTTTTGTATGTTAATTTTTATATAATCTTGGATGATGATGATAGTTTCTAGGCTCTACGAATAACATTCTGTATTGTATAGATATAAATATATACAATATGGATGATACTTTCGATTGTTTGAATTTTTTTATTTTAAATTATAATAGATATTTGCAGAAATATCCATAGAGTAATAGATAATAAATCTTCGATATTTTTGTACCATCTTGGACAATGATAGTCTCTACGAATAACATTCTGTATTGTATAGATATATGAATGACACTTTCGATTCGAAGCTGAGATAAGTTGTAACCAATTATTCGAAGTTTGCTTTTTAGAGGAAGCGAGAAAAGAGGTTACTTTATTTAATTACTCGAATTACTTGTAATTTAGATATTCATTAACGTACTTAGTGCAATTCAATTATCTATTGATCTTTTTGAGCTTTGTTGTCTCTCTCACCTAGATAAAAAAAACATTTTACAAAAAGACATAGCCTTAATTTATAATTTAAACCTCGATATTTTTTCCACACGAATTTTCATTTCATACTTAGAAATCTTAGACATCCAAGACTCCAGGAACAACACCCTGTATATAGGCATAAATACGCTATATGCATATTACGATGCGTGTCGCGTGCAGGATCGCGCGAGCGTGTACGCGAGAGGTGGCGACGAGTGTGTTCACGTTGGCCGGTTTAATCGTAAGTGCGGTTGCACACGCGCCGTGTGCAGTTGCATTTTGCAGTGATGCAATTCAGGTCATTGACTCATCGACAGGAATACATCGGGGAAAAATGGAGAAAAGATTGGAAGGTGGTGATTTTGCGAAACTCCTTTGGCTGTTCAAAAATCTGTGCCGATCGCGCATTTGCAAACGCAATATTTCGAGTGTTGCTTTGCAACTTGTTCGAAAGATGGTGGAAAAGTTAGTGAACTTCGATGAGATTTGAAAGGATTGAATAGATTTTTCGCGATGACGATGTTGATTAATTTGATATAACTTTGTATGAATGAATGAACGATTAAATTGAAAAGGATCGATATTGAAATTGTTATCTTCTCTGCTCGATTTTCTCTGGTTTTTCGAGCATCTTACCGATGTTTGAAGTTATTCTCTCGGATGCACTCGATCGATTTTACAATCTCGTTAGTATTCTTCGCGTAACTATATATTTACTTGGTGCAGTTTCTACGTGAAAATTCGGTTCTTATCTTCTCTCAAGTTTGTGTCAATTTGCTCGAACGTGTGAGCCTCGATGCATGACTGTTTTTACGATCTTTATATTATATTATATATCCTGCTATGTATAACAATTTATACTTATATCTTGTATTACCGTGAATAGATGTTGAAAATAGATAATATTTTCAAAAAAGAAAAAAATTGTACGATACAATCTTTCCTCTCGTGTTCGCAGGAAATATATTTCTAAACTTTATTTTCGATAGTAGTGAAAAGTGATTTTAAAAAAATTGATAGAAAATATTGAATTCGAAGATTTGTATTGCATGTTCGCGTGTTATAAATATTGCTTCGAATTTTTCACTTATGTGTAGTTTCATCCCGAAGGAATCGTGACAGATTGATATTAATAAACGTATTATCAACTTATACAAATGAATAGAATTATCGTAATAATAATTAAGATGAAACAACAAGAAAAGTATTTTTGTACAGTGTGTAATATACGTGTAATACATAAACAAATAAAACGATTATCATGCGGCAGTTAATAAGGTAACGAATAACTGTGACGTGTTAAAGACATTCAGAAGACATACTTATTCGCTGTGGAGTACCAAGTCGGCGGTCGTTAACCTCCTGTAATTAACGAACAACTAGCCATGGTCAGACGGTCCTGACTCGAAGCGATCGTTGCATCGAACGAAGAAGAAGAACGAGAATCATAGATAATCAGTTAGAATTTCCGGCCATTCGTTCTTTACTTTTTTTTCTCTTCTGAAATTCCAATCATGGAAGAAAGAAAATCATCTTCGTGAATTAATCTGTAAAACAATTTGTAACGTGTTAAGATATGAATTGTTAAATACATTCGTGGAATACGTTTGAAGACCAAAAGAAAGACAAAGAAAGTTGATATAGAAAAATCTCGATTGATTTGTTAAGTTTATCCAAGTTCGATGGACTGAATTTTTAATCTAAAGCATTTGTATTATATATTAATATCCTGTGTATGTCTCATTCCTTCATAAACCTTTCTTTGAAATGAATATGAAAAGCGGAATCGATACAAGAATATCGTTGCAAAGAATTTTCGTTTGTCGTTGATGACGATTGGACGCGACCGGTTCCCCGAAATCTCGAACGAGAGAAAAGTAGAAAGTTGCCGCCGAGTTTACACGTTATTTTTTACGCGTGAAACCCGCGGCAATTCTCTCCTCCTTGCGTTGGGGCTCGCGTTTCGAGTTATGCGCTTTGCGTACCATTCTCGAACGCTTTATACGCGTCGTCCGTTCTGTGCCTCTCGCGTTTCGTATCGTAAGGGATAACGGTATACCATTCCGATCGACGGATTTTTCGATCGATTTTGCCATGCTCGATATCGTCCACCATTCTTATAGAGTTATACGATTAAAGGAATTAAAGATTAGTCGGATGTTTTAATAATTTTGAGTATCTTTTATTAACGAGCTTTTGAATCGGTTAGAGATATTTTCGTTAACTTTTCGATTCTTCGTATCGTATTGAGATAAATTAAGGCAAAGATTAAATTAGATTTATATTATTGTAATTATATAAATAGGATTATTTGAAGGTTTTCGAAGTTCGTATCAAAAGTTTTATACAGAAGAAGAGGAGTAATATTTGTCAAATTCGTTTCAGCATTAATGAAAGATATTTCATTTTGAGATAGCCGTTTAAATATTTTGAATCGATATTGATATTACGTGAAGAGGATCGTTGGAATATTTCTCGGATTAAGCGGGCTTTAGCAAAGGAGTATTTTATTTTAAAACAGATTACTTTGCACGTGATATTATCGATTTATCGAGTATCCTCCTCGATATATTTGAGACGCGTTCGAGTGCTTTTAAAGCGCGCTCTTATTCCTTTAACGTTTTTTTTTTTTCAGATTTCAGCAGAATCATCAGCAGAGGATGATTGAACGACGAGGAAAGTGAATAATAAGAAATTTCCGCGATTATTCTTGTTGCATTTACGTTCGAGCTAATCTGCTACTCGTCTTATCGAGCACTCCGTTTAATGCTTTTTCTCCACTTGTAAGCAGTTTATCTCGAAACTTCTCTGCAGATTAGTTTACCGTTATCACTGTCCGCTCCGGGTTTAAGCCCGTTCCAGACGGTGAGATGGAATTTCAAAGCGCGAATTCTTAACAAAGCGCGCGACTCGGCCGTTGTCGCGATTACGATTATAATTCGATGAAATTATCACTTCGAGTTTATACGTGCTATATCCTTCGAGATTTAAATTTTCAGATTTTTTTTACGTTAAACGTTTGACTAGCCGAAACGAAAAATGCACGCGACTCGATTCGCAGACGCGCAAACTGGAACATTTTAATATCGTGCAATTTTGAAAATGGAATAAGACTGGACTTAATTAATCCCATGTTGGATACTTTTTTTTTTCTTACATTAATTATAAGAATTCTTAATTTACGACACTTTTTAAAATTGTACAACCTGTATCTCATTGTCAGATTTGGAAATATCTTGATGATGAATCGATGGAACGAGGAGATGTTATTAGGATGTTATTAATTAATTAGTGGGAATGAAAATTCCAATGGAGCGAAGACGCGTATCCCTTAATCTCATTAAGAAAGTCGGGACGGCCTTGACCAGTCGGTCGATGCGCCTTTCGCGAACAATGCTATCCAATTTTCATGCACGTGTTATCGTTGTTACGCCCCGACCACGACACGAACGCACACGTTGCACGTTGGAATATCGGGAATAGCGATTTTCCCGATTAACGCCATTTCTCCCGACTGTTTACGATGCGATGCGACAATTTTTTAACTTCGAATCCGATAAACGCGCGAAAAACACTCGTAAATTTATCGTATCGTCGATCGAGTCGAAGATGGATGGTTAAATCGAGACATCGTCAAGTTATTTTTCACCCGACCGATCGCTCTTCCGTTTATGGAAGACTATTTTATATCTACGACACAATTTTCAATTTCGAATTCAGTAAAAAACATTTGTAAGTTTATCGTGTCGAAGATCGACAGTTAAATTAAATTATTTTTTACTCAAACGATCACCTTTTCGTCTCGTTCTTCCGAATATTTTGTACTTACGACAATTTTTAATATTTTCGAATAAATGCGGAAAAAATATTCGTAAATTTATGGTATCGTCAATCAAGAAGAAGAAGATCGATAGCTAAATCGAATCGAATATGAAACATCGTTAAATTATTTTTCATCCGAGCGATCATCTTTTCATTCTTCCGATTATTTTATATTTACGACACAATTTTCAATTTCGAATCCAGTAAAAAACATTCGTAAGTTTATCGTGTCGTGAATCGAGTCAAAGATCGACAGTTAAATCGAATTATTTTTCACTCAAGTTATCACCTTTTTGCCTCGTTCTTCCGACTATTTTATATTTACGACACAATTTTTAATTTCGAATCGAAAAAACATTCGTAAGTTTATCATGAATCAATTCGAAGATCGACAATTAAATCGAATTATTTTTCACTCAAGCGATCACCTTTTCATTCTTCCAACTATTTTATATTTACGACACAATTTTCAATTTCGAATTGAAAAAACATTCGTAAGTTTATCGTGTCGTGAATCGAGTCGAAGATCGACAGTTAAATCGAATTATTTTTCACTCAAGTTATCACCTTTTTGCCTCGTTCTTCCGACTATTTTATATTTACAACACAATTTTCAATTTCGAATCCAGTAAAAAACATTCGTAAGTTTATCGTGTCGAAGATCGACGATTAAATCGAATTATTTTTCACTCAAGCGATCGCCATTTCATTCTTCCGACTATTTTACGACACAATTTTCAATTTCGACGAATCCAACGAAGAAAAAACATTCGTAAGTTCATCGTGTCGTGAATCAAGTCGGAGATGGATAATTAATCGGGGCCGTGCACGAAACATCGTCGAATTATTTTTCATCCGAGCGATCACCTTTTCGCTTCAACGCACCGAGAAGAAGGTATCCCTCGGCCGTGGAAACATCGCCGATCTATTTCTCGTCGCTCGATCTTCTTCGTTGTGCAATGCGCTTAACGACTGTGCGTTAAATAATAGTTAACGTGGTCATCGGCGCGTGGATCGCGATCCACATACGAAACAGTGCGAAGTTCTTTCGTACGTGGAACTCAGCCAGTCTTTCTCCGGTCTTTCCTCCGGCAGTCAGCCCTGTTGTGTGCACCTCTCCTTCTTGTCGTTCTTGCTTCTCGTATCCTTCCCTCCACCCCCTCTTTTTCTCTCTTCTCTCTTTCTCTCTCTCTCTTTCTCTCGCTCTCTCTGTCTCGATCCTCGAATTCACCGTCGAATATTATCATCATTGTTGTTATCATCGATCGATAAATCGCGTCGATCGATCGAGACAAAGATGGCCGCGCTCCCGGAAAAGTAACGAGAGAAGCGGAGACTTTTGCGCGCCAACGAGGCTTTCCGCCTGGATGATTTGGATACTCAGGCTCGTTTTGGTAAGGACGTTGAACCACGGGAAAGTTGTATACCCGTCCGCGGAAATCGCGTTATTCGGTTTCAGAAATCGGCCGGTTGCGCAACCGATCGCGCGGTTTCAAGTTTTTTCTCTCCCTCTCTCTCTTCTTTTATTTCTTATTTTTGTTACTTGTCGTCTCTCTCTCTCTGTCTCTTTTTTTTTCATCATTCGTTTCTCTTCACATTTCTTCTCTCGTCTTCGTTCGCTTCTCTTCTTCCTTCCTTTCTCTCTCTTGCTCCTCGATCGATCGGGATACGACAATTATCCGGGATAATTCAGTGATCGGTGATTCGATTTCCGTGACGGGATTTTTTTTTTTTTTTTGGTAGGAATAAACACTACTCGCGTGTGCAATTCGCCAAGGGCAATATGGAGATTCTGGAATGGGTCGGAGCGTTTTCACGTCGAGTCGCGTATCGCGTGCTCGATCTGATTCTCCGATTTGCCCGTTCTGGAACGGGCGAGGAAGCAAGTTTCTGGCGCAATTGCGGTTTTAAGGAAGGTAATTGTTGGTAGACGGGGGTTGATCGACCCTTTCGCTCGATCCCCTATCGAATTCGATGTTTTGGAATCGCATCTTCCCAGAGTGAGTCCCTATTCTATTAATTGTAATGTAACGTTTGGATGAAAAAATTGAACGAAATATCGAGTTCGATTTCGATCGCGTAGGGATCAAAGCAAAGGGTTGAACCTTTTGATCAGCGAGGACGAAGAATCTTTTCTTTAAAGAAGGAAAGAAAAAAAATCTTTCTAATTTGAAATATAAGTTAAGTGATAATAATTTATCTTTGATATTTATAGAATTTTAGTTTTATATCCTGTTTTAATGATATTAACGCTGGTTAACGGGTTAAACGCGTTCAAGAGTGCGAAAGAGTGGAAGTGTAACAAGCCGATCTTTTTTTATTCGCCGGAATTTTAAATTTCTGAATTCTCGTGATTATCCAATAATATGATTATCGGTCGCGATGATTTGTAAAACAAGTAACGCCCAGATGGTTAATCGCTTCTTTGCATATATAGAAATACAGAGAACGAAGTTCTGTTCCACTTTTTCCGCTCTTGAGCGTCGTAGCTATTGTTATTCTCATTTGGGGAGGCCGTTAAACTTCGCGATGATTTGTTATCTTAAGCTCAAGAGAAGAGGAAATTCGCTCCTTGGCGAAAAAATTTACCAGAACGATTCCACATTTGTGCATAATTTTTTTATATCCCCCGAGAGATTTCAATCTCTTTTGTATTCCGACAAGGAAAATCGAATTTTTATTATTCTCATCGTTGAGGTAAAATTTCATTCCTCTTCGAATTATTCATCCGAAATATTTTATCTCGTTCCAACAACAGGATAAAATTGGTATTTATCGTGGGTACAGGGTGCGAGGTACAGGGTGAATGATACAATTGGAGCGAACTACGTTTCGTGGTTGGGTGAATGCAGACGTCGCGTGACAAGTGCTCCACGAACCGTTTCTTTTCTATATTATACACGGTTTATCCTTTCGAAGAAAGGCTTGGAAGAAAATTCAGGAATATTTGCTCCTCGTTCGAGGACTAATTTTTTTTTTTTTAGTCGAAATATAAGATAAAAATTGTACATATATCTTGCATTATTATCGCAAAGAAAATAATTTTTTTTTATCTTCTTCTTCTCGAACGGTTGTCAACTTCGCGATAGCAACGAGTCGTTCCAATGAAATTGTTTAATATGCAGCGCCTGTCTAGCTGCCCACGCCGTTGTCTTTTTTTCTCTCTTTCTCTCTCTTTCCTCCCCCTCCCCTCCGGATAACGTTGCGCGCGATACGTAAAAGGAGCGATGCGTGGCGGCAACGGCAGGAGGGACGACTTTCGTGTCCTTTGGTTTCGTTGCTCGATTCGACCATCGATTTTGGCAACGCGACAGATATGCAAATTGCAAAGTCGCGTTTATTTTACGCTTGCACGCGTCCAATTTTTTTTTTTTTTCTACCCCCGATTTTCTTTCCAATAAAATCCATCCAAAAGAAATTGGATGTTAACTAGAATTGTAATATATACTCTCAAGAACGATAAATTAATCGAACGGATAAAGAGAAATTTTAATCGAAAAGTTTCTTGATTTTTCCCTCCCCTTCTTGGGAGGAAAAAGTGAGGAAATTTTGACGACGAGTATCTTTTTTTTTTTTTTTATCTCCGATTTTCCTTTCAATAAAATCCATCCAAAAGAAATTGGATGTTAACTAGAATTGTAATATATATCCTCAAGAATAACGGATGATAAATTAATCGAACGGATAAAGAGAAATTTTAATCGAAAACTTTTTTGATGGGAGGAAAAAGTGAGGAATTTTTGACGACGAGTATCATTTTTTTTTTTTTACCCCCGATTTTCTTTCCAATAAAATCCATCCAAAAGAAATTGGATGTTAACTAGAATTGTAATATATGTCCTCAAGAATAACGGACGATAAATTAATCGAACGGATAAAGAAAAATTTTAATCGAAAAGTTTCTTGATGGGAGGAAAAAGTGAGGAATTTTTGACGACGAGTATCATTTTTTTTTCCCCGATTTTCCTTCCAATAAAATTCATCCAAAAGAAATTGGATGTTAACTAGAATTGTAATATATACTCTCAAGAACGATAAATTAATTGAACGGATAAAGAGAAATTTTAATCGAAAAGTTTCTCGATGGGAGCAAAAAGTGAGGAATTTTTGACGACGAGTATCATTTTTTCTACCCTCGATTTTCCTTCCAATAAAATCCATCCAAAAGAAATTGGATGTTAACTAGAATTGTAATATATGTCCTCAAGAATAACGGATGATAAATTAATCGAACGGATAAAGAGAAATTTTAATCGAAAAGTTTCTTGATGGCGGGAAAAAGTGAGGAATTTTTGACGACGAGTATCATTTTTTTTTTTCTACCCCCGATTTTTCTTCCAATAAAATCCATCCAAAAGAAATTGGATGTTAATTAGAATTGTAATATATGTCCTCAAGAACACGGACGATATTTTAATCGAAAAGTTTCTCGATGGGAGGAAAAACTGAGGAATTTTTGACGAGTATCATTTTTTCTTTTTTTCTTTTAGAGATTTATAGATATTTCGAAGAATTATCTTCTCATCAAAGTATATCGCATACAATTTCGATTCGATTCTTTATAACTCAATTAAGCTCGATTAATCCTTCTCTCTCTCTCTCTCCCTTCTCCGGTTCGATCCACTTCTATTTATGGATCAGATCGTTCAACTCGCGAGATTGAGATTTTATCGGCGTGGAACAACAATGCGCGACGAGAAATCGGTCCCGAATCGACGGGGATCGGTTTTATTTATCGAGCCGTAAATAAAACCGTATCGTCTTACGGCTAATTGTCTCGATCGATCGATCGATCGATTTTTGCGAATCTTTGCGAACGCATGCGCCGCTCCCCTACGGGGATGTAATTATCCGCGGCTGGAGAAGGACTGCTCGTTACCGTTAACCACCGGCCGATTACCAGTTTACCAAGCGAACGCCGCTGAATTCTTCTGGTTTTGCTAGGATTCTCAACTACATTCCCGCGCCGCGTCCACTTTTTCTCTCCGCGATTCACGGAATTTTCCGTTCACCCGTGAGTTTCATCCAACTCTCGAGGGGATCGTATCCTTGAACATTGATTTCGATTTCCATGTTGCAATGTTTCCAATAAAATACAAATCCACAAGATTACGAAATTATTCAAAATCGATCATTTAAATTTCCTAATTTCATTCTCAAAATTACATTTTTACAAACACTCGGAGAGGGAAAGAATTCGCAGAAGATTTTCTCCAAGGTTCAACGATTCCATCCCGTGCACGACTCTGTATTCCAAACGCTGAAGATGTTGCGTAAACGCTCGGTCTATTTTCGAACTCGCCGGCTATTGTTGCGTGCAACAACCAAGAATCAAAACCTCCGCCCGTTCCATCCTTGCCCCGGATGGAAATTCGCTCCCTCGATCCGCCGCGTAATTTTAATCCTTTGCCCGCGCGAATCAATCCGAGAACATTGGGAGGGGAAACCGACCCATGAAACCTGCGCTTCTCTCGACGGTCAACGTACTCGAATCGTTGACCAGCTTTCGTTGGACCTCTCCTTCGTTTTTTCCTTCCTTCTTTTCTTTCCTTAGGCAACGATTCCTAGTTCGTTTCCTTCTTCTGGTTTTCAGGGGATTATAACGATCCAGGCTAGGAGTAAGTTTGCGTGCAACGCTTGCGTGGCAGAAGGAATTGGAGAGCGAAAAAGAAAATGAAACGGTGCAAAATGTCGTGATGTATCTTAAACGGGGGATATTTTATTAGACGAAGTTACAATTTATTTTGTTGTAATGAAACAAAATGATGAAATGATCGTAATGGCAAAGCGAGAAATTGATAATAAGTAATTACTCGAAGTGACTTGACTTAAGTTTTTCAACTTTAATTAATTGGATATTTACGTTAGATGGAAATTCACTTTTCAAAGTTTTGACAGAATTACGTATTTGGCGCTTTCTTATCGCGGGATAATCCGAGATACGATAATTTGATGCGTGTTTTTGAATTGATTAATGGGTAAGAAACGCCGGTTATCAGTTTACAGAGATCTTCCTGATCTCTCTGTGTTGTATAATCGGGATTGGGCTCGATCACGGTAAATGAAAGATTGGAGAGAGTTTATTTGGAAGATTACGTTCACGATGCAAGTTGATGTTGCATAATTGGTTATTACGAGGAGTAGCCGAGCAACCGAGTTGTATAGAGGTCGTAATTTGGTAGGAATGTTGCATAGTTCGGTCGCTCTTCAAACGTGAACGTTGAGAGAATTATGCGAGTATTTTTTTTTTCCAATATTTTTTCTTCTTCTCTATTTACGATAATTCTTCCAAGGTTTCGTGTGTTTTTAATTTTCGTCTGTTCGATTGTTTCGATGGTTTATTCGTCATGCTCCGTGAAGATAAGGAAAAAGACACTGGAAAAAGAAAGGTAATGGTGAATAGGGACGCGTACAGTATTTGCAATCGAACATTATGCCGCAACGATAATCGCTATTTACCGTGCGTAAATTTGCAAAAGATTACATACGATTCTCTACCTTCAGGCTGTTTGCTCTATCTTTTGCATCGAGAACCACTTTCTACGAATAATCTTAATGCCTGCTAAGTATATATTCCATTGTCTATCGGCGATAAATATGGCGCGGACCGAGCCCCATACCCGTCAAACTTGAATAGACTATCAAAATGTGTTTCATATTTATACATTTATGCGAGTACACGATGCAATGATCGTGCAATTGTATTCTTTTTTGTTCCATAAAAGAATTGGAAATGGAATATGTACAAAAAGATGTAACCATTGGATGATGATTAAGAGATAAAATTTAGTTGAATTTTTAACTTGACAATTTATTTCTTTCAATTTTAAAATCTGTAGATAAAATTATTAATCATTTCACATCTTTCCTTCTCTATAATAAAAGCGAGTACAATTTCCTTGGAAAAAGTTTCAATATCTGATTATTATCGTTATCGTTCTGATTCGATTCTGAACTTGAATCATCGTTTTAACTAATGATGAGTAAGACGTATATATATACGATTTGTCATTTTGTTATAATTTGTTTAATAGCGTTCAATCGTGTCTTGATCGACGCATACCCGTCCAACGACGATTTTAATTCAAGAATTTATAATAATCGAGGATATCTTTGACCAAGTTTTTGCTCGAAAATTTATAATCAAGTTATTTTTTTTCCAACTCATAAATATCATAAGTACAGAGAGATAAAGTTCAAAAAGTTGCGCGTTTAATTTAAATTAATTTAAAATTCAATTTCTAAATTGAATTTTCCGTTTTAAATCGAGACATTAATTTAATTAGCGTTTAATTAACTTGCTACGAATTAAGAATTAATTTTTTTTTTTTCCATCTTGTATCTATCTAAAACATACACAACTGGAAACTAAAATTAAAATTTCTCGGGCAATTTATTCAATTCACTTTCACGTTTAATGGAATCTTCTTCCCCGGAGAGAATTTGGCCTTTGAATTTCTCGATCGCATATTTACGCTGTATTCACGCAAATCTGACGTTACATATTATATTTTATCGCCTCTAAATGCACTGCAATTCGCCATAATCCGCTCCATCCAGTTTTCTAATAAGATAAAATAAAATCATCGGAGCGTCGTTCGTAACAACTATTCAGTCGCGATTCTCCGCGCGTTTTCAATGCCGTAAAATTTTGATTTGCCTCTCCTCTTCCCCCTCCCCTCGAGGCTGCTCTCAGGCCTTGGAAACCGTAGCAGAACTAGCGTTGGCGATCATCCTCGCGATCTGCTGCCTACGCGATCTTGGACGCAGCATCTCGCCCACGCAACGACAGAAGCTTTTGCAAAACCGTGAAACGATCGTGGGATCGCGATGTTTGTTTCAACAAACTTTGTCACCCTGTTTATTGATCATTAAAAATTATTATTGGTTTCAAATTTCCCGCTCTAAAAATCTTCCCTCTCCTACTCTCCAGCGTTCTTTCGCTTTCACCCGTCAACTTTGCAGCCATTTTTGTTTTAAGACGTAGATAAATGGATTGAAAACGCGAGTGAAAATCTATTCCGATACGTGGAATTAATTTTTTAAAATATTCAGATTCGAGTGGATCGTTTGAGTAAACGAGAGAACAAATGATGTATCTCTGATGCTAATATATTTGTATTAACTAACTAATGAACTAATTTTTAATAATTATTTCTTCGAACGTGAGACTCGTGCGTTACGAAACGACGCTCTACGTAAATGAACGTGTGTCATATTTATTTTCGCTTTCACGCGTTGCGGCCAAGACAACTGTAATTATTATTCCCAAAATATTTAAAATATTTCGTATGTATATATATAGTTAATAGTATTTTCTTGAATTATTTTACGAATAATCGAGTAAAATTATTCCCTTTTTTTTTTTTTGCGGACATTTCATCGAAAACCACCCACTGTTTTACATTCGTGTCCAAATATCCAATTGTTTCCAATGAATTATTCGATCTCGTTTTCGAAAACGAGAGATGAATTATGATATCGTTTCGGCAAGAACGAACTCGACTCGATGATTTCTACTATTTCAACGTGGCGCCGAATTCTCGGCTATCGATCAACAACAGAACATTCCGTTTCGAATTTTCACGGGGAATAACGAGGTTTACGTTCGTCGGAGACGCTTTCCACTCGAGAGAAGCCATTTCATTTCCGAGGATATAATAATCGCGCGGACTCAAACGAGGAATTGGAATATTTGTTAAACGGAAAAATTATCCTTTTTCGCTTTTATTTATGTCTCTGTTTCGATATTTTACTCGCCCTGTTTTTGGAATGAGTTTCTTCCAGAGTTATACGTATAAGGTCAGACGATGAAAATATCAGATCTCTCGAGTCACGATTCTCTTCTTATTCTCTTCAAAAGGAAAAACTTTCTTATTACAAACAGCATCCAGTCGGTATGTTTCTCCCGTTACTTCTTCAGGTGTATTCGCATAAATTTCACACGAAACTTTCCAAAAATAAATGAATTTTCACAGATACGGAAGATAATATATTTCAAGATATTCTTTTCGAATCTTTTTTTCTTCTCTCTCTCTTTCTCCTCGAATCGTTATCGAACTTGGATCGATGTTCGAAAAGAAAGAAACGGGTTTCCGGAAATGGTGCGCTCTTAGCTCTCTTAGATGGTCGGATGTTATGTTTGAAACGACCCTCTACTTTTTCTCCACGGATGTATGCGAAATTTCTGGACAAAGAACGGGATCGCAACGACGACGACGACGACGGGAAGTCGGACGTTTGTTTGATTGAACGATAACACCCCGGCAAAAAAGCTCTCCGTCTGTCAACCCTTTTCATTCTTGCCTTCTTTTTTCCTTCTCCCTCTTTCTCATCCGCCTCTTTCGTCGAACGGAAAGATTCGTGCAAACAATCTGACAAAGTTTTCTGGTATATTTTTTTTTAATTTTGGAATTTCGTAGAAAAATGAAAGATCGAAAGATTTATATTCTAGGAAGGAAACTCTTTTCCTCTCTTCTTTTCTTTTCTTTTTATTTCGATTTCGAATTTCATCGAAAAGTCCGCAGAAAATTAAAAATCCGATAAAGTGCGGGTTATTTTTGAGCTTTGAAACACACTTTATTTCGATGTGCATGGTTCGCAGGCCTTAAATAGACAAATGTGCCATTGTATCACGTTGTATCACATCTAACAAAAGAAAGTAACGCAGTAATGTTTTTGATTTCCAGTCCCGATTTAAATAAATTTTCGCATATCGAAATTTTTCGTCGCGATTCCTTTTTTCGCGAAAGAAAGAACTAATAATCGGCTTTGGAATTTTAATTACTTCTATCCAAGACTATTACGCCTATCATTTTAATGCACGGAGGGAACACTTCTGTGAAACACTTCGCCACGGCTCATAAAGTTAAGGTTCCAGTTACAGTATGCTGACTCGTGGCATGACTGCTGAATTTCTTTCGGTTACTTTTATTTTTTCTCCTTTCCTATGAAAGCCTTTTTCTCTACTCTTTGCGACATTCTTAAGGTTTCTTCTAAGGAGAAGAAGCGAGCTCTTAGATATTGTCCAAGCTTTTGAACGAGAATCTTTCAAGAGATAATTCTGATGTCTCGTCTCGATCGAGATGCTATTTCGTTTGAACGAAAATTGTATTTTTTTTTTGTCTTAAATCTTGCGAATTAGACAAATCTCTCGTATGATCATCACGTATGTATCGTTACTTTTAATCCTTTTTTCGTTATCGCGTTCCAATTCTCATTGAACATTCATATCTTCTATTCAATTTCATTCCAAAGATAGAATGGTGGAACGGATGGATTTATTTGGTCGAGATAACGCCGAGTGAAAAAGTGTCGAGATTTTCGCGGGGATTAAGCCGCATTTTCGAATCGCTCGTTTCGGAAATTATTGAAATGGATGTTGCCACTCTCGTCCACTCTTAAATGTGCGTCTCTTCGGCGAACGGTCGGAGTGCTTCTTGACACGAATTCTAACGCGAGAAAGAGCCCGCCGCGTTTTTTAGAACGAAGTTCTTAAAAAAATGATTAAAGGGGACATCCATTTCTACTCGAAGTACTCGTCGCTCACTTCGATTCCTTTAACGTCCCGATTTCTTTTTCCTTTGTCGATTTATATTCACGATTTATATTTGGAAAAAAAAGGAGAATAGGAAAATAAGGAACAGAGAGAACGCCTTCTTTTTTTTTTAATATTCAAGGATCTGAATGGAATTGCAAATTTTTATTCATGTTTCACGCGCATGCAGATTAATCGTTGATTATAATATCTTACTATTTTCTACGTGTTCTGCGAATATAAACGATAAATCTTTATGGATAAATCTGCACAATTTCGAAGAAATACAATTTCAATAAATAAATAAATACCTATTCTTACCCAAATTTCTTTGTTAAATTTTACAAAAGAAAGGACAATATTGAAAATTGAAAATTGCTCCTGATTTTCGACGTACGATAAACAATAAAATCCCCGAATTACCGGAAGATAAAATGTTGCTCCTCCTCGACCGAGGAGGAGCGTGCGTTTTCACGAGAAAGAGAGAGAGAGAGAGAGAGAGAGAGACGTCTGGTGGAATCGTTCAAGGCTCGATCCAGTTCAACGAAGCTCGACGACGCGACAAGCCTGACGCCATCGACTGTTCGTCGCCGAGGATCGTCGAACCGAAACCGATGTCTCGATGGGATCGATCGACCGCCCCTCCCCCTCCTCCTCCTCCTCTTTGTTGGTTCGTCGAGGCTGTGCAGCGCTCGATGTCGTATAACGACTAGCTGTTAGCGATGACACGGCTTCTTTTTATAGCGGCGAGCGTAAACGCGCGCACGCACTCACGCACGCACTCACTCATTCGTGCCCGTTTTCTCCGCGCGCATTAATGCTTCTGTGCAACAACGCACGTGTGCGCGCTTGCGGTCGTCGCATGCAACGAAGTCGTCTGCAACCATAGCCTCGGGGGAAAATATTTTTCCATTCCATTCGATGCGTTGTGTACGCGCTATCTGGGCTATCCGACGTGTGTGCTCGCTTCGAGGAGAGAGAGCAGTTCTTCCTAATTCTCTCTCTTTGTTTTATTCTTCCTCTTCGATGAATTGTATGGAGTCGGTTGGGAAAGCGCGGAATTTCTTCGAAAATTCCTCGTCCTCGTGTTTACGCGCATTGTTATTGGAAATCTGGCTATTTTCTTTTTATGTTTTCTCTTTTTTCTTTGTTTGGTAAATAAATATTTTTGAAATATTTATAATTTTTCTATAAATGGTTGTTATATATCGATGTAAGGAAAAAAGGAAATTATGAGTGGCGACCTGGATCATAAAAGCAGCAATAATTAGATCATTGCTCAGGTAGCAAAAGTCAGGAGAGAGAAAAGGGGCTTAATAGGATATTATTTTCGAAAATGTTACATCGAGATTATTATATATATATGTATTTTATTATTTTCCAATACGATTTCTCCGAGATTTTGTAATTTAATTTATAATTTTATTCCGCTTCGTGGTTGATTAAATTTCTAGATTATCTTCTCCAGATGTTTCTCCGATTGTTCCGAAGATATTTATTTCCGTTTCAAATTGTTTGTACAGTTGATATTACAGTGATTGGATTGGTCTTCTGTTAAATTGAAGATCGGGTTGTTTGTGAAACGAGTAATTGGGACAGGAAGTAATCGCGAGTGATTATAGATTTATAAAATGTAGGTCGAGCGGGTATAATGGATTAATCGTACAAGAAACGAAAATCGAAGGATGGAGACGCAGAATTAGATGCTCGTTTTTCGAATAAATTCCCTCCGCTTTCTTTCCATCCAATTGTTTATTTCGGAAATATAGAATACTTCGTTTCAACAAATTACGATACGTGCTTGTGAGAAAAGAGTTTAATATTGCACAAGCTTACTTGGAAATTCTAATTGTGTCGTTTCATCCTCGTTTTTTTTCGAGATAAAATTAATTACAATTATCAAAAACATTTCTCTCTCTCGACCTACTCCACTATATTCCTTTGTTCTCACATCTTTCAAAGTTTCAATTCTTCAAAAAAAAACAAGATAACAAAAATCAATCCATTCTTCGTATTCCATTATTCTAATAATAACGTAAAATTTCGATCTCGATAAAGCAATAATATCCAATATTTTTTTCCATAACGAGTGAGAATCCTTGATATGAAATATCAGGCGGTAAAAATCAATTTCGAACCGCGAGAGAGAGAGACAGAATGTAATTTCGCGTACGAATGAGAAACGAGACAAAAAAGGGGAGGGGGGGAACGGACGATTCTCGAACAATCGTCGCGGAGACGCTGCGAATCGTACGAGAGAAGAAGATATATATCGAGCGCGATAAAAAAGAATCCTTGAACGGTTTGTGATGTTAGCCAACGTATAACATGGAACGAACGGCTTTGGTTTTGTTACACAATCGCGTTGTTACCTATACGCGTATGATGGCTGTTCGAGTGGAATAACGATCTCTATAACGATCTACACGGGTGGAATAAATATTCGAGTCACGGCTCATCATCGCGCGGGATCACGTAACTTTATTGGGCTGTCGATCGACCAGATCCTCTGTGTATTGTCGAGATATGTAACTAGTTTGAGCTTCGAGATTAGCAAATTTATTTTTTTATTCCTCGTGGAAGGGAACAAGTTTCTTCGTTTATATAATGAAGAGATGAAAAAAAATTGTAAAAATCGTATTCCAGCGTTTTTATTTCTAGATGAGGAAAGGGATATGTATATTTTTCAAATTGTGTAAAATTTATAAAAAAAAAAAAAAGAAAGAAAGGAAAAGAAACACGAAACTGTGGATTCTCCCCACGTTTTTCTCTACGTCACGATTTTACGATTTCGTTTCCCTATCGAATTTCAGTTATGAAATTTAAACTTGATATCTTCCTCCACGCGAATTTACGTGGAATTTTATGGCACGTGATATAACACTTTCACGGTTTATTTAGCAGATATCTCGTTCCGGATGGGACTGATAATAATTTCTTGATAAATCCTGTCTTCACGCTCAATGGAGTTGGATATACATCTAACGGTGATGATATCGTTTTACTCGAATTATTCTGTTTCATATAAATATAGAATGTTGAGGGGAAACATTTGGCCGGGATCAAAAGTTTCAATCGAGTTTCGATTACGGATAATGAAACGAGTTCTCTTTCTTTTCGAAGGCCGATTGATATTCTTTCGTTAATTATCGGAGAATTAATCGATCACTTTGTGATGTCGAATTGTAAAATAGAGTAAAGAATATAAAATTCTTCTTGCGTGAAAAAAGGCGCTGTGTTACAAATAACATGGTTAAACGGAAATATCAAACGGAATAAAAACGACGCTTCGCGTAATTAATGCCATCACTTTCACACGCGCTTTGAAATTAATAATTGAATTATCGGATCGATAATTTCTAAATAGATAGCTTGAAACAAAATACTCGAATAGTTTAATTTTGAAATTTTTTAATTTTACAAATTTCAACGATACTCTTTTTTATAACTTGAAAAGAGTATTTTCATATTAGTTGAAAAAACGTGTTAGCGTGAAATTATCGACCACGCGAAACCGCGTATATTTTAATATATTTTTCTTCCTTCAACGGTACCGTTTTCACGAGGCTTGCCGGGAGAAGCTTCCCCCGAGGGAGAATATCTAATATTGCGAAATTCTTTGAAAAACACGGGAGGAAGGTTCTTTCAACCGTCCTTAAAAACGTTTATACACCGACTCGATTACACTATTACTCTCTTTCTCTCTCCCCATCCTCGTGCACTTTCCCAGAGAAGCAAAAAAGAAAACAAAGTATATCTCTCCCTCTTTCTCGGGTCGTATATATTTATCGCCGAAGTCTATTTATTTTGACGACTCGCGTCATCTTTTTTTGCGCACCGTGGATAATGGGAGAGCGAAGAATTTGGAATAACGAACAACAAGTGAGAAACGTTGGCGATTTCGATGTTCGTTCCACGAGTTCGTCTTCTTCGATGGGAACAAGAATTGGCGATTTTCAACGAGCGAACGAAATAAGTTCCGTGCATGCACGCGGTTCTATATGGACGAAATGGGGCGTAAGGCGGGCATTCACGGTCGGTCTATATTGCGAAGGATGACCACTGTATAACCAACAATGCCTCTGTTGGTCGATAACAATGATTGGCCGGACTTCGTTGACCCCCTTCAACTCGTTCGCGTTCCCGAGCCTCGCCCAACCGAACCCTCTCTCTGTCTCTCTCTGTCTTTCTCTCTCTCTCTCTTCCTTCTCTTCCTCGCCCAAAAATATCCACCGTACGTACGGTAAAGCGCGGTCAATGACGTAATCGTCCCTGTTATCGTAATTAAATTGCGGCATCATGCGGACAAGCATTTTCGGTTAATTAATAAAATCGGACAACTCCTTTCTCTAACTCGAAATTCGGGATGCGTAATCGATCAGAAATTTGAATTGGAAAATAGGAATTGAGATTATAAAATTTGCAAGCTTGATCGTTCTTCCAATTGCTTTACGGGGAAGTTCGAACGGAATTCGAGATGTTAGATTTTGGATTGATACGAATTAAATCCGCGTAACGTATGTTCGATGGAAACTCGACAGAGAGTGAAATACATCCGTGAAAGAATTTGAATTCGTATTGCGAGCATTAATTAGTTTTAACAATTTCTCTTCCGTGCTTTTCAAATCTGCATCTTGGATCGAAGTCGATTCGAGATTTCTGATTGTAATTTTGCGGAATAAAAATGAATCGAATCTTTCGTTCGAGATTGGCGAATAAATGGCGGAAGTTTATCCACGGTTGAAACGATATCGGAAAATTTGCAAACTCGTTCTACGTTTCCATAGTAGCGTCACGGTGGTGGATCATGTGTACGTCATCGAGATAAATCGTCGCGAGATTACGCGACATTCGGGTCCATGAATATTCCTCGCGCGCGTGTTTCGTTTCGAACACGGGATTGAAAAGTATCAGTTTTCGCCAGTTTGGATCGAGAGTCGTTCGCGATTTTGGGAAAGAAGGGTGTGGCGATCCTTGAATATTTTAGCGTACAATAAGAAGAAGCGTGAAGAAGCGTCTCGAGTGGGTGGTAAAGTGGCTTATCTTATTGTTAGGAGAAAGGTGCACACCCGGATACAAAAAGTACGATGAAAGCGCGCTACCACCTCGTTGAATGCCCGTTGAATTTTAAAAATTTATCTCGCGAAACGGAGGGAGTTGCTCCCATCTTATTTTATTCCTTTGAAATAATTTTACATCTATCCTTTGCAAATATTTCGAAGAGAGATATATATATATATATATCAATTTTCACGTTGAAAATTTAATTTCGTTCATCTCGATGTTACTCGATATAAGTCGATCAATTTTACGAACATTCGCAGTACCAAGCGTCTCGAACATCTCCAAGTGCTAATTATTGATTTTCTCTTCTATTTATTGTTGCAGGCCAAACAACGTGCCTCCGTAAAATGGCTCTTGTCGAAGGCGTACAACAACCGAGTGCCAGAAAACCTTCGCGAGCCGTATTATGTCGATAATGAGGTACGTAATCCTGATGATTTCACCACGATATTATTATAACAATTGTTCCAAAAAAAAAAAAAAAAAAATACAAGAACTCTCTGCCTAATTTCACCAATTCTTGTCGCGTTATTCGAAGCATCGAAAATCCTGCTTTAACCGAACGAGGAGGACGTTCTTCGACAGGTCCCCCCTCCATTCTTCTGGTTGTCCTGAAAACTGTCTTTTTTTGCCGCGGCACGTATCGTTGGTGTTTTTTTTCTCTCTGTCTCTTTCTCTCTCGCATTGACGACCGCGGTGAAAACCGGCCGCGTAGCGAAAGGCCGGTAGACAAAGTTTACCGAGCGCCAGTTTTCTCGGTAGAGGTTAATAAAGTTCCTTGAAAAGAATTCTCTGCCCGAACTTCGAACAACTTTCTCGAAGGAAATGACACAGATATCTATTTAGACGTGTAAGATCGTACATCTTTTCACCGCGACGAGGAAATTGAGAGGTGGAATCGCCTTCAATCGCAAATATTGTATCGTTTCGCAATTATTTCTTCGCTCGAGGCACGAACCTTGCTGTCATTTGTCATCGATCATCGTTTTCGATTAATCGATCGAAGGGGAGAAAAAGTGGCCGCGCCACTTTTATCCTATCCTAAATACAGGCCAATACGTTGCTAATTTCTTACCGTCTCTGTCGATTGTTACTTTCGCTCGGGGCGAGAGTATCGATTCTTTTTTTTTCCTTTCAATAATTTACTATTGAAAATATATATCCATAACGTTTTTAGAAAAATTGTAAATAAAAATAGTAAAAAGAAGAAGAAGAAAGAAACTCGTATCGATTATTGCACCATTAGCTCGCAACCGCATCCTACGTTTGAACGTGCACAGACCCGTACACGCGTGAAAGCCTGGTGGTTGTGTGGTTGATCCAGTTAAGCCAATCGAATTACTTTACAATCGTTCGCGTACGACCTCCTTCTCTCGGGCGCTCAGTAAATCATGGAACTGCCGTGGCGAACGTTCCCGTAACATTTATTCGTTCCTTCCTTCCTCGCCGCGTTTCATGATCCCAGGATGCATTTAATCGAGGAACGGCCTCCCTTCGCGAAGCGGAACCGCGCCACCACGACCAGACGCCGATTCCCCGTTTCGACGCGATCGAAATCCACGGCCAAGAAGGGGTTCAAGGTGCACCGATGCCGCCAGGTGAGGCTGCTCACTCTTTTTTTGAAAACGTCCTAAGAAAATTCAACATCGAGCTAAGAAACAAACCTTGATAGAATCTCAACCATGCCAAGAATGTTAATCGATTTCTTCTGTATTTAAGAATTAATTTACTTATTACGAATCCTCCAAGATCATTCGTATCGCGAGATATCAATTGCACGACGAGTGTTGGTCAGTTTACGAAACGAAATAAGAGGAGGAGGTGGTTGGCAAATGGGTTGGAACGGAGATAAATTGATAAGGGAAGGAAGGATCGATTATCGGGATATATGGTTCAAGCCCTGCTTGCACAGGTGAAGAAAGAGACGGTAATAATAACGGGTGGCTCGAGACGAGCCATTCTCCATTGTTTCTTCGTCGAGAGTCGTAATCATCCTAGGCCTTTTTACACCTTTAAGGGGAAAGTCTCGGGGAGACTGAGATTATATACGAACGAAAATTCAAGTGTGAAAAGGACGTGGTTATGGCAGGGAGAGAAAGAGAGAGACGGTTTTACGAGGAGGAGTTACGAGGAGGAAAGAGGATTTCTCGCCGGTTCAATCAAGCGAGATCATCGTGGCTTTTGAGAGTGAAGATACCTATTGTCGGTGGATTCGTTATTCTTCTGGAACAAAAGGGTATCCGAATGTGTTCGGTCTCGTTTCGAAAAGAAACTGAAAGCCTCGATACTTGTGCTCTTTACCCGATTAATATTAACTCTGAAGGAACCTGAATGTAGAAAACTGAAAAAGAAGTGGAAAGAATTACATCCAATCTAAAATTCTGGAATTAAAAGTGAACGACAAATAATTTTCTTGAAATTTTTGGAGCGAGAAAAGTAATATTTTTTTTTTCCTCTAATAATCTTCGTTGATCTTTTTTGGTTAAGGTTTTTTTTCGTTACATAATTTTGTTTATATAATCGGGTTAACCGATTTGAACGATTCGCCTTCAACTTGTGAGAAAAATCGCACGAATTTACATAATACACCGCCCTTTTCCTTCGTACGATTCATTTTCAAATCTTCTTTGCTCAAAGTGTCTTGTAATATTTAGCGTGAACGTTACGAACGTACGTTTAGAAATGTTTTCCTCGTTAAATATTATTCTTAAACGAGATGTTTGATCTCCCTTTGTGATTGCGAAATACACGTTCTTGTACGATATTTATGAATCGTTTGCTCGAGAAAAATTCGTACTGGTTTCTTCTTCTTCTTGCCGTTTTCATTCGCCTCGTAGAGAGCCTCTTTGTTCGAGAATCCGTGATTTCCGAGCCACAATCGTGGTGAAGGTTAATTGGATAAGATAGAATGGAATGCGTGGACGAGAGTATAAACGAGTAAGCAAACATTTTTTTTTTTTTCCCATTCGAAACTTATAAAGTATTTTAAAATATTTTCCAACTTTTAACGCTACGAAAACTTTGTTTATTTTTCATCATTATCATTAATTCGTGGGAGGCACGTTTTATCGTCGTACGAATTCATTCGAAATTCTTATGAATGAGTATAACAATTTTCATTGTTGAGTATAAATATGAATATGAATTTGAATAATTGTTTACTACAAAAATACTCGAAGAGATCGCACAAGTTACGATAATTGGCAAATGTAGCGTACAAATCTCGATACTTTCTACATTTTATACGAACGATTTTATCTGTGGTTTTCAACAATATTTTTTCAACCAAGAATTCTTTTTCGAGCCTTTTTCATGAAATTTAATTGGTCTGCGTTTTATTACGCAGGGTTTGGTGGCCTATTTAAATGGCCGCTGTTAAAGAAATTTAACGTAAATCACAATGATCATTATCATTATTTTTCCGTTAAATCCTTGCATCTTTTCCTTTGATGGAACAACAACCAGCTTCTCACGCGCGAGACGAACGAATCGAGAAAATAAATGATTGGCGCGGAAATAATTGCGACGATAGCCTATTAATTTTTTCGCCTCCCCCCCATAAATACTTATTTAAGATTTCTCGAGTTTTAATTTAAACCTTGGGAAGTGGTGCGAAAACGGTGATGCAAAACTAATAATAGTCGAAACGAATTAACTTTTCCGTATCCCATGGTGTACGTACGCGAGCACGAAGGTTGGAGCAAACTGGAGGAACGTCACGTTCCTGTCGTAAAGTTAAGTCGATAACTCGAATGAACGACAAAACATCAACTTCGTCCCAATTTCTTTCGAGACCAACAAGTTTCCCGACTCTTTTTTTCTTTGTCTTAGATCGTGTTTTCAAACGATACATCCAGTTTCCAAGGCGTTTAATCATTATCTCGACGTTGTTTCATGCGTCACGATAGAAACAAAAGATTATTATTATTATTGTCAAAAATTGTCAATACACAACAGTCATCGATATCTGTTATCTGAGATCAGCCTATGACTCAACCACGCTCAAAACGAATAATAGTTTCGCGATAAATTCCTTTTAGGATGAAAAAAATTTCCATTACCTTAATAATTAATAAGTTATTATTAATAATTCTTATTTATGTAATTGTTTCGAATTTATTCGACAATCAGAAGTGTGAATTTTTGAAATCTCGAAATAGAATGGTCGAAATCGAGTCAACATTCTATTGTAAAATATAAAATTGGAAAAAGATAATCCAACATGTATTAATTTCTAACATGAGAAAACGCAGGATTCGTTGCAGCAAAGCTTTCCTCGATTTTACACGCGATACTCTGCGGCTCGTTGGCGATCGTTCGGCGACAATGGCCGCGACCAGTGTATTTCCGTTACCACGGTGCATCGTCTCGAGTTCTTCGCGTTTCCGCGCGCCACGCCGGAAATTACAGAATACTAATATTTGCTCGTCGTGTCGGCCGGATATTCTTATGCGGTTGCGGCCAACCTATGCCACGATATTGTGTTTCAAACGGCCACCAACGCTCTTTTGACACACGTCTGATTTCTTTTTGGGACAACTATTTTTTATATCTCTCTCCACCTTTTTTTAATCACCGAGTTTTCTTTAATTTGAAACAATTTCGATACCTCAAACACTCGGTTCTTTTACGTTTAAAAAAACTTTTAAACGTAATATTTTACACGAGACCCTTCCACTGTCCGCATTGGGTGGCTATTATTACGCTGATACAATGGAATCGCAGCGGGGTAATACCAATAGTTAGGCACTTTGTACGGTTTCTTGAAAATACGCTTACGCTCGAACGTACGTACATCGACAAGATAAACGCGTACTGGGGCGCCGATCTTTCTGAATGAGAACGAGGATAAAAAAATTAAGCGGCAAGGATTTATATTAAAAAAATTTCTGTTTAAGAATCAAGAACACCTGAAGCCGCAGATCGTCCACGCACTTTCCAATGCGGAGCTGTACTGTTTGGCGCTGGCGAACATCTATTCGGATCCAAATTATCACAATCAGAATCACTGCGGCATCCTGCAGGCCCTCGCCAGGAAAGGTGTTTACCTGGCGGAGCCGAACAACACCCAGCTCACCGAGACGATCCTCATTCAAAATTCGCCGCTCAAGATGGTGAGGAGAGAGATTTTTTTTTCAAAAAAAAAAAAGAGTTTCGAAGAATCGAATCCGATCCGTTGCCGTTTTTTCAGTCCGCTCATATGGCTGTGATAGAGGGCCTGATGGTGTTGTACGCGAAGGAAGTGGTGACGGGCGATCGAGTGGTGTCGGCGATCCGGCGTTTCGATCCCCAGGCGGAGGTGGAGGTGCCGGGGGACCACGAGAAGGGCCTCCTCCTGTGGATCAGTCACGCGTCGCACGCGCTCATCGCCAAGATCCAGGCGGAGGAGGGCGGCGGCGACAAGACGCGGCTCCCAGAGCTGCCCGCTGCCAAGGATTTCCAATCGTTGTGCGACGGCGTGGGCCTGGCAGCGGTCGTCGCCTTCTACTGCCCCGGCGAGCTCAACTGGATGGACATCAGGGTGTCGAAGAGACCCTCGGTCGCCGACGCGCTGCACAACTTGTCGCTGGTCCACGCCTTTTGTAACAGATGCTTACCCTATTCCATTTTCCACATGCAACCCGAGGACGTGACGTACATGAGGGGGTAAGAGTTTCTCCTCTTCCGATTGTTCTCTAATTGGAGGAAAGTTTCGATTAATTTGTGATTGATAAGTTTTTGATAGAAAGTTTGTGAAAGAATTCTCGCGTTCAATTTAATCTCGCTGCGTTGCAAATGTAAATATTTTCTTGTATAAAAATTGTGAGAGGAGATCTGGCGATTTAAAGCTCGATTTATCCGAACGAAAAACGAAAGTTTTGAAAATGAAAAATCTCTGTGCCAGGTCTATGAAGCAAAATTTAGTCGTTTTCCTGGCGGACATGTACAACGTGTTGGAGATCCATCCTGCGAAGTGTGTACGTTATCCGGGCGAGGAGAGGGCGATGCAGTTCTTAGATGGTACGTAAAATGGTATTGAAACGGCAGAATGGCGATTCCCGGTTAAAAAGCATTGGAGAGAGACTCGACACTATACAACTTCCTTTAATCGGGAAGGAAATTTTGGTATCGGATTAAATGTGATTGGTGAAGGCTGCGTACATTCTGTATTGGACTTACCCGTTCTATAATTTATTTTATTATACTTTTTTTCCATGGAATCCCGTTCCTGTTGCGAGCAATCTGCATATTTTTTTTCTTCTTCTATGTATAACTTGGACAATTGCTTGAAAATTATTTAAATTCTTAAGAAGATCTTTCTTCTTTCACTAAGAATTAGGAAAATAGAAAGGAATATTGCTCGCAGTTGGAACGGTGGTCACGCTTTTTATCAGTGTCAGTACACACACTCGTTCCCAGTCTCGAGACCCAGGTCCTTAGCAGCGACTAATAAACGCATCTTTCTTATATATATGATAATAAACGACGATCAATTCCAAAGAAAGTAAGAAAAAAAAAAAGAAAACTGAAGAAAAAAAAAAAGAAATAACAAAACAACAGCGACGATCCTCCACACAGTAATTGTATCACTTAATGTTAAAACTGTAATATTTCTATATATTTCTATGGCGTAACCTTCTTGATGCTTGACAACAACGCTATCCTCGCCTTCTTCTTTCGTCAACTTCCGGTTGCCAATGAACGAATACGGTGCGGTGACGGGTGCAGCCTGCCCGCGCAATAGTCATGGCGTAGCTCATAAAAGAAGTCTGCCACAGTCTATAGCTCCGATACCTGATCTGAGAAGCAACCTCTCCGTATCCGCGCCAGGCTTCACAGGTACCCACACCTTACAAAACAAAAACAAAAATCATGAAACTAGGTGGTACGTCTTCTTCTTCTTCTGTCAATTCGCGTTTTTTTCACGACGATTTTTCGTGATATTCGAAACGAGAAAAAAGATCGAAATGCCAAATTGTGACAAATATATTATTATTCGTGTCCTTACATACGAAAAGTGTCTTTCAGGTCTGTTGAGGAATCAACAGTTTGTCGTTTGTTCCTTGATGGTTTTTTTTTTTTTTAATTCTTTTCTCTCTTTTTTTTTTTTTTTTAATATATATATATATATATATATATGATCATCTTGATTGATTTGATTCCTGTTTTTTCCGTTCTTTGATCTTTAAATTTATTACATTTTAAATGCGACGCATTCCCCTATTTCGTTTGATTGATTTTCCTATAAACGATTTCAAATGTAAATGGAATATCCTCAATTTTTGTTTTTTTTCTCTCTCTTTTTTTTTTAATATACGTATAAATATTTTTTCGAAAATCTCGCGATTTTTGTCCCACGTATTTATTACCATCGCGATATTTGCATATATATATATATATTTTTTTTTTGAATTTATATTCCATACGTGAAAAAAAGCAGGATAATATTCTACAACAAACGTTGCGAAAGTAACGTTTCGATTCAGGAACAATCGAGCAAAAAAAAAAAAAAAAATAATATCCATTCTTTTATCATCCGCAAAAGAATAATAATAAAAAAGATGAAATTAAAAAAGACAAGATATAGAAAAAGATTAAAAAAAAAATAATAATAAATAATGCGTTTTGCATTTAAAACGTGGCCAGATGTTTAGATTTAGCTGTGTAACAAAAGCTGAAAATACTATTATAGGCGCACTGCTTCTTTAACTAACCATGTTACTTTGCGTATAATGCCGTGATGACATAACGATCCTTTAACCTTGTTGAAATGCATGCAAGATGTGTGTTTGCCCATTTTCGCGGTAATAAATGATAAAATACATACCTATTTTCATTTTTGCTGTTCCGTTGCCGCTTTGCATTGACCGTTAGCTTTCCGTTCCTTTCGTTCTGCATGTCGCCTCCTCTTTGTCATATCGTGACATATTGATCGATACAGGAAGAAATCTCGACGATTCATTATAAATATAATCCATACTCCATATTGAGTTAGTATATTTGTTTTGCAAACGTACATTGTCTACGTTATTGCCGTATCTGTTTGTATATTTGTTACGTTTTATGCCCATGTTTTCTTTCGAACTTCTTTTTTCTTCCCCCTCTTCCTCGTTTCTTCTCATTTCTCTTCTTCTTTGTCTTCTTCTTTTTTTTTTTTTTATTCGTTCACGAATGGGTTGTCGAATTGGTTTTTTTTTTTCCCCCTTTTGTTTTATTCTTGCGTGACACATCACCACCGACGAGTTAGAAACGAGTTACAGATTAGTTTTTGTTATAGATCCGATTAACTTTTATTACCATCCGACGAGTGTATATTTTTCCAGTGTATGATAACATTAGCTTTTATTCCATATAGATATTTTTTTTTTTTTTTTTTTTTTTTTTTTTTTTTTTTTTTTTTTTACGAAATTCGTGTGCCTTGAAATTTCTATGATTAATTATAGATCACTTTTTGATTAATTTGTGTAATCTCGTAGAGATAGAAACTTTTAACTTTTTTTTTTTCTTTAGCCAAAAAATGGTCCCCGTTCATAACGGATAGAAATTTCTCACATGAATTTTATTCGGTGTGTGCATAATGCAACTTTGAATTAATGTTTTCACACCGACATTATCGAACCGATCCTTATCGAATTTATTTATTATTCTATACACGTGAGGAGTGATTATTGATTATAGATATTGATACTATTTTCTAGATACGTAGGTAAACGATCGCTACAGCATTGAATTATTTTCTAGTTGCAAAAGCATCGTCATCTTCCTCCGTCAAGAAGTCTCAATCATTACAACAAACTGCCGAAAATTATTCTCACGACGACAGGTATGTGTTTTTTTTTATCTTTTCTCTTTCTCTTTCCTTCTGATATATTCCCTTTCAAAAATTGTTAATTAATCAAAGAAATTGGTTAAAAAGAATCTCCAACTCTTACGAATCACGTAAATTTAAAAAGATGATCAAAATAAGTTTCCTATCAATTTATTTATACAATTGAACGCATTTGGAACAAGAAGAATAGAATTGAATAAACTGATTCATTCTCCTCGAGAATTATTATTCTTTTCTCTCATCGAGGATATGATCGCTGTAACGACGATCGAAAAAATAGAGGCAATGAAAAAAGCAAGATTTTTTTTTTTACCTTACCATTGTAGTAGGATATGGGTCGATTCCGAAGCGTGTAATCGGCGTATTGCCGCGTTCACACGAGTTAATCGCACACCCATTACGCTTCTCTTACCATTATTTCCCTACACCTTCTCTTCTGACTCACCATCACTTCTCACAGACGAGCGGGGAGCGAAGAAAGCTTCGTGGTCCATCGCGGAAAAGGCATTCCTACGTTAAGCTCCGTGGCGGACGAGAAATCCGTGACCAGAGCGGACGCCGCTGGCCGGCCGAGCAACTGGGAAGATCAGAGGAGAAGCTCGTACGCTGGCCGACGATCCAGGCGTAACAGCGTTTCGGACGACTCTCAGTTGACAATAGAGAACTTTGGCGGATCCCAGGTGAGGGCGAAGCGTGTAACGAGAAATCGAAAGAGTGAAAAAGGACGATGGAATGATGATCGGGTGATTTGTTCGTGCAGGATAATTTACACAACTTCGGCAGAAATCCAGACAAGGAGGTCGGGGCGCACATCGGGAAAAGGAGCACCACGGAGCCGACGTTACCGGCGAGATCGAGCGTTCAGGACGTGTATGGTAGCGGGGTGCAGCACATTTTGTCGGACAACGGATACGACAAGGAAGAGCCGCCAAGATTGAGAAGGCAGACGTCCAACTCGAGCTTGGACAACGTCGCGCTCAAGCAAATTTTACATTCCAGCGAGAACGTCAATTCGGAAGGTGACACGTCCAAATTGGCCAGCTTCGCGAATCTGAGCAGGCAAAGCTCGGAGAAGGGGATCAACTTGACGTACACGGAACAGGATCGAGATGACGGGAAATCGAATATGTCCGGTAAGAAGTTTGGCCAGACGAATGGTAATGGGAACGGTAATGAGAAGAAGACTACGTTCGCCACTCTGCCGAACACGACCACGTGGCAACAGCAGAGCAGCCAGCAATCCCAACAGGTGGAACAACATTCTGTTGGTATGTTGCGTTTATGTTGTATTTACGTTATATTGCGTTTTTTTTATATTTCGATGATACGAACGATATAATCATATCCGGCAGATGAAAACGGTGGTAACACCATTATGGCCTCGCAACTGAATAACATTAGATTGAAGCTGGAGGAGAAACGTCGGCACATAGAGAACGAGAAGAGGAGGATGGAGGTCGTGATGTCGAAACAGCGTCAAAAAGTTGGCAAGGCTGCGTTCCTGCAAGCTGTCACGAAGGTAAAATTCGTGATTACGCTCAAAAAAAAAAAAATGATGGCGATCACATCTCGTCATGTTTTCCATTTTTGAACTCCTCACTATCAGAGATTCAGCCAGATCATTTTCATGGCCTCTTTAATGATTTGTTTCATTTATCGGCGGAGTGATAAGGATGTAAATGTTTTTCAAGAATGAATCTTTTTAAAGGAACGAAACAGAGCATTGAATATAAGCCATGAGGTATTTAGCCACGGGTGTTTAGTATAGAGCAATGCATAATTAATATTTAATAATTGTATCGAAAATCGAACAGTTTCTTTTTCTTCTGCAGAAGAAGTTTTCTTAGATTCACGAGCAATTCGATATTTATTGTTTATATTATTGCCTATATATCGTTTTATTTTTATTTCATATCTGGCTGTATTATTATATTCGATTATTTTAAAGTAGCGTGCAAGTGAGTTTGCAAAAATAATGTTTTTATTTCAGGTAAATGCCGCATATTTTTTCGATATTTGTTCATCTTTTTCTTTCGTAACATAATTATATATATATATATGTATATATACACATATATATTTATATATATATATATATATCTCATTAGCTTCTAAAATAATGAATCTTTGTGTGTAGTTTGCAAATGTGATATAATCTTGATGCCTATTACGGTTAATGCAGATAATCTTTATTGCCAGTTATATTATTATATTATTGTAATTTGTAATTGTTTTTCTTTCTCATCTTTCAGCTGTACTTGGTGGTAAGTGCATGCTGACATGATCAAGTTTTATTGTTACAGAGATACAGAATTGAACGTAGACTATACACTTTGTACAATATAGACTATCAATTCCTTGGATGCCACTCTCGTTTTCCGCTTTATATACTCTGTGTTAATAAAGAAAGATCTCTAAACAATTACTGTGAATATATTAAATAACTGTTTAAATTAATATGGTGACGGTATGCATGCTTTATATATTAGTAATTAGTAACCGAGCAACTCAAATTGATTTATTCTTTATCTATTGATAATAATAATAATAAGTTTAGGAAAAATAAAAGAATTTTTAGAATTAAAATTAAATTGTAACGATTGTAGTTCCTAGTAAAAATATTAAAAATGATAATAAAAATGCTACATTCCCTTTCCAAATTTTTCAAAATAATCGGATAAAGAAGTTATTTATTTTAGTTGAAAAAGATTAGATATTACGAAAGTTCTATTATATTTTTTTTTTTTAAAGAATTACTAAGTCGTATAAATAGTGAAGAAAGCCATTGGCAATGAAGTATTTGCAAGTATTTGAATTGGCTTTGGCATTTAGTGCTTGAATGTAACGTATACTTGGCCGTGAAGAAGTCCGACCATGGTGTGGTGGTTGATGACATATTGGACTCGGTATATGCGGACTCCAAGTACTTAACAAGGCACGGTGCTTGGGCTGGTTGCAGGGTAAGGTTAAATCTCCCTCTTCATCAACGTCTGGGGGGGACAGTCCGGCTGAAATTGGTCCCCCCACTTCTGTAACCTCCGGATCTTCGGGGGAGACCCCGACAAGTGTTTCCGAGACGACCCCTGTAACCCAACAACCCTCTCAAGAAAAACCACAGAGACCCTTCTCGCTCAAGGTACGATATTATACAACAATGTTCCTGTAGATGAACATTTGAAAGAGAAATATTTGCTGATTTGTCTAGCAATTTACATACATAGCTTATGTATGGCTTCTAGACATTTGTTAACTTCTTTTTTACCTTTGCTTTTACGAATATATTGTTAAAGTTTATATGGTTACTTATTTTTAATTCTTAATATATGAAATACATAAGGAGCAATAATAATAAATGCCTTGATGTATTGCAAGTAAGATAGAAAATGTGCTTTCTTTTCTTTTGATCAGAAAATGATTTCGGTTGAATCTT
Organism: Apis mellifera; assembly: GCF_003254395.2. NCBI lineage: Eukaryota > Metazoa > Arthropoda > Insecta > Hymenoptera > Apidae > Apis > Apis mellifera. The sequence goes on from NC_037638.1 coordinate 25,451,869, forward strand.
TACTTTTATTTATTTATTTATTTTTTTTTTTTTTAACAATGAATGATTCTTATGCTTCTTGTTGCTTACATTTAGTCATAGAGGAAAACGAAACAGTCCCAATGCATTCTGTGGTCTTTGATCAAATTTGCTACTGTGTTCCCGTATTTTAATGCAATCTCTTGTACAATATCGCTCTCGGAACGCATGATGGTACAGTACTAAACACTCCCTGGACAAAAATCTATAGAGATATGTTTGGGATTTTATTTAAAATTATATTATTTGTGGTGGCGGTTTTTTACACTTGTGTTCTAAACATATTTTAATACAAGAACATTAACAACAAAACCAAACTTATACTGTAATACATATGTAATCTGTATGTATGAGAATATATTTTTAATTGGATTGATCTATTGTTATATATGTATATCTTTATCTGAGTAGCTAAATGTAGACATTGGTCTGTGTTTATTGTAATTTAATCTATATCACTTTAAAGGAAAAATCGTATTTAATGACAAGTTTAGCATAATTATAAAGAAATAAAGATTCGTATATTGATTCTAAATTTTAGGTCAACATCGTGGATCTATAATTTAAATAATCATCAAAAAAAATAATATGCTATTATTTATATGCATTGATCTTCTATTTATCTGTACATCTACAAGTAGATTAGATATTTATAACAGAAATGTTTAAAATGTACATTGTATTATAAATTTATCATTAATTATTAAAAATAATATTAAAAAGTAAAAATAATCAAAAGTAATTCAATGTACCTGTAGGTGTACATTAAATTAAAATTATCAGTGAACATTCCCTTGACAATTCTGTACAATCATTCAATATTTATACTGATGACTGTAGGAAATTAGTGAAGATGTTCGAGATGTTGAACATAAATGGTTGGAACATGACGGAAATGCGCCATTTATTGAAACAAGACGTACTCCAGATATTGAGAACATGGATATTGAACAGTATCATCAATCCATATCACAGTCAGTATCCATTTATATTTTATGATATATAAAAATTTGATTTTTCAAAGTTTATTGAATGGGCTTCAATTTTTCTACAGAATGAATAACAGTCTTAGTGAAATTCAAGCTGACATACAACGTTTAGCAAATCAGCAAAATCAAATACAACAACAGCATCTAATGACCCAACACCAACAACAAATGCAACAACAACTTCAGCAATTGCAAAGTCTTAGTCAGCAACATATGCAAGTATGTATTATTTTTGAATTTCTTATATTGATTTATTTTATTCTAATGTAACATTTATTTTTTTATTTTCCTTTATTGTTTAGAATTTCGGAATGGCACCTATAAATCCATTATCATCGAAATTACAAGATACTCAACAATCCCAATTCTATTTACATGATCAACCTCAATTACAAAGACGAATGTGGGGTCAACCACCTTCGACACAAAGTTTAGCAAATGAAATGGCTGCTGTGGGTTATCAACAACCAATAGATCCTCGATATGGAACTCAACCAACAGGTATGTATATTTTAATAAATTAGTATTTAATCATTGTTGATTTGATCATTAATAATTAATAAATTCATATACAATCATTAAATATATACATATATTATAGTTTTGATATAAATATTTTAAAATTTTCTTTAGCTTACCAACAAGATTTGCGTTTATATCAAGATACACGGAATTGGGGAACACTTCCACCTCAACAAAAAGGATTTGTTTTGCATGATAATCAAGAATCAAGGTATCTTAATGGTGGAGATCATAGTCTTTGTAATAATCAAATGAGCCATTCTGGTTCTACATATCCATCATCTGCATCTATCTTCAATCAAACACCACCATCTTCTGCTAGTCCACAACATCGTAATGCTGTGAGTATAATAATCTTTATTTATTTTATTTGATCATAGAAAGCAAAAAATAAAAATTTATTTTTTTTAGTTATTATTTAAATCCTAATTTTATTTATAAAAATAATATAAAAATATGATTTATTTATTTATATTTATTTATACATTCATTAATGAAATTTTATGAAATTTTATTTTTTAAGTATTATTTTAAATAAAATTTATATTTTAAACATAAAAAAGAATAAGAATAAAAAGGAACGTGTATATATATATATATATATATATATATATATATATATATATATATATTTTGATAATATTAATAATATTAAATAAAAAAGAAATCACGTTTAAGGATTGTATATCGTTCATTTTTTTTTTTTTTTTTTTTTGGTCAATTAGGTAGTAAATGAATTGCTTGATATATATATGCAAGCAACTGTCATGGAACCAGTTAGTGATGTAATGCACATTTATAGATACTCTTTTCATACTCAGTATAGCAGACGCTACTTGAAGTTTCGACGTTTGTCTTTTATCTCATAATTATTTCCATTTTTTTCTTAAATTACACAGATATATTTTAAAAATGCAGTTTTTTTATTCGTCGAATTTTATTAATTCGTGTAATTATCATTATGAGGTTCGTGTATTTTGTGTATTTATTTATTTATTTATTTATTCGTATATTTATTCGTGTATTTATTTATTTATTGTGTATAATTGTTATAATACATATATATCGTTATAATATATATATTATTTATGTTATTGTATTATTTTAATATTTTATATATTTATTTCATTTTTAATTTTTTAAGGTTCATCGAATAAGTCAGTTAATGAGTGAAAGTCCCGAACCAAAAAGGCCAACTGTACATCATATACCAATTAAATGTGAAAGCCCTACCGAAAAGCGACAAATTACTGCGTTACATGCACCGGTTCCAGCTCCGCCTGTAGATGACATGAAACCTCAGAATATATCATTTATCGGTAAGAATTCTTTTTTTTTTTCTTAATAAGAATTCTTTTCTTCATTTAAAAACATATCATAGTATAAATATTTTCAAGGAATTCATTACATTTATTGTTTTGTTCTCATCCTCTTTTTCTTCATTCATACATATATTTTAAAGGAAATGATGATGAGCTTACACAAGGTATAAGAGGTTTAAACATCACGTCTGGCAGCCGTACATATAGAATTCCATCACCAACTAGACCTTCAATATCACGTAATTCATTTCAACCTCATCCATCATTAAGAGAAGCTACACCATCTCCATCAGGTACACCAGAAGTAACGCCTCTAGATCCAACAGATGCTGGTGAGAAAGGATTTTATATTTGTTTCGACAATGACGCACCGAAAAAACCAAAACCGACTCTCAGAGTGAAAAGAACATCTCCGAAAAAGGTAAGTATATACAATGTTTTTTAAATTTTTAGAATTATTCGGATTAGGAAAAAAAACATCAATTTTTTTTTCTTTTTTTTTTTTTTATAGGAAAGAAGTGTATCATCGTACGTTGAAAATGAAGATTTTACGATGCGTCCTGATTCGCCTTCTGCTATTGCTATTGATAGACAAAAGCAACTGGAAGCTCAACGAGATTTAGATCGAGAAAAACATCAGATAGATGAGAGAGATTTCCAACGACAAGAAATTAGAGACAAAGAAATTCAGAGGGAAGGAGAAAGAGAAAAACAAAGAGAACGACATGATATCACTGGAGAAAATCGACAATCTGGAGTCGGTTTAATAATTGGAAATCAATTAGCAAATCCTGATCCTGTAAGATTATGTGACAAATATTATTAATTTCATAATTTCTTTTCGTTTTATCTAACTGATATATTTTTATAGAATTCTCTGGACGAAATGGAACGAAAAAAAGAACGTATAATGCTATTGTCATTGCAAAGAAGACAACAGCAAGAAGAATTGAAAGAGAGGAAGGAAGCGGAAGCTCAAGCTCGACGAGAACAAGAGAAATTAAAAGCAGAAGAAAGAGCTCGTAAAAAAGAAGAAGAAAGGCAACGAAGAGCAGCTATTTTAGAACAACATAAAGTAAAGAAGGCAATAGAAGAGGCAGAAAGAGAAGTGAGTTTTTTTTATAGTTTATTAATTATGATATTTTAATTGAATTAATCAATATTAAACATCATTATTATTTAGGGTAAGGTTATCGATAAGGAGCTTCTCAATGCAATAAAACCAACAAAATTGCGTAATAAGACTGCGACTCGACCACGACCCAAAACAATTCACGTTGATGCTGGTACAGAGTTGGATTCTGGGGCCCTTACGCCAAGTCGTGGAAAAAAGGGTTCTTCTTCCAATTTAAGCACAGGTATGACAATATATTTAACATGATTCGATAGTGACATAATTATTCATTGCAATGATTAGTGTTTCTTGGAGATTAATTATTGTCACATAAAAAAGTCGAGGAAGATACAATATATAATAAAAACAATACTTATATTCTAATATACCACGTATAAAGTATCTCCAAGATAACAGTTACCACTGCTATCGTATCAAGTGTATTCCTTTGTTATAATCTTCTAATAGTAATACTTTCTCAGTGTTGTAATGTAATTGCATTCAGTTTTTGCATGGCAAAAATTCAAATCGGAAAAATTTAATTTTTTTTTTTTTAGTAACGCCATATTTTTTTTATATTAATTTTTTCATTGTGGTTTTCTTTTGTTTTATGAGATCTCACCCAGTCACAATTCTACAAGCTCAAAATTTTCTCGCCTATACTAGTTTATTTCGTCGTTTCAAGACGGAAATTTTTGCATAATACAAATTAATAAAAATCTCATACATTTCCTAGACTCCCATTTGAATAAACTAGATTGGTTAAGAAAATTCGAGCTGATTGTTTTGCACTAACACACTTACTGTAGCGTCGCTGACTTCCCCGACGATGAGGCGAGACTACTACCGAGGCTCGCAGGACAGTCTCACTGCTGCCCATTTCGATGAACGACGTTCCGGCCCTCTTTATCGGGGCGGCAGTCTCAGGGGTATGCACAACACACACTCTCTGACTCGCATAAATATTTAAAACATCATATATATATATATATATATATATATATGTATATGTATATATACGTATATATTTATTAGATTTACATAAGAAGAAACATTATAAATATATAAAAAGTTAAACAAATATTAAATTATTAAATGTTTTTTTTTTTTTTGGTTATTAACTGATTGGAGTGGTTATAACTACATGCTAATTTCTAATATTTAAAATGATGAAATTTTATGATATTATGTTTGATGTTATATTTAATATAAAAAATATGCGCGCACAAATATGTTAAAATATAAGTAGGATTTTTTTAAAAACGTTGAATGATATATTCAATATTTTCTTCAAAATTATTAATTTTTAACGTGTGAATGATCTATATTATAGCACTTTTTTTTATTTACGATTTTGCATGCTTCAAATTTATTTACTATCTATATTTATTAGTGTAATGTGGTAGCATATTTTTTAAAAATATACGTAGTGTTTTTAGTATCACATCCTGGAGAGGAACTAACTGATTGTAATAGAGGTACCCTATTTTAGTATCTTCCGTAGATTCACCCGACGATGGTAGAGGTTCCTCGCCTTGTCGAAGTATGAATCAACTTGGCCGACGTGGTTCCTACAAAACATCTAGAGGTGGGTTGATTATTATTTATAGAAAGAATGCCTTAAATCATATATTCCTTAAACGTTTGGCTTGATGAAAGTAGACTCGTTGCAGGATGTATCACTATGGTATGGGCAGCTACGTATGAATCTTACAATGTTGAATATTTCATTAGCATTTAATTATAATTCTTCAAATTACCTAAGTAAGGTTACTTAAGGGTATGATTCTTTATTTTTAAGTAGCGCCTTATAGTAGAAATCTTTCAGTTGGAACGCAACATTGTTCTGCACCAACCTGCACCAGCTACCTTGAATTTTTGATGTTCCTAATGGACATGGCTCGTAGTTAGACTCTGCCCCTGATGCAATGACGTACGATTGAAGCATCCCCTACTAAATTAATCTTTGATCGTACATAGCGTTTGGAATGTAACAAGGTAAACATTGCATTATTGCAGATGTGCAGGAGCCTCAGCAACAGGTTAGAGGCAGGCCTAAATACCCGAGTTACGAAAACTTTAAGGGGAGAAAGTCTAATTCCTTGATGAATTTGTGTGGTAAGAAGCACCAGTGACTTGGAATACGTTTAATCCCCCCTTTTTATCGTGCAACAATATATTTTACGTGTCCCGTACACTGTTCCAATTTTTTGTAGGCTATATAGCACGTAGTCGCATGGTGGCAGATCGGAGCACAGGTGGCAGTGATATACTTACACGCATACACCAACAGCACATTGTTTATATGTGTATATTCGAAATTCTATCTGCTACGTTTATATTTTGTTTCTTTAATCGTAAGCAATAATACGTAAAATGCTGCTTTTTCTCTTTTTATTTTGATTTTAAATTGTTCGTATTTTTTCCAGTAGGAAATGGAATTTCGATTTTCATTCACAGGATAACTCATTTGCCGCAGTAGATGAAATTAAGTTGAAGCTTGGTTGGGCTTATTGTTGTACAGCACTGGTTATGGGTACCGATATTTTCAATGTTTTTCAGATTATTGTTGGTGGTTCCAGTTTTCCATTTTAATAACCTTTCACTCTGACTCACATTTAGGTCCTGTATCATACGATTATCCCATCATTTATGTTGAATATGTATTTGTTCTCCTCTCTATTTTTATTTCCAGGTATTATGGTAATACAGCATAGTAAATTCATCTGGGCGATGAGCATTATATACTTTTCAATAGAACTCATAATAAACGCTGCACTAGTTAATACATTTATTAACGCATTTAACTATTACTATCGTTAGATGAATTTGTTATGCTTTGTCCGCCTAAGATCGCAAAATTATCATTAGTAATCATATATATTTTAATACAAATGAATCTGTCCACTGTTTTACGTGTTACAAAATATATTAGATAAAATAGTACCCGAGTCAAAAAAGTCAAAATTTATTAACAATTTTCAAAATTCCTGATAAATAGTTCCTTAGATCGTCTTAGAATAACGAAAAGCTTCCATTGTTTTGTTTTTTTGAACAAATTAGACGGTATAGAAACAAAAAAATACATTTTAATCCTTAATCGTTGTTGATATGATATATCAATATTTTTTTAATAAGTTTTTAATTGGACGCAAGCTATGAAGATGGATATTCTTGAAGGTCCTTCGTAAGTCTAACAAGTGACTAATATCTCACAGTCTATATCAGGGACTAACCGATTAGTAATTAATAAAATGACTCAGTTCAGAATCCTTTTGCTTGGATGGGTATAAACGTTTTATACATTGGACTTATCGTTGAAAAATCGTATCTCTTTGTTTCGTGGACGGACACGTACGTTCGAGTCTCTCTTTTTTTTTATTTCTATCTTCATATATCGAGCTTGCGTTCGCAGGTTCGAGTAGTGATCAAGACGGTATGATGTGTCGATACACAGATACGGACAGCGGACTAGGCAGAGCCACACCTCCAAGGAGAGCGCCGAGTCCAGGGATGGGTAGCATGAGGCATCTTCCGTCACCATCTGGGCCTGGCTCTTTACCTCCCGGTTTGATGACCAAGAGACGAGTATTCGATGATGGTAGCAGCGACATCAGTAGCACGCCAAGTTCAATGATGGACTATAATGGTGAGGAAATTTAATATTAAACTTGAAATTTTAATTATTTAATTTTAAAGGAATGGATAGTTATAGTTTGAAATTAAATTAGTATTTAATTAAATAATTATATTTTGATAAAATTTTATAAACTTTATTCTTTCTCTTAATAGGTCCAAGATTGTATAAGCAACCGACGACTAAGTCAAACCGCGGTATTATGTTAAATGCTGTGGAATATTGTGTGTTTCCGGGTACGGTGAATAAAGAAGCGAAAAGAAGAGTTCTGGATGAAATTGCAAAATCAGAAAGCAAACATTTTCTTATTTTATTTCGAGATGCTGGTTGCCAATTCCGGGCTCTCTATTCATACTGCCCAGATAGAGAAGAAGTTTCAAAGTTGTATGGTACCGGACCTAAACAAGTCATTGATAAAATGTTCGATAAATTTTTCAAGTAAGTCCATTACCAAGTTAGATTAAATTTTATTACAAATATATTTCCATGATTTTATTATACACTGCAATATGATCTTATTGCACAAGAATATGTGAAAAACATACATAACAACATATCTTTTCTCTGAAACGTAAGTTACATTAATTACATTAATTATTAAATATAAATAGACGATCTCAAGTGATAGAATAGAGTCTAGAAACTTAGTTTTTTATATTTTTTTAAATAATTTAATATATAGCTTATGATACTTTTGTTATATTCATTAGATGCTTATATATTGCAAATAGAAAATCAAATTTAGAATATAAATAATATCGGTGTAATAATTAAATTAGTGATATTAATATTTTATGTGGAGTATTATTACAAAAATGGTTCTATTTTTGTATGTTTTTTAATATAATAAAAGTCATACATATATTCTGTACAAATATGATAGTTATTATAATATTATTAAATTTTTATAAAAAAAATATATATGTGTATTTGCAATTATATTGTATTATATTTGACTAAATATAATTCGTTTTATGTCTATAACTTTTTATTTTTTTCTAGATACAATTCAGGAGCAAAATGTTTCTCGCAAGTACATACAAAGCATCTGACTGTGACCATAGATGCCTTTACGATACACAACAGCCTTTGGCAAGGTAAAAAGGTGAATTTACCGAACAAGAAAGACATGCCTCTCGTCATATAGTTTTACACAAGTGTCACATTTTATGCCCTCTGTTGTTCATAGTTACTATTTTAATACAGGCCCATATTAAATTAATGCAAACGTTGCGTTCTTAGTCAATTTTATAAGGACAAATGATTGATGCTGACTCGATACGGGATGCAATCATTTTCAGCGATTTTTTACGATTGCAAACCAAATTGAAACGGCGTAATGTTACCAAGTATACGTTTCTTCTTCTTCTTTTTTTTTTTTTTTTATAATTTTTTCTATCACTATTATTCTGGTATTTTTTTTCTATTTTGTTTTCTTTGTTTTAAGTTAAGTTGTTGGCATCAATTATTGTGTCGTAAATTTACCAATATCTAATTAATAGGAATGGTTTGTTGTCAGTATCTAATATCTTTGCGGACTAACTCGACATGTAACCGCCTTGTAATCGTGTAAGCTGCTGTGTTGTAAATGAAAGTTATGACTGATTGTAAAAGGTATTGATTTTTTTTTTATAATCGTTTTTTCTTTGTTCGTTAAGAAAGAGAGGCAGGGCTTTCATAAATATCACATGATGAACGTTTTGTCTTTATATTACATGAAGTAATTCGCACATATTTCCTCATTATACGCGTAAATTAAAACTGCTCTTAATTATTATAATTATTATTATTATTATTATTATTATTATTATTATTATTGTAATTATTATTATTATTATTATTATTATTATTATTATTATTATAATTATTATAATTATAATTATTATAATTATTGTTATTATAATTATTATAATTATTATTATTATAATTATTATTATAATTATTATTATTATTTTTATTATTATTATTATTATGATTATTATTATTATTATGATTATGATTATTATTATTATTATTATTATATGTCTTTTACTGAATACAAATAGAGGATCATTAATTTAAATGTACTTTTGACAGAGTCTATAAAAGGATTCGAATTTTTCAATGTGATTTTTGTATATGATTAATTTCTATTTAACAGAATTTATTTAAAGATGTAAAGAAGAAAGTAAATAAAGTGAAAGGCTTGTCTTGCATGAAAATCTATTTCATTCATAGAACTGTAAGTTCTTCCACTTTTATCAAATGAATCGAAGTTTAACATTGTTTCGTATGATCCACTGTAACTGTCTTAAAAAACTTTCTTTTCATTGTGTATATCATTGTCGAATCCAAATTAATGATTCCTCATTAACCATCAGATTTTTGCAACTGTTGACAGTTGCAGCAGCATACGTAGATAATGTAATTCATTCGTTGAAAAATGTTGGAAAAAACCAACTTACGAATAAATGAGAAAAAAAAAAATAAATAATGTGGATTTGTAAATATATAAATTGATTCTGATTAGTGAAAAAAAAAAAAAAAAAAATACCAAATCAGCCTTAAGATCGATCTGGATGTAATTGATGTTGTGCGAGGATGTTTTTTCTTTACAGTGTAGCTATCATTATAATTTATATAATGCCTCGTTGATTTGAATATCTTGAAGCAAGTTTTTGTGAAGTGTGTATTGGTATAAGATTATATAAATAAACTTGTAAGGATTTGAGAGAGAAGAGAATGAAATTGTAGAGAAACGTACCAAAAGTAAAAGTTCATTTCTTGAAAGGACAGTAATAATTTTGGTAACTAGTAGGAAGTATCTGAATATATAAAGAGCTGCGAACTGCGTAAAATTTTTTGATTGAATTGCTCTTTTTCTTTCCTGCGCGCAATCACATACTTATTCTTATAATGTATCAAATAGTTTGAGATCTTGTAATTGTTTTGAAGATTGTAAGAGGAAAGCAGAAGATGGAATGTAGAAGTATGAAAAGAACGAAGATTTTCATCTATATTCAAAGTTTTTTATTCTTTATTCTTATTAAATAATTTATTTGAACATCCTAGGCCTAAATATTTATAATTGAAATTTGATCATCCACTGTCTGCGTTCCTCACGATCGGGACAAGAGATTCTGGAAAAAGTGTTAATTATTTATTTATAAACGTCTTAGCGTATTATTATAAATTTTAATGAAATGGACTAATTGTTTAACCCGTTCATATCAGTTTGATGATTCTCCTTACGAGTTTTGTCAACAGGTATATAGATTCTTTTTCTTTGGATAATAATCGTTTTTTTTTTTTTTTTGTTTTTCATTTATTTTCTAATATATTATTCTCATTTCCTAATGGAACGTGTCAGTCCAATTTTAAGCGAAGCTAAATATGCGGTTTTCACATTGTACATGATGGATAATTAGCATAATAATGTAATAACGGAAGAACTATTTATTGTGCCATAAATTATAAATTGTCCGCTGTTCGTGTGGGACTGGCACTGATCTTCCATCTTGACGATTCAATTTTTTTAACATATATACAATTCGATTTTTCGTAATACGCCGATAGGACGAATGGATAGAAATTAGATAGAGGTAAAATACAATTTTTGTACGGAAATACGGAGGGTCTATAAATTATAGAATTTGTTCTTGTATTCTTGAATTTAAATTGTGTTAAATATTTAACGTATATTATAGCATTTATCGATTTATTGTTCGTTCGATATTTCTATAATGTATTTTTTAGCTTAATAATGGCTATGTGCATGAAAATGAAAAAATTTATAAGAAAGAAAAAACGGAAAAAAAGAACAAAAATTTATTTACAGGAATAAATACGACCCTCCTTATATCTGTAATGGCATAACACAACATGATGGTATTGATTATTCTTAAGTAATTATGCAACATATCGAATTTCATGTTCTTCACGATTAATGATCGCGAAAAATATATTTTTAATTCGCAACGATACGATACTTGGTTCAATCGTCCCTTTAGATTGTTTTATTCAACCTATGCGAGGCATGTGTCTCATTTAAGGGACATGCAAAAAAAAAAAAAAAAAAAAACTCTAAAAAAGAAAAAATCCGTCGATCGTAGTATCCAAAGGGAGTTCATTATATTCTATTCTCGTCTATTGTAAATCTATTGCGTGTATCATCGTAAAAAAATGATAAATAGAGAAATTTTTGCGAGCTTCAGACTCCGAAAATAGTCCGACTTGACAATATTGAACGCGAAAATTAGTAAATGCCATAAAATGAATTATAAGATTTGAGGTCATGATAAAAAGTCTACGATAACAATGAATGAGTAAAAGTGAACGAACAATGAATGAAGATTTGATGATTAACAATATAATAGTCACTAATCTTAAGAATCGATGGAATGATATCGGTTTGTGGAGAAGGGATTGAAAATATTATGGGGGAAAAAGCTACAAAAGCAAACGATAAAACAGTAAGAGAAAGTTCGAAAAAAAGGATGTATAACGGTAGTTAAAGAAGGGAGATTGCTTATGCTTGATATTTATATTTTTCAAAGCAGAGAAATGTTATTAGTGAGCTGTTGGTAACTGGCGTGATAAACAATGAAACAAAAAAAAAAAAACAGAAATACGAAAAAATGGAATATAATATAAGATCGCGCTTACTAATAATAAATGATTACCTTTATGTAATAATAATCCTTCATTTTTATTGTCACAAATGAAAAAAGAAATGAAAACTGAAAACTTTGTCAAATCATACTTGTTCGATTTATCCATGTCTGTAAATATTATGTTTTTATATATGCATAAATGAAATTATTACTCAATGATATATATTTATTGAGTACGTCAACTAAAAATTTGGGTCATATTTTACTGTTAACATCTTGCAGCGAATGTCATCAATAAAATTTAATAACCCACTTTGCAATAGACTTTTATTCTTTAATGAATAATATATATATTATAATATATATTATAATATATATCTATATAAGTGTGTCTTCTTTATCTTAATTGGTTGTATAATGTAAATGTATATATATATAACTTTTGGAGTACAGAAGAGGGTGAATTAGATGACCATACTTTCTCATTGTTATATATTTTATACACAATAGCGAAGGCGTCATTGTTAATTTTTCTGCATATGTATAATATATTACAATTCAACGAATAAGAAAAATACTAGATATAAATATTAAAATATTCTTGTAAAGAACATTTTTTCCTACATATATACTATATTTAATTCGTTAAGGGCACTTTATTACAGGGCGCAATATATGACTTTTCTTTCGCTATTAATTATTTTAAATATTAAAATATGTTATTTACTATCACTAAAATAATACAAAATAATTTTATTTCGTTTATTTTTTTTTTTTTTTTTTTTTTTTTTTCTAAAAAATATACGATTTCGATTGAGTACAATTTCATATTTTTTATTATGCTCTTAATCGAAATCGCTGATTACACTTACATTAATGATAATAAATAGCTTTAAATACTGATGTACAATTCTTTCATGACTTACATAAATGAATTACAATTAAACTATATGGCAGTGATTTTGCTACTTACACGTATATCGTGACGTTTGTTTTATATATTGAATCTATAATACAATTCGATTTAAATTTGTGCCATAATTTGTTAATGCTTTAAAAAACGTTTCTCAAACTGTGTTTTATAATATTAGTATAAAATATCAAAGTTGTAAGAAACATTCCAATAGTAGGTAACAATTTAAATTTACTACGTGATACGTTGATATCTTAATATTGTAATAAATTATAGATTTATATAAAAATTTTTATTTTTATAACGAATTTAAATTAATTTTAAATTATTTTAATTTATTTTATTAATTATGATTCTCTTATAAAGTTAATTTTCTATATATCTTTTTACCTTAAAATCAAATTTTGATGAACGTTGTGCTTGTTCATGAAGTTGTCAGTGTTCAAAGAATCGTGTAAGTGCGCGGGAAGATAATATTTTTTATTCGTTGTGTTTTAATAAATTGTTTGTGAATATTATTATTAAAATATCTATTGGAATGATAATACAAGTGCAATGCATTATTTTTACTTCACATCATTGTTTTGAGGTAATTAATTTATTAATAATAAATTTCTTTAAATTTTATATATTGATGGATAGATAAAAAATATATTATTTTTGATCGATTTGTTTTAGTAGAATAATAAATTATATAATTTTTTGTTAATTAATTTTAAAATGGATATTTAAACAATTAATTAATAGTGTTAATTTAATATTAACTTTTTAAATGTTGTAATGTTAAATGAATTTTCTTAATACATACTAAAAAAGTTCTTCGTTCTTTTCTTTTTTAGTAAAAATTTATTTCAAAAAGATTTAATTAAAATAGGTTAATGTAAGATTTTCTATGTACAAGTAGCAAATATTAACTTATTTTTTTTTTTTTTTTTTTACATGATGTTCATTGTATCTTTATCTTTTCTCAACTTATTTTTAATATAAATATAATTTGTTATCAAATACGTATAAAAATACAAAGGATTTTCATTAACATTTTGTAAGAATTTGTTATCATAGAAATTTATAACAAGTAAAAACAAGTTTGAGAAACATTGATACAAACTTCATGCATTTGCATGTTAGCATCTTTTGGCTTCGTTTAATCTTATGTCTTAACAATTAGAGAATTTCCCATCATGATATGGCACTTGATCCTGGTGTGAAATCGTATTTGAACACCGTTCATAGAAACCTTTCATTTCATTGTGCATCCTTTGAACAGTCTTTGGAACTAAATTGAATGACTCAGAGGAGTTCACACATTGTACTGATTATCATTGTACTGGGCAGGAGCTCAAGTGAATGTTATGCAATTCATCCATGTCTGTCCAATCCCGTCTTTCTCCCCCTATCATTACATTTCTTATACATCCATTGAAATGATCTCTTGTCATTAATGTTCCTTTTGGTGCAGAGGCTGTAAAATTATCATTCAATTTATAAAGATAGTAAATTCCATTATGTTTTTTCATATTTTATAAATATAAAATCTTTATAATACGTATATATGAATGCTAGATAAATATGTGAATCAATTAATGCTAGATATATAACTTATTATCATAGATTATTATTATAGAACAATTTTTATTACAATTTTTGATAGTAAATTATGAATTGATAAGATTGATAAAATTTTACCTGGCAAACCACCAATGTAGAGAGGTCCAGAGATTGTAGAATCCATCATATGATAATTGACGTTAGGTGGAAGGCCATACTTCTGATCCATCTCGTCAACCTTCAATGCTAATTCCTCATCATTATAAACCGCTTGTATTCTGTGCCATCGATTGTCACAGATCGTGTATGGACTAGTAAAACGTTGCTCAGCATATAATGGATTGTTATCTCCCAGATCACCCGACATGATCACTTTGCCATTATTCAGCTCCAATGACAATGAAGGCGAATTGCCGGGTGCCGTTATGGAAAGCAAAACACCTGACAATTCCGATGTTCTAAATTCCAATTGAAGTTCAAGCACTGCACCTAATTCAAAGTTTCTCTCTGTAAAAAAAAAAGAGGAATTCAATTTCTCATTTTTTCTGTTACAATTTTTTCTCGATATCACGTTAACATTTATAATTATATTCCAAAATATATCTTACTATATATGGCATATGCTTCATCTTGGAAATAAGCCCCACTTTCCACATTTGGGAAGCATTGTCCAACTTGATAAGCTCTACTCGTGGAACCAACCATATCAAACACGTTTCCATTGATCCTCAATCCTCTGATGCAGCCTTTTAGGGTTTCAAGTTTAACCACAACTTGTTCAGGAATCGGTGTGCCACTTTCAGGTAGACCTCCTATATACATCATAGAAGCCAGTCCAATCTTTCTTGGTACTTTAATAGTATGCGGTGTTAGAGAATCTACGAGCAACGTCAATTTCCTTTCATCGTGACTGATCACTACGTGATGCCAATTACCGTCATTAAACGGCATTTTAAACAATATCTCTTTCTTCTGTTTGCTCTTCACTAAAAGTAAAAGTTGTCCATCCCGTATCACGACCATGAGATAGTGCTTTGGTCTAAGACCCTACAAAATCAAATAAAATATTTTAATCTGAAATATTAGATATCATAGAAATATGGAATCTCGTTTTTGATCTTTGAAGCTTAAATTAATATTTTAAAAAAGTTTTACACATACTGGTGTAATGAACAAAAGACCATTTGGATAATACGTTCTGAAATCAAATTCTATGGCGTATTTCTTCTCCCAAAATTTTTTAAAATTTAAATAGAGTTGAGTGTGGCTGTTTGGTTTGTCGCCAAACTTTAGAGCACCAGCTTCCAGAGAATAATACGGTACTTTCTGACATCCTTCCGGTTGTGTAGACATTCCTCTTGATAACGAAGCCGATGGTGTATAAGTAGGTGGATCTTTTCCCATACTTGGTCCAGAACGACCGATCAATGCATGCTCGAAACTGATAACTTCGTCGAATCGAATAATACTATAAAGAAAAAGAATTATTTCTATTCCTTCTTTCTTTCAACATCATGAATCATCATAAAATTTAAATATATATATATTTAACTTACTCGTCGTTAAATATCGCGTCTTTAATAGCACCATACAATGGAGTCGTGGTGGAAATCATTTCGGTATTGTTGATAAGAACTGGCAAACCTCCGAAGAATAATCCTCCATTCTCTTCAGGAGCTTTAATAGCGGCACTAGTCGGTAATTTACCCGCCGTCTGATAAGCATCGTCTATTCTCAACTCGATGTCTTTCCGCCTTTTAATTATTGTCACCGAGTGATACCTTCCATCGTTGAAAGTGTCGTTCGATTGTAAAACGAGCTCTCCTTTCCCTGCGTTCAAGCGCACTTCAACTTGTCCGTTCATTATGCACACGGAATAATAACTCTTTTTCTGGAATCGAAACGGAACAAATTAAGGATCGCTCGTTCGACAAATTTTCAGACTTGTTTCATTCATCTTACGTTTGATTCGTCGTTCATGTGTCGTATGAGTGGCATACGTTCTTCTTGCCCTTCAAACGTGGAAAGAAGGAGCACGGCCTTCTCCTGCATCGTTCTAAACGAGAAACTCACCGTCGAGTTTATTTTGCGTAGAGTGTATGCTGCATGTTGCAAATAACCGTCTCCGTAAAATCCTACCAACCTTAATGGCTGCAAAAATTTATTAACATTATCCATTTCTTCTTCTTTTCAAAATAAAACTTATCCTTACCTTATTCGCGCAAATAGGCTCAACGCCATAATACTGTTCCGCCATTGGATCATAGCCCACCTCGATTATGATATTAGACATACAGCCAAGGAAAGACACTTGGGAGGGTAGCATTAACTTGTCCGCGCGAAAACTCGGTGGGACACCGCCGATGTAATATTTAGCTTGAAGAAAATTGGGAATATCCTCCTTTTTGGGCTGAGTAGCGGGTGCCCCGATTCTCTTGTCGTTTTCCCCTACGCTCAAGCTACACTTTTCAATGTTTTTATGCAATTGGTAATATCTGAATGCATCCACCTTTGTCCAGTTGCCGGTATTATATTTAAAGTTTGAGGACATTTCCATGCTGACGTTACTACCGTAACCAATCTGCAGAATCACTTTCCCTTCTCGAAGGAATATTATGACGTGTTGATTCTATAATATCAAATAAAAAATAAGATAGTTTAATAAGATGAAGATCATTTCAAGAAATTATTATTTGAACGTTACATACGTTGTCCGGATTGATTGCCAGAAACAGCAAGGCGTTCTCGTCGTAAGTCCTGAAGTTAATCGATATTACAAACCGGTACGGATTGTAAGGGCCAGAAGAAACTCTGTTTCTCACCGCGTATCCCTCTCCGTTAAAACTGTAAACCGTGTCGTCGCTGACATCTTCCACTCTACAAACATTGAAGCGGAGATTAAAATCATTTCCAATTCTCGATGATAAAAAAATGTCTTGCGCGCATTACCCTTCCACGCACGCCTCGCAAGCCATGTCTGGCGCGGTTGTAACAAAGTTCCAAAGGCCTATAGGTTTCCCGTCTAGGATGACTTGATGTATACAACCGGGAAGGCCGGTAGACGCGATAAGCTCGGTCCTCCTCCGCTCCGGTCTGGGAATTTTCCCTATCCAGACACGATCCGACGTGGTAATGTCGAAACGACCGTACTCGGAGCTGGTCGAATTCTTCACCACGGGATACCCCCTAGATGTCGACACTTGCTTTCGCACGTGTAATTTACCTACGTGCCGTACCCTGAAAATTATTTCAAATCAAGGAAAGGATATTGTTATCGATTGCAACACGATTTTATTACTTTACCTTTCAGCCTCGATGCGGTACCAGAACTTGTCGTCCTGAATATCGCTGCTGTGTATGATCTCGGGATGCGTAAGAATGCCCGTACCTCCTCCAACGTTCCATACGAATCTCACCTTCCTGTCGACCAGCTCCAGAGCGATGAAGTCGTCCTGTAAGTGATGAACACGAATGTATTTTTGTTCGCTTTTTTAATTCAATCTCGATACGCTGCTTACGTTTATGCTGCTCGGCAAATAAAATAGAGAGCCTTCTTTCTTCCCTTTTGGAAGCGCGAACGTCATCACGATTGTATTCGTCGACGTTGGCTGCAATGTAGACGGCCTGTAGGAGCGGCTGCATTCCTTTCCTTCGGCCGATTTCAAAGAAACGCGAATCTAAAGGGGAGGGATATTTTATTCGAATATTTATTCTGTATATGTATTCTTATTCTGTTATTTGACAATGTTTAAGAAATAAGATAATTACTCCGTCAGCGGTATTTCTAGCTTCGGCAATTTTGTCTTTGAGATTCTGCAATTTCGTGGCCAACGTATCGTTCCACTTGTCGAATACATTCTTCCTCTTCGCGGCAGCATTCGAGAAGCTTATCAATCTCGCGTCTGCTTTTTTCGTGTTGCTGAGCGCTTCCGTCACTGAAATAATTTTTTTTTTTTAAAACAAGTTAAAAATAAAGAAATGCGTAAAGATTCTTACATTTTTCGCTAGCCAGGCTAATCTTGGAATCACCCTCCCTCTTCAATTCGTTCAGTTTCGGTTTCAATCTATCGGCAATTCCTTCCTCGTAATCCTCGACAAGTTTTCGCGATATTTTCACGTTCTCCAGCACCATCTCGTTCTCTTTCAATATATTTTCTACATCTTCTCGTACTAAATAAAAGAGGGGAAAAGTTGGAAAAATTCAAAAGCTTGGAAATTTACGAACGGAATTGTTAGAAAATGTGGAAAGAAATTTTCCTCGGACAAACGGACACTCACATTTCTTACTATCATCTTTCAACTTTTGCAATTTTAGATTAACCTGATTGTCTCTGATTCCAGTGTTGTTCAAAGTATTTTTCAAAAGGGTCACAGCTTCCTTTTGCAATTCCAATTCAACACTCGCCTTTTTTACCAATTCCTCGTGCTGTTTCGCTCGTTCCAACTGTTTGGACGATGCCCTCGACACCTCTTTGGCAATGTCCAACAACGATTTCGAATTCGGCCCGTTGGGGAACGTCTGAAATTTATTACACGGAGAGATGATCGATCGACACAACATTACACAACAGTTGTTCGATCGTTCGAGATATTTTTCTTTTTTTTAATCCCTCACCTTGTTGTACGCGTCGTTCGTAATCTCTTTACCTTCCATCGCTGTGATATTCGCGCTCCTTATGTTATCGACGATATTCTTGTACGCTTGGCTGGCCTTGAGCGGGCTAGCTGCGATGTTTCTTGTCTCGGAAAACAGACTGCTCGGCAGAAACGCCAAGTTGCACTTTATCAAGTTATCGATCGTCAATTACGTAAATTGATAGCGTAAACAGCTAATATAATGCGATTATTAATTCGCAACTGGAACTGCGTTCGAAATTACAGGACCATTTTGCGAAATGTATATACATGGATATATATATTCTTTTCCTTTTAACATCACTTTTAAACAGTCAAGCAAATCTCAGGACAGGGCGAAAGAACGCTCCCGATGATAATTTTAGAAAAAAGAAACGAATTTAATATTTAATATTCTTTTTTCTCGACGATTATAGCAGGTAGTAGTCGCTTGACTATCTAAATATTAATTAATATCGCGATAAAGTGGATAGGAGGAATAAAAAAGTAAGGAAGGAATGAGAATAATAAATAATTTCTTCCCTTACCTGACGTACTGGTCAACGTAGCTCGATAAATTCTTCACGTGTGCAATCGCGGGTATCACGTATGTGTCGTTATATTCGTAATTTAATCTGTACAGCAGTTCCTCCTTCATACCCAATTTATCAAACCAGTATGCTAATTTGTTTCTCAGTTCTGGAAGATCCTGCAATTTAATACATTTCTCAATTTCAGGTATTCCTTCGACAGCTAGGCGATATAATTATTTTTACTTGTAATTAATATTAATAATCGAGATAACGCGTTCTTTTTTTCTTTTTTTTTTAAGGTGTACAAAATTGAATAAAAATTCGATATAACGAGCGGGTAAATGGTAGAAAACGTTGGAAAAAATGGATGATAATCTCGGCAAAATGATCGATATCGTTCCAATTTTCGATTCGATCGATACGTACTTGAACGTTATTTTGGAAGTCGAGGATGAAACCGCGCGTCTCGTTGGTCAACTTTTCCCCTTCGACAATGGACGAGTTATTGCGCAACCCGTTGATCTCGTCGCAATGATTCTTAGCCTTTGAAAACGTTTCATTAATATCGTTGTACAATCCGTCGTACGTGAACAACGTTTCCATCGTCTCCTCTATGATGCTTCTCACGTCGTTCAACTTTATCGAGTATTCTTCCGCGTCGTCTTGAGCGATCGCGAGTGGCTCCGTTGCGTCGTACAAGGATTTTAACCAACCGATCGTCTCCTGGGCATCGCTGTTAATAAGAAACGATGATGGATAGCAATACGAATTTGATAATTATTTCGACACGAGTCTCTACTAACCCGAGAAAACTCTCCACTTCCATTCTCTTCCTTGTTAAGTTCGCTTCCTTCATACCGTTTAAAATCATCTTCGCCGTTTTCAACGCCTTCTTCAATTCTATCCTTTTGTTTTCATTGCTGTATTGATTCAACAGTAGAATCGTGTCTAAAAGGAAATAAAAATTATCGTTACGGATGAAATATAAAATTGGAGTGCGTTCTTTTTTTTTTTTTCAAGACGATCACCTTCTATGTACTTCTTCAGATTATCCATTTCGATCTTTGCGCTGAATATGTTATTCTTTAAATCGTTGCTTTTTGAATTTAGATTATCCGAGCGTTTCACTTGTTCATTAGCCTGAAAAATAAAATATCGCGTATATATATTTTTAATATTTCCTTGGAATAAAAATTCTTTTCAATCAATCACTCACAGCTCTGAGCAACACTTCCACTTCCTTCAATAATTCCCTGTACTTGTTCCACGGGATATTTTTCATCCTTTGCTTCAATCTGTTCCGCCGATTCATTTCTTCCAAATACTCGGTCGTGTTCGAATCGATGTACGACAATTCCTGCCACGGAGGGGGGACGTATCCGTCCGCTATGTGCACGGTACCCTCGGCTAATTCTTGGGAAAGCGCAGCCAAATTGTCGAGCAGTATACCGGTGCAGTTATCGTTGCACGCTGAAGAGAAAAAGAAAAAAAAAAATAAATAAATAAATCGGTTTCAAAGATTCGAATGAAAAGATAACAAGATTCCCTTACACGTGCAAACGTTGTTTATAAAAACGTGGCGATACGCCGTGCATTCGGAGCAATCGCGGCCCGTGGACCCGGCTCTGCACCTGCATTGCCCCGTTTCCGTGTCGCATTCATCGTTCAAACTTCCAGCCGGGTTGCATTCGCACGGTGTGCATTTTCCAGCGGGCAGATGAGGAAATCCGTAATAACCGGCCGAGCAACGCTCGCATTTCCTCCCGGTGTAACCTTGCATAAAAGCGGATAATAAAGCACGCGAGAAAAAAGGAAAAAATTCATCTAAACGGATAGGTTTTCTATGGTCGAATGATAAAAGAGTACGAACCAGGTTTGCAAACGCAGATCGGTTCCGCGTTGGCGAGAATCGTGCAAGTACTTGAAAATCTTTTGTCCGCTTGCGGGCAGGGGCACGGTTTGCAGCCGAAGTCGGCATGCCCGTAGAAACTGTCCGCGCAAATGTCGCATCTTGGTCCCGCGGTATTTCCTCGACAATTCTGGAAACGTGTGTTTTTGCTTTCTTATTCCAAACATTACGTTACGCTTAAATTATGCACTTTTTTTCTAATCATTTGGAAAAATAAATTAACGCCTGATCATACATTATTTACTTCCCTTAAATTAGCACACAATTGTTCTATCTTGGATAACAATTTATAACGATTTGCATGTTAATATTAGATAATTAATTCTATGTGTTAGTTATTTCCCCGACAATTCTAGAAACGTGTGTTTTTGCTTTCTTATTCCAAAGGTTTGATTACATTTAAATTATAATAAGTCGATATATGCACTTTTTTTTCTAATCATTTGGAAAAATAAATTAACGTCTGACTATACACGGTTTAGTTTCCTTATTTGCGTAAATTATACATAGTTATTCTATCTTGGATAATGATTTGTATATTAATATCAAATAATTAATTTCTATGTTAATTATTTCCTCGATAATTCTAGAAACGTGTGTTTTTGCTTTCTTATTCCAAAGGTTTGATCACATTACGCTTAAATTGTAATATATGCACTTTTTTTTTCTAATCATTTGGAAAAATAAATTAATGCCTGATCATACATCATTTACTTCTCTTATTTAAATTACGATAGCGCACAATTATTCTATCTTGGATAACAATTTATAACGATTTGCATGCTAATATTAAGTAATTAATTCTATGTATTAATTATTTCCTCGACAATTCTAGAAACGTGTGTTATTGCTTTCTTATTCCAAAGGTCTAATTACGTTGCGTTTAAATTATAATAAGTCGATATATGCATTTTTTTCTAATCATTTGGAAAAATGAATTAACGCGTGACTATACACGGTTTACTTTCCTTATTCGCTTAAATTACGATACACGATTGTTTTTATCTTGAATAACAAATTATAAAGAATTGTCATTAATTCTACGTTAGTTAGTTATTTCCTCGACAATTTCATAGAAACGTGTATTCCTTTTTTTTATTCCAGAGATTTGATACGCTAAAATTATAATGAATCGATATATACATTTTCTTTTCTCGATTCAGAAAAAATAAATTAACACCTGACCACGGTTTACTTTCCTTATTCGCTTAAATCACGATACACGTAATACACGGTTGTTCCATCTTGGATAACGATTTATAACGATTTGCATGCCAATATTACATTAATTCTACCGTGTTAGCTAGATCTTCGATACAGAACAGATTCGAATAAGGTTTACCAAGCAATATCCCGTCTCTATGTTGCAAATATTGGATCTTCCGTTGCACTGGCAGGCTTTTGCCTCTCCGACTAGATCGATGACGATCGTCGACGTAACCGTCGTATTTTTGTACCATCGATAGTAACCGATGCTTGGATCCTGGCAGGATGTGCTGTTGTACTCCGGGGGACATTTGCAAATCTCGACACCGGTTGCGAGTTGTGGGATGTGTGTAGGTGTTAAAACTGCGGCGTCCATAGAGGCTTCGAGTAAACTGAAACGCGACGCATGCGACGAGGTTACGAAGGAGGAAACGGCTTTCATTTTATCGGGGGAGGAGAATGTGAAAAACGTACGTCGCCTTCGTAAATTCGGCGTTGTCGGAAGCTTTTATCAGAATGTACTGCAAATTTTGCAACGCAACCATCAGAACCTCCCTCGTCACTTTGTAATCGGGCCTGTTCTGCAACTGCCACAACGACTCGTGAAATCTAGAGAAAGAAAGGAAAGAAAAGAAAAATGAGGGAGACAGGTTATATACTCGTCTTTATACCAAGAATCGAACGACGATTCTTCAAATAGATTTTAGATTTTTTAATCGTGATTACCTGACTTCGTAATGATTATCGTTGGCAGGCACGGGTAAATAATATTCCAGGACAATTTTATCGTTCCCCTGCAGTTGCACTATCGGGTATTGAAAAGTCGACCTCAAAGGTATCCCACCCTCCGTCGAGCTTGTAAATCTTAAAAATCCTCCGTAAGATACGACCTTCGAAGTGAAATTTCATTTTACACGCGTAGAAAAGAAAAAAGAGAAAGAGAGAGAGAGGGAAAAAGAAGAAAACCTTATCGCCAAGAAAGGAGTCGGGCAGCATCCAATAGAGTGGATAATTGTAATACAAGTGTGCCGGTATCGTGACATCACCTTCGGTGTCAGGAATCGTGGAGAGTCCGTTGGTCATGTTCAAACCTCCGTTGACGGGAGACAAAAAGATTTTCGACCTAAATTTGCTCACCTGTAAACATTTTTTTCATTTTTCCAACGAATTGATCCCGGGACAAACCCGATCCTCACCGCTATCTCGTTGATGGTGTCGTTGACGTAAAGGGTTCGTGGACGCGGCAATCTCCGTTGCCCCCAACTAAGGCCAGCCTGCCGGCAAGAAGTCGTCCTCCCGAAACAGAAGCACTCGGTGCATCCTTTCGGATTGTCCACCGCCAAACCGAACGTACCTTCCTTGCATCGATCGCACTGCCTTCCAACCGCGTGTTCCTAACGAACGAAAAGAAGAACAACAACTTCAAACTCCTCCAAAATCCTTACTTCTTCGTCTTGCAAATTTATTTACCTTACAAGGGCACTGTCCCTCGTCGTCGCAATCGCAAGTCTCGCGGTCGCAGCGCGTTGTACCGGCCGCGTTGCAACCGCACGGTCGACACCTGGGGTAACCGTAGTACCCTTTCGCGCACCTCTCGCACCTAAGCCCCGCGTAGCCTATCCTGCAAGGGCATTGTCCCCGGTGGTCGCAGTGGGGTTTCGTGGAGCCGAGGGTGCACGCGCACGGCCTGCACCCAACCCCCGCCACCAAATCCCAGGAGCCGGGCCTGCATCGGTCGCAGTGCTCGCCGAAGGTCAGGGTCGGGCACACGCAGCGACCTGTGTCCGGGTCGCAGATGTGACCTGGACGTACGCACGGATCGCACGCTGCAAAATAATGATTCGATTATTTTCCTTCTCCTCTTCTTTTGTTTCTTCACGACGCGATACCTTGGCACCCGTTCGAGGAGAATCCGTAATATCCGGGCAGACACGTGTCGCAACGCGTCCCACCCACGCCCTGCTTGCAGTAACACTGGCCCACGGCCTCGTGGCAGGAAGAGTTGCGCGCCCCGATCGGGTCGCAGCCGCAGGGGGCGCATCCGGCTCCCCCAGGCAAGCCCCAGAAGCCAACCTTCTCGAACGAAGGAGGAAGATTTAAAGATCGATTTATTCGGGGGCGAGATTTATTTACTCACCGTACATTGATCGCACTGCCTGCCTGCCACGTGAGGCTTGCACTGGCATTGACCCGTCACGATGTCGCAGGTGGAGCTTACCGAGCCAACGGGGTTGCATCGACACCCTGAAAATATTGATTAAATATTAAAATAGTAATTAAATATAAATGCACTCAGTGTTTTGTTTCATGCTCTCGATAGAACGAGATTGGATTTAGATTTACGAATCCTTTCGAGGAACGACGCGTGTTCGTTGAACAGGCTCGAAAAACAGGACGGTATCGAGACAAGCAAGCAATATCTCTTTGGTCGGAAACACGGTGCGTCGATAATGTCCCACGTTATTTCCATTCTATGGGAGGGGGATATCGCTCCTTTTCTTCTGGGGGTATAACGGAATATATAAATCTACGGGTGTATCGTGATCAGCATCTATCGGGATCCCAGTCATGCGTGACTAGGCGTTTGCCGATGCGCGATCGATCGCGTTTCGCAATTAGCGATCCCGTCCATGCGAATATCGTATTGCGTTCGAACAAAGGCCTCGCCTTCACTTTCACAGCCTCGAAAGAGAAAGAGGGAAAGATCGTGTTCGAGGAATTTTTACGACACGCTCGCAAGTCGCACATTTGAATTCAATTTGGCTAACTGGTGTCAAATAATGCTCGTAATTGTTCCGTTTTTTCGAAAGATTAAATCGTTTACACGAAAATTACGGGAAATTTCGTTCGCTGGACGAGTGGATTAATCGTGACGTGTCGCTCTCTTCTGTAGTGCTAAATTATTAGTAATAAACAAACGATTTAGCTACCATTATCTTTCCCACGAAGCAATTCAATTTGAATAACTCTCGCGGTTGGAGAGTTTTATTTATCGTTCGAGTTGAATACTTTCGGATTTGCAACAATCAATCTGTTCCAGCTCCGTGTAAACGTGAATTAAAGGATCGTATATTTTAAATATCATAAATAATTATTCGTCGCATGCATACATCGATTACTGCTGTAATAATTCCATTCTTGCCTGCTCTTGCACAACTTTGCCGCCGATCGATCAATTTATCCAAAAAAGAGAAAGAAAGAAAAGAGAATACGTTAGAGTATGATTAATTCAGGACGTGGTTGGCTCGAGACCGCGCGACCGTGCTGCTGAAGCATAAATAACGATCTCTCTAATCCCGTAACGGCGTTCAGCCAATGCGCTTGGATAAATAAATAATCGTTCTCGTTACAAAGCTGAAAGATCGAGAGGAGGAGGGGGAGGAGAGGCTGGCCGTTGACTGCGACGCTGCGCTTAAATCGCGGCTTAAATATCGATCATCCTTTAAACCGATAAGCAAACTGTCCGTTCCCTTTATTGGGTGAACGGTTCAATCGGGAATCACTTTGCGCGTCCACTCCTTTAACGAAGCCCATTCACGACGGACGGATGGGGAGAGATAAGGGGATGATACGCGTAGCGTGGAGGCGAAAGTCGTATTGATTTATCGATCGATACGTTCAACGAGACCCGTGATTTTGATCGTGCTTTTGATTATGGCGAAGGGGGTGGCGAGGGTACGCGGGGGTGGCTGCGATTTTCGTTTGACAAAATTACCGGGTATCGAATTAGAATCATCTGGCGTGTAATCTTATCCGTGTGAATACGGTCGATAAGTTCGTTAATCGACCGATTCGAGTAAAGTCTGATTTATCGACCGAGTATTTGCTCCACCGATTCGGTATCAATGAGGATTCTGTGTTATTTTATTCTTTTAGGATTTTTGGGACTAAAAAAGGGAATATTCAACGATATCTTCGATGTCTGAGCTGTGATATTAAGCTCCATCTATCTATCCATTAGCCTAAAACTCGATAAATAATTAAGATTCTTGATTAATTTCTTTCAAAATATATAGAAAATGAGAGAGGCACGTACGAGGGATAATGACCAGTCGCCGATAAATAATACAAAAAATATTTTCGTCGCTCTGATATTGGTTTCCAACTTATCGATCTAAAACTCGATATATAATAATTAAAATTCTCGAGCCAACGATTGTTAAGCAAACGAGAGAGAATTCCACGGGTAAATCGAGGATTTTCGGTGAGAACGTAAGAAAGGATGACGAAAGAAATAATTATAACATATTTTCGTCGCTCTGATATTGACTTTCAATATCTATCGATTTGAAATACGATAGTTTCGTAGATAATTAAAATTCTCGGACCACTGGTATGTACGATTGTTAAGCAAATGTAAGAATTCCACGGTTAAATCGCGGATTTCGATGAGAACGGATAGGAAAGAAATGACGCAAGAAATATTTATAACATATTTTGCGTCATTATTGATTTTCACTTCCAAACTTATCGATCTAAAATTCGTTATGACGATTGAAATTCTTCTGGACGTACGACTACGTTGAGCAAACAGAGGATTAAATCGACCCGAAGAAATATAAAGAAAGATGACGCGACGATTCACACAATCTATCGATTTAAAATTCGACGACCGCTTGGCAAATAATTAAAATTCTTGGACCATTCTTGGTACGTACGATTGTTGAGCAAAGAGGGAACCGTTAAATGGTGGATTTTCGATGAGAGCTTAGATAGACGAGGATAGAAAAGGACGACGATTTATTAGCCGATAAATTGCCGCTCGTTATTGCACCGGTCCCCATGGAACGTCATTAAAGGAATCGAAGAAGTGTCGAGACGCGAAACAGAGACGCGAGAGCTTTGGCGCCATTTTCAGTTTCAAATTCCTCGTTACGCGTTAACAGGGCGGAAGTGGATGGTATTATACTTTGTAATAAAGATAAGGGTACGGCTTATTAAACGGGAATTTACATCTATCGGGTCGGTGTTATTCGACGTTTAATCGTGTTGGTAATTGAGAATCCGAGTGGCAATTAAGGGGTAATTAGACGATGGTTTCTCGGGTTTCACGACTCCACAGGAATCAGGATTGAAATGGCTTCATTTGAATCGCGCCAAGAATGATAAGCAAAAAACGTTTGATCGATTTTTCTCATCGATCCAGAAATGATCAAGATTATCGAAACAAAATATGTATGAAATATCGTATGGAAAAATTATTTCATTTTGCAAGATCCGAGTATCGAAGGAAAGGGGACGGGAACACGGGATTAATGTCTTCTTCGAGGAGAATTTATCGCATTGTGCAGCGCGCGTTTCCGTGATCCTGTCTCCCTAAGAAGATATAAATTCGTTCGCGTAACGATAAAAGTGGACAGATTTAATCCCATCGAGTCGATCGATCGGAAAGAATTCCGCTTTTAACCGTGGATTGGACGGCGACCGAGATTGCGCGGAAAGCGCGGGAATGCGGCGAGTTACGAAGCGAGTTATAATCACCGTACCGATGTCACAATATATCGTCGGGATCCGATGGTAAAAATTAATCGGCGCCGAAGATAGTAAAACTCTTTGCGCAATGGATACTTAAAGTCGTGGATAATATGGACAATTTGAGCGAATGTTCTTTAAATCAATTTCGATCAATCTTTAACGTTTCTAAACTTTAACGACATACCGAGACCGAGTTGAATAATTAATTTGGCTAATGGCTTGAAATTGCAATTGCTTCTCGCGTGTTTAGATATTTTTGTTTGTGCGCGCGTGCGGTTTAAATTTCTTGGAAAATTATTATATCTCAGGGAATGAAATTGAAATTTGTCTTTTTGAAATTATTATTAATCGCGAGGGATACTTTTGGAAGGAACGTTTATCAATTCTTTTTTTTTTTACTTTTCGCGCGATGCAAATTTTTGTATCGAAAAAAGGAAAAGAAGAGAAATATTTGATATCCGTAATCTCGATCGAGAATTTATTATCGTCGGTTCGCGCGTTCGTAAATGCAGCCCGTACGAAAGCAATTCACACGAGAAGAAACGCGTATAACGCGTCGACACGGTTGATGAAATTGCTATTAAATCGGCTATTAAACCGATCGATGCAACGAAACTTGTAAAAAGCGTGAATCTTATATATTTCGAAACGAAAAAGGCTATCAATTATTCTGGACACGACGAATTAACGCAATCTGTGCTTTTTTTCACCCATTCGTCGTTATTTCTATCTTTATTTCTAATCTAATAACAGTTTCTCGGATATCTATCCTTTCTTATATCATCATCATTTTTCTTTCTTTTTTAAACCAATCAATCTTTGAACGAACTTGATCGTACGTATACCTCTTAAAAAAACTTCTGGAACTTATTTGACCGTGTTTATTTATCAACGATCCAGAATCGTTTCCGCTCGATCCATATTTATGTATCTTCCCTTTGATACTTCCCGATAAACAAAATTTAGCTAAATTATTAATAACATTTCAACATCTTCCAAATCTTGCTTGCCTCCCAATCTCTTCCCCTTCAGTATCTCTCTCCGATCTCTTCTGGTTTCGACGATTCCGGTCAAAAAAAGCTACGATACACTTATCCCGGAATAATTGTTTTCTTCGCAGAAGAACAGAGCAGTGGCAGTTGTAAAGCAAGAACGAGCGTCGGCAAAAGTAGGCGTGCACAATGGACTGAAACGCGAGAAACACGGTTGATAACGAGCCGCGGCCTCTTTGGATGTATCGGATCGTAAAACGTGGCCACGGTTAACTGGAGAATAATTCCACGGCAATTTTAACTGTGCACTCCCATTCCTCTCCCCCATCCACCCGCTAATCAATCGCTCTTTACGCCTCGCCCGCTTTCTCCTCGAGCCTCGACCTTTCTTCTTTCGAAAGGAAAAATTTCACGGATGCTCTTTCGAAGGATCGAGATGTCGTTGGGCGAAAAATAAATCCGCTCTTCGTATGAGAAATATTAGGGATAAAATGTAAGGAAATATTTTTTTTTCGTTGAATTGATTCGTTGCTTAAATAAATTTCGCTTTTCTTGCAAATAAATATTTCTCAATATTACAATGGATCGAATCGTTTCATAATATTTAACCGATAAAGATAGATAGTCTCGACCTTTCTTCTTTCGAAGGATCGAGATGTTGGACGAAAAATAAATCCGCCCTTCGAGAAATATCGGCGATAAAATGTGAGGAAATATTTTTTTTTCCCTTCGTTGAATCGATTCGTCGCTTAAATGAATTTCACTTCTCTCGTAGATAAATATTTCTCGATATTAAAAACGGATCGAATTGTTTCGAATTGTTTAATCGATAATGATAGTTTCGATCTTTCTTCTTTCGAAAGGAAAAATTTCACGGATATTCTTTTGAAGGATCGAGATGTCGTTAGGCGAAAAATAAATCCACCCTTCATGTAAGTGAGAAATATCGGGGATAAAATGTAAGGAAATATTTTTTTTTTCTTCGTTGAATCGATTGGTCGCTTAAATAAATTTCGTTTCCCTTGCGGATAAATATTTCTCGATTACAACAGATCGAATTGTTTCATAACGTTTAATCGATAGCATTCATAACATTTAATGATAGATAGTTTCGACCTTTCTTCTTTCGAAAGGAAAAATTTCATGGATGCTCTTTCGAAGGATCAAGATATTGGGCGAAAAATAAATCCGCCCTTCGTATAAGTAAGAATATTGTATTTAATACAATATTTTATTAATTGTATGTAATAATAATTTTATTGGATAAAATGTAAGGAAATATTTTTTTTCGCTTGCTATAATCTTCGTTGAATCGATTGGTCGCTTAAATAAATTTCCCTCGCGGATAAATATTTCTCGATATTACAACGGATCGAATCGTTTCGTAACCGCTCCGATAATGATAGGACGGGCAGAGCTTGTCGTATTATCGCATACGCCGAGTTCAAACAGTACGAGTTTTGTTTGAAGCGAAACGCCAGATGCCACGAGGGTACTCGTAACCACTCGAAAATTTGTTCCAATACGTTTTCGTGCGATCAATTTTCGCGCGAAAGGAAGGAAGAGAAAAGAAGCAACGCTCGTCGTATCGGCGCGAACGTTGTCGATCCACCGCGTTATCTCTTCGAGTATCTTCTATTTATACTTAAGAGAAAAAAAAACAGTGAAATCGTCTATTTCGAACGCCAGACGCCTTAGATCTCTCTCTCTCTCTCTCTCTCCACGGTTGAAAATTTGTTTTTAGCGATCATTGGGAGGGAGGAGGAATCTAGATCAAGCTGAACCAAAAACCTGTCACGGATTAAAGAAAAACAGATCCGCCGATCGTCGATAGAATAAACTGTAATGCCAATACCGCTTCGAGCTTGAAGCATTAAGATAAGCGGCGTTGACACGCGAGTGGCGCATCGAAACTTATCGTTGCGAAACGTTTTCCCTTTGATCATCGTGCAAAAATTCTCGCGCGAAAAATCGAGAATTGTTGAAAGAGAGGAAGAAGGTATGTTCAGAAGTCAGAATTTTCCGTGAAAGCACGGGATTTTCGATCCGTTATCGAATGGATCGCAGCGTAGGAGGATCGACATGATCTATGAGGCACCGTAGCGACAGCATTAGCGTGATGTACGGCGAACGAGCCACGGCCTCCAATCCATTATTTTCCAACGTTGCTCGATCGACCGGTGGAAACGGAAGGTGTGTTGCATCTAATCGGATCCATAGATCCTCGAACAAACTTTTCCAGTGCTTTGCAAAACGAGGATGAAAGGTTCGATTCGAATTTCTTTCTTTCTGCACGTTTCTTTTCTTTTCTTCTTCTTCTTCTTCTTCTTTATCTTCTCGACTCGGTGTTCGTGACTTTGCTTCGTCAATTCTGTCGCGCGTATCCGAGATAACTCGTTAACAAAGTTTTTTTTTTTGAAAAAGAAAACAACTCTTCCTTATTCGATATATATACACACGAGGGACACGGGAATATCTTTATCTCGCAAAGATTGAGGATCTCTGGAGAGGAAGATTTCCTTTTGCACGCCCATACGCCAAGCCGCCCACGCGCGCGGTATCTCGCACGCAGATCGTCGAAAGAAAGAAAGAAAGAAAGGAAGGAAGCTCTCGTTTCAACCTTCCTTCCTCCCCCTATCTTTCGAAAAGATGTCCAACTACTCGACTGGAAAGGGTGGCGAGATTGGAAAATAGGAGGAAAAATCGCGATCCAAAAGCCGCGAGAGAGATTTCTGTCTCGCCTACGCGTGTTTGTATATCTATGCACACGCCACGGGGGATTCTAATCGGAATGCGATAACCGCGTTGGTAATCCATGGCGAACCACTCGTGGGATAGAAAGGAGTCGAAACTCGCGTGGCTCGAGATACGTGTAATATTAATTAGTCTGTCTTTCGTGCCGTTAACTCGTTTTCGAGCAACGGCTAATCGATTTCACGGGGAGAGCTTCCTTTCTTTTTCTTTTCTCTTTGTTCCATCGAACAATGTCCAAAATCGTACGAATCTAGCAAAAATGTGTTACGTCAGAATTGGCCATTAAGCAATCGCTTAAAGTAACTATAAAAATAATATAAATTATAATGATATATATAAATTTTTACTTCGTATACGGTTATTTCCGATTATTATTAACGTTTCGAGTGAAATAAACTGTCGAAGTATAATACTTTATTCGTCACTGTTACGCGAAAGGATAATTTTCGATCAAAATTTCTTCCCCCGACTTGATCGAAACGCCAAGCCCGCGTTTCTTAATGGCCCTGTTCCCACGAAGGGGAACGCGTGCTTTTCCAGATTACACGAGATTTCGCCCGTTCCTCGCGACATTCTCAAACATCCGAGTCGGGACAGGCAAAGGCAGAAACGAGGAGAGATACGAGGGGTACGACGAGGCAGAAGCGTAAATCTGCCGAGCCCTCGTTTCCCGTGCTCCTCTCCTTTGACCGATTCGTCGGCGACAGCCGGCTTTAAATCGCGGGTGAAAACGTTCTTTTTTTCGAATACCTTTCTGATTCCCTGTACGTATGTATATGGCACACAGCCTCGGCGATCGATCGATCCGCGAACGGAACACGACGCGGGATCGATCGAGCTTAATTTATGCGCGCTCGTGCGTCCAGACATATGCTCGCTTCGAGAAAAATTAATCCCGCTCGTAGATTTCCTTGCGAGTCGAGAAATTAATTATCTCGATATTAACCTTACTCATATCCATCATATTCGTTCTCTCTTTAAAAAAAAGAGAGGAAGGAATTCGAATCTTTTCTTCGAGATGGATTTCACGAATATTTTGAATATTTAGAAAATTACAATTTCCTGATACAGTGTTTCGATAGGCAAAATTGATCAGATTCTTTTTTCGAGACGAATCGAATCTCGATTTTCGAACGAAGGAGGATCCCATCTTTGATATTCTTCGATTTTTCTTTCGGGAAGAAAGAAAGGATGAAAGGGCCGGCAGGCAAACCAGCTGCTGCTCGAGGAAAAAGGTACGGAATTTTATCGAGAGTTGGGTTAAAAGTGCGCGATTTCTGTGCTTGATCCCAGCCGCGTATAAATAGATGCGTGCGTGTTGAAGGTGCGCCGAGGTATCAAACCGACTGTTTCTGTGTCCCGCGAATTTATCTCTGCTGACGGCTCGTTACCCGATAACAGTTAGACAGCCTCGAGAAAGAGAGGCAATTACGAAATTCACGCAGACGAGTCTTCTGTACCTCTTCTTCTTCTTTCCTTTGTAAATAAGCCATACAGGTGGAAAATTATAACGTTTACGAGCGAATATTACAAATCCCTTCTTCGTTCCAAGAAACACAGGACGCGCCACGATTGATTTATTATTCGATTGATATCTCTCGATATACGAATCTTACTACTACTATCACTCCTCTTCGAAACCATTCTCGCATTTGCGATGCGTAAATTTCCACTTCTCTAACTGTTATCGATACTTCCTTTTCCGGTCACGTAATTCTCTAACCGCGTTTACACGCGAATATCAAATAAGAGGACTCGACCGTGCGGTTCAGTTATCTATCCAGTCGGAGTACAGTATCGGTAATGGAGAAAAAGAAGAAGAAAAAAGACAACGCATCCCTTGTTGTTTAACCACGACCACTTCACGCATCTTCTTCAAAATCAAAAGTTGCACAGAGAGAAAGGGAAAGAGAAAAAGACTTGTCTTCCTCTCTCTTCTGTCCACGTACTCTCGCCATATATATATATATATATACATATATATACACATATATACGCGCGTACATAAGCGGCAAACGTTCGACTCGATACACCCGTTTGCTTGGTGCCCCTTTATTACCGCGCGTACGAGCCGCGGTACGAGCAGTTTGCACACGTGTGCGATGCTCGTTTTTCATTCATCCTCGGGCGCAACGCAGAATGGCAGAAACGCGCGCAGGTGGTCTCTCCCTCCCCCGCTCGGCCGACAAATCCCTGGATTTCTGCATTTCCTTTTTCCCCTCGTCCCAACAGAAGTTGTACGTATACGTATATTTTTCATTTCCCTTCTTTTCATTTGTCTCGATAACGGGAGAAGGTAAAATTTACACGATACAGGGATTTTTATAATATTTTGCGAAAAACACAACGGATGGGATCATCGCGAATGGGAGGAGGAAGCGAAAGTGTCGGTTCGATTGAACGCAGCTACCAGCGAGCGGGTGTTGGATGGTCGTAACGTTGACAGGGAACAATGAGGCGCGTTGTAGGAGGCGTGTTGGCTTGCTTCGCGGCTTTCACGTGGGTCGATATGGGCCGTTTCGGAGGAAAATGCCACGCAAATGTCTTTTCAGTTCCGCTCGCGGAGGAGGAGGAGGGAAATTGTTTATAATCGTATTCGATTTTTCGAGTGAAATGAAAGAATGGAGGGGAAGGATGTATCGAAATGTAATTAAAATAAATAGGTTCATGAGAGGGATCATTGGAGCAAAGCGAAATACGAAAAATCAATCTCTATTTCCCTTCGTTGAGAACCGGTAGTGTGACTACTCGCGTAATGTGCAACACGCACGCGCGTACACGTGGAATTGGGAATATACCCCTGTTATATTTTTAAAGAATAGAGGGAAATCGAGGCAATGGAGCGTAACAGAAATTATTATGATCGGTGGGCAAGATACGGAAAATTTGTATCGATTAAGATGAAACGATTAGAGCGATCATCGGCCCTATCATTGATCCCTATCTAAGCAGGGACAGTGTCTCTGGTGGTGGGCTGGATCGCGTCTCGATTAAGTTACGAACGATCGATCGATCGATGTTGATAGCGACGTGTGTACACGTGTGTGTGTACATGTGTGTGTTACGGGAACTCGTTTTAACGGAAGTAATTATATTTTAATCAATTTTTCCCCTAATATCGTATAATATCATTACGGGAGATTACGAGGATTCCGTTTCGTTATTAAAATATGATAAAAATTTTCCGGAGGATAAGAGAATTCTACGTTTAATTGTTTGTTACGATATCGTTGTTCATAAAGTTAGTGATAGAATTATAATTTAATAGTAAATGTCTGATTAATGTAAAGGAATTAAACTAAAAATATTCACAATTATAATATACAATATTAATCTAATGAATAGATTGATATTTAGATTTTGAGATAATTTTAAATTCATTATATATAAAATTTAAAAAAAATTTAGGATTTTTTGGGAAAACAATAATTGGAAGTAATAATCAATTTATTAAAAAATAATTTCCACTTGATGAATCAGATATTTCAAATAAATTTATCGATTTTTTTACGATACCGAATAAAAAGAAAAATCGTGCAAGAAATTGTGCGTTCATACATTCATATATATATATATATATATATAAATCGAAATTAGAGTTTGAAGGTGAATATTATCACACCTCGCGCGATTATAAAAATCCGAGATGCGATATAACGGAAGGATGGAGAAAAAGCGTGGTAATTTTTTCGATCGACGCAAGCTCCCTTCCCCTTCCTCTCCCTATTTCCTTTTGTTCCCTTTGCTACGCGTATCTGGCCCGCCATACTGCAAGCGGGGTAATAACTCGTAAAGGGTACATGAACGCAAGCGAGCGCAGCGTCGAGAAATTATACGCTCGTAATTTGAGTTTGCTGGAACCACCGGAGCCTCGAACGAGTTCGCGTTCGAGATTGCTTTTACCATCCAACGATCCTTTATTCGCTCGCAAAATCCGATATTTAAACTTGCCTGAAGAATTCTAAAATTTTTTTTTTTACGTACTTTTACACTAGAAATATTATTTACACTTTTATCGATCCGTACGAATACGAATTTTATTCCGAAAATGATTTCTTTTTTTTCGATTAACTATATCTTCCCTTTCTTCTAGTTTCAACTTACTAATTTCAATTTTCTAAAAAAAAAAAAAAGAAAAAAGAAAAAGAAAATTACTGTGATTGAACAACTTGGATCGCGGTCGTGGAGACTAAAAATGGAGAAATAATTTGCAGTCTTCCGTAATAGAGGTAATATTTCATTGCTAAGTACTAGGCGCTCGTTAGGTATCGTTAGAGAAAGGGAGGGAAGGCGCTCTCCTCTCCCGGAATAATCGAGACTTTGCTTTGAACGGCGTTAGATCCAACGACGCGTCAAAACGACGCTCGTTAACCGCTCGAAAATATATCCATAAAGGACGACAACGACGACGGCGATCGTTGATTAATCGCGTGTCAATTTGCCGACGACGACGACGACGAGAGAGAGAGTTTGCACGAGGAGGGCGGGAGAAACGGTGACTCAGCCGTGGTTTCATTTGAAATTCAAAACGAGCCGCGACGGATTAAACGTTCGCCCTCGAGGAATTCCTCCTCGATCGAAATCGTTTCTGTCCTCTCCTCGTACGTACCCTTTCGCGTCCACGACAAAGTGGCTTATTGATTTCGCGAGGGTTTCGTTCGAGCCGATTCCGAACAACTATCAACAATCGTAATAGCCGTATAAATAACGCTCGGTATTAATCGGTCGTGACTCAATGATAAATTATCGTCATCGAAACCGACGATAAATTTGTATAAAAGTGAATTTTCTCTCTTCTTAAAATCGTTGTAACATTAAGAGATTTCTCAAAGCGTAAGATAAAGCGTAGGAAGAGTGGATACGAGAGTGTAATTGAGATAGTAATTCGATCGTTTCTATAAGTTGTTACATAAACTATTTTTACGACGCGTAATTGGTATTAGATAATTTGACGAGGTGGTAGCGTATTATGACATTTATATATATACATATATATAAAGTTTCGAATAATTATATCGCGTTGGCGCTATTAATTATTCATCGCGATATTGGAAACTAGCGCGTGATTTATCTCCGCGTTATTTTATTTTAACAAGGTTGACGCTCAATTTCTAGAACTGTATTGGTAACTGTTTATTGCCGTGAAAAAAAAATACGAGATATCTCACGTACCGATGTAAATAAGTGCTAATTTGTACCGTTGCATCGGTGGAAAAAAAAACACCTCGTGACGTTCGTATAATACGACACTTTTCCGTATCATTTATGCATATGCATTTTACACGTGTATTTATGGAAACATTTGCTTAGTCCCTGTACTGTAAAAATTAATTCTAAATTATCTAAATTTGAATTTCTAATCTACCCGATACGTGTCATTTTGTATCAAATGATTTCGTATTTGACATTTTTTCTTTTTTTTTTTTTCTATCCGGGAGGATAAAATCTGTCGCGATACTTCTATCTAGGAAAAAAAAAAAAAAGAAAAAGAAAAAAATCTTCCAACAAATTACATTATCATAACCAATGACCATTTTACGAAAAAAAAAAAAAAAAAAAGAAAAAGAAAAAGAAAAACGACAGAATCCCTAACCGAGACACGCCCGTTTAATAACCATTTAGATAATACATCATGTATCCTTGACGTTGGAAGGTGTCACGCAGGTGAGATAATATTAATAAGGCCCCCTATATACGAGCAATTTTAATTGATATGTCAATGTGACAAGTGGCTAATGGCTATTCGGCACGATGCAACGCTCCAATCGTATCCTTTCCCCTTTCTCCCTTTTAAAACTGAAGAAATTTCAATTGCCCCGCTCGACGGGCGCATGGGAAAACGAGTAAAAGAGATCTCAATTTTGATATATGCATCTGTCGACTTTTCGCTATCGGCTAATATTTTTAAACTCTTAACATTGTTCGACAAAATGTCCGAAGAAGGAAAAGAAAAAAAAAATTGAAATTTTTCTCCATAGAAGAAAATAAAAAATGCCACTGTTCGACGATATTTTCAGTATAGAACACCTCTCTTAAGAATTCTCTCGCTCGTAGAAAATGGCGCACTTAATAATCCGAGATAACGCGTGTATCGAGTTTTGAATTTTTCGAAACGGCGCCAAGTATATTTATTACTGTCGCTTACTGTTAATTAAGATCATGTCCGTGGATTGAAAATAATTTAATCGGACGTGGACGGTGGACCCATCGAGTCGAGGGGGTCTATACGATCGACTAAATCAATCTTCCTTTTAAAAGCCGAGATCATTAAATTAAACGTAGATGTAGAAACTTAATACTCGCGTCTCTAATAACGGCCACGTATCCACGCCAACGCAGGGTTTCGCTTCGATAATTTCACCCGTCATTTTTCAACCGCGTCATTAACGATATTAAAACGATCGGCTCATCGGTCAAATCAACGCACGAACCGTTTCGAGAGCTCGCTTTCGCGGCCAGATTAATGATCCTCTCCGATTCTTTTCTTCCATTTTACCTTATTACACACGCTCACGGTAATGTTCTGCCTTAACCCATATGCATATGCGTTTACTTCTATTACTAAATTACGTCAATTATCACACCTATATATATATATATTTTTTAAGAGAAATTAAACAAATACTCGTGTCGCCTAACCAAGTTTATTCTTACGTAACTTTTACTTTTATTCCCGTGCTTCGATAAACCGTGTCAAACCTCAACTCGGGAAAAAAGATCGTCCACTTGGCGAAAACAAAACACGTTTCCCACCGACGCGACCGCAACGACACGCCATACGCATCATCGTGCAACCCGCAATCGTGGCACCCCCTCGCTCGACACCCCCTGCCAATACCGACCGAGCCGCGACCGTAAACCGTTTTACACCGTTGCGACAACGTTCGAAAATTCAGCATCTCTTCTGCGTTGCAATCGTAGCAGCAGCGACGCTACGAGAGAGAGAGAGAGAAGACCGGTCCACCGCACCGTTCGCGGTGCACCTTGCGGTCCCGCGGCTTCTTTCCATCCAATTCCTGGTAATTCGATACCTGGAAACGATTTCGCGTGTCGTATTACGCGTTTACACGACGCTGGTCATTCCCTGGCCAGCTTGTCAGCCGACCCACACACTTTGCTCGCGCAAAAGCAACGCGTTCGCGTGTGGGGGTGTTGCGCGTGTGGCCGGAACACGAGACCGTAATAATGACGACCACCTGTCGAGCGCGCCGATCCAACTTCGCTCCCTTTTTTTTTCTTCTTCTCCTCCTTTTTTTCTTCCACGACTCGTTTTACTATCGTAATCCCTCTTTTCATCCCGCGTTTTTACACTGTCTCGTGCTATTACGACGTTACACGGTTTATTATTAATGTACGTTCGCGGAAGATGCTGACTTTCGAGAGTCTGAGATGAGATCAGAATATATAGGAATATTACGTTAAGGAAGTTTCGATTCGAATTTAGAAAACAAAGATGTTTCAGAACTCGATATATGTTCGAGAAAAAATTTTGAAGCTTTATTCGATTGATTTTATTATGTCGAAAATTGTTTTGTCGATTTATCGATTAAAGAAGGATTTACGAAATAATAAATTGGATTTTATAGAAAGAGAGAGATGTTTCAGAACTCGATATGTATATATTCGAGAAAGAAAAAATTTTGAAGCTTTATTCGATTGATTTTATTGCGTCGAAGAAAATTGTTTTGTCGATCTATCGATTAAAGAAGGATTTACGAAATAATAAATTGGATTTTATAGAAAGAGAGAGAGAGAAAAAATACACAAAGACGATCATTATGTTGGACGCAAACATTCGTTCTTTGCTTTCAGTTTCTGCGCACGTTGAAAGTAGTTTGCCGTCGCGCACTTTTATCCCGGTTTCGATCTTAATTAATTTCAGTTGCCTATTAGCCGACTTAAGAAGTACGACCTCGCACGTGTTACGTCACCGCGTAATGGAAAAACGATGAATCGGCTTATTCGTTTCTGCGATAATAGAAAGAACGATGGTTTCGCTCGTGGAAATTCCAACGATTCTTGTTTTTGTTATTTTTCTTTTTTTTTACATCAAATAAAAATACATACATTTTCGAACGATGAATCGCGATCCGTTCAATTCTTCAAATCGCGCATCCCAACGAAGATACATTAATCATCATTCAAATTAAATTGATCGTTCCACGTTAAACGTAATTGATAGCGTTA
The DNA here is from genome assembly GCF_003254395.2 of Apis mellifera. Taxonomy (NCBI): domain Eukaryota; kingdom Metazoa; phylum Arthropoda; class Insecta; order Hymenoptera; family Apidae; genus Apis; species Apis mellifera. Next base: position 25,492,194 of record NC_037638.1, read on the forward strand.
TTCGACTCAATTGGACGATTCGATGAGGAAGGCCTCCCCGATTGACCCCTCCCTCCATGACTCACGCTCTCGCATTTGTTATTACTCGTGCGAATTACATACCGTCTTCTTAGATTGTTGGCAACCGTATTTCAGATTAACATTTAACGTGGAATGGCGCCAGCGTCAGGGTGAATAGTTGTGTGCCTTTCGTTGATAAGCTTGACTTATGTCAGCACAAAATAAAACATGTTTGTAGTATACACGCACGAGATTATCCGGGGACAAGGAAATGGTTCTTTTCTTGGATTGATCAAACAGTTTTTTCGAGAAGAAAAACAAAAAAAACAAGAAACAGACGACTGTTCTGCTCGAATTTTTTTAATTCAAACGAAGAGAGAAGAGAAACGAAAGAAACATGCGCGGATTCTTGCAATTTCTCTCTTCGTAATTTCACGAATTAACACAACTTTTTAATTTTCGTGAAAAACAATCTGAGAGTGAATATCTTTTCCAAATAAAACGGAACAAGAGAATTGCACATATATCAAATGATATATCTTTTCCAAAATAGGAATGAAAATCATCACACGGATGTTTAGAATTACCCTGTTGATGATTTCGTGAAACTGTTCGAATAATAATAATAATATATCTTTTCCAAATGAAAACGGAACAAGAGAATAGCGCACGTTATTGTATTTTTGGATACAACGACTATCCAAATAGCTATTTATTGTACATTTAAGGCATCACTTGTACCTCTTCCTTTCCATACTCCATTTATTATTGTTCGAATAATGGCCGCATTAAATTGTTAAATCGATCGATAAAGGCCGGCTCAATTGAGATAGCCGCGAATAGTTTACGACCCCCGGTAATAGATAACTTAATTTCTTCCTCTTGCCACGCTATCAATTCGCGAGACATTGTAATTTAAATTGTGTCGCGTGTACACACACATACACACAGGCTGCCTCTATCTAAATAACCTAAGTGCCTCGTTTTAAATTGATGCTCTCTTTATTGAACGTTGCACGCGTTTTACACCGATCGATCCTTTCTTTTTTTCTTTCCAAATCTTTTCCCAACGCTCAACACTTGCCGCCAATTATTTGTCACGCGTTGTATATATCCCCGCTCTGTTATATAAATTATGCAGATTTTCCAACAAACAAATTGCTCCACGCTTGTTGAAATTATAATATAAATGATAATTCACCGAGAAGGGTAAATTTTATCATCACGGCTCTCCCTTCCTCCCCTCCCCTCTTTAATGCAAATCAGATTAATTTAATTTTTCATCGATTATGCAAATAGACGTAACGTAGATCGCGTATCGGATCGAAGGTTATCTATACTTAAGATTGGAACACGTAATCCTTGCTTCCTGTCCCATTGAACACGATTCAATAGATCTTTTACGCGGATGAATTTTATCGTAGCACGCATCCGTGCTTTATTTACTTGTACAAATCTTCCTCTCCTCCCGTTAATTCTTTCTCTTTCCTCGTTTCAATTTTGATTGGACGATCTCCAAAATTTTCTCATCATCTTATTACACGTTCAATTGTGTACTTTTCCACTCGGTGTATTTATATATGCAGAGGAAAGAATCTGACTTTTTTTATTATTAATTATTATATTCTCGAATAAAGAGATCGGGATAAGCTGGATCTCGATTAATAATCGAATTTTAAGATATTTCTCGAGAACCAATCCTAGATCGAACGAGGGATCGAAACGGAAGAAAGAGAGAAAGGGAAGAACGTCGAGCAAACATCTTAAACATTCCACACGCGACGAACCTAAACGGTTTACCTACCTATTGATTCCCCAATTACATTAACCAATATACCATTCCCTCTGTCAAAAGCGTTCCACCCTAACTACCTCCTCTCCTATATAATTATCCATTTATCCCATTCGACGTTTTAATTCACTCACGAGAACAACGCGAAAAAACAACGCGCCAACTTTTTCCTCTTCCACGACCATCTTCCGCACATCTCTCTCTCATTTTTTCCACATCTCCTTTTTCTTCTTCTTCTTCTTCGATGTTTCAAAGGTTCGATGAGGTAATAAGCGTTCGAAAGGTATTTGCACAGGGGAAGGGAGAGGTAGGCTGGCCGATCGTGCAGGATTATGCATGCACGTGATTCGTGCGTGCATCGCCTGTAATTTCGGATTATGGGAATTGGAACAGGGATCCTCCTCGCGGTTAACCACGGACAAGGGGGGGTGAAAAAAAGGTGAAAAATGAAATATGCGCGGGCTTGCGTCGGCCCGATCTCGCGGAAACGCGAGACGATCTTGATTAAGAATCGCCGAGAGACGAAAATTTGATATAGCGCGAGATTAGCGCGTGCTTCGACTTTCCGCGATTCGACCGCCTGCGATTCTTTTTTTTTTTTTTAGAAGAAACGTGTTAGCTGTATAATTCGTGATATTTTTACGACGCGAGTAGCGTCAAGTTTCGGCTTTGAGTTTCTTTCGATTATTTTTAAGAACGTGAAACGGATAAAATTATGTCTCTTATTTTGTTTTATAACGATGAAAAATATAGGTAAGGGGATCGAGACAGCAACATATCGACGAAATTTTCCTTTTCCTCTATTATTTGTGAAGAGAAAGAGAGAGGATTGCGTAGAACTCTTACTTTCGTTAATTAATTTGAACTTTGAATGAAATTAAAAGTTAAAATTTTTTGGTTCAATTTAAAATGTTCGAGTAGAATTTATTCGCACTCTTTTTTTTCCATTTTTTGTCTAATCTTTGAATCCTTGAATAAATTATACAAATATTATTCAATATTCATGGTTCGGCAGAGATAACTTTAAATGTTACGCAAAAATATGTATCGTTTATTTTATTTTATTTTTTAACGATGAAAAGTAAAGAGAAATAGCAGAATAAAACAAGTTTACGAATTTTTCTTTTTTTTCACCATTCATTTTTCAAGACTCCATTTTGATTGTTTGCAAATAACATCGTTAATTAGTTAAAATTTGTTTAACTTTATTTAAAACGAGTAGAATTTATCCGCAGCTACCGTAATTAATCCTCGTCCAATGTTTGAGCAACGATAAATTATTCAAATATCATTCAATTTCATGGTTCCCGGGAAACAAACTTGTATTAAATATATCCTCGACGATCGATCATTTGTCACCGCGTGCGTGTCGCAATTAACTAATTTTTCTCAATTTTCCACGTACGTCGTGCAATAAATCCGCAGCGCTGCTTCTCTTTCTTTCTCTTTTCGCGGCGAGGATTTTAGAAACGCGTTGGAAAACAATTGTACCGAACACAAAAGCAATTATTACGTAGGAAGCTGGTGGTTCGCGTTATCGCGTTAGGTACGTGTTTCTCGCTTATCAGTCGCTTTGGTAGCAGGAGTGGCTCGTAGGTGGTAACACTCCCAGTCACCCAGAACAACGAGGTATCTTCTACAGGATCTCCTACAGGAATCTTAGTAAAATATGCATCCATTGAATCATTTCTCAATTATATTTTCTTCTTCTTTTTTTTTTTCTTTTTCTCAACTCTGGATTTATTTATCCGCGTCCCGAGCCGAGCCAGCCGAGTCGTCTCGCGTTTCAAAAGTTCACGCGTGATCTTTCGCTCGTTTGATTTACGATGTGTGTATATTCGCGTGAAAGGTAAAGATAAAGATTTGTTAATTTAAAAATTGATACACGAATATATATATATATGCGTGTGTGTGTGTGTGTATAGAAGAGGAGTACGCGAGACGAATCACTGTTTATAAAATCGAGTGGTTGTTTATTAAAATTCTAAGGAGAAAATATTTGAAGAAACGAGTAAAAATAAGAAGGTGTTGACATATCGAATGTCATTACGAAATCGTCCCCTCTAATCCTTTTTTCCATCGTCTTCGAACGATTATGAAACTAATGAGAATATTTACGAGAATTTTAACGCGTACTTTAGAGACCGTCGCCGAGGCTGCTGGCGCGCGATGCGCCATTAATTTATGAATATACGATTATTAAGTGTTCAACGACGCGGCAGGAGAATGACAAGTGAGAATGTTCCTGTTAACTTTCCAAAGCAATTGAGTAAATTTTGCAATTGTGCCAATCTTAATAATCCTACCCTTTTAACGCGATATTTCTTACCTCGAATCGTTGAATCATCAATTACGGCGGGAAGAAGCGTGTAACGTAAATTCTAATTATCGGTTCAAATCGGTCGACTCGTATCGACACGACCGATACCTCGATCGCTGCCAACTATTCCGACAATCGTTTCGTCGTCGAATGCACGAAATACGTTCGCGCGTATCTTTGCTCTGGGAGATAGCGCGGGCTATAATTATCTCATAATTCAGGGAACGGGGTGATAAGAAAATTACATCACTAGGAACACGCTAGAAAACGGTTTCTTTCTTTCTTTCTTTCTTTTTTCTACGTCTACGGCGTGTAACAGTTTGCCTTTTAGATTTGTTCGCGGAGAAACTGGTATTTTCTCTCGCTTCGCGATCGGAACTTCCTCGTTCACCTTTGCATTGTCGAGGGTCAAGGCTCTCCGCTCGCCGCAGATTGTCAGACGATTAAATGCCGGAACGCGATCGTACACGGATTCAGATTCAATTCCGCGCGTGTAATAAAATTTAATCGAAATCTCGCGCCCATTTTATCGATCGTCGTACAATTAAAAATGTTATTAGAAAAATGTTATTATATATATATTCCTTTCTCTCCTCGCCGAGAACCGTCTCATTATCGATCTCATCCTCTGAATAATCGATCGAATAACCGATCGGCTTATTCTGCTATAAAACGATTTATTCCAATAAACGAGAAGCGGTTTCCGTTCTGAATAAATTGCCCCGTAATCTTTCGTTTCGTGGTTAAGATAACGCGAAGGAATCGTCGAAGAAGAAACGATGGATCCACCACCGCATCCTTAATCGCCGACACTTAATTGAGAGAGGCTTGGTCGTCGCCCAACGGACGAGGAATATCGGGATTTTCGATATCGTGCAATTATTTATGCGACTCGTATCCGCTCGCATCCTCCGGTTTCTGTTTCGTCCCTTCGACGAAAGGAGGAGAAGGAGGAGGAGGAGGAGAGGGCATCGGGAAGGAACTGGAGGGGAACGATGGCTAAACTGTGATGGCCGCGTGACGGACGTGGAGGAACGTGGCAAGTTCCTCGCGTGATGAAGTTTGCGAAGGATACGAGAAAAGATATAAAACAAAGTTAAAGTGGTTGTAAAAATTTTGTTAAAAAATTATACGTCGAGTATCGCTACTCGTAACGCGAGATTCAAAGAAAAATGAAGAGGGGGAAGGGGATATAACGGCTCGATATTTCGGGGATAAAAACGTGGAAATTATCGAAATTTATAATGTAATATGGAAATAAGGATTCGATATATGTATTTTGCTATCATTATTTAAACGGCGTTAAATGTAAATCGCGCTCTATTTTCATATTTTCTAATTATTCCTTCCAGATTTTCTCCGCAAGGATATTATATTTGCATAACACCGTAGAATTCACTGTGGTTGCACACTCGCAATTTTCTCTCTCACTTTGCGACCAATCCGTTTCCTGCTCCGCATCGTTTCTTTCTCCCCTTTCCCCTCCTATATCTTTCTCTCTCTTTCTCTGCCGCCCTCATTCGCGCAACTTTACGTCTCCTTCCACCTCCCCCTTCTTCTTTTACTCCCTTGTAAATTTCTTTTCGGACCAACCTTGTTCGCAATTTACGTCACGCGAATTAAATGCGGTGCGAATATTTCGCGAAAACTGAAAATACGAGACGTACGTGTGTTCGTTTGCCACACTCCAACAATTATACGTTTTTTTTTTTTCACTCCCTCGATACTCTGTTACTAATTCAAAAAAAAGAAAAAGAAAAACAAAGTCTATATTTATTAAATTAAAAAGAGAGAGAGAAATTTGCCAATTATTTCGCGTCCGGAATCGTGCCTCATAGCTTCTCATACCCGCGCATACGTGTCTTCCAGTTTATGCGCGCAAATACACAAGGTATATACAAGGTGTTCCAGCCAAGTTACAAGCTCCTCCTCTCCTCTTGAGCTCCTTAAAATACCGAGAGAGAGGGGAAGACTTGGTGAGAGAGAAGGAGAAAGAGAGAGAGAGTTTTAAATTATTCCGTTACACCATAATTCTTTACCTGAAACCACCGCACGAAACCACGATACCACGTTCGGATTTCCATCGAACCGCAAACAGTGCGATACCGCTCTGCCCGTTTACATAGTTGATCCAACAAGCTAGGTAACTGGAATCGGTGGGATTAAAAGGCGCGCAAAATCGGAGGAAAGAGGATCACGGGACGAAGAAACGTCTATCTGGAAATCCGCTCTCTACTTTTCACGCCCGAAAATACGTTTTCGTATTTCCTTCGACATCCCCGTTTCGTGCGCGTAACGATCGGCCTCGAACACGTCCGCATCTCTCTATTTCTCTCTCTCTCTCCGACCCTTTGGTCGGATCTGAGCGCACACGTGTTATTATTCAATAACAGGTGTAATGCAAGCCAGCGCTATGGGCCTCTAATCCATGTGCGTGCGAGGCAAACAAAACGTAGTAGATGCACCACCGGATACCAACCTCGGGTATTATCCGCATACGTGAGCGTACTCGCGGTTTATACCTTGTGTTATATGGTGTACGTATACTGGCTGTCCTTGCCAATGTGTCCTTCCCCCTCCTCGAGAATTTTCACAAATTTTTCACGGAACAACGGCAACGATAATGCTTCTACCTCGATAAAACACGTTTTTACATTTCTTTTTTTTTTCTCGCTTCTTCAAACATCTTCAAACATCTTCAAACATCTTCAAACATGGTCGAATTTATCGAGGGCGGATAAATCGTGAAATTGAAACGATAATTTCGACGGGTGTCCTTTCCCTCCCTTTTTCGAGAATTTTCACGAATTTTTCACGGACAAACTCGCGCTTCCACGTGTGATAAAATGCATTTTTTTCTTTTTTCTTTCTTCAAACATCTTCAAACATGGTCGAATTTATCGAGGGTGGATAAATCGTGAAATTGAAACGATAATTTCGACGGGTGTCTTTTTCCTTCTTCCCCTTCCTTTCTCGAGAATTTTCACGAATTTTTCACGCGCTTCCACGATAAAACGCGTTTTTATATTTTCTTCTTTTTCTTTCTTCAAACATCTTCAAACACGAATTTATCGAGGGCGGATAAATCGTGAAATTGAAACGATAATTTCGACGGGTATCCTTTCCCCTCTTCCTCTCTCTTCCTCGAGAATTTTCACGAATTTTTCTCGCGCTTCCACGATAAAACACGTTTTTATATTTTCTTCTTTTTCTTTCTTCAAACATCTTCAAACACGAATTTATCGAGGGCGGATAAATCGTGAAATTGAAACTATAATTTCGACGACTGTCCTTCCCCTTCCTTTCTCGAGAATTTTCATGAATTTTTCACGTGCTTCCACGTGTTCCACACGTTTTTACATTTTCTTCCTTTTTCTTTCTTCAAACATCTTCAAACATCTTCGAATTTATCGAGGGCGGATAAATCGCGAAATTGAAACGATACACACGAATCTTCAGGGACATCGATACGTTGGATACGAAGCCCTTGGCAATGTCGGGAAGGAAGGCAAGATTCGCGAGGCACGCGGATACCGTTATCTACTTCTACTTCTAGTCTCTCTCTCTCTCTCTCTCTCTCTCTCTCTCTCTCTCTCTCTCTCTCTCTCTATGTATATATCTTTCTCCGTCTCTCTGCCTTCGATCACGACCATTGTCGCGTTGCCATTGTACCGGATACTCAACCGAGAATAAACAAGCCGATTAAGATACGCAGGGCGGGGAGGAGAGGGGGAGGGGGGGGAGAGAGACGCGTGTTGCTCGGTCGCCACGAAGAATTTCAGTTAACGGCAGAAATTTACCATACGTTATCATGGTTCCCAGATTATCCACGAATAACACGCGTGCCTCCCTCCATTCTCGTTTCTCTCTCTCTCTCTCTTTTTCTTTCTCGAGACGACGGGAGACGTTGAAGATGGCAAAGAAGGGGGAGAGGAAGGGGGATAAAGGAGGAAGGAAACTCCCTTTAGGAATTTAATCGAGGCTGATTTACATAATTATAAATGCCGGGATTATAAGTACGATTCCGAGAATATCTCGCGTATGCGTCCGAGATGTGTAAAGATCGAGTGTAACGTCAGTTGTTGATAAATTATCAGGGAGGAAAATGAAGTTTTATTTTCCTTTTCCCCCTCTCTTTTTAATTAACCGTATTTTTCCTGTAGCCAGGCGAAACGTGCTATTTTTTGGGAAGAAGATCATTGAGATTAAGTGGTGAAACAAGGATCTCAAGGGTGTAATGATATGTCCGAGCTGGGATTGTGAGTTTACGATGGTTGCTTGAATTGGTGAGAATGGTTTGAAAGTTTTTTCAAGTTGGTTTTTCTCTCTTTTTTTTGTCAATGTCGCGGTTAAACGTTTTAAGGAAGCAAGTGTAAATTGCACGTTACGAGAACGTGATACAAGAGAAAATATCGAGAAGAGCGTATATTTAATAATAAGTCTGAAAAAAAAAAAGAAAAATATAGAATGAGAAGTTTTTAACTATGCCGCAATAAATTATATTCTATAAATTATCACCTCGTCTCAATCGCGATATTGGCTCCATTATATATAATTCATGCATAAACAATTCTCTTAACAATAGAAAATTGTTATTATCTAAGAATCAGAAGAATAAAATTTTCGTTGGAGCAACGATTTATGTATATTCGTTACGAATATTCATAGAAGACGAGATACCACAGGATAAAATGTATATAAGATACATATGAATACACCGCAAGAAGAACGGTTGAAAAGCGACCGCGAGTCGCATCGAACCGGCTCGAATGCAACTCCTCGCATCGCATCCTCCCGAGGGAAGGAAACAAGGCCGGCCTTCGTACAAGCCTTCGTACCCTTTCTCTAACCTCTGAACTTTCCAACCGTCTCACCCTCCTATTTCTTTTCTTTTTTCCCAATCCGTCGTCCGTCTTCCGTTCCCGCCTTAGCCCGATCGTGGTCGTTGTTTTGACCACTTCTTGCACAAATAGCCCGACCAACCTATTTTCGCCTCGTCTGCCGATCGACAGAATTCGCTTGGCGCATAGTTAGGGGAGAGAGAAGCGTTAGATTTGTTTGGGTCCTCCGTTGGAACGGAGATCGATCGAAAACGAAGGATCGAATTTATTTTATCGTAGGTAAGATTGGTATTCGAAGGAGGAGGTTGTGGCAACGAAAGAACGAAACATCGGCTCGTCGAAGCATACATCGCGACAGTGATAAGCGTAATCTACGATGATGTTACAACATTCTCTCTTCAACTCTTTATCCAACCGCGCTTTACTCCTATTTGCTCTTGTTTCAACGCCATAACTCATCCCTCGTTTGCTTAAACGTGAGAGAGATCATAGATACGATCTTCTTTTTCCTTTTTTCTTTTTTATTCCCTCTAGTAAATAAAACACCGCGAAACGAGATGATTTAGCCTTGCCTGGTGAAAATGTGAACTCTCGTGAAAATGTAATTTACTCGATTAACCAATCAAGCTTTGCTAAAAAATACTTTGCTCGACAATTTGCTGATTTTCGTGGGATGCTGCGATTCTACTGTGGATATTTGATACTTTATTTCGATCGATTCTTTTCGAGTCTACGAAAGAAAAATATTCCTTTGCGTTGCGACTGTAATTTAATGAAAATCTGCCGATATAAACGCAGTTCGTTTTTTATTTATACTTTTCTTTTTTATATCGGTAAATGTATGAAGTAAGTTCAAAAATTGAGGAGGAAATGGTCGGTTAAAACGTTAACGGAAAATATAAAAAGGGATGATGAGTGAGTACTCGATCTGGATCTATTTTTTTCTTTGATCTTTCAATAATTGCAAGTAATTGTACGATAGTTAAATCGACGAGGGTAATCTTATTGTGTTTAATGATACGTAATTATAAGCGAGAAAAATAATCGAAACGATTCTAAGCACGTATACATGGATAAATATACACTTTTACTTGGTTTACTTGTCTCAAAAATTGTTAAGATAGCTCGATATTATATGTTTAATAACGAGGTAAAAATCTTACCCGTTTGCTCACGATATTATTAATCGCGGAATTAATATCTCACGAGAATTTTCAAATGGCGGTGATCAAAAGATAATTTATACATTCATTCGTTATGCAATTTGTACATCGTGACAGGGGTCAGCGGCAACAATTTTTTAAGCGGTCGCCGCTTAACTAACCAAAATGACAGGTTCATGTTTAATATAAATATGCATTGGATATACCTTGCTGAAATATTAAATGTAAAGTGTCCTTTGTCATAAACCTGTTATAAACCGGGCTACTTTGCTCGGAATAAAGGTCGACGAACCTTTTCTCGACGAAGAAAAAAAAAAAAATTACAAATCTTGTCCAAAAGAGAATCTCTCCTCGATTTCTACTTCGATAAAAGGAAACGTAGCTGACATTTCACAGTTATTTGTCGAAATGTGTGAAATTTATCTACTAAATTGCTCGAGACTTTTTTCTTTTTTTTTTTTTATCGCTCATTTTTCATACTTGTCGCTCAAAAATTGCGCGCACGTACGCAATCGCATTATTCTTAAATTTATATTACTTCACTCTTGCGCCACGGTGATTTAGTGATTTCCTTTTTTACCGACGTACAATCAACGAAATTGCGTTGTTTCTTCGACGCGATAAGACGGAAAAATTAAAGACTGGAGAGCGATTTAACTTAAGAATTGCGGATTTATCGTTTGGCAATAACCGTTTCTTCCTCGATCCAAGTAATTTTTTTTTTAAATATAAAACTATACTTTTATCTGAAAGTTTAAGTTTTCGAAAGAACTTTGGAGGGGTAAATAAATTCGCCTTACAGGAGAAATAAAATTGAAAAACACGGAACAGAACGGAAGCAACCGTGATTGCAAATTGTTACACGGAACACCAATGCTCGATTCGTATCTCGCTGCCATTAATAACCAAGAAGCGTAAAATTCTGTACGATCATCGGCGCATCCTCTGTATATCGACATCGTTGCACCGTCGCCGGACGGAATGTTAATAAAGGTGTGCGAGCGGTGCGCTAATAAAGAACCGTGTTACGAGATTCTTCTCACAAGGCCGGTACAACGAATGATTCTGCATCGAATCTACTCGCTCGCTCGCTCGCTCACGCGATATCTCTTCCCTGTCTATGATTAAAAATTTTTTTACGGAACAATAATTCTACGTTTCGAAACGAATTCAATTGAGAATTGGGAATCCTTGGATCTCGCTTTTATCAAACTCTTGACCTTTTTTCAATCTTCGATTAAAAAAAAAAAAAAAATTCCGTATCGAATAACGATAGAGGCGATAACAACATCGTCATTAAATATCATTAAATGTCATTAAATATCTAATTAATCGGAACAAAGATTTCTTTCTTTTTTTTAATAATCGTTCGATACGATCGCTCGATTGGATGCATTATTATCGGCCGCTAATTGCGGCAATTCTTCGAAAATGCGCGTTAATATTTGGAATTTTAATCGAGGACCACCACGAGTTTAATTACCACACGCGCTTCCCACTTGTCAATTTCAATATCTAATATCGGATAAATAATTTTAAAATTTGTTCGTATCGAAACGAGCCGAGTGTAAATAATAATCGAGATAATAATTCGTCAAAAGATACTCCATCGCATACGAGGAATATATTGCATCGAGTATACATAATATAACTATATTAAGATAAATTTTAAGAAAAAAAAAAAAAACGAAAGTGCCTTTTCCTTTATCGTTTTCTTAAAGGTTAAACGAAATCAGCGAATCAGAGATCCGGGAAGAGAGAAAGAAAAAATTAATTTCATAATAATGAAAATGGTGTGTGTGGGCCAGATAAAGGGAAAAAATGTAATTAATATCGGTTGATTAAAAAAGGCAGGAACAAAATGTTGGTGGCGGGGCCAGCGAAGAAACGGGCATTTCCACGCTCCGCCGTCGTGGAGAATCGGGATTCAATTCGATTACGTCGTAACGTTCTTGTGATTGATACCGGTCATTAACCGCATTCGTGACGTAATTAATGGGAATCCGTGAAACGACGAGGAGCGGATAAAAAATTGGCGGAGCGGCGTGAAAACACGTTGTAAAATGTTAATTGTTGCTGGACAAGTTGGCGGTCAAATTTCAGAGATTATTAGAAAAGTTAATTAATCTCGATTTTACCATAACGTTCCAAGTAAATCAAGTAATGTACGAAATATTCGTTTTCGATCATTTAATTATAAACAAAAACTGTAATGTTTGCAAATTGAATATTCGAATTTCAAGATAAGGAAACAACAAACAAACAACTATTTTTAGAAAAAGTTTGAAGAAGCAGGATCGATGGTAAGGCACGATGAATATGTAACAATTACGTAAATTAATCGTTTATTCCGCAAACACCTTTTCCGTTTCCGATTACCGTTTCATCGAGGAGAAGGTAAACTCTGATTCGTATCGTTCAGAAACGCTCGTTTCCTGGATAAAGCGAACGTGTTGAGACATTGATTCATCGCTCCACAGCGATGGAGTCAAGTTCAACGCGTTTATACGACGCATAAACGACTCGGTTTATAATTTATAATTTTTTTCGTACCCGTATAAGACAAATACTTAAGTTATCAAACGTAAGCGTTCAAATGTGAGTGTAACGTGTGATTGAAAACAATAATTTACTTTATACATCCTTATATAAATTTTCTTTGTTAATTGTTAAGATTGTTTGTTTACAAATTTATGCAAAATATACGAGAAATATATTCGAAGAAGGGGAAAGAATTTTCTTTGTACAAATTTCGTTTTGCATAAACATTAGATTGATAAAAATTCGTACAAATATCATCGATATTATCGTAGATCGATTAAAAGTGCAAGTTTCAGATTAGATAATTTTCTAAATTTTTAAATAAAATCGAGTCTTTATCGAGCGGCCTTGATGATATTCCGATCGAGGAGTTTATTCACTGCGATCGATCGAGGATGAACGATCCAGATAGATAAACGTGAAAAGCGATAGAATTATCTTTGGAATTTGTAAATCTTGGTGTCGTTGTTCCAACAATTGCTCCCGAGTCACTCGAACCCATCGCTACTCGCGCGCACTTTCGCCCAGACATCACGCACTTTTCTACGTGCGAATGCACGCGTACATCTGCCGCCGCCGTTGATATGCCGATATTTTTAGTTTCTCCACCGTTCCTCAATGGTACGTGCCTATACAACTTTCCTTTCCATTTGCCTTATTCATCCTTATTATTCCTCTTTTACCCGGCGAATATAATCAATACTTCCTTGAAACATCGAAATCAATAAACAAGTATTATTGCTTAAGAAGTTGCATGGATGGAACGTTGATGGCACACTTAGATAATGGAATATTATTTTATTATCTATTTATATATATGTATCCTATTATCCCATCCATACCATTAATCATCGCGTTTCTTTCTCCTCGACAAATGAGAATTATTCGAAGAAAGAAAATTAAGTAATAATACCGCGTCTCGAAGTTATCTAACAGTAAGACGATAAATCGAGTGGAGAAAAAAAGAAGAGAAGATAGTCGAAAAGCTCGATTCCACGAGGCGAACGTTGAGGTGTGGGGTCGTCTCCCGACGACGGACGGGAGAAAAACGGAAGTCGAGTGGAGTCGAGCGGTCGTGTCGGTGTCGTATCGAGAGATTCGACCTTCGACCCCCGCGAACTCGAGGAGGCCTCGAGCGCGAGCCTCATTAACCGATGTTTCGTCCACGTGGTTTTTCTAGGAATGAAACGGCGCGGCGATAAATTGCAATCAACGTCCGGGGACGATGGACGAGGTTTCGGCGAATTTCGCGAAAAGAAGTAGCGTAAAAAGCGTTTAATTAAGCCTCGTTTCTTAGCGACTTCGAAGGATCCTCTCCGCGAGGAAGGATGATATTATCTTTCGCGCGATATCAACGTTGCGTTTTTTCCTTTTTTTCTTCTCCCTCTCTCGAAAGGAAAAAAAAGGAAATAGGATTAAAGTGGATATATCACTGGTATCGTATAAGTATAAACGTACGTTTAAACGCGCGCATTCTCTTCATCGTGTGTAACGGCGCGGACGTAATCACAGTCGCTCAGGCTGCGACTATAATTAGAACTAATAACACGATTCCATTTGCAACGACGCTTTAATCCTATCACGATTAGAAACTTCCCCTCCGCTTAATACCTCCCCTTACTCGTTATAATTAAATAAATATCGAGTACGTACGCGTGTAATCGCGATTCCGTAGACGCGAGGTATTCGTTCACTCGATCACTTACCATATTTAAGCCCGAACCACTTGGAAGCCAGCTCCTGATACTTATACGTTGGGAAAGGTGGTTGTCTAGGCGTGGATGGGCAAGGTTTGTAAACAACCATGCATTGTACGCACTTCCTGTTCGGCGGTGGGGCCTGCGCCACCGGATACACCGGTTGGATGTGCACGTACGCCATGGGGGTGGCGGATTGTTGCGAATAGTAATTCGCGTACCTCCTTCGACGAATTCGACCCGCTCGTCTCTCAAATTTCTCCACCATTTCCTTCGACCATTCGTCCCCCGTCTTCTCTTCTCCCCCCACCAAATTTTCACTCCATTCGCGTCCCAGATCCTCCTCCTTTCCGTGCCTTTCCTCCACCGCGCTCGGAAACTCCTCGTCGAACGATTCTCTTCGCAATCCTTCCAAACGCGAATCATCACCGTCATCATCATCGTTATCGTCGTTGTTTTCTAATTTTTCGTCGATCCCGCGAATATCGATGGTCGGAGAGTGGACGATGGGAGGTCTCGTTCCTTCGAGGATATTCCCTCGATCCCGATTCCCTTCCCCACGGCCACTCACGAACGTGTTCGCGGAGGATCCGTGATCCCGGCGAAAAAAAAGATCCCGTGGCGGCATCGGCGTTGCTGGAGGGTAGGAATCGGGCGAGATCGACTCCCCGCCTCGTCCATATCCTTGTTCTGCCCGCTCGGAATTATGGAAATCGGCCACGATCTCGTTCCACCGCGTCCCAACCTCCTCGATCGAGATCGATCGTTCGTCAACATGTTCCTCCTCCTTCTTGTTTGTATTCCACGGGACTCGTCTCCACCCTCCCCTTTCGGTGGACGATGAACGAGGTTGGTTCGAGGGATGGTGGCCAGATTCGGATTCGGGGGGAATTACGATACTTTCCGCTTTCCTCGCCTCGGTTTCGCCTCGGTTCGCGCGTGCATCGGACGTTAAGGAGCGGCCCGAGCCGAGGTAAGTTTGCCCCGAACTCTTCTCCACTTCATTCATCGATCGCCCATTCACCTCGCGCGACAAATTCTCCTCAACGTCGCTGCTCCTTTCACTCGGCCCATTCAACGTGCCCGTCCTCGTCCTCTGCTCGTCGTCGTCCGTCGAAAACCGAGTTCCATCCTCCTCTCCCCTTCCTCTCTTTCCACTCCGCTGCGACGACGGGAGGAGATCGATCCCCTTTGTAATCGGATCCTCGCTCGTTTCGCGGTTATTCTCTCGTCTCCACGCGTTTTCGTCCCCCCGATAACTCTCGTTTCTCCTCGCTGTTCGTCCACTCGCCCGTTCCTCCTCCTTTCCATCCATTTCCGTTCCCAGGAAATTTCCTTCCTTCGAACGACGATCGATCCATTTCTCCTCGTGATTTTTCTCGAAATTAATCGACGGATCCCTCTTATCCTCGAGATTCAACGACACGTCCTCGATACGTCGCTCCTTCGTTTCGACGTTCGATAAGAGAAGCGACTTTTCCGCGGGATAACTCGTCCAACTACTCCTATCGTCCTTTATTCCGTCTTTTTCTTCCTCGGGATCGAGCGACGCGAGCGAGTCACGATCCACCCGTAATGGAGGCGAGCCCGACACCCAATAACTCGTCGATTCTCGATCATCCTCGAAACTCTCGCGCGAGCGACCGACAACCCTCTCCAAGGAATACCTTCTCGACCCATCCGAGTTTTCATCCTCCTCTCTCTCCGGATTCCATGGAAACGAGATTTTTCTTGAATCGTCTACGCGATTACCCTCCTTCCTTGCGAGATCGCTCGACAACGAGCTCGCGACCTTATCTCCCGCATTCCCTCCCCAACCTATACCTCTGCTCCTCGATCCGTCCTCCCTTTCGTCATCGTCTTCCTCCCTCTCCTCCAAATTTCTCGTCCAAGGAAAAGACAACAACTTATCCGTGGCCCTCGATCCACTCTCCTCTTCGTTCTTCTTCCTCCCAAAATCGATCGTCGAACCGTTCTCGAGATTTGGGGGAGGATTACTCGAGCTTCCCTTCGAACGTTCCTCGGATCTGCCATTCGAACGCGGCGCGCCTCTCGTTTCTCGGTCGGCCGGTGAATAATCTCTGCTGGGAGCCGATCGATCCTCCCTCTCGATCTCTCCCCGCTCTCCTTCCTCCTCCTCCTCTTCCTTCTCCTCCTCCTCCTTCTTCTTCTCGTCTTCTTTTTCGCGGCGAACGCGAGCCCGGGGCCCGGACGACGCGACGTCCACCGCGAAATAAGGCGAATCGATCGGCGTGGACGGAGCAGACAACGCGTCGCCGCCCGTGCCGATCCGCCATCCGACCAGGAACAAGGCCCCTACTCCGAGGGCCACCACGGCCAGGGTCCAAGCTGACCTTCCGGGCCGCATTTTTCTACCCCATGCTCCCAACGTTTCCTCGCGCCCCTCTCATCGCCGCGCCCCTGCCATCTTCCCTCCTTCGGGGGGATCTATGTCGACGAGGAAAGGGGAGGGGAGGGGAGGGGAGGGGAGGGTCCTCCGTCTCTTGCGTTTTTGTCCCTCGATATTTCGGACGATTGATCTCCTCTGTGATTCGCGCGCCTCGAATCTCTTCGACGACGAATTCTATTAATCGAGTTTTCCTTTTCGACGGTGGAGTTTCCTGTTCTCTGAAAGGCAGTGCTGGAATTTGTTTTCACTGGTTGAGAAGTAATCGTTCGCGACGAATTTCGCACAAATTCACACGCTCTCCCCGGAAGGGAGAGAGGACACTGTTTGAGTCACTCGCGAATGCGCTCGCTGCTCTCGACGAGGGGGTGGGTGCGCGAGGGATCGAAAAATCGGATTGTTAAATTTCGCGAAGACGATTTACGACGATCGACGCGTCGATCGTTTCGATTTCCTTCGTTTATTCGTCGCGAGAGAGAGAGAAAGAGAGGAGAGGAGGAGGAGAAAGAAAAGAAGAAAAACACTGGACATGTGTCTTCGATAACGTTAATTGGAGACGATCCCCTCCAGTCAACCTCGCTCTTTAATTATACTTGCTCGCGCGGATGATGATTTAAAGAGCAAACATTTGTCATCTCGATCACTGTTTGCATTCGCGCGTTGATCACATCGGAATGAAACGTTTTATTAGGATTTTACGCGGCCACGATTTCGAGACAATATATAAATCTCCGAGGTCACTCCGCTGCTCCACTCTTCTGCCTCTATTTCTTTAAAATAATCTCAATCTTCGTTCTTCTCGTCGTCGATTCGCCGATTTCGTCGCCGGAAGAATGATGAATTCCATTAAACGTATTTGAATACGAGTCTTTCATGAACGATGCCTCGTCCGATGTCTTCCCCTTATCTTTACGATCCACCAATTTATCACGATCCAACCTTACTACTCCCTACCGTCTCATTGGACGAGAAGAGGGATAGATCCAAAGATCCCCCTCCCCCTTCTTTCACGATCCTTTTTTTCGCCTAAACGCAACGCCGTCCCAGGATACGGGATTATTATATAACCGAAAAAAATCCGAATTCCGATCCGATCGAGTCGTGCTCCTTCCTTTTCTTTCCTTCCTTTCCTTTTTCCTTCCTTCCTTCCTTTCTTTTCCGCGAAGCGGCGAACGAACACCCTCGAGAGGAGACTCGACTCTCTCTCGCCGATACTCGATCTCTCGATCGTAAGAGAGAGAGAGAAAAAATAAGGAAAAACGTGAATCGCGGAAGAGGGGAGAGAAGATCTTTGACGATTTCGATGATACAGCAGGGCAGGTGGAAGAGAGATTCGGAGACGGCAAAGGTCGGATCTCGGAGAGAAGGATATCGGAGGAGGAGGAGGTGATCTCGAGGGGGGGAGGGAGCTCGGTGACCGGAAGAGAAAAAGAGAATCGAAGAACCCGTCTCCGCTCTCGATCGACTCCTCCTCGAAGATGAACGGTTCCAACGGCAGCAGGGACACGCACGGACACGCTCGGTCCCTGCTTCCAAATCCTCGAGGATGAAAAAGCGAGCGAGCGACCGAGCGAGAGAGAAATATAGAGAGAGAGAGGAGAGAGAGAGAGAGAAAGAGAGAGAGAGAGAGAGCGAGCGAGCACACGTGGACCACGACGTGGATATGTACCGGCTTGGACGGCGGCCCGAGAGACACTGGCTTGCTACCATTACCATTAGCCGCGTTTGCCCTCTCCTCTCGCGTCCTCTTCTTCTTCGTTCGCGGCTCGCGTTCCTCCTCCTTCCTCGGGGAAACCCGAATATCCTCCTCTCCGTGGCTACGAGGCAGGCGCACGTGGGTGTACAGCCACTCGAGCTGATCGCCGACCTCTCCCTGGATCCATCGGAGATGGATCTGTCGCGAGATCCGGTGCTCCCGTTTTTTCCTCCTCCTTCCACGCGCTCTCCTTCCTGCTTTCCTCTCCGCCTCGCTTCTTCTCTCTCTCTTTCTTTTCTCTCCGACTTCTCTCCGCTCGAGTTACGTCACGTCGCGCATCGCGTAAACAATCGCGTCCAATTTTGATCTGCGTTGGAACTGTTTTTTTTTTTTTTTTTGGAGTAGAGAAAGAGAAAATTTCGCGTCGAAGGAAAGTTCTTTCTTCGGAATTTTTTAAAATTGGAGAAAAGTGGAATTTCGAGTCGAGTCGAACGAGGAAGCAATATTTCTCGAAGGAACGTGTCCAACTTTTGATCCAAGCATCGCGAGACTTTTCGAAATTGAAGAAAAAGTAAAAGAGAATTTTTCCCTTCTCGTAAAACGAGAATAATATTTAGAAAAGCTTTCGTCTAAACTGGTCTTGGAATTTTTTAAAATTGAAAGAGGAAGAAGAGGGAATGGATTCGATTCTCTTCTTATTTACAAAATCGTTGATGAATTCATCGTGAACGATATCTTTTGTATGTATTTCCAATCAAATCCTAGACGAGTTTATCTTTCCTAATGCACACTTGATAAACGATCCACGTGTTTTACGAAATCTCTAAGTAATTTGCAACGATGATTCATTTTTCTTTCCCTTCTTATAAATATCTTCGCGCAACGTTACGCAACGTTACGTTGTTCCTTTTATAATCCAATCCTCTTCGAATCTTCTTTCATCTGTCGCGAAATATTATACGCATATACGTCTTTTTTCCCCTCCCCCCTAATGGATCGAGTGAAAATATCCGCTTCGCGATTTAAAAATTACGCGCTCCTTTCAAGCCGCGTATCTTTTGCCGTGAATAAGCATTAAAACCTTCACTGTTCGTATTGTAGATAGGTAAAGTAGGTCGAACTCAATACCGCGGTGTTATCGATTGTTTAGCTGTTAGATAAGATGATGTGTTTCACGCGTGCGAAAGATAAATCCGTTCTCTAATGTTTGCAATGACGTTTAACGTGGTTGAAAAAAAGAATCACGATTCTTATATCTCGAAACGAAATATTCGAAATTCCTTCCGATCATCCTATCAACGATTTCGATTCCTCCTCTCGATTGATCGAGAGAATCGGTAAAATCAACTCGATCGTATCGTATAAATATTAATCGCCTTTTTTTTTCTCTCGCCCCGATGGTACACGCGTTGTTCGTACATCCGTTGCATATTTATAAACCGCCTCTCGAATCCGTCCATTACGAATGCGGCTCGCGAGATCTCGTTTCGTAAGGCCTCTTCTTTTCTGTGTTCCTGTGTTCGATCCCGTGTAATGGCCGGCGACCACAGAGGTCACCGCGACTCGCTTTTACCAATCGATTACGACACTCGATCATCATCAAATTCTAATCACCTCTCTCTCTCTATATATATATATTTCACAATTGGTGAAATCTTTCGAAAAATTGGATATCGAGAGATTCCTTTTTCTAGATATATCTAGAAACAGTATCTAGTGAAAAAGAGAGAGAGAATGACGCGCAATTAAGCCTCGATAAGCGATTTATCGTGGCGAATGCGAGGCATTCCTTTTTTTTTTTTTTCCCTTTCTTTCTTCCCTTTTTTCTTCTCCTCCTTCGTCTGTATATCGTCTAAGCGGCGAGGATCCGTTGCCGAGGAGCCGTGTCGCATTCCACCCGGTTCCTCGTCTGAAATTCTCGGCTGTCTAGATGCCGGAAGCGTAATCCGAGCGGTATACTCGCGAGCGCGCAATTAACGGGAGTTCCTCCTCGAGAACCTTGAGAGGATACGGAAAGGACGAGATAAAGTATCGGCAATTTTTTCGAAAAGATCTCTCTCTCTCTCTCTCTCTTATTGGAAAATATTTCTTCCGCTCGCCGCACGTAACCTGCAGCAGCACCTTCTTGGTGGAAAGAGTACATCCTTAAGGAATAAAGTTAATTTTGATGATTTATTTGCTCGAAACGTAATAGTGAATAATTATGAAAATGGAAATTATTCAAGACCATCTCCACTTCACACTCCACTTTTTGTTGACAATCGTGACGTCATAGAAAAGCAGAAAAGAATCTATAATTCGAATATTTTCATTTACGTAGGACTGAAATATTTTCGAAACTATTAATTATTTCGATATCACTATATCTATTTAATATATCTTAATTCATTCGTATTTTAATTACGTAATTAACTTGCTCGAAATTACGAGAAATAAACAAAATTTTAATTAGAGATCGTTGTTCATACGTGTCGAACACCATGATAAAAGAATTCGCGTGACAATATTTCCTTCCAAATCAAACTTCCGTTCTTTCTTCCGCAAAGTGAACTCGTTTACCTGTTCGACCAAATAAATGGGATCGAATAAATCCGATCAACAGGTCCAACTCGCATCTCCTCGCTCGACAAATATATCGCGCATTTGTCACGAGGAAAACGCGCTTATGGAATCGGCTCGCCTCGATTCGAGACGAAAAAAGAAGAAGAAGAAGAAGAAGAAGAAAAGCGAAGGTAGGAGGGGCGTAAAGAAAGCGCCAACGCGTATATCACCTCGTATTCGCCCTCCTGGCAACGTAACGTGTTGTTAACGTTTGAATCAATTTTATGAATGAATACATTTATACGTAATTGTAAAGCGTGCGTGAGTTACGATTTGAAATTAGCATAGTCAGCCCGGTACGTATTCGCGTCGTGGTTGGGAGTCGTGTTCTTGGGAGAGGAAAGGGAGAAAAAAAAAAGAGGAGGGAGGAGGGAAAGAAAGGTGACACTACGTACCGTTACGGTGTTCGCAATTTTTGCCACGGTAACGATAAATTATACCCGGGTGAGCAATGATTAACAGACGGTTGTGATGGCAGGAATATAAAATATGTCACGATATGAAGAATGGTTTAATTCACTGTAACTTACGGTTCCCCTATCGTATTCAAATCGGCCCGATTTATTTCGTTTCGACCGACAATGGATTTCGACCCTCTCTTTGAATTCGCGCTGCCGACGATCATTGGCGCGCTCTCAGAGCCTCTTCCAGACTCTTGTAGCCAATTCGAAACGACGATCTTTCTAAATCTTAATTTTTATTCGAATTTCCTCGAAAGAAAAGGGAACGGAAGAAGATTGGAAACGAGATCGATCTTTTCAAGAATCTTCCAAGAAAGATCCTTTTCCTTTTTTTCTTTTATAATATCAAAGCGAGGCAACAAGTGGAGCGATTATTACGCTTGTCAACGAACTCGCACTTCGTAACGAACCGATAAACACGCTCCCCTCCGATGAGAGAACGAGCACCGGTTCATTAATTATCCGATCGAGTCTCTTCCCGTTTTCTTTCACCTCGAGACCACCTGCGATAACTTCATAAAATCCATCGTGTATCATTGCGTTCGATTAACGAGAGAGAGAGAGAGAGGGGATTGCTTTGTATCGCTCGAGAGGAATGGCGAACTGCTCGACCACGTGCGCGTCCAACAGGTGGTCTTCTATTATTTCTACGCTGCTATTCATAAATCTTCTCGAGGATCGATACTCTTTTTTCGATAGCTTCCCCCCTTAGATTTATACGTATCTGAGATGGAAAATTGAATTCAAATATTTAATTCTTTGGATAATCCTAGCTTTCGAGCAAAGATATTCAAAAATTGAAAGAATATACGGATTTCGAATCTAAATATCTATAATTCCTATAATTGTATTTTACGCAACGGTTCTCATTGTGCGCAGGTATGTTTTACGAGCCGTTTGCGAAATCTAACGAGTCGGAGGAATTTATGATAAAATCGGGGAATTTTATGTTTACGCGTGACACGCTATTTTTTTAATGAAAACTAATCTTTTCGATTCGTCCACTTTCTCTCCTCGATCGAAATTTTAAACCCCGATTATTGGCCGATCCAATCGTTACGATCTGGTTTTCTGGCCGGATACGCTGATATCGGATATTCAACCATCATTGAACTTTGGGTTTTCCTTTATGGGCCGTTTAAAAATTGTTACGCGGCGATAAACACACGTTTTATGTAACACGTTTATTACCGCGAATTTTTATCGAGTCGAGTCGAGTCGGAAAACGTTCGTTCGAATTAATTATCCCGAGATAATCGTAATAATAGTACGATTATTATCGCCATTATATTTCCTCGTATAATACCTCTGAAATTCGAGCATTTTTATTAGATTCGCTTTCACGAGCGCAGACCAAGCTATTTTTCTCTCTCTGTCTCTCTCTTTTCATTCTACCCGTCTTTAGTTTGCCCACGATAAACATGTTTTTCTACGTAAGTTGATTAACGCTAACTAGCACCGCGTTTCGACACGCGTAAATTCGAACGGAGCCTCGTTGGCATCTTGTTTCCGTTTATACTTTCATCGGCGGAATTTCGTTTATCTAAAAATAAAAAATAAAGAAGAGAGATACGATGTAAAGAAATCTTTCTACCGATTTGAACCGATTTCCAGAGAAAAATTTACCCTTCGAATTATCGAATTCCATTCTCTTCTAAAAAATTGAAGGTTTATCGTAACAATTAACCTTCTGCAATCTTCTGCTGCTGCGCCCATTCCGCCACCATCTTCGTAATTACCTTTTCTCCTTCTCTCCTACGATACAATACCATTGCGATACCACTTTTGCTAACGATTTATAACGTACGATTTAGAGTGGCGTTTATGTGCCCACATGTTACTCCCATGCGAACGATTTATCCCGAGTTTCATGAATCGTCACCTAGACGAGAACGACGACGACGTTCGAATCGTGCACCGCATCTTTCATCTGCCTACGTGCTCGTCTATTCATATAGGTTAAAGCCCTCGCGCGTTACGTGAGCAAACACTTGTTATAATAATGCAATAAAGGAAAAAAATAAGAGAGAGAGAGAGAAATCCGCGTTTATATTATGCCGCACACCTCTACGGCTTCGATGGGTTTAACGGCTCGATGATTCATTGAGATCCATTAATGCTCGGAAGAAGTGTTTTTGTTTCGTCTTTACCTTTTGCACATGGCGAATCGATTACACGCTTTTGGTCACTCGATTCTTTTCTTTTTCTCCGTTACGAACGAAAATATTCTATTCTTTAATTCAAATCGACTTCGATTTATCTTTAACGAAACGATATATTTCGAATTTTTGATAAATAAAAGTAAAGAAATTGCCGAGAAGAGAAAGATAGTGATCAATTTCGAGCAATTGTTCCTTTTCAAAATTATCGAATGGTTTTCGAAGCGTTAAGAAAATGTTACAGTTGTTGTTGTTGCTGCTGCTGACTCGTTTTCTAGCTTCCGGGTGCGTGTCTCCTTTACTAGGAATTTAATACCTACCAAGTTTTGCTAGCAACGCACAGCTAGCTTCCTCAGAGGTCGAACGAAACACCGATATTCCGTGTCTGCTGAACTTGCGTCTCTCTCTTTATTTCTTTCTCTATACCCAGAACCATGGAACGCAACTAAACCTATTCTTAATTCGATTGATTCGTTAATCGAAACAACAAGATCGAATTCTTCACACAACAATCTCTTTACCATCGTTTATCTGTTAAATCTATCGTTCCAACTTTCGCGAGCGTAAAATAATTCAATCTTTTAAATGAGAATTCTTAATCGAGTTAGATTCGAATTTTTCTTTTTTTTCTCGAACCAGCTAGGAATCTTACTCGAGTCGAATTGTACCACGAGTTGCACAAGCCTCGGCACTGAAAATGTTCAGAAACCGCACACCCACATCTTCCAAAACCGGATCGATAAACTAAGAGAGACGCAGCGTAAATTTCACGAATTTACTACTGAATGAAACCGTTTGCTGGCAAAGAGCGAGCAACGCGGTGGAACGCGTAGCGATAGTTTCACTTTTATATAAACCCGTACACGGGTTTCCTCTCTCTCTCTCTCTCTTTACATTAGGGATCAAAGGTCAGCCACGGCGTTAATTAGCACCCGAGTGAAAGCGTTAACTTGGAATTACACGGGTCCACTCGGCCATGGCGATTATCTTTCTTTTTATTATACACCTCGCAGGATAAACTTTGATTTCGATGAGAAAGAGATAATCGATCGAAACGTAACCTTTCGTCAAAGAGATCAAAGATTTGAAGAAACGATAAATGAAAAGAAAAATAGATTATCTTCTTCTCGCAATTTGCGATATATATAATAAATTTTCGAATTATTCTCTGTGTTAAAATCTTCTTAGGACGGAAGAGCGTGTATATGGTCGATTCCCAGCTACCTAATAAATATCGACTGGCCCCACGGTAAACATCGCGAGTCCCACGACCACGCCTCTCAGCCTATTCTGTTTCACCGTGCGCCAGTCGCCTTCAATGAGCATAAATCGAAACAGATTTTTCCGCGATCCGAACCTGTTCGTTCCTCTCCCAAGTAAGCTCTCCACTTTCTCCGTTGACCCTTAAACCGAGGTTAGAAGCAACCCCGTTTCGATCCCCTCGTGTATCCTTCTCAGGAACGTTCAATCGAAGAAGAAGAAGAAGAAGATCTCAAAATTTCTCGATTAAATGTACGATTAAAATTTAATTCCTGAAACAGCCTCAAGAAACCGAGTGTTTCTTGAATTCTCTTTCGAAGAAGAAGAAAAGATACGAAATTTTTCATTTCTATTCTCTCTACATTACATTACAAACGATACTGGAATTTCTTAAAGAAACAACGTTTTTTTCTTAAAATCGACTATATTACGATTGATTCGAAGAAGGAGGCCAATCTCGAATTTTGACTTTCGTTTCTCGAGAAGGCGAAGAATCTAAAGATCAAAAACTGCCAAGATACTTTTCTTTTTATCTATCTATCTATCAAATGATCCATACGAAACGATGCTGGTAATGTTAAAACCTTTCGTCGTTCTTTCTGGAACCTGAATTACCGATCGATTCGAGGAAAGCACGTGGCCGATCCGAAAATTTCCCCATATAAAATATATCATTAAAATTGAAGGCGGCGCCCCGAAAACTGGCTTTTGTTCCCGGCCGGCACGAGCCAGGAATGAGAGAGCGACGCACTCTCTCGGCCCGGTCGAGATCGAAGAAAGAAAAGCAAAACGCGATTTTATGGTATATTCATGGTGGCACAGGTGGCCTGGCTACGTGACGATGAGTATCTGACGGCGCGCATAATGGACAGGGCCGCGTGGGCACGGTTAGTTTTATAGAGCCCACACGTCCGGAATACAAAATTCTCGCGGTGCACTTCCGCGATGAGATCACTCACCCCGCCCCCTTCCTCGACCTCGTGGCGGGCGTGTTTGGCAATTGGGAGGGCCTAGGCCGTGATGCATGGACTTTGGTGGCTAGATCTGCTGGCGAAGAAGGGGGGAAAAGGGTGGCCGAGACTAGCCATCGACGACGACACTTGATTTACGTCCGCTCCTTGCGTTCCTTGTCCCCTCGCAATATATGTTATTCATTCCGTGGAATCGAATTGGAAGAGCAAGGAAGGAAGGAAATGGAAAATATTTGCTCTGATATTCAATTAAAAATCGTCGATCGATTGGAATAGAATGGGACGATCCTGTTGTAAATTCGTGAAACGATCGAAGATGATCGCGGTTTAATATCGAGGCAAGGTTTCGAAAGAGATTTATGAAACTTGGAAACTTTCTATCTCGCACGATGCACCACGGTGTATGGTATATGAGAAGGGATGGGCGAAGCGCAGGTGCATCGATATCACTGTAGATAGGAGACAGAGTGTACGGTTTGGTCGTTTAACAAGATGGAATTAATTTTTATATGGTATATAAATAACGGTCGTAACAAAGTTGGATACCGATCCCTCGCGATTTCATTAATAAGGAGGCGGTGCCGGGGGATACGTGGTTTCCGTGTTTCGATCTTCCGCTACACAAACTTGCGATGTATAAATTACTTTTCAAATTGTTCTCCTTTATTATATTATTTAAATTATGCGTTTCTCCGTGTGCAATAAGTATAGCCAATTGTGAGTAATAGAAGAAGAATACTTCGAAACTTTCGTTAATTACGTAGACAGATATTATGTAAATTTACCAATTAAAGAGGACACACTTACAAAGATGATAGAATTGCGGAAACAGGAATTATAATAATTGAAAAATTTCCTCTCTTTGTTATCCTCTCGCGATGTATAGAATGTAAAAACGAATCCCTCAATTTCGAATTAGTTCTAGCGGAGATGATCGGCGACACACCTCGATTAAATCTCGCCAAAGATGAAGCCCACGCCTCACACACACACACACACACACACGTACAGCGTCTCGAGAAGGGATCGAGGAATTAGCGTTGATTCGTGTAATTAGAGTTCATCCGAGTAATTATATAGCCTCTCACGTCCAATCGAGAATGCTGTGCCGCTAGCGTCATTAATAAATTTATTGATAAATACGTCAGACTCCAACTGACTCCCTTCCTTCTTTTTCTCCCTCGTCTCGCCCGCCCCCCCTCCGTCTATCAATATCCTTTACCGAGTCCAGCTGATAATGCGAGTAATTACGCCCGCTCATTCGCCTCGTGTGTTATTAACATGTTTGCATAAATTCCGTTCCTTTTCGAAATGGAACTTTATCAGTTGTGCGTTCCGCGACACAACATTTTTCTCCGGCTAATGCGCGTCACTTTTCGTGGAAGGTGAGTTTTGCCGGATCGATCGATAATTCAGCGTACGCGAGGTGGAAAGAACTTGATTTTCGTGGAATGAATAAATTTTATGGAGAGAGAATTTTTCCTTCTCCTCCAAAGAAGATGTAACTTCGTTATCTTTCGCTTTCGATAAGATTCAAGGCTTCGTGCGCATGGAGGCTGAGTTTCGTCATTGATAGTGAAAAGGAAATGAAAGAGGACGCGATTGAAGAGATTTTCTTGATTTTCGTGGAATAATGAAATTTCATGGAAAGAGAGTTAAGTTAAGAATTTTTCTGCTCCTTCAAACAAGGATTTAACTTGGTTATGCTTCGATAAGATTTCTATACGGACTGAGTTTCGTCCATTTTTAATACACGAAGAAGAAGTGAAGAAAGGCGCGATTGATTTTCGTGGAATGAATAAGTTTCATGGAAAGAGAATTAAATAAGAATTTTTCTTCTTCGCTTGGATTTTCTCCATCGAAGAAAAAAACAAGACGAGATTAAAGTTGATTTTCGTGGAATAAATAAATTTTATGGAGAGAGAATTAATTTTTCCTTCAAAAAAGATTTAATTTTCGATAAGATGCAGCTTTCGTTTCGTTCATTTTTTGATAATTTTGAAAAGGAAATGAAAGAGGACGCGATTGACTTGCTACGGAATGTAAGTTCCGAGTAAATTTCGAAACTAAGCAAAGAGTTTCCTTTTATTCCTCGAAAGAAGACTGGAAGGGTCAGGCAAAAATTCGTGGATCGAGCAATAAATCAGTAATGACCGTGTCGGAATCGCGGGAAGCATTTGGTAAAATCGGAGTAGGATCCGAGCCTCCGTTAGAACGGCGCTCGTGGCGATGAAACTATCGAGAGAATCGATGCCCGCTTTCTCTAAACACCGATCGTCGATCCTCCCTTTCGTTAACGAGCCGTCGACGAACCCGCGTCCACCTATATTAACCGCGCCCTGCTTTCTCATCATCCGCCACTAAAAACACGAATTTCGACCCATTACGAAACGTCTGGCACTCCCAGTGAGCCAACCACCGTCACGCGATTTCTTTCTAACCGATCGACGAGTCGAGAAAAAAAAATATTATCGACCGAGCGAATTTTTCAATTTAAAATATCGTCGAGATGTAACCTAACGAAATCGATAAAATATCGAGACGAGAGAAAGAAATTTTTGAGAATGGAGATGAAAAATCGGGTAAAATAAATATCTCCTCTTTCGAACAAGATCATCGATCATCCCGACGACACGTGTTTGCGCGTGGAACACGAGTCGAGCCACGCGACGACGGATCAGTTTCCCTGGGCGAAGAATTCGATCTCGTTCGAATTCGATCCACCTTCCGGGGGCTTATTGACGGAACGAAGCACCGGCACGCGGGAAAATGACTTAATACGAGCATACGAGGGAGTTGGGGAGGAGAGATGGCCCCTGGCGATCGGCCGGACCACCCAGCAGGTGATTGCCGTGGAGAGCATCTATCCGTGCACCGCTCTGCTCTTCCACGCTGCTTTAATAGTGCCCCGCATTCCTAGATCCTCCTCTAAGCCAGACGGAAAACTCTTTCGTTCGATCTTGCCTCCCAGGCATCGAGACTCGTTCGTGTCTCGTCGATATTTCCTCCTTCTTTCTTTTTATTCTGTTTTTTTTTTTCTTTTGTTCGATTCGCTCTTTTTAGATCACGTTTCACAATTATTCGTCATAATTTCACATTCGAAGGGGGGAGAGATAGATTCGAGAGATAGACATTTTATGACGTAGTAGTATTGTTAATGATGTTTATAGATCGTTGCTTTCCTCTCCTTTTCGTAAATAAAATTTATTACCTGTAAGAAGGGTTCGGCTTTAGAAATGATTTCGAGTCGAAACTCGTAATTTACTCGGCTTTACGGTACTTTGTAATTACAGTTTCAATTACGTTTTGATAAATTGGCGCTATGAATCGAAGTAAAATCCTAAAATCCTTATAGACGATTCCTCGAATACTTTCGACGAGCTGAAATAAGTTAAAACTCGTTAGCGCATTAGCTTTCTGTATTTAGATGAGGATCAAGGCGAGGAAATTTGCCTCGTAAACGAGACGCTACAATGCCTTTATCGTTACGTGGCATCTTTTGTTACCTATCTACTCGTATCCGCATCGGGATATTTGTTTTTAAAATGTATCAACATTGTAATTAGATGGAGGGGTAATCAGATAAGCCGCCGAATCGCTTTCGCCAAACGAAATGTAAATTCCTTCCGCGGAAAGATCGGCTATCGGCGGCGCGAATGAAATGCAAATTTCGATTCGATACAGATGAGAAATCCGATACCAAGGCCGTTCCTCGCCTCTTCATCGGCTGACACCGATCTCTCGATCGGCCACACCGCAAAGCCAAGCTTTTTTCGCAACGCTTCGCCGATGCCATCTACCGGCTCCTCTCCAAGGATTAGCCTCGATGGAAAAATTCATGGGCGTTTCACACACGTGTGTATATATGTATGTATATATACACTGGTGTATGTGACACACGTGTTTGGAAAGATTCTCTAGAGGGTAAAGTTTGTAAACTGAAATATCGGTTTTATTTACGAACACATGGAGGACGTATTTTCTGCGCGCTTGATCAAGCGAGAATTCTTGGGTTTTCATTGTTGTCGGTAAACGGTATTCGTATGAAGACATATCTGGCCATAAAGCTCGCAATAAAACTATTGGTTTGGCGATGCGTGTTAAGTTACGAGTGAATTGCGGAAGTTTATGCAATTATGGAAAATGTGGGAAAAAATTCGCGGAATATTTTACGATACGCTAAAATACATAAATACTTTTAAATACGATGTGTATTATGACATTTAAAGGATGAATAGATCTTTATTTCAATTCAACCTTTCTTAATTACGTTCTTGGAAATATTAATTTGTACAAATATCCGGAGTTGTATTATAAAGATTATATATTACGATATTTAATAGAGAAACAGATTCTATTTCAATTCCACTTTTCTAATTACGTTCGTGGAAATTATTAATGTATATAATGCCGTAATGTGGTTACAAGCGATTGAAGTTTGCGTTAAGCGAAGCGAAACGCAAATAGAATGAGATTGCTCCGTTCCACTGCCGTCTCGCTTCATCTAAAATGCTCACACAACTTAATAAATAAACCTGAAATATTTTTGTGTATCATCTTTTGTGTTTGTTTTCGTCTCTATAATTGACTCTCCAAAGATGTTTCATAAATATATATATATATTCAGCGCGGGGATATCGTTCCGTATTCTAATTTCTATTTATATTGTTGGCACAAGGAAATAGCGTATTATATTCGTATCAAAAAACGTGAGAGAATTTGCAATTGATATTTGTTATACGTCTCTCTACGTGATTTTTTTTTTTTATTTAAAATTTACCGAACTTATTAAAACGTATTATTGATCATTCGTTTTAGCAAGGCGGTATTCAATTATCCGAATAAAAGAACGTTATGCCGGGGACGCATAGTAGTAACAACGAAGCAACGATCCATGCGTACATTCTATTCAATTTTATGTCTAATTTATCGTCACTTTGACGTTGAATATAATGTTCGTTTTATTGCACGGAGAAAGTGCAGGGTAAGTAAAAAATTTTCCAACAATTCACCGTAAACTTTATCATTCGTTCGTTCGTTGTGTAATCCATTGCCTCATTGTGAAAGAAACGAGAACGATTGTGCCGGGGTTTAAATTATTTGAAAAATATTTCTCGTTTCAATCTATGCATAAATTAAACCTCGATCATTCGACGTACGATGAATAACAGTGCCGTGTATTAACATTGAACGAAAACCATTCACGATTTTCGCGAACCAATTACCATTACCAACTCTTGAACGAGCTTAAAAGAAGCGTGGTGGGTATCGCCGACGGGAAAATTCCACGCGACATTTTTCAACTTAATCACGCGTCGTAAAATCTAAGCGGTTTCGATCGTTTTACAGACCGCGTATCTTTTTTTCCTTTTTTTTTCTTTTTTTTCGGAAGGAAAAACGCGCATTCCTCGAGATCGATCTTGGAAAGTTGCACGACACACTGCTTAACTCACACCCCCCCAAATCTTCTCATCTCCATCTCCAGCAAATCGATGAGAATGATATATCTCGATGAATTGATACAAATTGAAATTGCGCGCTTAATTTAAAAGAGAGAGAAGAAAATTTGAATTTTGAAAATAGAACAAATAATAATCCGACCAATTAATAAATTCTACTCGAGAATATTCGAAGCGTTCGAAGTATCGAGAGAGATTGTAAGAGATTGGAGATACGTATGTAAATTTCTGTTGACAAAATTTGTTGATTTAACATTTAATATCTCTGCTCGCCGTTCTCCTTCTTTTTCTCCTCGATCACTCGTTACCGGTACTAGAGTTGCGATAATGATAGGTATCGGATCGTAATAAAGACAGGGTTGGGGCGCGCAGGACGTTACGCTGATTTAATGACCCGTTCCTCGAGTTGTCGTTGGCCATGGGGTCAATTAACAGGCATATTTTTCATGCGACGCGCTCCTTGCCCGGAAGCTGCGACGCCACACGCGATTTCGATCACCATCGGGACAGTGTGCGTGTGTTCTTCCCGATAAGAACGAGTTTTTTCTTTTTAATTCGATTTTATTAATTTATTAGACGAAAAAGGGACGCGAGAAAGTATCTTTTTCTTTATATTTTTTCTTTTTTTTATATTTTTCTTACGACGAAAGTTGCGACCTGAAACATTGTATTCAAACCATGAATAATTTTACAAGATTTCGATAAGAATTTATTAATTTACTAGTTTTTTTGAAAATTAATTTAGTTTAATTTGCGAACAGGAAGTAAGTTTCTTCCTTTTGAATATTTCAATTTATTTGAGACTTGAAACTTGAAGAGGGACTTGTTCTTCTTTTGATATTTCCGTTTATTTTCCACGCCGTAGATAAAAGTTGAGACGTAAAACATTTTGTCCAAACTAAATGAATAATTCTACGCGACAAAGTGCAATTAACATTCGTTCCCGCGAAGACAAAGAAAAAGGGAAGAAGAAATTCAATGTCGCTGCTCGAATCCACTACTCGGCCAAGTGCACGCGCAATCAAGCGCATACGAATCTAATCGTTATCCACGTGTGTTGGACGCGTGGTATCTGCGTGGACTTCTTCATTAACGCGAGAGGGATTCTTTATCGGCTCGTGGTTCGTCGAGTTTTAGCGATTCGCACGACTATTAGCATCTCGTTTCCTCCTTTCCTTCTAAATCAATTAATCGTCTCGTATTCGAGCATAAATAATTTATTTCCAGTAAATTGTGGCCTCCATCCTTGGTAAGTAATCCAAGATTGATGAATACGCGATTTTATTTGAACAGAATTTGAACGAGAGAAATATATAAATAAAGATTATTGATCAAGGTTTCGAATTTTTTTTTCGATTAAAAAATTCTATAAATATATATTGAAATATTTTAAAGTGTAATTATGATGTAAAATGATTATGATTATTATTACTTGTAATGATAAGTATTTTGTGTGTAAATAATTTAAATAATTGGAAATATTGATTTATTTCGCTTAACAATTGTTGTTCAAGTTACTTGGGCGTAGAAATCAATAAAATTGTGTTTATAGGGGCTTAATACTTTGTTAATTTGTTGACAAATGGAAAAGAAAGTGGGAAAAATCAGTTCAACAACCATTCTTACTTCAAAAAATGTCTTTAAAAAATAACTACTCTTACATTTCTCTTCACAGTCATCTTCGACATTTGCAGGAACAATTTCTAGAATTTTCTGATTTAATTCTTCCACATTGCAAAGAGCAAAAAAGTCAACGTTTTATCAAGTGGAAAAATGAAATTAAAGAGATGATAAAACGTTGAAAGCAAAGTAAGTACAGCATTATTAAATTCTAAACTAAGAATATTTCAGATTTCACGACTTTTGAAGCAAATACAGATTTATTAATTATTTTAATATTCTTTCTTGTTGCAGTATAATTGGATAAGAACAATCTCGAGTGAAGAATTTAGAAATAATAAAAGAGCAATTCCTATTACAAAGAAGTTTTGCCATCCGATGATTCAAGAGCAACAAAAAGAGTAGAGAGATTCTTCTAGAAAAACGAAGAAGAATCTCTCGACAGATTGCAATATTATAGGACTGCAATCAAATTATAAAAAATCTAAGACAGAAAAAGGAATTCGTTCAATTTTATTCTTCTGAAACCACAAATTTATAATTACACATACTGTGAAAAAAGTTATCAAATATCTCTTAATATCAAATAGATAATTATTTTATCAATTTTAATTTTCCTTATTTTTATTTGATTTGATTTTTTCTTTATTCTATATCTCGTCATTTTTAAATATATAATAAAATTTAATAATAATATAATGTGTGTAAATATTTTTTTCTCCTTCGTTCCTAATAGAAATTTCACTGAAAAATTACAGATAGAAAAGAAATATTATTTAAAAAATGACGGTTCTTTTAAAAATTTGGATATAGAATTTTGAACAAATATATATTATTTTATATAAATAAATAACCCTGATATATTTAATACAGAAATTTTAAAAATTTATTTACATATTAAAATATTAGCAGATTAATGCAACGTTGATATCCAATTAAAAAAATAAAATTTCTTATTTATATTAATAATCTTGAATAATTAAATGAAAAAAAGTAAAATTAAAAATATATTTAATATGATTTCATGCAAACGTAAATAAGTAGATAAGGCCTTCTAATGTCAGACAGCATCTGGACAACATCCCTGACAATTGAAATGTTACCAGTGTTCTTATTTGTTTTTATTATAAAGCAGATAAAATAAACACTGATTCTCTTTCGATACGATTCCGATCGCATTTGCATAGTTAAATCGATTAATTACGCTTGTTGAAAAGCCGTACATACATCGTATAAAATTACCACCAATTTTAACCAAAAGAAATGTTACCAATGTTCTTATTTGTACGTATTATAAAGCAGATAAAAATGAACACTGATTTTCTTTCGATACGTTCCAATCGCATTTGCATAAGTCGATTAATTACGCTTGCTCTACATCGTATAAAATTACTGTATCCACCAATTTTAACCAAAAGATATAAATTGTATTATATCATATGCTAGTTTGCATATATTAGTTCTCGTAAAAAAATTGTTTAACACTGTCCCCTGATTTCAGAGAAAAAGTTATGCTGTACAAATTCCAATTTTGTACGTGGTTACATTAATATCGAGATCGTCAACATATTTTTAAAGTTTACGGAATTGTTCGCTATTTTAATATCTAGTTCATTTCATTGGAAGAAACAAGGGATCAACAAGAAACATCTATAATAATATTTCAATATACCTTTCTAAAAAGATAAATAGAAGAGAGATTACAACCATCTACCGGTAAACATTTATAAAAATATTCTAAAATTGTTATCGAATGCTAAGAAGAAGCAAACAGAATTAACAACAAGAAGATTCGAGAAAAGTAACATTTTTACTTAAAATTCGCATATATATGATAATTGAGGATGAAGGAGATAAACAAAAATTAAAAAAACAAAAAAACAAGAAGATTGACTATGTTTAGAAAACAACGATTGGAATTAAACAATTTATACACTTGTTAAAAATAAGAATATTAAAAATATTACGATATTCTCGAATGTTCGATTATATTTGTGATCGTAATTAAAATTATATTAAAATTTTATATCAAAGTTTCATGTTGAAATAACTATTACGATAATTTTGATTATTTTGTTGTTTCATTTTAATAAAAAATATTTTAATATTGTTAATTTATAAACAAAGCGAAAATAAAAAGAATAAAATATTATTTATGAGAAAAAGCTTAACAGAAGTTGAACAAAGGAGAAGAAAAATCTTGAACTTGAAAATATAATATGTAGCAAGTGTAAAATGATACATGGTTTTTACTTTTATTGCTAAAGTTTAAATTTGCATATTGTATATTATATGTATATTTTACCGTTTTGACCGTAACGGTAAATTGTACGTATGCCATTCAAACTCGATCGCTAAGAACTAATAATAGCAAAATGTTTAGTGACGAATGCAAAGTATTATATAGTATTATAGTATTATAAGTATAATACTGATTTTTACTTTTATTGCCAGAGTTTAAATTTTGCACGCGTATTGTGGTTTTTGACCATAACGGTAAATTGTACATTTGCAAATTCAAGGGTTCATTGTTAAGGGTTAATCATATCAAAATGTTTATTCACTAAATCTCCTTAGGTATATCATAAATTTTCTCAGTTTTGACAAAATCTTGATTTATTGACCGCACAGCTGTATCATGCTTCTTTCTTTGCTGTTTTGAAAAATTGCTATACTTTAATTTTAATTATTATACTGAATACACACACACACACACACACACACACACACACACATATATATATATATATATATATTTATATATATATACATACACACTTATAATGTATTTTTCTTTCCTCTTTTGATTCCTTTGATTTTTCTTCTTTTTTTATTTTTTTTTCTCCTTTCCTTCTTATTTTCTTTTTTTTTTCATTTTCATTTCGATTAATATTTTCATGGAAAATAACGAAAAGGAAATTATATGAATCTATTCTTTCATCCTTACGACTAATTTCTAAATTTTGATTGTAAAATTTATCGACGAAATGGCAACAATTGGAATTTATAAAAGAAACTTTTGATAAACTGATAGCAAATGAATTCTTCTTTACGAATTTTGTGTTACATTACTTATTAGTATTTATTAGTATTTAGTATTTTAAATTATATTAGTTATTAGTAAATATTATTTAAATTATTAGTTATTATATATTTCAAATTATATTTCAACTAGAAAGTGAAGATCTGAAAGTGACCTTGAAATATTTCAGCAAGTCATTCAAGAATAATAAATATAAATATATCACTTGATGCATCAATATAATTTAATATATAATTTTATAAATAAAACATTTTTAGTTTGTAAAAAGTGAACGGTATATATTTTTTTACTTTCTTCGTACGAACTTTTTATAAAAAATTAATTATAAAGTTTCGTTAGGAAAAATTCGAGATATTTCTTTAATTCTTTCAGAATTTGTTTAAATATTAAAAAATTTCAGGGAGAATAAAATACGTATAATTTCCCGTATTAAAAATAATAATATCTACTGAGAAAAAAAATTGTTTTAATTTTGACATTCAGTATTTATCAGTGTTCTCTTTAAAAGAAATATCTCAGTCTTGAATTCTATCAGTCGTTCTATTGTTTTTATACATTTACTTTTCGTCCCAGATGACTCAACGTGATTCACGAGAATGTTGCATCATCAATATTTATCTGTAAAGGTTTTTAATAATAACACAATTTTTTAGGTTTTAATTAATAAGAATATTTTATTCAATTGAGAAAATTTAACTATAAAAGTGTCAATAATATATACGAGTTTATTCATATTTATATATGTACATAGAAAAAGAAATATTACTCGATTCGTTTGATAAATATTATTATATTATTATATCACAAAGTTCCTTATTTATTACATATTACAAAGTTCCTTATTTATCACAAAATTTCTTTTTTATTACATATCACAAAATTTCTTATAAAATATCTTCCAAAATACTATAATATTTTACAATTTTAAAATTATATGTATAATTAAATATAAAAACATAATTTATAAAAAATTAAATACATTAAATATAAAAACAAAATAAAATTTAAAAATACAACATAATGTAGAATACAGTATACGTACAATAGTATACATAAATATACAATAATATACAATCTATAATCTATAATCTATAATCTATAATCTATAATCTATAATTTATAATCTATAATCTATAATCTATAATCTATAATCAATAATTTATAATAATGTACAATAATATACAATATAATATCTATACAATTTATAATTAATATACAATGTAATATCTATACAATTTATAATTAATATACAATGTAATATCTATACAATTTATAATTAATATACAATGTAATATCTATACAATTTATAATTAATATACAATGTAATATCTATACAATTTATAATTAATATACAATGTAATATCTATACAATTTATAATTAATATACAATGTAATATCTATACAATTTATAATTAATATACAATACAATTCATATGTTACAATCAATAATTGACAAATTGTAATGAATTTCAAATTATAATTTTAAAATGTAACAAACTCAAATGTAAAAAATTATTAATATTTCAAAAGGAATCTTCATCATACAATTTTTTCATTATATCCTAAAGTCTTCTATAACAGTCTTCATTGAATTTTTGTTCTATTTAAAAAATTATAAAAAATTTCCTGAACAATTATAAACCTTCTATAATACATGTTTTATATATATATATACAATAATTAATATCTTTAAATATTTTTAAATATCTATAGGTTCTTATAAAACTATTGATAATATCATAATACAATCCTGAGAATAATCTTTTCAGATATGTCAAATTTTTCAATATAATATAAATAATATACACTCCAATCTAATTCTGTTTCGACTAAATCAACGAAAAGAAATTGTATATAATTAAAATTATAAAAAAAAAAAAAAAAAAAAGAAAAAAAGAAAAAAAGAAAAAAAAAAAATTTATATTACCGAATATCACTAATCATTGTGATTGCAGACTCTCAGTAGGACTATTTTTTTCAACAAGAATTTTTTTCCTGAACAATTACAAATCTTTCTATAATACATGCTTTATATATACACAATAATGAATATCTTTAAATATCTTTAAATAGGTTATCTATAGGTTCTTATAAAACTATTGATAATATCATACATAATACAATCCTGAGAATAATCTTTTCAGATATGTCAAATTTTTCAATATAATACAAATAATATACACTCCAATCTAATTCTGTTTCGACTAAATCAACGAAAAGAAATTGTATATAATTAAAATTAAAAAAAAAAAAAAAAAAAAAAAAAATTTATATTACCGAATATCACTAATCATTGTGATTGCAGACTCTCAGTAGGACTATTTTTTTCAACAAGAATTTTAAAAATTAAAAATTGTTAATCGGTATCTGTTGTGATGAAATAATTTTCAACGATGATCCATGATGATTTCACGAGGATCGTAGTAATGGTAATACTTGTAGTGCCTGCGAAGATCACTAACGTTGTAGCATCGCCTTCCACAACATTGACACCGCAGTAATTGCCTCACATGCTTCACATGATGTTTGCGCCATATTTTCTTGTCGTAAATCAGTTTGTTGCAATACATGCAGTTAAATATTTTCGGTACTAAGAAATGATGTTCGTCCTTTGGAGTCTGTTCGATCTTTGGAGTGTTATCCCCTTCTGTTTTCTCTTCTGTCTCTGGTGGCCGTATATAAGTTTGTTGAGAGCTGCTAGCATCTTGTTGACTGTCTGTCCCAAGTGTCGCATTAGAGATACAATCAAAGAGATCGAAGTCAAAATAACTCGGATCTAAGATCATGTTCTCTAATTGTGACAACATTGGGACATCGTCAAAAGCTGCTAAGAGCTGTAAATAAAAAATTTTCTATTACGTACAAATGATAATTTGAAATATTATTATAATAATTAATAATAACAATATAACGTAACATATAATATAATAATAATAAAAAATCACTGAAATTTTAAATCAATATATATTATCAATAAAATTTAATAAATACCTCAAGATCGATGTCACCAATGTTGTCTTTCATGACTTCTTACTCTTCCATCATTTTGATCGATGAAGATAGAAAAATTTTTCGAGTTTTGTACAGTAACATGATCGCGAATAACTTTGCACTTTCTTCTACGACAACTAGCACTCGAATGATAAAATTTAAGAAAGCCGTCTAATCTTGACTACCCCTATTTTCGGTGGTAGGGGTATCTCATTATACCTGACGAACCCGAAAAATGACTTCCGATTGGGTATTCCGTTTTCAGGGAAAGGGAAACCCAACAAACTATTGGCCATTTGTATGAATTTTGAGCTGATTGGTTAAATATCTTCTTCCGGAAGTCTTTTCATCCTGTACATTGTAAATTTTCACGTGCTAATTTATATTGGAAATTATAAAGCAATATTGGAAACGTGTTTGCAAAAATACATATTTTATAAATACAAATACAAATATTAATAAAATATTGAGTGCAACAATTAATTAATTATAATGTTGCATAGAATGCACGAAAGTGGTTGAAAAATTTAATCCGAAAAAAAATATATCGAAAATGGAATAAATTTTTTCTTTTTTTTTTTCTAACAATCGCGTCTGAAAATATGAATCGCTCGATAATCACGTTTGATTCAATAATATGCTTCGATAATCGAGCGCATATACATATATTGCAAGATATGAAACAGGACTACACGTGTTAATCTATGCGGAAACGATAAGAAGTAGTTAGCTTCGATGATTTCAACGGTTGCATCGATGCACGTTGCAATCGTAACATCTATCATAAGATAAGATTTTTGTTATTTAAACTCTTATTTATTAAAACGATCTTGAAAATACGCTGCGATAAAAAAATAGATTTCTCTGTACGCAAAAAAATTATTAACTTCTTCCACACCGTACGATTTATTATATTATCGATATCTTTGAAAATGATATTCAATATAGAATTATCGTTCCACCCTGTATTTTCCACCCTTAAATTTTCTCAAACATCAAGAGTAAAAAATATTAATTTATTTATTTTTTTTCTATTCAATTACATTTTTATTCGTATCTCGCTTCGAAGTATATCCACACATTTTGCAAAATATCATTCATTTTGAATTCGACTTTCATTAATTGATATCAACCGCAAGACGAGGCATTTTTTGTTCTCCTAATTCCTCGACTCGTTTTTTTCGCCCTTAAATCTGAATCATTTGGATCGAATCGGCGCAAGTATTGTCTTTTATCGAGGCAACGTGCGGTATCTCGCCAAGTTGGAGCAGAAATAGGTCGTGAGTATAGTGGACCCTAGAGCAAGTGGGTGGTGGCCGAGTAATCTTGTTCTCATACATAAAACATACATACAGAACGGCATTATGCCCGATCTTCTTATCGTGGAACGCGATTCGCGGCCATTTCTCTATTCTATTCTATTATCCACAGATTCGAAGAGTTCCTGTTGCTCGATGCATCGTAATCAAGCGGGGAGTAAACTTATATTTTACGAATTTTTTCCAAAATTCGATTTAAAGAGTATAAAATCGATATTGAAATTTGGCTTCATCCCCTAAAAATCGTAAGTTGAGAGTGTAAAGAAAACTTTGCACTTTCAAAGATATTTCTCGATTAAAAGTAATAGAAGGGTAAAGATTGTTCGAAGAGAATCGGTGTTGAAGTTCGATTATACGTTCTTAATTCCAAAAAAATGGTTAAAGGAAACAAGAAATGATGGAAAATAAATGGAAGAGAGAGGGAAAAAAAGAAGAAGGGAAGAATTAAACGAGGTTCACGTTTTACGCGCGTATCTGCATATTATGCCCATATATCTGACGATATTTTAAATGGCGCATCCTATTACGGTGTTGACAGATTTGCGCCAAGCAGCGCTGGAACGATCGGCCGGTGAAAAAAAGAAGGGGTGGAGGGAAAAAAAGACCCGGCAATCAACCCTTCTTCCCTCTTCCACCGATCATGTGTTTTATCAACAAGCCCTAACGCGGCAATGATTAACGAGGATATTCTCCAAGAATGACGCGGCCGAATTTCACCATCGTGATCGTATAAAATCGTCCAATATACACGGTGTCCCTAAAGTCCACCATATATGTATACCACAAATAGAAAAATTTTTCCCAATTTCCTTTTTTCTAACAATAATATAACGACGAATATCTTCGATCAATCGCACTTTGATCTTGATCAGTGGATCGATCGAAAGAAAGAAAGCGAGGGAACAGAAAAATTTCAATTCTTCCCAATTTCCTTTTCTTTTTTCTAACAATAATATAACGAATATTCTTCGATCAATCGCACTTTGATCTCGATCAGTTGTGATTGGATCGATCGAAAGAAAGCGAGATGAAACGATTTGAGAATCACTGAGAAGCAACGGATAAAAATTCATTCGATGAACGGTCGATTTGTAAGCGGAATGTTATTACCGCGGCGGAACGGTATGCCCAGGTATTAATCAGTGATGTACAATTATTGCCACGTATCGATAATTATTGATTTGATGGAGATCAGCTACCCACGTAGCTCGGGTCTCCCGATCGTTAAAATACGATCGTCCCGAGGTCGGGCAGATCGAGCGAGACCTCGCGTCATCAACACCACCGAGTTTCGCGAGTGGGTGGATTGAATCGCTGGACGATGATATCGCATGAAGGAGCAAGGCGCAATTACAAAGAGGCGCGGATCGGCAAACGGTCGGATGGCGGAGCGCGAGCCCTCCTCTTCGTTCAATGCGCTTCTTGTGTCTTTCCTTTCGTTCCAAGGCCACGTGGGGTGATTTGCGCGGCTCGATCGAGGAACTTGGCGAGGAATGATTTATGGGCAATGGATCGAAGATGATAATCAGGGATAAATCGGTATCGCGTCAAGATCGAAACCGTTGAAGCTTCTATTATATTTGCAACATTTTCCTTTTTTTTATTTCGCGAGGATTTGGAGTAATTTTCGAAGGATGAAATTCTAAAAAATAAATACGTATCGATGCAAAGAACCTCGACAATATTACGTTAATTATCGTTGGTGTTGTCACAGAAGAAATTTATAAAAACGTATAAAAAATTTATTTAATATTCTCTTAGAGAATATTGAGAGAGACTTTCTCTGCTCGGTCATAAAAGAGATTCTCGCTATGAAATTTCGTTTATATCGACCTTTCGCTCCTGTAACATTCATAATTCATATTTCGTTTAAAATCGTAAGAAGCGAAAATTTGAAACGATCTCTCGAGCGGTCCGCGCATTTTCGAAAAGGTTTGAGAAAGTTCGAAAGAACAATTTTCCATCGTGCGAATCGTACTTGGTATGACTCATTCACGGATTAAACCGATATTTTGAAATGGCGTATCCACGCTGTGTGGAGGCCGCTTAAAGTTAACAGGTAACCGATCTCTACCAATATAATTTGCATATCAGATTATCGATCGGAGTAAATCATTGCAAGTCGGCAGGCCTGTAGAGCTGCCGGAAGGGAAGCTGATATTCCCCCGATAATATTGATTCCTGATTGTTCTTTCTTTAATTACATCATTCGTCTCGTGCACGAAAACGGTTAATTAAAAGAAAAATTTTCGATCGATCGACGATCGATGAGTAGCTTGTGGGGAAAATTCAACATCATCGATTCTCGGTTGAAAGGTAGATCGAAATATGATTTTTTTTTTTTTTTCGGTAATAAGATATTATTATCTCGAACAGTTGCTTGCATTGTATTCTTAGTTATCGGTATTTCCTAAAACCTGTACTTTTAACCTATAACTTTGCTTTTCAATACCTCAGAGAGATCGGTAAGTAAGCAATAAAAGTCTTTGCAAACCTTTGCAAATCTTTTCCCAAGGAAATTCACCTCCATTGTATATAATTTTAATGAAAATTTGAATATATATGGACCGTGAAATCAATTTTTTCATGTTTCATTGTCATCGTGAAAAATATTTTTTACTACAGCGTATTAAAATTTGAATATTTTACAACTTAAAATTATGTTGTCTTGTACTTATACGAAGGAGTATATTTTAGAAAAATTTCAGGACAGTGATATTCCACAATAAAAAAAATTATGCTTCGTTTCCGATAACACAACTTATTAAATGAATTTAAAAAGACTTCTGCGATTGATCGTGTTTCTCGAAAATTTTAAATACCGTTCAAAGTCTTCTCTAACTTAGAATATTCTTTTTACGATTCGTAGAGTGAAATTTCTCGAATAAAATTGTCCTATAT
Source organism: Apis mellifera (assembly GCF_003254395.2). NCBI lineage: Eukaryota > Metazoa > Arthropoda > Insecta > Hymenoptera > Apidae > Apis > Apis mellifera. Next base: position 25,535,436 of record NC_037638.1, read on the forward strand.
CTATATCGATCTATATTTGTATATAATTATTTCAAGGACACATGTACATCTACCTGAAATTTTACGATACATCGATCGTAAAAGATGTGAAAAACAAGGTCGTAAAATTGCTTCTTGTCGTCAGCCTGAAAACTGAAAATTCTGCCACCATAATGACTCATTCCAGGGACTTTTCAGCGAATGTACGCCGTTTCCACGACAGGAACCAAGATTTATAAGTATACTAAGAGATGTGCCGTTATCGCGTAAACAACGTGTAAAACTATCAAATGATAATGGCGCTCTTGAACGTGATCGCGATCGAATATGTGATTTACAGGAATAGCGTGTTTGGATCTGTTACTTTAAAATAGAATTTGCACATGGTCAGAGTTGCCACGAAATTTTCACGATCAATCCGGTAAGGGGAGTTGGATTTGCATAAATTTGCAAAGATTTTTATGGCATTTTGAATATTGTTTAAATAAAATATTTGGAAAAATGAACAACAAATTGTAAGATTCAAATGCAATTTAGGAAATATTGAGACAAGATGGATTGAAATTTGCATAAGTTTTTATTTAAAAATATTTTTATGGCATTTTGAATATTGTTTAAATGAAATATTTGGAAAAATGAACAACAAAATTAAAAGATTCAAATTTAAAAAATTAAAATTATTTAAAAATTAATTGTTTAAATAAAATATTTGGAAAAATGAACAACAAATTGTAAGATTCAAATGCAATTTAAAAAATATTGAGACAAGATGGATTGAAATTTGCATAGGTTTTTATTTAAAAATATTTTTATGGTATTTTATATGTATTGTTTAAATAATATATTTTTTTTTATAAAATAAAAAATGAATAAGAAATTAAAAAATTCAAATATAATTTAGGAAATATTAAGAGAAGATAGAAATTGGATAGAAATTTATATAGATTTTTATTTAAAAATATTTTTATGGCATTTCGAATATTGTTTAAATGAAATATTTGGAAAAATGAACAACAAATTGCAAGATTCAAATGCAAGTTAAGAAATATTAAGAGGGAATTCCAATAGATTTTTATTTAAAAGTGTTTTTATAATATTTTGAATATTGTTTAAATAAAATATTTGGAAGAAATGAAAAAAACTGAAGGATTCAAATGCAATTTAAATACTGGAAGAAGATGGATTGAAATATATAAAGATTATATTATTTGAAAATATTCTCAAAATATTTTAACACGTGGAATTCAATATTATTATTCAATATTCAATTTTCAATATTATTATTCAAAAGGAAATGTTTGGAATAATAAAATATATTTTAAAGTAAAATTTCAATAAAGTAAATTTCTACTTCATAACATCTAATTCATAAATCATCTAAATATAATCCTGGTACCGTTTTAAGCAAGCACAATGAACAGGTAGGATTATTTAAGTTAATTACGGGAAAAATCCGACATGAAGTAAGTAGCTTCTTGAAATATATTATTTCAACGTGCGACCATACCTTTTATTGTACAAAAGCAAGTGAATAAATATTTTCTAAGAATCTAGGTAAAAGTTGGTTCATGACATGTCTCGTTCGAAGTTACTGTCCATATTAAAATAGCAGGTAGAAAAATATGAAAAGGACATTAGAAGGACATTTTCTTCCAAATACCAAAATAAGGTCAAACCTATCCTTAAATTTAATGTTTCGTTCTTTACACCTTTATTGTTCACAACAAATAAGTATTATAACAGTACATTTCCATTTACCCGTACGAAAATATCACAAAAATATCGTTCTATAAACCACGAGGAAAATTTAATAGTTTAATAATAGTAGAAATTACGAATATTTTGATAATTTATCGTTCCAAAGCGTGATAATAATTGTAGCAATCAAATGAACGAATAAATATGTTATTCCTAATCTTAATAAAATCTTAATAAAAATAATCGCTCAAAGTTAACTTTATTCGAAATTTTTAACTAGTTATTTTTTTCGATCGATACCCAATTCCGACCACAAACTCACGTATATAGAAAACTAATTTCTATTTAAAGAGAAGCTAGCACATTACGGTTACTATGCAAGTATGAATCATCCGATGATCTCACGAAAAGTATATCGGCTCGTCTCAAAGTAAATATTTAAACGAGGAGAAGAGATTTGGAAATTCTCCGCGGTTTATTTTATCTCTGTCGAAGAAGAATGAAAACCTTGTTTCCTGTTCCAGGTTACAAAAACTGGGTTACAAAGTTGTGTCGAAAATACGCGGAAGGAGAGAGGAAAGGAAAGAAAAGAAGGGGAGAAAGAAAATTGGATCCGGATTTGAAAAGTTATTATACACGAGTGGTGGTGATTAATACGAAAAAGAAACCAGATTCCAATGCCACCCTCGGCCATCGCCGCGTGGGCAGGATTATTTTCTGGTAACCGCGTACCGCGTTACCACCCCGTAAATTAACCATCGACTGGGACGCGTGGGTGTCGCTGATCGTATTATTACACCGCGAGCCGATAAATCCAGCTAAATCGCACGGTCTCGCGTTACAAATTCGACCCCTCTGCTCCCGTTGCTTCTCGTTTTCGAATCTGGTTTCCGCAACAGTTAAATTGCGAAAACAGTTTCGAAAAACCGGCCAAGCAGTAGAGTAACTTGGAAGCTTCGGTGACTAATTGTCGAGAAAAATTTTGAGCCGAACGAAATGCGAAAATCGTGATCCACCATCGTTTCGAGCATTGCGTTTATAAGATATCGATAAAATTCTGAATTTTCTCGAGTGAACGAAATATAATTGTAACGTCCATCGGTTCAACAACGTTCCCTCAAATTGGGTAAAATCTTGGTTAAAAAGGGATGGGCGAGATACGTTTAGATAGGAATTGCGCCGCGAGACATCGATCCCATTATCGAGCTTTACGTTCTAAAAACAATGCATCGAGGGATATCTGAGGGGAAATTACCGGAACGGGATCGAGAGCTCGATCGAAAGGACGACGAGGAAAGGGACGAGACGAGAGGAGTGGAATGAAATACATGGGAGCATAAATCGTCGGCGCATAAGTCGGCTTATAAATCGTCGGGTTGGAAAGCAGTTGGTACGAGACGCGGATATGGTCAAGCAAGCCTGCCTCTTTCGAAATTCTGCCAACCCCGGTGAAAACGATATAATGAGAATCCTGTCAAAGTGGCGGGTGAAACGGCGGACAATGGAACGATCGATAAACCTTCCAGATTGGGCAAATTATAGACGAACTCGCGAATTTCCGATCTTCGTATTTTTTCCCCACTTTCTCGCCTATTGTGTCGACCGGTTCCTATCGACAAACATCTAAGGAGGCGAGATACGATCTCAATTTAGCGAGCGTAAGATATTAAATAGCGATTGAAAGAGAAGGAAGTTGGAAAATTTCGATTCTAATTTCTCTTCCGATATAATCGGAAGAACTTTTGTCTTGTTGATCGTTCGGAGAAATTGAATGAAAAGACAAATTTCAAATGATTTATGAAGTTTCCATCGAACGAATATCGGTTTCCATTCTTCGAAAGTGGAGGAATCGTGCTCTACCTGACATTGACGATTCGACCTCTCGACACGGCTCGTGTACCTGGCTCGCTCGAGGCGAGAATTTACAAACCTGCAACTCGAGTCGTGCTCCCCCCCACCTTGTGCACGTGCATTCCACGCCCAAGGAAAGTATAAACCCTTTCACGACGATGGGAAACGAATTCGTCGTTGCTGGTCTCGAGTTCAACTCGATCCAATATGTCAACGAAATCGATTGTTTCCAATCGGAAATTCGAAACGGATTATAACGGATCTACTCTACGTAGAAAGATTTTTCCTTGAATAATGAATAATATACGAATAATATCATAACTAATATTTTATAATATTAGTTACGATATTTTATAATATTATATATTTTAATATTTTATTATATAATATTAATATTTTATAATATTATTTTATAATATTATTATTAATATTATTATTTTTTTCTTTTGCAACGTAATCGCGTTTAATTTCGTCTTCGATACGTTCACACGTCGTTGGCTGAATTTTAAAAATTCAGCAATTTCAACATTTGAAAAATACGTTCATCAACGTCGTTGGCTGAATTTTAAAAATTCAGCAATTTCAATATTTGAAAAATACGTCACGACGTAAGTAAGCAAGCAAGCGAGCGAGCGAGCAAGCAAGGTGGAGAGGCAACGATCGTAAAAATTCAGGAATGAACAAAATTGTTTATTACTCGCTGGCGAGTAACGTAGACAATACAGTCGTAAAATGGTAGAGTCTGTGGGTCACGGTTTCCGTTATGAGGGATTAGAATATGCATTTCGGACAGTACGCAGTCATTTTCATATTTAAGTGGAAGCTAAAGCTTATGGTGTTTTATGGCTTTATTGCTGCGCGTGCCTTATTGCACAGCTTTTTCGACAGATTAACTGTCGTTTCTGCTGGAAAGGAAAAACGAGTTGTAAAGTTACGATTTCTGCTTTTTGATTAAAAGTCACCATCTACCAACTTGTATTCTATAATCGACAATATGTCGACTGTGTGGGACGGATTTATAATTTTCATATAATTTTCCTCTTCAATTTTATAATTTTAAAATATTCGCCGATAATTTTATTCCGAAATTTTTCATCATCAGAATCAATGAATTAATTTTTTGGAAAAAAATGTATTTACGAATAAATATTCGCAATGAGAAGATTGTCTAATTCATCCGTGATTTATATCGCGTCTTTTTCCATCTATTATCGATATACGAAATCAGATTGTCGATGTTCGACAAAACCATCGAATATTTATCTCGATGATGTCGTTTAAAGAAATTATTTCCGAGGTGAGCACAATAAGAATGCAATTAAAGGAAAGAAATACGGAAGTTGCATAAAATTTATAGATATTATTATCGAATTTTACCTTTGTACATTTCTTTATTATAATTTGAACAACATCCTCTATTCACTCTTACTTATTTTTAAATATATATATATATTTTTTTTTCAGAAAATTTTATTAAAAAAAAAATTTGATCCAGATAAAAGTTCGTCGTTTCTATACAAATTTGTTTTTTTCTTTTTTAATCAAATACAATAAAAATAAAATTCAATGTAAATTTATCGTTCGAAAATTTTAATTTTATATTTTACAATGATAAACGTGATACTAAATCTATTCATTCGATAATTTCATATCTGTAAAAGCAACAAAATACATATATATAATAATTAATATATATTAAAAAGATCGATAATCTTTCAAAAAACTTTCTCGATTCGTATACGACGATATAGAAATAATAAAATATCCTCCCTTCAAAATGATATTATTTCGCTAGAAACATTTGATTCGAACCAAAAAGAAAAAAAATTCAAATACGATCTGCGAAATCCGTATCAGAATCTATGATCCCTTGCGAATCTAAATTGGCAAGTAAGCAGCAAGCTTATTTAAATTAGTTCATTACTTTATCCGTGCGACATCCACCAGATATTTGTTTGTCCATTACCGGTTCGCGTATCGCGATAACAAATCGAATTATCCCGCGGATCGATATCCTGAATCAAAGATCACGAACGATCTTCTTGATCCATTTACTTGGATCGCTCCCTAACTGGTGTGGTTAATGAGAGATAACTTTGATAACGTAATAGTTGGACTGTGCACGCTGTTCGAGTTAATAATTCAACCGGTGTCAATTGCTCTCGATCGTAAAACTACGATGACGACGACGACGACGACGACGACGACGACGACTTGTTTAGCGGCCTCTGGAAAGATCGACGATCGACCGAAAGATCGTAACCGTTTTGCCCGTTGCACGAAGAAGAAGAAGAAGAAGAAGAAGAAATTTCATACGCGTTTCTTTTCCTTTTTCCTTTCTCTTCTTCTTTTTTTTCTTTTTTTTTTTTTTTCTTTCCCCGTTTCTTTTTTTCTCACAGTGTGTCGAATCGGTAATGAATTCGTAATGAGATATCGGTCGAGGCGAGTTACGAAGACAAAGGGGAAAAAAAGGCGATTGGATGTTAATGAAGTTTTTACGTGGGACTATAAACATTTCTAATGAAAGAAACTATTTTACGGTGGCTTAGAAGTTAATAATTGTGAGTCGAATATGATATGTAACCAATCTGTATATTAAAGTAGTCTTTTATAGTGTATTTTCTTCTCTCTCTCTCTCCCTTCCTCCCTCCCTTCCCCTCTCCCTCTTTCAAACTATACCCCGTCGCTTCACCGGGGGTAATAAACAAATGCGACTAATAAAATTTTAAAAAAAGTGGCCTCTTTGGCCAGGGTAGGACAACTGAATCGTCCTACGAACGTTCTTACTTTCAAAAATATCTTAAAAAAAAAAAAAAATAGGTAATTTCTTCGATCATTTGCGTAGATTATATCACATTCAGAATTTTTCTGATCTGCTTTTCGTGCTGCTGGGTTGTTCAGGACCAAGTTCTTTTTTTCTGAAAATGCGAGTAAAAAACAAATATTTGACGAATAATAAAGGAATATTTCGTTTTCTATTTAAAAGGAGGAAGAAAAAAAAAATGGCAATATTTAAAGACTAGAGTAAAATTGCAAAAAAATCTAAGAAAGAGAAAGAGATTTTACTTTTCTGAAATTAGAAACTTTTAATTGCACATATTGTGAAACAACGTTTAGAAAACGTTTATATCAAGCGCGTGATTAATACGACATAAAAATTTCTTATGTAATCATCGAGTCGATAATTGTTAATTAATTTCAGTTTCTCTTATTTTTATTACATAGTTCTTTTTGTTAATTTATGTTGCTGTATTCTTGCATTACACATCTCGTAATTTTAAATCACATCACAAAACCTAATAATAATATAAACGATATATTTCTTTTTGCTACAAATTTCAAGATAGAAATTCACGACAGAAAAAGAAACTACTTTACTTACAACTATTTATACCCTTTTAAAAATACGAACATAGAATCGTTCGTTCAAAATTCGTACTGATCAAACGAGACACAAATCCTCCTCCTCAATTTTTATCAAATCACTACCAATCAAGAAACATAAATTACTAGCCTAACTTAAAAAGTAACGTAAAACATAAAGTAAAAACAATGTATCCTTCTTCATTTATACACGTCTTGGCGATTCCACCCCCATCGAGTCGATCTGACAATTCTCGTGTCAAACCACCTTGAACCATCGTTCAAATAATCCTCGAGATTACATCGATTCCATGGATTAATCCCCGAAGAGAGAAACGAAGGGATATCGTTGACTGCGCGATGAATGGAATGCCACGAGGCCCCGCGAGATAGAACGAAGCGGATGCCTTCCTTCTTCCCTTCTCCTGGGCCCGGGAGCGCGTGTTGCACGCGCGCGACACCGCTCGGCCCCGCTCCGAGGCAAGAGAAAAACGACCCCGAGCATCGCCTTTACTCGAGATCAACGGCCAGTTTATGGAAATTGGCTGGATGTACGGAAATTGATTGGCTACAAGTTGGCGGTATGCGCGGGTGGACCACCCGCAGGTGCTAGAATGGCTTTTAGACGTGGTTACACGCATGAGACCGCGGCCGTGTTCGTCCATTTTCCCGGGGAGGAGAGCTAGCTACCTAGAGAAGGAGGGGGAGGAGGAGATGGGAACGAGCATGGCAATCCTTTGATCTCTCCAACAAGCTCTGCGCACGGCCGAGGGTACTGTTTGGCCTCGAGAGGCGCGAGTTTACTACCGATGCATTCACGATTTAAGAGTTATGGTCGAGTTTCGATCGAGCGGTAAAAAGTTTTCTGTTTCCGATTCGAGGAAGGTGTATGTATATGGATTTGACGGGATTTTTTTGAAGAAAAGGAGAAGAGGATGAGAGTAATTTTGTATAGTTGGAATTTTGTAATAAAAGAGAAAAGAAAAGATAGTGAATCTTTTCAAAATACGAGATGATTGTAGAATTTATAAATAATATGTGAATGTAGTTTTGATTCGAATTAAACTTTAATTATGAATCCAACGATACAAGAAACAAAATGTAAAAAAAAAAAGGAAGATGTATATATATATATATATATAGTGGATTTGACGGTATTTTTGAAAAAAAGGAGAAGAGGATGAGAGTAATTTTATATAGAGAATAGTTGAAATTTTGTAATAAAAAATAGTAAGTCTTTTCAAAATACGAGACGATCGTAGAATCGTAGAATTTATCGATAATATGTGAATGTAGTTTTGATTCGAATTAAACTTTAATTATGAATGCAACGACACAAGAAACAAAGTGTAAAAAAAAAAAAGAAGAGAGACACGGTAATCTTTGGAAAATACGAGAGACGATTGTAGAATTGGAAAGGATTGGCGAGGCATTCGATTTACAAGCGAATATACACCGTGAACGTAGTTTTAATTTAACTCGAAGTTTAATTGGCAACGAGCAATACGCTAACGATGTTTCAATTAACAAATTGAAGAAGTAGGGACACGTTGAGTACGAGATCGAGGTGGATGTTAAACGTCCAATATTTCCCTATAATCGAAACGCTAATATGGACGGGACTGTAATTATCGTAAGATCCCATCCGTCGCGTCATTTGTTTCTCGTCTCGGACCAAACATTTTCTCCCCGTTTAATTATCGTATTCGAGAGAGTACAGTGGAAACTGGAAGGATGTTAATAGATCGTTCGTTCCTTCCTCTTCCGAATAAATATAAAATATTTGAGCAAAGACTTCCCTCCCATTATAAATCTCCTTATATATATATATATATATATATATATTCGATACTTTTTCCAATATCGATTCAATTATCGAAGATTTATTCGTCGAGGAACGGATGGAAAGAAAGAAAAAGAATAATTTTAATTTTAAATCCACGCTTATCTACTCCTCTCCCCTCTGACGCGAATTTAAAAAGAACTCGAGTTTGTTTCTCGCAGGTTGGCGCAAAAAAAAAAAGAAAAAAGAGAGAGAGAAGAAAAGAAAAAAGAAAAAGAAAGAAAGAAAGAAAGAAAAGAAAAAAACGTTCCACCCAATGAATTTGTACCAGTTATGATAATGCGTTTTTTGCCCGGCCGAGCGAATAATTTTTGAAGTCTCAGTTGACATGTTCCGCGACTTCGTGACTCATAAGTATTTACATATTTATCGAGGGGAAAAATAATCAAACACGCGTAACAAAAATTCCTCGATAATTAGATTCGATTAATCATCGTGCATCATCGATGTCCCTTCTTCCCAATAATATAACTCGATACGAGATGAAAAATTGCCAGAATTCCGCGAATCTAAAACGTTTATTATACGAGATTATCCTTATGCTTATGATATTTTCGTACCAGCTCTCGATACTCCCCAATCGAATCTTCGATCGAAGCAATTTAATCCACGTCACTCGCGAGTACAAACAAAGGGATCGAGCCTTTCAATTTCACGCACGATTTCATCTTAGAAATACGCAAGTCGAACGAAGAAAACTCGCGTTTTCGCATTGGCAACGAAATTACATATGGCTCGTGTAATTTCTCGCGTATGCTTTATGCCGTCTCGTAATTAACCCGATAATAGAGCAGCGCAACGAGGGTATAACAAATCGAATAAAATCCTACATTCTCCTCTCTTTCTTTTCCTTTCCATCCTTCTTTCTCGTTTTGCCACGACTTTTTCCGCGAGAATTCATGAATGAAATCGCAACAGGCCGACGACGGATCAACGTTATATACCATCCGACGTTTGTGCGTCTCTTGCCTCTCTTAACCCAGGAATCCTGAATCACGTTGCACGGCCAGGTGTCGAGTCACTCTAACGGGTGTTTCAAAACGAACGCGGTTGCGTAATCGCGCATACTGTCAATTCAATCGGGATAACAACGCTGGAGATTTTATCGGGAGATAAATGGAACGAGTCAAAAGGTCGTGAGGATGGAGTTGAATGAATCGGCGCGTGTTTCGTGGCACGCCGTTTGAAGGCGAGGTAATATAATGTCGCAATTAGATAAAGTCGAAGCGGACAAATTTATAACGCGATTAATCGTGATTTTATCACGTTACAAACTTTTTCTTATTCGATCGTATAAAGATCCTCCTTTAAGCTTATCATTTAAAAGTTTCTATTATATTTTCCTCCACGTCTCGCAGATTCATATTTTTAAACATTTTTTTTTGGAATCAAATTTTTAAATACGTATAAACTTTCATTTTCATTCGATTCTAAAAATAAAAGAAGTCGATATCAAAACGGATTCATGATTCATAAAAATGTTATATGATTTATATGATTTTTCAAAGAGCGTTTCATCGGATATTAATGCTACTGGTATTATTGCTAACGAAAAAATTTTCAGACAAAGACATCCTTTTGAACGAGATATTATCTATGAAAAAAAGTATCAATCTTAACAATACAAATATTAATAAATTCACAATTCACTTTAAGTTCTGAAGTTGACGAAACTTGTCATTAAAAAAAAGAGAGATTGTCTTCTCTCTCGTACAAATTTTACCAATCGATCGAATATTAATTAACAATTTTTCCCTTCCAGAAACAGATTCGATTCCACTTTTTCTTTTTCTAATGGACAAAAAGAAACCAACGAATCGAGGACACGACGATATTCTATCGCAATACAATCATCCTACGAACCTAAACGTACCATTACATTCTACGCGAAACGAAGAAGACAATAACCCGTCGAGAACCCGCCGATTGCGAGAAAAAGGCGATATCTAATTAAAGGGGAGCACCCGTTACACGAGCAACCCACGCGCTCCCCGGACAAGCACCAGATGATCAGGTGAGTATATATATATATATATATATATATATATATATATATATATATATATATATATAAAGTATATATATATATACAAGCAGCGAGGAAATAAGGAGCAGCCGGTCGAGGGCTATCTGATGGGCCGATTGCATCATTAGCGAGGGTTACGTGCTCGCTGGAAGAGAAACTCAACGCGCGCCACTCGCGCAGAATGCACCGCGATACGCAGGGGAGGGGAGGGGGGAGGAGAGGAATCGCCAATTAAATCCTACGGAGGACGGATTTCCCGGACGATATTCACCGCGAATGACGCCTTCTCCCTTTCTCCTTCACAGACATCAGAGATAATCGATCGATCGAGAAGAAGAATCTTTCGATCGTAATCGATCCGCTTTCGTTAGATGATAAAACCCTTTCTCTCCCTTTTCCTCTTCGATATTTCTGTCGAAGGAAGAATTTCGCGAGGGAGGGGAGTTGTCGAAAAATCTGAATGAAAGGAAAGCGTAATAATCCGCGAGGTGGCACGAAGGAGGACGAGAAGAAGGAAGAGGAGAAGAAGGAAGAGGAAAAGGAGGAGGAGGAGGAGCCGTGCTCGTGGACGGCATTCCGCGGTTTCGTCGAGTTTTTGCGGCCGTGGATCGAGAGTGAAAGAGGGAAAGGGGAAGCAAGAACGGGGCACGAAATGTCGCCTCCGTGTCACTGTCCGCGAAGGGTTCCTTATACAGAGGGCCGTTATCGGGGCGGTGGATCGCCGCCACTTCGTATTGTGTATCGGCGCCGATTTAAAAAGGGAATGACGTTTTATCGTGCGGCTCGATCGATAAGCCGTGCTCGGGAGGGAGGGAGGAGGAGGTCCGTCTTTTCTTCTCCCGCAGATGCAAGAAATGACTTAGTGGCGACTTTAAGCGGCGCTTCTACCGAAAATGTATACATTTCCCTTCGTCGCATCTCGAATAATTACGTTTCACGTTGGATGTAGACACTTGGCGTGTACGCGAATAGATTACTCGTAACGTAACCTTACGTAATCTAAATAAATTGATATTTCTAATTGATAATTGGAGAGAGTTTCTTTTCAAGTTCCTTCGATATATATTTATATTACTCATATAAACGTGTCGATTACAAACGCGACTTAGCATAAACGATCGCTTATCGATCCTTTCGACCCCGTTTGATTATTTATTTCTCCTCTCGTTCCCATAAGTCGGTCCACGGTTAATTCTTCCCCGTTAATAACAGTTTTCGATCCTTTCCACGAGGCGCGAGAACCGATAAGATAGGCGATAAGGTGCGGATCACCGATGATAAGTGGCCGGATGACGAGAACCAGATCCGTCGCGGGGGAATTGGGAAACAAATCACCGAGCTTTTATCTCGTCCACGATAATGCTGTAATCTGTACGTGAAAACGTAGATTTTGCAGAGAGAAAGTAGCCTAGATCTATTTTCTCGTTTCCAAAATTTTATACGATAACGGGAATCGTAAGAAGAAAATTTCCTCTTCGATCGTTGAAGGAGAAACGCGAGACGGTTTATATATACAACGTTCGAAACCGTATCTGTTGCTTTTCATTCGGGAACTTTGTTGTTCCTTGCTGCGCTTAGATCCTTGGATCGGAATGGGGCGTGGGTGGAGGAGAGAAAGAGAGAGAGAGAGATCGAAACGCGATGGAAACTCGAGAAGCGCGAAAACGGCGTGGCCAAGGCTCGGATAATCGCCGACCCCCTCGAGAGTCGCGTTTATTACAGAGCGCGATTGTCGCGGAGCAAGATTCGTGCGTAGGGAGTGGCCCCTCGAAAACTGGGTGGAGATATTAGAACGGCGATACGTTACAATGGTATGTCGCGCTCGTGTCTTCATTTTTTTCGAACGGTTAATCGAGGAACGAGTGGATTTTAACGAGTGGCCGGTCGACGTGATTTAAATCGTACGTTTTCTCCCGCAACGAATTCCTTCCAACGACTTTCTTCCACCGTTGTTTGGGAAAAAAGCTTTCTAGAATCTGAATGTTTGCGAATCTGGAATTTTTACCCATTCCACTACGCGGACAAAGTTATTGGAACGATTCCTTTCGAAAATCTTTATCTATACCTTGAGAACGTAATCGTTTTATTATTCTATCGTGCAAAGTTGCAATATTACGGAATTCTATCGTTAAATCCAACAATTTCCCTTTGCACCTATCATACTTTCTTCCATTCCTTATCATTCGTCGTAGAAAAAGATTATCAGAATGATTCGTTTCTCGTTTCGTCGAATTCTATTCCTTCGATTCAGATCGTATCATTTTATTATACAGCTTCTATCGTTCTTGCAAAATTGCATTATACAGAATTTTATCATTAAATCTACAATTTTTCTTTTCATATACATATACATTACCATACTTTCTTCCATTCCTTACCATTAATCTTAAAAAAAAAAATCACATATCTACGAAGAATTTTCAGACTTAGAATTCGCATTCCATATTCCAACTCTGTAAAAATTCGCTCGAGCGTACGTTTCATTCCTCCTTCCCTCTCTCTCTCTCTCTAAAAAAAAGCCAGCAATAACAAGTTATCGCGAATACGAGAGCCCGCCGCCATTCCCTCCCAACGCCGTAGTATCATTTCGTTTGAAATGCGAACTCGGGTCCACTTGTAAACTTGGACTCGAGTCGGAACAAGCCTCGATACTTTGTGGAAACGATCCTTCCCCGCCCGATCGAGCAGCGCGCTACGTTACGGTAAAGGGCGCGCGATCCAATCTATGCCCTCGTCCCGGGTATAAACAAACTCGAGCGTTGGATACCACAATGCGAGCACCGCGAGCTTTCATCATTTCCGCCAATGGAGAAACGTATCCATGTCGCCCCTTCCTCTTCCCTGCTCAACTATCCAAAATATATATGTATGTATGTATGTATGGAAATATAAAGAGTAAATATTAAAATAAAATATAATATAAAATAAAATATTTGTCGTATAGGAGGAAGATAATTAACGTCCAGCGGACAAGTAGAAGAGTGGCTCGTGTATCTCACGATATCTATCCCCTCTGGACGCTGTTGAGAGATACGGTGTGCCTTTCGACTAATCGTAAATAAGGATTCGATCTCTTGCCGGGGATAAGATGGCGAAAACGATAAATTCCTTTTCTTTTTTTATTTTACGCGTTTCATCGAAAGAGAATGTATATATTTTGATCGAAGTATAAAATTTAATCTCCAATCTGATTTTTCGAAACGTAAAATATACGTAGATAATATACGTAGATTGTCCGATGGTTGGAAAATGAAATAAGAGAGAGAGGGGGGGAGAAATGAGACGAGGGACTACATCGATCTCGTGGTCGCGATGGGTGGATCGATCGATCTTTCGAGTTAACGGGATCTCGCGAGTGGATTACGCAACTGAATCACGATCCACGGTTGGATCACGAGCAAAGGGAAGCGCGAATCGTTCGCCGAATGATTACGATTTATGGGATCGTAGCCGGCCCAATCTTCCACGGTCGAGCTACCAACATCTAAGGGTGCGATCACAACGGAATACTCGAATCGATGTTAATCTTTTTCGTTATTAATCGCTCTCATAAAATGAATACTATATGTATTATACGCCTACTAGAGTTACACGTACATCGAGTACCTTTCTTTTCTAATCATTTGTTTCTCACAATTATTGTATTCCGTAATGCTATTCAAAAGTAATTAATTAAAGTTTAAAAGTTACAAATAATCCCCCATTTTGAAAATTTCTTTTTTCAATAGACACTGTAAAAGCAGTTTTCGATCTTTCTCGAGTGCACAATTTCGCGAAACGAGAGATACAATTGACAGAGATTCTTTCGAACGGAAACGATCGATCGTAGATCGAAAGCCGCACGGTGAGAAGAGGATAGCTGGCCACTCGTGGATCTCGAGCGCAGCGTCCTCGACTCGGCCAAGTCCATCCGGATAAGTGGCCCGTCGCACTTAAGCCTTCGAGATAAACGTAACGCAGACAAGACGATGCTCTTCCCGTTCTTGTGTCGCGCGATTTTTGCACACAGGGAAGAATATCGAAGAATGATCGTCTTTAACCGTTTAAGTGCCGACGAGCGCCATAGCGCTCGTGAAATCAGTTGCTGTTTAGCTCGCTGTAGGGGAGGTCGCTCGCACACATCACTAATTTTTTATTTGTCTTCGTGTTAAATAAAGTTCAAATTATAATTATTATCCTTTTTGAATCCATAATAATGTCGGAATACGAAAAATAATTCGGATGAAAATAGCTGTTCTTCAAGTTGTGAAGCAACTTGATTTGTGGTCGCTGTAAGAAGGAGGCTCCATGGAGTCTGTGCGGTAAAGCACACGTGTTAACTTTTTTACTTTTAGATTCCATTTTTTTTATAATTTTTGTTCACAATTATATTTCCATAATTTATTATTCTTGTACAAGTTTTTATTAATAAAACACCGGAAAAATTATTTATAAAATTGGACAATTTTTGGAGGAGATACAGTTTTTTTTAGAGACAAAGATAAATGGCATCGACACGACAAAAATTTCTTTGGCATTTTTAATTAGATATGGGTAAAAATCAATGGCACTAAAACGGTTAAAATCGATGTCTCTCTCGAAAAAAATCGCGACACAAGATATATGAAAGAGGAAGAAGGAAAAATGGTACTTACCTTTGCAGCCATCCGCGGATAATCCGTAATGGTCGAGGTGGCAGTGGTCGCAGCGGAAGCCAAGGACGCCGTCCGCGCACCTGCACTCGCCTGTCACGGGATCGCACATCTCATCGAGGGCACCCACGTCGCAGTCGCATTCCCTGCAACCCGCGGTCACGTTCCCGTAACCTTCGACGCAGGAGGAGCAGTCGCGACCCTCGAACAAAGGCTTGCAGGCACACTGCCCGCTCTTCCCGTCGCATTCGGGGGAATCGCTGCCTCCTGGATCGCAGTTGCACGCTGAAATCGAATTTTCCCGCGTTTTCGATCCATCTTTCGAAGAGGTAAAGGATCGTTCGAAATCGAAGGGAGAGAATATATATATTTTGATCGAAGTATAAAATTTAATCTTCAATCAATTTTTCGAAACGTAAAACGTAGATAATATACGTAGATTGTCCGATGGTTGGAAAATGAAATAAGAGAGAGAGGGGGGGGAATGAGACGAGGGACTACATCGATCTCGTGGTCGCGATGGGTGGATCGATCGATCTTTCGAGTTAACGAGATCTCGCGAGTGGATTACGCAACTTCGAAATCGATTCTAAGGTTAATTGTATTCGTCGTTGGCAAAGGTTTTTATCTCGAAAAAGGTGAAACTCGTTTCATCTTCTTCTGTTTTTCTTCTTCTTCTAATCGAAAGGATAATTAAGACGTTTGCAAATATATATCTTGAAATATATAAAATATACAAATGATCCGTTAACGGATAATATAATAATTTAGCGTATGCGAGATACGAGATTTGTAAAATTTATATATACACGTATACACGTTAACGATGAAATATGTATTTTGAAATTGGAAATTCTTGTGTTTCTGTATATCTGGTCTCAATCATTAGCTTATCGCCGAGTTAAAGGATTCGTTTTTTTTTTCTTTTTCTCTCTAATTGGGAAGATTGTTTAAACCACAACTCCTCTTTATTAAATACACGGATGGCGTATAATTTGCATGAAATATTGCGGATTTAGCAGATCGAGAATCGAACGGTTCGATATCGCGTGTTGGTAAATCGATGAAAATAACGAACCAGAAGTAATCGACGATACTCACGCAAACAGCTCTGTTCCAAGGGATTTCCGTAATGAGCTGGTTTACATTTGTCGCATTTCCAGCCTTCCGTGTTACCGCGACACTCGAGGCAGCGCCCGGTTTCCTGATCGCAGGGGCCGCCGCCGCAGAAACAGGGCTCGCACGTGCCACCCGGTATCAAAGGATTTCCAAAGAATCCTACGTCACAGCTTTCGCACAGATAAAATTGAATTTATAAGTTTTCGATCGATACAGGTAATATTATTTAAAATTTGTTTTTA
The DNA here is from genome assembly GCF_003254395.2 of Apis mellifera. Classification (NCBI taxonomy): domain Eukaryota; kingdom Metazoa; phylum Arthropoda; class Insecta; order Hymenoptera; family Apidae; genus Apis; species Apis mellifera. The sequence goes on from NC_037638.1 coordinate 25,552,188, forward strand.
TTTTTCTCGAAAATATCTTGGAGGAGGAATTTTCATACTTTTATCGGATCGGATAATTAAAATCCTCGACTGTGCGATGTATGAAAATATAATTTCTATATTTATCCTGTTACCTCTCGCAATGATCGCCGGTGTAACCGTTTGGACATTGCGTGCACACGTATCCGCTATCTACGTCGGTGGGGTCATCGAGTTGACAGTTTGGACTGAAATTGTTGCTCTCGATCAAAAGTGGGCAGCCGCATCTTTTGCAATCGTTCGGTGTGCCTTGCAGAGCAATACCGTAAAAACCGGGCGCGCAGCGATCGCATTTCGGGCCCACGGTGTTGTGTTCGCAGGTCTATCGGGTAAAAATAAGATTGATTTTAAGTTGGAACGCTTTGTCGATTGAAAAAGAAATATGGATGGACTCTCTCGAGATTTTTGAACTTCGAAAAGTTAGGCGAAGAAAACGACGAGATTGATAAGTTATCGGAATCGTCTCTCGAACGCATAGGTTTTTGCGTTTTAAAATTGAAGCAAGTGTAGGCAAGGATAACGATTAGTTGGAGAAGGACAGAGATAGGGTAAAAATATTGAAATCAACGCCATCTTCAGTGTGCCGCAAATGAAACTCGGCGGGCAAGGACAGAAAATAGAAAGAAAAGGATAGAGATAGGGTAGAATGATCGTTGGCGCCATCTCTCGAGTATCGTAGATATTACATCGCATTTCGAGGCAAGATAAGGTAGACGGAATCGAACACTGGCGCCATCTTTCGAGTACTTTCGAAAGATACGATCGAAAAGGATACCTGTAACGCTCGAGAGATGGCGCTGGTAGTCAATTCCTATCCTATCTCTATCCTTTTCTTTATATTTTCTGTCCTTTCCCACCGAGTTTCATTTGCGGCAAACTGAAGATGGCGCTGATTTCAATATTTTTATCCTATCTCTATCCTTTTCTCGCTACTCTCTATCCTTGTCTATCGCACGTGCTTAGCACATGGCCACGAACGAAATACAATTTTCATTCGAAACGATATTTTTTCTTCGACGATTTCGCGTTATTAAATAATTATTTCGTAAAATAAAACGCGTATTGTTGAAGAAAAAAACATCTAATTTAATAGTTTGAAGAATAAATATAAAAATACTCACTGTGCATTCTCCGAGAACAAGATCGCAGGTACTCGCGTGCCCGTTGCAATCGCATTTTACGCACACGTGATGATCTTGATAATCAGACCCGTTTTTGATTAATTTCACGTAACCCCACGCACAATTTTCGCAAGACAAGCCGGTATATCCTTGAGGACATTCGCAACTCTCGACCAAATTGTTACTCTCTCCATCGGACGAAACCTCACCGATCGATAGGACTGCCGACTGTAAACTGAAACGAATATAAACATATTCAACCTTGAAAACACTCGCACAAGAACTTCTCCTCTATGCGTACGCAAAAACTTGTTTACTCGTTATAATAGCGCGAGTTTTACTTCTATCTTTTTTTTTCATCCACTCAACGTTTTTTACGTACCTTCCCTCGATCTGCTCGGAATGATATTGCGCTCTTATCAAAAGATACTTTAAATCCACGAGAACGTTCATCATTTGTACCCTGGTAACGGAATCTCCGCGAAATTCGGTTCTTCTCAGCCTGGTAGGTATATCTTGAATCTCGCCGCGTACGTGATACCAGCCATTTTCGCGTAGAGGCACCATGATCTCTGCTTCCTGCCCATTATATTGTTCCTCGCCGTAAGCTATTCGCATCCCATTATTACCCTGTAAGGAAACGAGACGGGGAGATTAATAAGAAGAGAGAAAAGAAACGAAAAGGAAAGAATGAATAAAAGTAACGTAATCTAATCCTTTCGGGGCAAACTAAAGACCTAAAAAGATATATATATATGCTTATTATTTAATCATTTATCGTATTGAGAATATATATTTACGACAAGAATAACGTTGGGTCCCGTGGTAGGTTTCCCACTGGTGTCACCGCGCATAACGACCCAGCTGACGGAATAAGTAAGATTGCTCCCGTAAGCCGAGATTCGATTACCGCAATAAATTCGCGGAGCTAACCAGAACGGGCTATCGTATTCGACGTCGAACGCCGCGATCGTGAGCCACCCGTTATCCGTGTCCAAAATAGGAACAATCGCGCGGGTTGCGTTCATGTCGGTCACCAGCCAATTCTCCATCGAAGATATCTGAAAATAATTGACGAGAATGGATCATCCGGACGAAACGAATTTTTTAGAGGTGGAGATTTTTTTGAAAATTTCAAATATCGAATAATAATAACGATAATTGTAATTTGAAAGGAAATAAATTAACAGTTCGTTTCGAAGCGCGAAATACGATTTACGATTCTTTTTAATTTATCCCCCCCGTTTAATTTTCCCTCTTTCGCGTTAAAACGATAACAACGTGCTATTACACGTTGATACTCGGCGTACAACACGCAACTCAGGAAAGTTGTCATGCGACAAAGTAATTGGCCGCTCGTCGTTTGCTCGTGAGTAGATAAATGCAGATATTGTCCGTTTGTCCATCTCACGTTGAAACGTTGAATCGTGGCGAGTCCGCAAGAGCGTTCAAAACCCGAGGGGATCGGATTCGAGACGTGGCAATTTTAATTACTTTCACCGATGCGGCGTAATGAAATACATATTACACATTGCGTATTTCTCTCCAATACTTTTCTTAAACGCTCGTTAGTTTCCGTTCCTTTTATGGCCAACTATCATTCTACGCTTGTCAGTCGTATGTTTCTCGTTAAGCACGTTCTCGAAACGCGCATTTTTCTTAAATACTCCGATATCCCCGTTACTTTCCATTCTCCTCCCATACCATTCTACACTCGTTGCAAACCCATGACCTTTTCGTTTCTTTCGAACCTGTTGTAACAGTATATAAATTTCAACCGAACCCGAAGCTCGATCGCTATCGATCCCCACGATAATGTAATCGATATTTAATTACAGTGAAAAATCTTGACTGACGTCGCTTCTTCGAGGCAGATATCTTGGAATAATTTTTCGTAAAAACGTACCGCAGAGTAGGACAGTCTAGCTATGGAACATCGATCGGTGATCCCGAAACAGTAACACGGAAGGCATCCATCGAGATTCTCTTTGGTGAGCGCGAAATGTCCTGGTTTGCACTGGTCGCACAGCTCGCCGGCGACGTTCGCCTTGCACAGGCAATCTCCTTCGCAGTCGTGGGACGGGAGGATCCCGCGGGGATCGCACGGACAGGGCATGCAATCGGGAAATTGGCGGTAACCGGCAGCGCACTGGTCGCACTTGTACCCCGAGTAACCCGGTTTGCAATCACAAGCGCCTGCTACCTGGAACACGATCGGTGTTTAAACTCGCGAATGGTAATAATATCGATTTATGCATATTTATACATATAGTTTCGTGTAATTGTTGGATGCCATTTTCTATATCTTTAGAAGAGTAAAAGTTGGTCAATAAATTGAGTTATAAAATATATTGTAATTTCGATTTTATAACGTTGGAATTTATAAAAAAGAACTTAACGGAATCTAGTTAAGTATTTTATTCAAAAAGGATCCGAAGAATAAAAGTTCGTTGGCCAATATCGAGTATAAAATATATTGTAATTTGGAAGTTACAGAGAATTTATAAAAAAGGACATGGAATCTAATTGAGTATTTTATTCAAAAAGAATCCGAAGAATAAAAGTTATAAGATGTACATTGTAATTTTGAACTTACAATGTTGCAAGTTAGAGAGAATTTAGACAAAATATCTAGTGGAATCTAGTTGAGTATTTTATTCAAAGAGGATCCGAAGAATAAAAATTCGTTGGCCAATATCGAGTTATAAAATATATTGTAATTGCGATATTGGAAGTTTACAGAGAATTTATAAAAAGGGACGTGGAATCTAATTGAGTATTTTATTCAAAAAGAATCTGAAGAATAAAAGTTATAAAATATATTGTAATTTTGAAGTTACAATGTTGCAAGTTAGAGAGAATTTATAAAAAAAGGATGTGGAATCTAGTTGAGTATTTTATTCAAAAAGGATCTGAAGAATAAAAGTTGGCCAATATCGAGTTATAAAATATATTGTAATTTTGAAATTGCGATATTGGAAGTTTACAGAGAATTTATAAAAAGGGACGTGGAATCTAATTGAGTATTTTATTCAAAAAGAATCTGAAGAATAAAAGTTATAAAATATATTGTAATTTTGAAGTTACAATGTTGCAAGTTAGAGAGAATTTATAAAAAAAGGATGTGGAATCTAGTTGAGTATTTTATTCAAAAAGGATCTGAAGAATAAAAGTTCGTTGGCCAATATCGAGTTATAAAATATATTGTAATTTTGAAATTGCGATATTGGAAGTTTACAGAGAATTTATAAAAAGGGACGTGGAATCTAATTGAGTATTTTATTCAAAAAGAATCTGAAGAATAAAAGTTATAAGATGTACATTGTAATTTTGAAGTTACAATGTTGCAAGTTAGAGAGAATTTAGGCAAAAAATCTAGTGGAATCTAATTGAGTATTTTATTCAAAAAGAATCTGAAGAATAAAAGTTATAAAATATATTGTAATTTTGAAGTTACAATGTTGCAAGTTAGAGAGAATTTAGGGAAAAATCTAGTGGAATCTAGTTGAGTATTTTATTCAAAGAGGATCTTGAGGCCTTTCTTCTATATCTTTGGAAGAGTAAAAGTTCATTGAGTTGTAATTTCGTCGATTTTAATTAATTAAATGCTTCATTCAAAAAAGAATCTTGAGACATTTCTTGCAACGGTATAATCACACGTGCATACCTTTCCCATGTGTGTATAGGAATCATCCGGGGTGCAGTAACCCGTGCTACCGTGCTCGTTGCAGTCGCAGGGCAAGCACGGTTCAGGTGCATCAGGGGTAACCCCGTTTGGCCTGTAGTAACCAACTCGACACTTCTCGCAATTCACTCCATCCGTGTGCTCCTGGAACACATCGTTTTACCCAACGAATCTTAATAAAAGTGAAATTTCAAAATCATCTAAAACTACTACTTTGAAATCTGAGTATTAGAGAGTACATACAATGAAATCTGTACATTAGCTGTTGAATGAATTTTTTTCCACTGAGAGAATTAATTGAGAGAAAATAATTAAGAAAAACGAAATTTTGAGTAGAAAATTTTTTTGAAATCGGATTTCATTTAATATAAAGATTCCATTGTATCCGACGAAGCACAGAGACGTAGATGCCAATTCTACGAAATACAGAAATTACACAGGAATGGAAGGAATTTAGTATTTCAAAGAATACAGAATTAACGGAATTTCATTTAATTTCGTTCAAAGAGACAAGAATACAAAAAATAATAAAACAAAAGATGCAAAATATATGCAATCTACGGTTATTCACACGATTATTCGAAAAGTATTTCAGAGAGTAATTCGCGCGTTTTATTTTCGTCGAAACGAAATAAAACCCTCCCCGAAAAAATTCCACGATAAATCGCGTAATACGTCACTCGAGAAATTCGGGCTTACTGTGCAATTAATGCAGACGCCACCGCCACGAAATTTCCCACGAATGTCCATGGACATTCTTCCATCGGCCACATCCTGATCATATCTGCACGAGGTTGCATGTCCATTGCAGTTGCATTTCTCACAGTGAAAGCCCTTCGCAGCTGTGCCAGGTTTCCACGGAATTTGATTGTACATGGGACAGCATTTTTCGCATCTTTCGCCGCACGTGTGGCGCTCGCATTCGCATTCTTGATGCTACGGACACAATACCACCTCTTAATGCAATCCCTTATTAATCTTCCTCGCCGAACGAACGTGAAATACTCGATTCTTTTATCTCTTATTGGGCAACGATTATTCATCATTCTTCAACTAATCCTCGGTAAACTATTATTTGAGCATATTTTTTTCCTTTTTTTCTTTATGGTATATAAAATAACAGAACGCAGAATACAACGAATGATGTACTCGTTGGAATATATTGAAAAAGAATAAAGATGTATGAAATTATATTGCTTCTCGATGGATCGGTAAAAAAAAGTTTAATCCTTTATTAGCTACCAAGCGTCACGCATATGCGACGCATATTGTGTTTCAATTTTTTTTATTTACTATTAAAGATACTTCCATATGTTTATCTCGCACACACAATTATCAAATTATCCGGCATCGCAACGGGTTATTTTAAAACGTTATTTTTCTTCAGAAAAATTCTACAGAGAAGAATCGTCCAATACCAAGCTTAGATCAATTTTTTCCAAATATTCACCCTTTTTATATAAATACATATATTAATATATTACGTTCATCCGTTATTAAAAGAAAGAAAATCAAACGTTGATCGATGCAATTATTCTATGCACAATGGATACAATCAATTAATCCAATAACGATGTTTCTAGAAAAAAGAAAAAAAAATATTCCAATATAACAATCTTCGCCAGAAAATAATTACAATAATCGAATCGTTTCCAAGGAACGAATCGCCCCGTTCACGATTAATCTGTGGAAAAAAAGAAACAAAGTGGATGACGAACCCGCGATACCGCGCTTCCGGTCTCCAGCGGAGCCGGAGGAGAGGATCAGAATCAATTAACACGGGATGGACATGATCATGGCACGCTTTGTAAAATCGCCAAGATGCTTCTTTATTGCATCCCGCGATACAGATATCCGGTATTGCTTTCGTATTGCGCGCAATCTCCTCTTTCCGACGTTTCGAAATTTATTTACGAGCGTTAAGATAGCCTGTTATCGGCCGCATTAATTCGCACTTGGCGGCTCCATCTTATCCTTACACTTACATCGCCGGCCAAATGCGATCGATTTTTCATTTCACGTTTTCCACGCCTCGTGAAAAACGCGTCTCTTTCGAATCTTTCGTTTTTAGGGCAGAACGAAATTTTCTAAACATCGTAAATTCTAAGAAGAATATTTTGTTCCGCTATCTATTTTTCAACTGTCGAATGAAGGTTGATGAGATGATTTCTCTAATGATAAATATTGATCTGAATTTGGAATATTGTGAATATCGAAAGAAGCGTTGCTGGATATTTTCGATGATTCGAGTTTTAGATAAAGTTGCGCTATTATCACGATATAGTAAATTATATCAAGCTTCTAAGATGGACCATCAGCGTTGAGTTTAATCCTCGTCTTAAATTTATCGATCTCGAAAAAAAAAATATAATAAGAAATTTTTCCAATCTTCTTCCAACGTGTCATCAAAATTATATTATTAGACGAGCACGTGGGGGAAAAAATAAATAAATTGAATCGAAGATGAAAGAATTTCCATTCCGAGGGTACGCGCATTCATCGAGCACGCGGTTCTTAATAAATTATTAAAGATCCATTGTGAAGAAGGATCGTAAGCGCTACGAGCGATATTACAAACCCATAAAGCGATAACGCTTTACGAGACGTGTTTATACGGTAACTCGGGGAGATATTCCCAGCACCAGATGGGAGCTGGTGAATCGTAACTCACGCTTTTTTCTTTCTCTTTTTTCCCTTTTTCTTTTTTTCCACCACGCATCACAGGCCTCATTGTGTTTCCATTAATGACCATTGCCATTCACGACACAGAATAGACGACGACGTATTCCCCTTCTTCCTCCTCCTCCTCCTCCTCCACCTCCTCCCGGAGGGAACGGTTAACGACTGGGTACTTCAATGAAACGTTATCGTATGATTTAGTGAGATCGATGCACCGAGGCTTTAATTAACGTCAGTTGCGCGCCGCAATAATACGATAATCGAGAATGATTCCACGATTCTTTTCTTTTTTTTAATTCGATTCAGCGTGTACACTTTACTCTTACGTTTCTCTTTTCTCTCTCTTACTCAGATTAATCAAAACTTGGAGAAATATTGAAACGCTCGTCTCAATATTTCGAAGGGGAGGGAAAAGAGCGAAGGGTTGTACGATGATTTAATTGAGACGTAAGGAAGGGGAATATCTGGGATGCTCGCGGACCAACCGTGTTTCGTATTCGGCAATGCGATCGAGATACCGCGCGCCCCTCCAAAAAACGTTATTTAATTCAATTTACGGCGAGCAACGCCAAAACTCGATTCTAATCGAGACCGAAGGTTGAAGAACCTTCGATTTTGATTAATCACCCGTTTCATCGATTGTTTCGTATCGTATAAATATAAATTTTCGCGATTTAAAAAAAAACTCGTTCTATCGAGAGATTCGATAACCGATTGCGATTCCTTCGAGAAACGATTCTTCCGATTTTTTCCCCTAACGGGACCAACGCGAGGAAATGATTGATTAATGCGCATCGTTAGAATGATATTTCGCAATAACAATACGATTAACAATACGATATTTATTATTTCATAAGAAAAGATTATTCAAAAATGAAAAGGAAATGTTCCAATTTTAAGGAAAAATATAATTTGTATTATAAAATTGAAAATATCTGTTTTAATAAATCTAATTGATGATAAGTAAATAATAATTATAAAAAATAAAAAGATTCTGGAAATTACTGATACTATATAATAAATTAATCTTGGAATTTTATTTGTAGATTTAATATTAATTAATCTAATTCTAATGATAGTTCCAAATTCTATTAGTATTCATTGGATAAAGATGTTATTGGAATTCATTATTAAAACAAAAATGGTAATTAGTAGATAGATAAATCAGTGATATTTAAAATTTATAAAGAAAATAAGTAATAGTATATAATTAAATATACATTATAATATTTTATCAAAATATTTTTTTTATCAGACATATTACTATCTTTTTAGATATAATATATTTATATTAATTTTTAAATGCAATTTAAATGTTATAATTATTTATTAACTAATATCCAATTTATTAATTTAATTAATACTATAAAATTCAAAATTTTATGTGCTTGAACACTAAAATAAATTTATAGATTAAGTAGAAAAATTATATAAAAATTATTAATTTATAGATTAAGTAGAAAAATTATATAAAAATTATTAATTTATAGATTAAGTAGAAAAATTATATAAAAATTATTAATTTATTATGGAGGAGATTGAAAACGTGAACTCGAGATGTTACATATTAATAACACGCGAGATTCTTATTATCGTTACTCTATCGACTTTGTACGAGTTTCCCACGAGGATGATTAATCTTTAATTATTATGTAAACTCTCGAGGACAACTGTGAAATTGTTGCCTGTTACGATAGAAAGAAAATCGATTTCTTCGAGACTCAGAAAAGGGATCGTAAATCTCTCTCGAAACAACCCAAATCCTTCTCTCTTCCTTGTAACGTTTACCTCTCATTAGCGAGACGAAAAAAGGAGGAGGAAAAAAAAAAAAAAAAGTTGAAACGAAAAATTTCGGTCCACCGCGATACAAGAAAGCAAGGGGAGAAGGTGGGGGCTGTGGCCAATCTGTAACGGGGGAACGAACTGGAAACGAAGGCGATCCTGCCATTAGTAGCGACGGTAGACAAAGGTCTGACAAGTTTATGGCATTTCCGACAGATTTATTCCCTGGACCTCGGTGGCCGCCTCCTTCCAAATCGCAGATTATTCTAACTTTAGAGAGGAAACTGCCCGAAAGGAAATGGAAACGCGCGACGACCTCTCTCTGGTGGCCAGTGATGGGCAAAATTTAATAGTTGCTTCGATAATTTATCGCTCGAGACGATAATAATAATAAATTATTCGTTATTCCAGCATCTTAATAAGCAATTATTCGAAGTAATTTTTGGTTAGTTCTAGAAATTCTTAACCTTTTCGTAGGATTGATGCTCAATTTCTGGTAAAAAGTTTGCTCTTTTTATCTCTTTTGCAACGACGAATCGTTTGATTAAGACTTTAGATACCCTCTTCGAGGATTATTTATTCTTTTCTTTAATACAAAATAAAATTAGCGGACAGAAGGGGTATCAAAATAAATCTATCGTTGACATTAAACCCAAGTTGGATGGTAATATTTGAAGAAGAAGTCAAGAGGGATAAATTACGACGAATATTTTCATATCGGAAATTAAAGTCGTCTCTTAATAGAAGAAATGTGTTAAAATAACGATGACAGACGTTCTAATTAAAAGCTCTGTTGAATTTCCAGCGTGTGTTTAATAAACCGTTTAACACAACATTGGTCGAGAGAGGAGGAAGAATCGGGTTGCGATTCCTCGATGGGGAATCCCGCTACGCTCGTGTCGAACGTGATAGCGTTAATTGCAGAACTTGTAGCGTTCATCCAAGTGAGTCAATGTGCGAATTTTACGACTTTTAATTTAAAACGAGTGAAACGTATGAATTATAGGATTCGTAACTCTCTCGCCTCGAGATAAAAGGCATAAAATTCGTACCAAATATATTTAAAGTAACGTAATTATCTCGCCATGTATACACGAGCCGACAAACTGAATACACGAGTTGACAAATTACAAAACACAACAAGTCTGTTACGAAAATTACATATTATTGACATCTAATTTACTTTCAATAAAATAAGTAAAATACACGATTAGTTGTGAAAATCACACGGTATTATTAACTCTCATCCGTACTTCGTGTCGATTTGAAAAAACACGATATTATTTCGTTATTTGTAAAAAATTAATCCGAGGATTTTTTATTTTCTTAATACGAAACGTTTAATATTTCTAATGATAAAAATATGTAACAGAAAAGACGTCAATCTAATACATTACATTTTATTAGATCCTTTGTATTGAACAATCTCTTCAGATTACAATTAAATATTTATATCTTTGATCAAAATATGCGAATCAAAATTCAATATCTTGGAAAAACTCGAGTAATCTAAAATATATTTATCTCTTTATTTTCAACAAACTAATTGATAAAATTAATCGCTCGTATTTTCATTTCGATGTTTTAGGTAGAGAAAATTAGGGACGGATGAGGGTTAATCAACCTACCCTCGATCACGAGAGAAAACAAGATTGAAATTTCTGAAAGCATCGTTCAAAGGACTCACCCCGTGTTGGACGCTGTAGCGACATCTGCCAGCGTGGCCGGAACACAGGCACCTTCCGCCGACGTTGATCTCCTTTATCGAGTAGAAAGCGCGCCTTTTGTCACCGATCGTCTCCCCGTTACGTCGAACACCCTGAAGACGAAGCCGCACGTATCTCGCCTGCGTGAATTCCTGTAGGGTCGTGCTGTGATTCAGGGCACCGGGTCTACCGTTCACCAGATGGGTATGGATCTAAAGAAATCGTTTGCTCGTTTTATTATCGGAGGGGATTGCAAAATTTATGATCGCGTATCGCGTTCGAGGCAAGAGAAACGTTCGAACGCGGGTGGAATAAATCGCGTGGAATAGGGTGAAAAAAATCTTCGCGAAAAAGAACAGAGACATGAGAAAGTGTAGGCGCGTCTATTCCCTGAAATCTTCGTGTAATTGTTCCGTATTAGGAGCCGCGGGCTGCCATTTACGGGGACCGCGTTTTCTACTTAACGCGCGGCACCATTCGCCAATGATTTACTCCCTCGATTCCATCCTTCTCCTCGATTTAATGCCATCGCGGACACGAACCTTTTCTATCTCTTATATTATCGATCCGCGTGTCGCTTTACGTCCATTCCCTTCGCAGGGACGAATAAGATGTCTCTGTTCTTTCGATACAATTCGTTTCGAAAATTGGAAATTATTCATTCTTGAATATGGAAAATGAATGGAGAGCAACATTGTCTTTCCACCTATGCAGGATTAATTTTATAAGTAAAACAAAATGATTTCTCCTTCGAAACCACATTTATATAAAATTGAAATTTCGTTAGCGACGAAGAAATGATTTCCACGACATCTCTCTTCATCACCGTTTCTTCTAAAGTCGTCCGTGTTCACTTTTTACTTAAACTGAAAAATCATATCGCCACCCCGTTCCAATCCGTGACGCGTACACGACACCGGTTCCCTTCTCCCGATTTTTTCCCGCCCGGCTCCGTGGCGCGCCGTACAGAAGCGTAAAAGCTGGCAATCCCCCTCCCTCCCACCCCCCGTCCCGATAGGAGTGCGTACGTGATAGCTCCATATAAGGTGTGCCTACGCCATACATGGCCGGAATGTAGGGATCGCCGTTTTTGTATCACCGATTCCTTCTCCTTTTCTCTCCACCTCCTCTCTTTCCACCATCGATCCGCCCGCCCCCTCTCTCCTCGTCTCGTCCAGTTTACACAAAACCGATCTCGTGCGCGCCTGCCTCGCGCACGGCCATAAGCTCTAATTATCCTCTCCGCTCTTCCGAGAACCCCGTCAATTCCCCTCCCGGCTATCCGATGCTCCACGCGTTTTTCGTTATAAATTTTCAGTTCTGCGAGACAATTGCGAGATTTGAAAGGGAGGAGGGAGAAAATGGAGAGGGTGTATAGAGTCCCGTTAGTAAGCAGAGATTCTAAATTTGAGATTCTCTCTCTCTAGATTTAAAGAATAAATTAAATTGGAAATTGAATTATACGGAGATACGAGGATAAAGATTTATACGTGTACGTTTATTAAATATATATATATATATAGAAAGAAGGATCTATAAGGATTCGATCGAAGACGTTCTAACCAGTTTCGTCGAAAGAGCGAGAAATAAATTATCACTGGGGCAACGATCCCCGCTAACGATCGTAAATTTTTTCTGAAGAGAGAGAGAGAGATTCGTTTCAATCACGGTGAAAATCACTCTATAACTCAAGCTGGAGCTGGATACGGAGGGGAAAAAGTTGGGTTGGCGAGAGGAAATACCTTGGGAGAGACTTCCGCCTAGCGAGTTATCCAGCGCGAGTATCAACAGCTCGGCAAAGCGTCGGCCGACTAATCGTCCAATCGTATAATTACACCGACGATCGCTCGAGACAAACGATAATTAATCGCCTCGTCCTGGACGACTAATCAGAAACGGGTCGGGGAAGAAAGTGACTCGATATTCTCCAAAGTTCTCCACCAATCTACTTAAACATTACTATGTTTATTAGGCAAGTTTTCTTTTCTAGATTTTCTAAAAATTTAACAAATTTATTATAGCAATATTTATTAAACATTCTTTAAAATTATTGGAAGGTGGATATATTAAAAATTTAGCACAAGATCAACGTTCTTTTTTCTATGAAATTAACCTCACCTCTCCGTTTTCCATAGGTGTCTGTCTGGAATAGACGCTGGTGCATATCACGTCGTCGTCACCGATGAAAATGGGTTTCCCCGTCACTGGAGGGACGGAGTAACGCGTCCAACATTCTTCGTCGCTGGGCGCGTAATACTGCCACGGCTGGAAATTTTCCCCGTCCACAGATTTCTCCAAAATCCACGCGGCCGGCCTCGGTGAATTCGCCGCCTTCACTATCACGTATTCTATTTGATACACCTGGAGAGGAAGGGAACGTATCTCATTAATAAAATTCTATAACGATGAATCTTGTCTCGGTCTTATACAGGTATGATAAATTTCATTTCTCAGTTCTCCGGCCTTCCAGGAAGTAACAATTAGGAAAATATTTGAACGCGCGGGTAATTTTCAAGGTATATAAAGGGGGTCGATTCGTTCATCTTCGCGACACGCGAGAAGGAGAAATATTCCGATCATCCGACGCGATGTCTTGTAAAAGGATCGGCCAAGGCGGTGCGCAAGACGCCTACGATACCTGGGGCCATTTTGTTCCGTGCGTGCAATAGTGGAAAGCGAGATAGAGGACAGGGAGAGATTCATAGATATCCTGCAGTTTGCCAGAAATCCCCCGCGGTGTACGTTGAATTTTCTGAAACCGGATAATTAATTCCAACCACGCACAAATCGTATGGAATAATTCACCGGCTGGATTACACACAATCCATCCGACTTTTACCGACGTTTCTCCCGCCGCGCCAACAAATAATCCAACGTTCCGTCCTTTAATGCCCGAGATTTACGCTACTTCTCGCTAGAAAACTTCTTGCTTCTTGCGCAATCGAATGAAATTCATTTCTCAACGACGAGTTAAATCGATATCAATTCTTCAACATTTCTCGATATACAAATTCATTTAATCTCGTTTCACGTAGAAAAAAGAACTCGATCCGAAGAGAATCAATCTCTTTATCGCATCGTCTCGACAGAAAAATGAACGCGGCCATCCAACATTTTTCTTTTAATAATTTGTCGAACGGTGGTGCGCAAGCAACTCACGGAGTGCTATCATCCCGAACGGTCGGCGTCGGTCGTGGACGTGGCCGCGTCACAGGAGAGACACGCGTCGCCCTGTTCCGTCGAGTTAACAAGACAGGAGGAGTCCCTCATTCTCTCTGCTACGGGCCCGTCGTCTTTGTCGTTGTCGTTGTCCCCGTTGCGTGTCGTCGTTACGCGGCCATTGTGAGGCCCAGACCGACGCCCACTTTCGGACCATAAAGACAGATCGCATGCCCGCGATACCGCCGGGGCCCGCTTCCTTCTAAGGACTTCGCTCTGAAACGCTCGAATCCGCAGGAAACGGACGTTCAATTATCCGATCCTCTTGCTTGCTCGAGCCCCGAGTATGTAGATGCCCCGGAATCGACTAGTCGAATCGTGCAAATCCGCCTCGTTAATATCAAGGATGAATCTGTTTTCGTTCCAACTCGTTCGCCCGACTTTCTTCCCCCCCACTGTTATTGTTTTCTTATTCTCGAATACAAAGCGACGACATTTAGATACTCGTACTCTTTGTCGAACGCTTTGTTGACAATCTCGCACGCTACATACAAGAGTTGTGTAACTCGAATATTCAAAATCGTAAAAATTATTTCTCATTTTATGAAGTTTATCCAAGAGTGGAAATATTTTCGAAACTTATTAATTATTTTGATATAATGTTGATTATTTATCTAGGGTGTCTAGATTATTCGTGCGAATAATTATAATTAGATTATGAGAAATAACAAGAATTTTTATATATACTATTGATATGTTAAAGTATTCTGGATTCTGTGTACGCTAATGCATCGAAGTTTAGATTAATATATGCGATAAATACTATATGTGGAAACAAAAATGTGTGTAAAAATAAGCATTTCTTTTCAAATTAATCAATCAGATTCGCATTCCTTTCGCGAGACTTTTTTCCATCAATGAACAGTACTTCATTGATAAATGTATTGCTCTTGGTGCTATCGAAATCTGTTCTTCCATTTGAGAATTTTTCGATTAATAAAATACAGATATCCCTGCTATTTTATATAAATATATCTCGAATCTTAATTCGTATATTTATATTGCACGTTTTATTTTAATACAGATCGATACGATCAAACGAAAAGTTTCGTTTTTAAAATTGGTTCTTCACTCTCTCACAATCCAATTGTTTGGATATAAAAACATGTATATCCGTGTGAAGGAAGGAGAGTGAAATAATTACAACGATTCATGGATTTTCACGTGCCGAAAGCATCGATATAAAAAGAAAAATGGAAATAAGCCTCTCTTTCATGTTGGAAAGCCGGGCACGTATGGGGCAAAAAGTGATCGCAAGTATCACGGTCATCGAGGCGAAATAACAGTTGGCCGTTTAATAAAGCGAGGAGACGTATCAATCAAAGGGCTGTCACGTCTTCGAAAATCGTCGCTTTTTAATCATCCATTTACGATTTCCAGACTCGTGCTCGATATTTACTCGACACGAGGTTGTCGTGCGCCCGAATCGAAACCTCGAGAAGAGGACGGAAGACAAAAGTAGAGGAGGGAAGGTAGTAATAACGCGGCAACCACACGCAGCGTGCAAACGTTCCAAAGGCTAAATATTTACACTGGGTGCACGTGTTCGTCTCCTTCTTCAACTCTGCATATCAGCATCGCGTGTCTCGTCATGGGATAGGTCGTGTTCATTCGGAGTTCAAGGTTGATCCCTTCTTCTTCGTGGCAGGCGCATATATACATATATTGAATTCTCTTCGCAGCGTGATGGACATCGATGAACGAAAGGTAAACAAGCATGGTTTTCTACCGCCGTGTGTTATGTTTCGACGAGAATGGAACATTGTTTGGTGTTTGATTTCGTGTTCGTGGTTATTTTTAACCACGGTGCATTCAAGTGATGCGAGAAATGGGCTCTTAAGAATCTTTTGATGGATAGGTATCCAAATCGTTCGATGAACAGATAAATAACAAAAGGATTGAAGGATTTATTATTGCGAATGGACGATTGTATTACGTAAGAGTATAAGAAAATTTTATATCATAAAAAAAAGATGGTTTTACACAAATAGCGTCAAGTAATCTTCTATCATTTTCTTCAAAATTTTCCAAAATTGAACAGAATAGAAAGAGAAATTTACGAGTGAATTAAATTTGATATTTTGGATAGAAATAGAACATTGTTCGCCGTTTTATCGATAGTTTTTTTCATTTTAACGTGAACGAATAAAAATTATATAAAATTCTCACAAGCGAGATACGATAATTATATTTATCATTTTGAAAGAAAGAAGAAAAATGAAAGAATACTTGCTAATTTCTTTCGGAAGAAGAAGAAGAATTTATCGAGAATGGAGGATACAAGACTTGGAATATAAAGTCATCGAGTAATGGCGTTAATTTTTAACGGATCGTGTGAAAAAAGTGTTTGGAACCGGTCTTCTCGGTTCAAGGGCCAGAAGCGTTTATACCTCAGAGTAAATAGTAGACTCGATTGGATGACCCTGCAAGAAAACACGTGAAGAGCAGCACTCGACGCACCTGATCCAACGCGATCTTTACACAATATCGCGAAAACTTCGACCGCGCTCAGCTTCGTAAGTAGAAATTGCTTATTCTCGTCCGGATAAGTACCAAGTAATCTTCTATCATTTTCTTCAAATTTCTTTAAAAAAAATTGAACGCGCAAATAACGATCTACATTAAATTTAAAAAGAGCGAAAATTGCGAGCGAATTAAATTCGATTTATATACATTTCATCATTCGATCTAATCTCAAATTTATAAAATCTTGAACACGCACCAGAGAAAAAAAGTGGCGGAGGAGGGAGAGAGAAATTTAAAAAGAGCGAAAATTGCGAGCGAATTAAATTCGATTTATACACATTTCATCATTCGATCTAATCTCAAATTTATAAAATCTTGAACACGCACTGTGGTGAGAGAAAAAAAGTGGCGGAGGAGGGAGAGAGAAATTTAAAAAGAGCGAAAATTGCGAGCGAATTAAACTCGATTTATATACATTTCATCGTGACGTTCGATCTAATCTCAAATTTATAAAATCTTGAACCGTGGTGGGAGAAAAAAAGTGGCGGAGGGGGGAGAGAGAAACGTTGCGAGTCGGTTCGAAGAAAATGAAAAGTGAGCACGACCGCAACCGTCACGCTCGATCTCGCTCCAAACAGCCGAGAAACACGATTTTTTTGCAACGGAGGGGCAGAGCGCGAGAGTGGGCCGTGAAGAAGAAGCGGGCATCGCGTCGAGGGGGGAAGGCTCCCACGATCGGGTCGGCGACTAGTCGCCTCGGTTCGAGCACATCCACGCAGCCTTGTAAGGATGCGGCCGGTATTAGCATCGAATGACAGAAATGGCTTTATAGTGGAAGCTCGGCGGACGAAGAAAGTCAATAATGATCGGATCGACGTTCGGTCGCCGATCCCTTAGCCAAGAATGCGTGTAGATCGAGCCAGATTGCTGTTGTAATGGAACAGATTTTATCGTCCGTTTGTACAGGATGTATAGTAAGCTGTGTCGGGATCGAAACGGTTGGGTGTTTCGATCCGATGTGAATTTCGATTTTTTTTTCTTCTCTCTTTTTATTTAATCCTCCGTTTAATTTATCTTAAGTCGTATTATTCACTGGCAAAAAATCGGTTCAACAACTCGGTTCCGTAATCGGAATTACTGCTCGCGCCGCTTTGAACGACCGCTTTGCAATTTCGTCGGTAGCCGATCCGGAGAACCGCCGCATCATCATTCCGGTGCTATTCATCCCCTCTTCCTACACCCCTCCTCTACACTACTTTTGTTTTCGCGCGTCGGATGATATAACGCCAAAGTAAATTGCGCGCTCTATTCTCGGTGTAGGGCAGATATTCTGAATACACGAGCAATCGCTATTTTCCGACCGAGAGCGAGCGTTAAGCGTGTATACAGGAACGAGTAAAAAGTCCTGTGGCGATAATGGACTGGCAATTTTCACACGGGAAACTTTCGCGCGAGATACTTGCCAACTATTACAACTGTTATAACTCGTGTGCCTATAATTTATAAACAATTATCACTCTCTATTTATCTTTTTTCTTTAAATCCAAGACTTTGAACACACTTTTGTCCAATTTTCGTAATTTCGAATTAAAAAAAAAATTGTCACGCTTTCGCAGGAGATTAAGAAAAGCAAGAAATAAACAGGCGTGTATGGTCAAGTAGAATTTCGATTTATCACGAAAGCGCAGCATCTGAAAAAGGCTTTTTCTCGGATGTTGTCACAACGGATTCC
Organism: Apis mellifera; assembly: GCF_003254395.2. NCBI lineage: Eukaryota > Metazoa > Arthropoda > Insecta > Hymenoptera > Apidae > Apis > Apis mellifera. The sequence goes on from NC_037638.1 coordinate 25,570,596, forward strand.
ACGGAACCCGGCTCGTCCAAGAATTCTAATAACGACAAACGTCGCCCTTTCTTCGATGAAAACCTCTCCGACCCTGAGGAACGAGTCCCCGGCCACGCAAAGAGGAGCACTTCAAGCCTTACCGGCTCCAGGAACCGTCTCAGCTCCGGTAAACTTTCTTGCCGCTCGTACCTCGGCGCACCCCATTTACGGAGCTTGCAAGATAGCGCACAATGCCAATTTATTAGTGGTGCCCCTTAGCCTCGCTTCAGCGGGGGTCTCGCGTCTCGCCCATAAAGGGATGCCCGACACCGTGACTCGTGAGAAACATTGGCAACGATACCACGTACTTTACCACGCTCCATTTGTTCCGACTTTCGAAAATCTCTACTTTTTGCACAGCGCTCCTGAGAAACAAATATTCCTCCTCCAGGAGATTTTTCTCTCTCGTTTCTTTTTTTTTTTTTTTTTTTTTTTTTACACTGAATCGTATATCTTAATACGTGCGTATCATTTACCGGCAGCCGATCAACAGGCTTTATACCGACCGGGTTTATTGACCGATAATTTATATATCGGCGTTTCGGTTATCGATCAACAAATTTTTTAAATTTATTGTAAAAGTGGTAATGGAAAAATTGTCAAACGCATTTTTCGATGTTATAATATTTCGAACAATATTTTATTAGTTTTCTTTCCAAAAATGAATCGAACGAAACGGACGATGAGATCGAAGTATTTTTGGATCATTTGTCGGAGCATTTCTAATCGATAACAATGACGAGAGAAATTGAAACTGATAATAGAAAAAGTTTTCACTTTCCTCCTCCGGAAACGGTGCAACACTCGAAATGAAAAGATTACGATCTCGAACCCTTTCACCGGTCACATCGCGATGCAAATAGTAGCGGTGGTAAACGATGGCATACACAATGGCTTATTGTCGGCGACACGTGCGAAAAGCTCGCGTGGAGACACGCGTATAAAGTCGCGTACAGAGGTGTCGTTTCTCGAGATCCTATCGCGGATAACAACGCGACGCGAGATCTGTTTACGATACAACCTCCACTAGACCTTCTTCTTCTTCTTCTTCTTCTTCTTCTTCTTCTTCTTCTTCTTCTTCCACGTCGTTCGCGGAACGGAGTCTGAGGAAGTGTTCATTTCGAGCGACGGTGTACATCGAAATTGAAAATTCATCTTGGACATTTAAGTCAAATTAAATTTAATTTCGTAAAAGTTATACCGATGTTTTCGCAATAACGGGCGTAAAAATTCGATTACAATGCGAAAAGAAAAAGAGAGAGAGAGATGGGATCGAACCACAAGATCCCGTAACCCTATATTCAACCAGAAATCCTCGTCGTCGAAACTGACGTCTAGCCGACACGAGTCTCATAATCGGATTATGTCGTCTCGCGTTACCTTAAATCCATCTGCAATTAATACGTCCACCTTCCATTTGGTAACACGATACCACGATCTAAGTATGCTTGTTTCACGCGCACGTATGCTATATGGGGCCTAGGGGAATCGAAAGGTGGTAGCCGCGATATGACACCCTATCAAAATAAAGTGTACAACAGGTAAACATAATACGCGAAGACTGGTCGAAGAACCACCACCGTTTTCACTTCCATTACAATTAGAAACTCATTAAGGATTTCTAACGACCTTCCAATAAAAAACGGATTTAAATTGAAAATTAATCATTAGAAATAGATCTTCTATCTCAGCATTATTGAACGAAATTTTCTATTCCATTGTAAAAAAAAAAATTGTACTCGTTATTTCGTAATTTTAAAGATTGTTCCTTTTTCTTACACAACGAAAATCAAATCCAAAATATATTTTCGATTTTTTGTTCCGCCAACGGGAGGATATTCATTGTCCTCCAAAATTTGTCAAACGTTTCCAAGCGTCTACAAGTACAAAGTGTGCTCGAGAGGAGACAGTTACCCGACATCCACGGTCGAGGACCGAGCGTTGAAAATCGAGAAGCGGACTCCGCGCGGTCTGCCGCGGAGATTCCACACGTCCCTTCCTCCTGGTCCCTTGCCAAACGTGATCTTGGCTTGGACCAACCCCGTTTCGCGATGGCACCATTGCCAAAATTCGCGTGAACCGTGAAAACGCGCAGGTTAACTGGAAATCCGCGCGTGTAGTGGATATATATATATATATATATATATATATATATATATATATATATATATATATATATATATATATATAGCGGGATATATATCGGTGTTGGCGAAATTAGTCTGGGACACGAGGAAGCGCGCTCGAATCCGATATAAACTTCCGCCGAATGAGGAGGCCAAACGGCGGACCCATACTTAGAGATCATTAATCTTTCCCCGTGCACCTTTGAGCGCGTGCACTCGTGGCGAACTGGTGTAGAACGTGTTACGTATTACCGCTTCCGGTCCCACTCCTCGTTTCATTTTTATTTCGTTTGCTCTTCCTCTCTCGTTTGCGATCCACGTCGATGTATCGAAAATTAAATCCACAATTTAATTCCTTCCTTCATCGTAATAAATTATACTTTCGTCTCTGGCAAATGTTAAAATCTTTTCGTATATATGTATTCCATGTATGCTTATTATCGGCTCGTTAAAATTCAATATGTTTAATAACATCTCATTGCACCGCTAATCTTCTTTGTAAATACCGCGGTTGAATTGAACTTTTGCCGAACGATCGAAAAATCATTGGTATCAAATATACGAGGCAGGCTGGGCGTAAAAAAATTTGCGAAAGGATCGTTTACATCGCTAATTACGAATCGTGACGTTGCCCAATTTATGTTTCTACGTATCGTGCGCGATCCCCGAAGAGGATGCACGCTCTTTTCCCACCCATTTCACGGCCTTTGATTCGTTACCGACCGAATCGTCCTCGTCGGCCGAGAAAGTCCTAAGGAACTCCGTATTATCGCTTTTGGTTTTGGGTGGTCCTCGATCGTCGATTTTATTCGATTCGCTTTCACGAGAAGGGGAGGAGGAAATATCTTCTCTCGAAGAATCCAATTTCAATTCGAGATTTAGAAATCTTATAAATTATTTGAATTAAGAAACGAGGCATTACACGACGTCGCAACGATTTTTTCTAAAAGAGAATCGCGAGAATCCGAATCGATCTTTTCGCGCCGAAATCAGCATCTCAAGAAGCATCCATGAAGAGGAGAGGTCTCTCTCCCATGGATCTCGAACCGTTCACCTTTTTTTCTCCTCTCTCTCTCTCTCTCTTTCTCGAGGGACCACGTATACTTGTACGTACGATCGGCTACGTGCGCCCGAGGAGCCGAAAGTATGCAGGTACCGTGTACAACCTGCGCGGGTAAATACCTGCTCCAGTATATACCTGCGGCGCGACATAAGCCCTCCTCCATAAACGGCTCGCTATTGCATTCGTTCTTTCTCCGTTCTGTTCCTTGCATCCTTGCCGCGAACGATCACGCCTCGAATCGAAAGGTAAACGAACAACTCCTTGGATAACGGCCGCCGATATGCCGGTTAACCGCGAGTGAATCCTTCTTTTTTTTTTTTATCATTCGTTGTTTATTTCGTAACGTTGGGGGGAGGGAGAGGGAGACGTTTAAACTGGTGATGATGATGATGCGAAGGTGGAAAGAGGGAAGGTAGAAATATCTCAAGTATAGCGTTGGAAAGATTGGACATCCGCGTGAAATGATATAAGAAGAGTTAATTTTTTTCGTATATTAAAATATACAAATATAAAATTATGATACATATTTGCCAATGTAATAGGGAATTTGGAAGAACGAAGCAAATCTCTATTTGAATATATATTTTTTTAATCATATTTATAGGAAGTTGATTTTGCATAAATATCCCGACAATTGTATGACAATAAAATTTGAAAGTTTTCGTGTCATTAAAGTAAAAGTTCAACTAACAAATTGTGTTATCAAAAGCACCGATAATTTTACGTAGACAATGCTTATACATATATGGAGTAATTTTTTGATAGAATATCGAGGAAACGAATTTAAAATATTATTTTTTAAATATAATTTCGCAATGAGATCGAACAATTAACAATTATAATAATTGTTATCCTGCCATGAAAAAATAAAAAAATAATAGGAAAAATTTGATTCGTTCAAAGATAAATCGCTCACGATTCTTCATTCAAAGTTTTTCAATAGAATAACGTTTATCGTTTCCGATATCGTGAAGCACGTTTAAAAAACGAAAGCCTTGATCCATACGCGCGGATTACAAGGAGGAGCATCGTTTGGAAAGCGTAACACGTGCGGCGGAGCACGAAAGCTCGATCGGTCTCGGCCGATTAAAGGGCGAGCGAGCTGAAACGTCAGGTGAAATAATCGGCTCGTCGTGACGTCGCGCTCTCGCCTTCCCCCCCTCACGTGCCCCAATGCAATTATTTAATGCAACGTCCAGGCCGCCCTCCCTGTGCACGTGCATTTCGCCCGTTGCGCGCGTACACGTTTAAAAATAACCAGAAGCCGTGCGGCACGGGCTTAATTGCCGTGAACCCGCCTCGATCGTGTGTACATGCGCCACGTAGCAGGGACAGATCACGTTAAACGCGGGGAACGATGGAAAATTGCGCACCGTTTTAACGCCCTTCCAACACGCGTGAACGAACTTCGCGCTATACTGTAGTAGGGAGAAATCGAAGAGAATTTCCGCCATTTCGATTTTTCCTGTCCCGATAATAAAGGAAAATGGAGAGGATATCCTTATCGATTTTTTCTTTTTTCTTCTTTATGAATTTAGAAAGTTTACGAATTTGCAATTGGATACGTGGGTCACGATTTTTTTTCCTTTTACAAGTTGCATTTGCGGTTTTTCGTCCCTCGTCGATCAATCCCGCTTGCATAACTGTACTTTCGAAATATCGTGTTTTTTCCGTCGTAATGATCTCGCACGCTATACGTATTGTGTGTCGTGTATCTTTTTTCGTGTGTTCCCATCGACGTGCCACTTACGATTCGGAAAGAATGAAGAGCGTGGTCGCCGTTATTCTCAGAATTTATCCTCAAACGTTAAATATACGTGCATCGTGTAATAAAATCTGGAAACACGGCGTTTTCCATCATCAAGACTCGAGTATCAGTTCTGGCCGATTCATCATCGTCGGTCCGTTTTCACCGTCGGACAACTTTTCAACCGGTCACGATCCTCGCGTTTTCACGTCCTCGCGACCTCGTCCACATAAACAATCCTAATATCCGTTATAAATCAGCACAACGATGCGCACAACAACCACACAACAAGCAGTGTAAAACTTCCCCTTTATCGCTTTACTCCGACGTATTCCTCTCGGATCGAAGGATTTTATCACTTTTCTCTGCGTTATATCCCGACTACAACTCGTAGATATTATTTTTTCCCAACTCTGGCAGCTTTCTAAACCACTCTTCGGGTGAAAAGCGCGCGTCCAAAGTGACGGTTGGGCCGCTACCTGGAAAATGGCTTCCCTCTGTTCCATTATTATTACGAGAAGAAGCGTACGGTCGTCGAACAGGAATTTATGACGCGCCTCGAACGCGCTAATTGGACAGCTGTTACCGGTCGCAAGCAACCAACGCTTTGAACTTTTACAACTGGCCGGGTGACCGACAAATTTTTCTCGATACCTCGAACCACCGCGTCGGGGTTAATCGAACGTGAAACTGTTGTTTCCACCTGCTTGTTGAAAATGGACTTAAGTTAATATTTCCTTATTTATCCCTGTTCCTTTCTTCTTTTTAGAATTTTCAATTGGGAAGAAGAAGGGATTAAAATTTTTCATAGTGATCGAATTCTCGATCTATTTGTAAATTGGCGAGTTCGATCCAGATAAATTAATTATCACATCCACGAATCATATCGCGCGGGAATCAATGGAAAAAGTTTGGAGTATTTATGGAAGCCGTCGAAATTGGAACGCATGATCCGATTTCACGATTTATATCTTTCTTCCTATTGAAAAATCGATAGGAATTGGACGGATTTCTTCCGTGTTTCTTCTCATTTCCTCCTATTCTTGCAGAGAAGGGGCCTAACGGAACGATAATATCATTCGGGGCTCCGAAATATCTTAATAACGAGTTGTGCCGTTCGACCGTGGCTCGAGATAATAATTCACACCGGTGCTCTCCCGCGTGCACCGCGGATAGGGAGGAGGGAAGAGAGGGGCAACGACGGAAGGGAATATAGTCGGCGAGAAAGAAGTGGAATAAAAAGTGGAGGGGATATAAATCGGGGGAGGAGGGATGAGAAGAGGGACGGCGAAAGAATGCGCGTGGAATGTAAACGAAGTGGAAGAATCGCATCTCGAAACGGACGATTCCTCCTTTAATTTTTAACTCCCTCCCTCCCTCTTTTTCTTCGTCTTATTCAATCCATCTGCATCTGGAATGAGAACGATCCGTAAGATTATAATAAATATAGGAATAGAATAGAACAAGAGACAGAGAGAGAATTAAGGATTGGAGCAAAGAAAAGGAAAAAACATTGTATGAAAACCAAGATATTAAAGAGCGAAGTAAACGGTAGAAGAAGAAGAAGAAAAAAAAGAAAGAAAGAAAGAAGAGAAGGGAGCGAGAATGGTAAGGTAAAGGCGCGAATGAGGGCGAGGCAGTGGAAGAAAAAAAAGCAGGTAAGAGGTACAAAGTGAGGATAAAAGAAGGAAAGGGGAGGGGAAAGGAGGGAAGAAAGACGGAGGAATAAAAGGAGTTGAGTGGATGGAGAGAAAGAAAGAAAGCAAGGGAAGAAGAGGAGCGCGGTGGTTGGCGGAGAAGGTGCACGGGAGGGGAATCACCTGTGCGGCGAAACAGAGCAAAAAGATGGCGCGGTGATGCGCCAAGGTTCAGCACCGCGGCCTGTAATTATCGCCACTGGCCGTGGGAATTGAATTACGAGGTAAATTCGTAACGTGGCACGGCGTGTCCGCCGCGAAATCAAAGAGCCGCCTCTCGCCGGATCTCTTAAATCGTTTCGTAAAAACTCCCTTCTTCCGACTCGATCCTCGACCGACACACTTTCAAATCCTCTTCCCGTTTACTTTCTTCTTATTAACGACCCAACGGATCGAGACTCGCAAGATGATTTATTCGAAACGGGGATACGAAAAATTAAGAAATAACAGGTTTATTTGGCTAGACTAGTTTCGAATCGTTTCAACACCTTGAAAAATAAAAATATCCTGATTTACGTGAAATAACATTTTGCCTGTTTATCGTTTCTTTAAGATGTATATATGTTAATCGTGAGAAGGAAAAGAACATATTTACACACATTTTATCCAAATAATAAGCATCGAAGAGAGTTAGAAAGATTAATAAAAGGTACAATGCAGCGTTGAAAGGGTTAACCGAAAGGTAGAAAAATCTTGTACATAATGAATTCGAGGAAGGATGGCTGGGATATCCACGGGGGTTAAAACGCCGCTAAAAATTCATAAGACCGGAGGGGGAGGATGGAGGACGGGGGACCAGTTCCCCCCCAGTTCGAGTATCACACTCGGCGGCGGACGCGATTCGCACGGGGCCCGCGATCTCCGATAAAGGAGGGTTCCTCGTGTTACAGGCCGCATCATCCGCTCGAGAAAAGGAACAAACCTAACTTACTCGAGAACCGATCTTCTCTGCCCTCGAGGGTATTATTTACGCGACCTCGTCTTCCTCCATTCTTCTCCACGGTCGAACGAGAGATGATTCATTCAGCGGTTGGAAGAGCGACCGGTCAGGGCCTCTTCAGGAACGCACCAGCCATCTTACGGCCACCGCGACTCGACTCGTTAATCCACCAACAATGAGAGATTTCGATCGTCCATCATATCTCATACTCTTCTCCTCTTTTTACATCCATCGTCGATCCTTCGTTGCGATCAAAAATTAACGTTTAATTAACGTCGTTGCGGCCAAGTTTTATAAAGTAATATATGTAAATGAGAGTAATAAATATACTTTTATTATATACTTTTAACATTAGCTAAGTAAAAGTATCATCGAAATATTGAACGTATATTTGAATATAATTAATTTGAGTGTACAAATTCTACGATGGATCTACGAGTGTAATCAAGATTTTGTTTCTTCCCTCCCCGATTTTTCGACCATCATTTGTCTAATAATTGCGTAACACGTTTCCAGCCGGTCGGGTTGTTCGAGGAGGCATATTTGGATATAATTAATTTCAATGTACAAATTCTACGATGGATCTACTAGAGTGTAATCAAGATTTTGTTTCTTCCCTACCCGATTTTTCGACCATCATTTGTCTAATAATTGCGTAACACGTTTCCAGCCGGTCGGGTTGTTCGAGGAGGCATAATAGGCAGCCCATCAACACGGCCATTTTAGGTAGGAACAAATTAATTTATTTCGCCGACCGTGTCCGCGTGGGCGTCGATCTCTCGTTGTGTACCCTCGTGCCAATCAGAAGCGCAAACAGAAGTTAAATTTAAAATGAGCCAGCGACTCGAGCGAAATGCGCGGAATGCCAGGCGCCCCGCGAATATATTAAGCGTTGTTCGTCGCCGCTTTTACGAAAGAAAATGGTGTCACGTCGCCCGATTAATCGCGATACTAATTGCGCGAATCTGGCCTGAAAGTTAATTCGTTCGTATATTGTGAGAAAAATTGAGTAGAAGTTTGGTGTGAAATCGTAAATATATTTGGCAAATGAAAGATTAGAAATTGAAAAGATAAAAGGTAATTATTTACAGGAAAGATTAGCACTTTTCGATGACATTATGTTTTTTCTTTACTAGTTATACATTTTATTAGATTGGATTAAAAGGACTAATTTGAAGCTGAATGCTGAAAGTTTGATTGAATTTAGATGAAATTAAACTTGGAATTATCGTGAATTAATTGATACCAAACGAAAATTTATAAACCTACTTTGATTTATATCAAGTTTGCTCTTATTTATTAATCTAACTAATCTTAACCTGATCGAACTATTTCAAAAAAATATTTTTGTGAATGAATAACTTTCAAATCAAGTAGAATCCGCAACATTATATTAAAAAATTATCGAGATTCTCTGAATAATAAAAATCTTCACATTATCTAGATCGAGAAAAATTACTACGAATCCCAATAAAGTTTTTCTAGTTCGTGTTCTCGTTTCGTTAATGAAACATATAATTGAAAATCGTTGGAATATTATATATCCGTGGCCGATCCGTGGAAAAATAAGTTTTGATAAGAACTCGAACGGAGGAGAGACAATGATACGAATGTCGATTCGACGTTGGCTCGTGACCAGACGAAAGAAAACAATCGGGAACACATGCGACGACCGCTCGTAAAATTAATAAGCGCAATGAACGTTAACGAGGACCATAAATATGGCCACCGCGGCCTGCTTATCCGCCTGATTATTAGCATAATCACTCCTGATACCCGTGGACCGTAATTTAAAAAATATCTTGGTGTACACGGCCGTTTTACAAAGGGCCTGACAGGGTCCGTAGCTCGAAAGTTCGATGCTTGGATGATATATGGCAATCCCCCTCCCCCCCTCCCTCTCCCTCTCTCTCTCTCCGTTCTCTATTTTTTAATATTCAATACCCGTTGTAACGTGAAATAGCCAATTTATTTAGCCGGGTTTTAGATTGAAATTTTTCGATCGTTATCAAAAATGTTTTATGAATTTGGTGAATTAACGACGAAGAACATCGTTAATGAATATTTATAAACACGTATCGTTACTTACATCTCCAATAAATAATTTTTATCATTCCCATCTATCGTATCCATTATAATTTTCGCGATTAATTGAAAAAAACAAATAATCATCGTCGCAAACTAGTATAAAATTATTCATTAGTAATTCCATATTACGACTGTATTAATAACAAATACGATTTCACTACATATATATCGTGTTAAAACCACTCGTTAACGAAGCACGTTGATTAATTATTATTATACCGAGAGGATCACCTTTCACAGTTCCGCGATTGTTCGTCAAAGATATCTCTCCTCCGTGAAGGGATTAGCTTTGGCAATCGGTATCCAATTAGAGGCCGAGCCACTAATTACTTGCCAAGATTTCGTCTACCTTGACGTGTCCATTATTACTCCACTCAATGTTTATCCTCGTTATTATTTATAATACAACGATAATTGTAATCGATAATTATTAATTGGACTTGCAATAAACGATCATTTCGAACTGATCGCAAGGAAAAATCCCCTATATTCTAATTTGCATAAGAGAATCCGGCTCTTGCGTGGCCATTGTCACGGAAGCGGGACGAGTCATCGCAAACTCGAACTCGATGCCAACTTGCTCTAACGACTTCGAGAATATCTTTCGTTTCGTCAACATTGTATCTTAATAGTCGCGCTATAAATTCTATTCCCCGAATACGTTCCCATAAATTCCGAAAATTCGTAAACGTAACTTCTCTATTAATTTTTGTCTCGAATATATATATATATATAAAAGAAAAAGAAAAATTTTCTTCTCAAGAGAATCAACATTCCTTTAATTCTCACTTTCTCGACCCTTCTCTCATCGTCCTTATTACCAAACAGAGGAGGAGAAGGTTTGCGCCGCTCGTTAAAACGTTTTTCGCCCGCCAATTTGCTCTTGGGGTCCCCAGGTATATGTATATATATATATATATATACCCGACTTTGCTCGCTGCACGCGAAATTCCGAGAAAGGGGCCAGAAAGTACCCACGGTCTCTCCTCTAGTCCTCCCTCCTATCCATCCATCTCCTTTCCTCCCTCTTCCATTCCATTCCTTGCAAGGGCATAAATTCGTAAATAAAGAGAGGAGTCGGAGGGCACAATGCGAGAAACGAGGGCTAACGAGGGAAGGGGGAGGGGAAAAGCGACTTTACGATTTTTTCGGAAGGGAAGGACGGAGAGAAGGGACTTGTTGCCGGCACACAACACTACAAGGCGACCCTTTAACGTGGCCGAGCAACGTGAAAGGGCACTAGAGTTTAGAAGAGAGAAAGAAAGGGGAGGAGAGGGTGGATAAATCGTTGGGTATATATCACCGGCCTCTTTGAATAAAACGCGGTTTTCTCACGGCGGCGCTGGACTCCATTGACGTCATCCTCCCCCTCGAACGAACGGGTTTCTTTCGGCGAAGAGCGGAGGAGAGAATGGATTCGAGATTGGATTCGAGAAGCTTGCTTTCGTGTACGACGTACCTGTTTCAGGTCGAGAACTATAGTGACGTACTCGTAGCGATCCCCCCTGGCAAGGGTGGGGCTCTGCCACCACTTTCCAGGGCTCGAGTCGAGTATGTTGCTGATGTTGTGCCTCTTGCCGGGATCCGGGCTCCTCGCGTCGCACACCCCGCACCTCGACGATTCGGAAGGTTTGCAGAAGGTTTCCGGCCCTTCCTCGCCGCAGGTCGCGTTCACGAAAATATCCGCCTTCGCGGCAACGTTGAACGTCGACGGAAATATCCCGCCACTTTTTAGACTTCGGTTCATTCCGTATAGCGCGGAATGGCCTGCAAATTGGAAATAATAACAATTAATCGGGATTTTAAAGTGCAAATACGTGAAAAATTGGGATGATCATTGAACAATTATCGTTTCGATCATCGAACAATTATCGCCTTCGCGGCAACGTTGAACGTCGACGGAAATATCCCGCCACTTTTTAGACTTCGGTTCATTCCGTATAGCGCGGAATGGCCTGCAAATTGGAAATAATAACAATTAGTCGGGATTTTAAAGTGCAAATACGTGAAAAATTGGGATGATCATCGAACAATTATCGTTTCGACTTCAAACATTTAAAAACATTCCTTGTCTACTTCGAATGGCAATGATTTTTCAAGAAAAAAAAAACATAACTTTCGTATCGTAGGCTCAATAGGCAGATAGAGATACACAATCATCGTCGTAAAATTCTTGTCAGTTTGTTCCACTTTCGATACTTCAAAAAAAAAAAAAAAAGAAATAAAATATTAGCTTGATAACAGTGGAATTCTCCTACCTGAGCTCACACCGTACAATCAAACGTAAAATTCTTGCTAACGAGTTTATTCCACTTTCGATGCTTATTTCGAATGGAAACTGGCAATTTTTAAAGAAGAGAAAAATATGAAATATTAGCTTGATAACAGATCAGAATTCTCCTATCTGGGCTCAATAGACAATTAGACACAATCAAACGTAAAATTCTTGCTAGCGTTTTGTTCCGCTTTCGATGATTACTTCGAAGGGAAACAGGTAATTTTTAAAGAAAGAAAAAATATAAAATATTAGTTTGATAACAGTCGAATTCTAGGCTCAATAAGCAACTAGGCATCAATCATGGTCGAACGTAAAATTCTAGGAGGGAAACACACGGAGAAAACTCGTTGGTCGATCCATCGGTTCGGTTGTTTCCCCGGGATAAGTACTTACACATGGACAGGTTTTGACAGAGCTCGCAGCACGGAACCTGTCGCACACGAACGAGCGTGGATCGGTGAACAGGTTCATCGTGCACACCTGAGCCAGGTTAAACGTGCGTAATCGACACGCGAGAGTCTGTGCCGTGTCTAAGGAACGTGACGGCCGATCGTGTCGCCGCCAATCATCCGATGAAACCTAATTCCTCCGCGAATTCCGTTCGAAAATTCTCTAGGAGGAGATACACGTGCAATAAGAAAATTGTAAAGTTGTTTAACTGTGATTCGATGTTCATATCTTTGATCTTCCATGATTCTTTTAATATTCCGTCATTAGATTTTAGATTTTGCTCGTTCGATATTTATATTCCTTACTAATTAAATTGTATATTATTGGAAAGAAATTTCCAGGATCTGTATTATTGTATATTAAATTGTATCGATTGTTTAATTTTCTTTGAACGGAAATCTCCGTAATTTAAGTCAACGTTTAATTTAAAGTCAGCACCCAAGAAAGACACAAGTTATGGATTTCTTGGATCAGCATTACATGATAGCAAAGAGAGAAGATTTTTCAGATGGCTTAATGATTATGCCGAATGTAAATTATCGCGTATTGGCAAGGAGGAATCGAAGAGTGGATCAAATAGCTTTGAAAATGTCCTGATTCAAAAGTTCATCCACAGAAAAATATACGAATCTTGGCGCTTCGTTTTTTTGAAATTCGAAAAAATATTTATTATTCGCGTATCAACAGACCGCATACGATAACAAAAATTCTTTTTGCTGCTAAATTCAGAAAATCCAGAATCTATACATGTTTCTTATAAGATTCCATTCCAGATCTGACAAAATTTAGAATTCCAAGTAAACGTTTAAACGTTTAAAAAAGATCCAAACCTGAATCCCTCGACTTCTACATAGTTTTTCAAAGTTTAGAATTCTTGGTAAAAAAAAAAAAAATTACTTAAACCTACATCGAGAAATGCGTTGAAAAGTTTGACGCAAAAAATTACCGATAAATCGCTCTGTGTTGATAACCAACTGACTAAAAACGTTTTGTACGCATTCCATTCCCCGACTTAAAGGGGAATATTCGCGTATGACTCAATTGGATATTTAGATCCATTAAATTTCCCAATCGTCTCCGGTTTTTCTCTCTTAACAAGCGCGCTGATTCACCATCCACGCGATCGATTTCCTGGCTGCCTCTTTTCCCGCGTCAACGGGAGTCACGCCTACATCCTTACGCTCTCCTCTTCCCTTCCTCCTCCACTTTCGTTCGATCTTATCTGAAAAGCAGAGAGCCCCGTCCCCTCGTCGAATTCTTCGGCCGCCTTCGCTCCACCACAAAGAAACGGACGCCTGTTCGCGCGTATCGAGATGAAATCGTAGCTCGAGAACGCAACCGCGATCCACGATAATCGATGAACGCCTCCGACGAGACAACGGAGATCACGCATCCCTCGATCACGATCCTCCTCGATCCTCCTCGATTCTCTCGGTAGTTGGTTCTCCCGTATCTTTGACGTGACGAAATCTCGAGATCCCTTCTGACGTGTCGTTTATATTACGAAGCGGCCATTGAAATCGAATCAAGCTTTCGGCCGGATCATTGTGATCATGCCAATGGCTTCGATATCTTCTTGGATCAATTTGAACGCGGACGAAACGATTTTATAAAAAAAGAAAAAAAACCGCGGAGAAGAAAATGGAAAATTCTGAATCTCGAGTTTCGAAAAATGTCGGAATCTTTTCCGTCTTTACACTTTTCAAAAATAATAAAAGAAGAAAAACTTGCAACGACGAAGTGTGAGATAATTTGGATCGTCTAAAAATTGAGGAGAATGAAATAAAAACCGAACGGTTAATTGGGAGGATGTTGTTTCATTCCGCGTATAAGGTATAAGTTAAATACGGGGATCGTTGCGCAAAAGCGGCGGAAAAGGAGCATATCCTGGTGGTAGCCGGCATTGTGTTTTGTCTCGCCGCCAGAAACCGGCCTGTTTCGCTCCCTTTCTCCCGTGGTGCCCGTGCGCCAGGGGCTCGAGAGAGCCCGCCACGAGTGACTGATGACGACAGAAATAACCCTGTTCCATCTTTCCGCCGGCGCACGTGTCCACGTTCGTGCAGCAAACCTACGCGAAAACGACGCCGGCCAACACGGTGTGCCGGAAACAGAAGGGAAACGAGCGGCGCGATTCGAACATGCCGCGGATCGACGCGCGAAATATTTCCACGTTTGAGAATGGAATCGATGAATCGTCAATTGAATCGAAATTTTGGAAAGATTAATGGACGTAATTAATGATTGAAGAAAAGGTGGAAGATTCTTAGAGATTTAGTACTTGGAAGAAAAATTAAAAGGTTTATATTCGTATTTCGGGAGGAAAGTGCCTCGATATTTCTGGTGAAAAATTCTTCGAATTCTTGCTTAGAATTTTTCTCCATTCTCCAACAAGGTTAAAGTTATTCCTTTCTTTCTTTCATTCCTGGAAATATTTACCTGAAACCACTTTACCAATTACTTTGACGATCGAGGTGAAACATAGTTCGTGCAATTGGAGCTAACAAAGCTAGTGGATCTTATTCTGCTCGTTATTAATCACAGATACAATATCGCTTGATTAGCATGAAAAAAATCCTTTCACGAGTAATTCTATATCTCGAGGAATTAAATAAAACATATTGCATTTCGATTCATTATGCAATTATGCATTGGAAAGGATGTAATCGGATTTGTTCGAAGGGAGAATATAATTCATGATAGAAATTGGCGTCGATTTAACGTGTCTTGCACACGTGACTACATCAACTAAATCACGGAATAACGATATTTCGGAGGAATTGAGATTAACTGGAAGAAAAATGATTTCGCCGTGTGCACGCTCGCAACATTGTGAATACGACGAGTGTGGTATTAAACTTGTTCAACAGGTTGCTAAATGGTTGTACACTTGTCGCATTACGCGGAATTAAGAACGTCGACGATATAAATTTTATCATTTTTACGTTACGTAAAAACGATTTGAAAAAATTGCGTAATAAAATAGAGCAATTATTCGCGGAGATATATAGATCTTTATATATTATTCGAAATGATTCGATATAAAAAGTTAAATTATTCCCTTGGGATAGAGTGATAAACGAAGAGAGGGATAAGATAAAATCTATTTTCACGAAAAACAGCACAGCGATGACATCAAACCTCCCTGCGAATCCCGCGCCATGAATTACCGCGGAACACGGTGGACTGAATCATCAAAAATACTAATGGCACTAAAATATACCGCGCTCTACTGTATAGCGTTAGAGCGGTAGAGGAGATCGAGGATACTATGACTCACGTTTACGGTTCGTTTAACTGGTTACGAGCTCATTGTCCTACGCTAAATTGTTCTATTCACGATCGCGTCGATCGGGCACAGCCGACGAAACGAAGAAAAGATTCGAACGAGTTCTTCCTTCTCTCGAATATTCCATCGAATATTTCTATATAAAATTATTAAAAAAAGAAAAAAAAATAGTCAAATTTCTGTAGAAAAATTCAAATCAAAAATTCCCTTTATCAGGGGAAAAGGAAAAAGAAAAATCGAGGGGAAAAAAGACACGGCGTGGCAGCAAGTTGGTTAAAAATATCAACAGAGGAGGTGTCTAACTCATCTCTCAAGAGACTACTCTCCGGCTGTCAGTACAGCCTCGCCGTAGCGATTTATGTCCCGCTAAACGAGCAAAGCCAAAAGTGGATGGAGGACGGAAAACTTTTTCCAAAAAGCCTCGCGGCCGCCCACGCTTCGAATCCGTCTCTCTCGAGAGGAGATCTCCTCTTCCTAGAGGAGACCGCTACTCCGGGAAGAGAGGAGCCACGTTTTCGTGTTCACGATAACGTGTTTACAAAATATCCAGCGGAGGCATGGGCCACATGCCGATGGCCCACGAATGGCCCCTCGCACGGTGGTCCTTATGACTAATAGCCCCGGTGGCCGTGGCTTCTTCCATTCCTGGTCTTCTGCTCCTCTCTCTCTCTCTCTCTCTCTCGAAAAGAATCCGTAGACGAACGAAAGAAAATAAGATCTGTGCGAGGCAGTGACCCACACCACTCGTTGTTCCTGACTGACACAATCTCACAGGGCGGGCCAAACTCGAGGATAGGAAGAGTTGGCGGGAAACTCGATGTTTGTCCATTAAGTTATCGTGGGCTACGGGGCCACAGGCTACGCCACGTTATCACGTCACGGCGAGTTTCAACCATGTCCAACTAGCTGTGTACGGGGAATGACGAATGCACGGATGTTATCGAGTTTCTGCTGCTTTACAGCCTCCTTTTTTTCTTTTTTCTTTCTTTTTCTTTGCCTCTCGATAGAGGCTACCTTCGTTAGAATATTGGAGAGAGAGAGAGACTTTTGGTGTATATATATATATATACATATATTTTTTGACAGGTAGTAGCACAGGAACTTTCTACTCATTTGCATAACGTCGTTGAATGGAAGAATGGATAGATGGTACAATGGGCAAGTAATAATGTGTAATAAACGACAATAGTTTTTGTGCGGTTGGATCTATTTGGATTCTGTCGCTAATTTGTCATTGTATTATTATTGTTATTGTTATTGATGTTTTCGAAAGATTTCTTAAATTTCACCGGAAAGATGGGATGAAAAAGACGTGAGAAGGAAAAGGTTAACTTTCGATCAGGATCGAATAAATCAATAGGAGTCGATTTCGTGACAATGTTGCAATGGTAATCGTTCGATAAATCATAGGCAAATCGTAAACATAGTCTAACAAACGAATATATAAATAATGCGATACTTTATCATTTCGTTATACGTCATCTCTGGCTACCGTAAAACCCACTCGACTTTAACCATCGCCGCTCCCATGCATTCGTACGAAACTCGATGCAATTCGTTTTGTCTTTTGCTCGAGATATTCAGAATTCTAATAAAAATGCTCGAGAATTTAATCTTTATCTTAGTTTAAACATTTTTCGGATGATCGAATCGATCAATGACTCATTGATCTTTTCGAGAGACGACTGTCGAGCATCGATTGGATCGATAATAAATTCTTCTGCGCGAATATAAGAATTGCGCAAATTGATACGAATATTAAAATGTAAAAGTTCAAGTTAGTTTCAAGAAAAGAAAATTCGTTTGGAAAATCGGTTAATAAATTCCATTTCAGGTGGAAATTTTTAGAGATCGTGTTGGATGATTTCATTGAGAGGCACTGGCTCGAACGATACTTAAATCTTAAAGCTCGACAATTATCCTGCCCACAGACAAAGACATCGTCCACGATTTTCGTTTCCTCTTCGTTCACGGCTGAGCCGCGCGCGACCGAGCCATTCATCCTCCGCTATCATAAACCGAAACGCGCCCATTAAAAAGTGCCATTAACAACGATCTATTCTCTTCCCCTACGGAGCCTACGTGCACCGCCTCCGCTCCTTCCAAACCGAAATGCATAAATAATTCCCCCGTATTTGTGTTGCGCGTGTGCAGGGAACGGTTTGTCTAGCGCCTGTTGCGAAAACAGTTTCATTGACCGCGGCGAACCAACGACGCCCCACCAATGAATGAGCGGCGTCAATGAAAACGCAACTCTCGTAAAATGCGAGTGTCACGCGTCCGTAAATTCCAAACGAGGCGTAGTTTTCGCGATCCGCGCCGATGCGAGACGCCGCGCACGCCAGTTGTCTGCCACGTTAATTATCGAACAATGGCGCCCCTAACGGCACGACTATCAACGCCTGTTGCCGTCGATCGACGCGTCTGCCTGTCCACCCGATCGATCTTGAAAGCTCGGCGAATATAAATGGGGGACAAAAGTGAAACGAGAGAGTCGAGGAGAAAGAAGTTAGAAGCGTTACGAGCGTTCTTCTTCTAATCTCGAGGAGAAATCTCGTTTATTACTCGAGACGTAATTCGATAGACGCAGCGTTTCTCGCGGCGGCAGAGATCCTCGTGCGCAGAACGGTGTGCGCACGAACCCGTACCGCCTCGCAGTTTTTACGCACAGTGTTCTATTGACAGTGAAAAGAAGCGGTCGCGACCACTCGAACGCCGACAAAGTCAATTTCCTGCATTCAAAGTGGCCGGGTGCGCTGCACACTGTCATCGGCCGACTTGAAACCGCTTTTGTACGCGGTGTATCGCGTTTAACGTAGCCCCGTGTTTATTGAGGGTAATTTGTCAGGGTGAGCGCGCCATCCTCACAGCTCTCCTTTCGTATCTTACCACCACGCTAGTCTATTACCCGCAACCATTTCGAAGCGTATCGATCTTCTGGATATATCAAAGCTGCTCGGTTTATCTTTCGCGTGGAATAGGAATCTTTTTCTTTCCATCTCGTCTGATTAAAATGTGCACATAAGTTTAATTTTAGAAATGTCAACGAAGTTATTTGGTTCATCTTTCATGTGGAATAGATGCGATCTTTTTCTTTCCATCTCTACTCCTAAATTCCGTCTGATTAAATCATTAAAGTGTAAGTTTAGTTCTGAAAATGTCAATGAAGTTATTCGGTTTATCTTTCGCGTGGAATAGGTGCCATCTTTTCCTTTCCATCTCGTTTACTCCTAAATTTTGATTAAATCGTTAAAGTATGGACATAAGTTTAGAAATATCAACGAAGTTATTCGGTTTATCTTTCGCGTGGAATAGATGCCATCTTTTTCTTTCCATCTCGTTTACCCCTAAATTCTGATTAAATCGTTAAAGTGTGGATGTAAGTTTAGAAATGTCAACGAAGTTATTTTGTTCATTTTTCATGTGGAATAGATGCGATCTTTTTCTTTCCATCTCTACTCCTAAATTCCGTCTGATTAAATCATTAAAGTGTAAGTTTAGTTCTGAAAATGTCAATGAAGTTATTCGATTCATCTTTCATGTGGAATAGATGCGATCTTTTTCTTTCCATCTCATCCTTAAATTCTGATTAAATCGTGTGGACGTAAGTTTAGTTTTAGAAATGTCGACGAAGTTATTCGATTCATCTTTCATGTGGAATAGATGCGATCTTTTTCTTTCCATCTCATCCTTAAATTCTGATTAAATCGTGTGGACGTAAGTTTAGTTTTAGAAATGTCAACGAAGTTATTCGGTTCATCTTTCGCGTGGAACAAGTGCCATCTTTTTCGTTCCATCTCGTTTATCTCTGAATCCCATCCGATTAAATCACTAAAGTATGGGCGGAGGGGGTTCATCAATGTTGTCGCGATTATTTATTTATATATAATCGGGTTGGGTGATTTAACCGAGAGGGGATACAGGTGCGTCCCTGGGCCGCGAGAAATCGATTATCGTGGCCGGTGAACTCGGTATATAAGTGGCGTCCCGCGGCGAATATCGGGCCGAAAATGAAAAGCTGTCCATGGGATATAATTAATGCCGGCCGGTCGGCGAACCGTTCGTTCGATTAATCAGCCACCGCTCGCCGCAAGATTAACGAGGCGCGATATTAATGGTTTTCTTACAGGGGCCGTTCTAGAATTCACGAGTGGATACTCGAACAACGGATACGGACGGATTAGGGCCCAACTTTGACAGAGGATGCTCTCTGTTCTCGTCGGGAACTGCTCGGTATTCTTCGATATCGCGAATTATTTCTTTTCTTTTTAACGAAAGTCTGAACTCGAAATTTCCAATCGATGAGATAGTTTGCGCACGATCGAATCAACATTTCGTTTGTATTATAAGGATAAATCATTTACGTTCGAGGTAAGAATATTTAATTATAATTCGAACAGTGTATTATTTTTGCGGTCAACGACCCCAGCAACGGTACCGCGAAAGAAGGAGGTAATTTCTGAATTCGAAAAATCCTTGGATGTAAATCTCTCTCGTAGGGTGGAGCGAAAGGGTAATATTCTTACGTGTTTAGCTCGTCTAACGTGAATCCCATTAGCAAATAAATTTATCGTCGACAGGAAGAGATCAAGCGGCCTACACGCACACTACTATTGAACCACCTAAATGCTGAATAAATCTCTATATGTCACCGTGCTTACCATTAATTCGTATAAAGGGTTCTCGCCAACGTAATTCACTCGGATAAAATACGAGCTATGAAAGAACAACCGGAAATGTATATTTATTCCGACATAAAACTCGCAATCCACCTGCCTGATTTTTCTAAATATTAAAATTACCACAGCTCGATGGAACTAATTCGACGAGATATTGAAAATGGCACCGTTAACTTATTACCATATAAATACAGGATAAATACATAAAAAAAAAATTGATCCATGGTAATTCCATATCGTGTATTTGAAATTTTAATAGAATTTTTTGTTCCAGATAACTTCCAGTATATGGTTTTCGTCAAATTTCTTCCCACGCTGACCCGATGTTCACACTTCTCTAATAATCCTTTTTAAAACAGCTTCGTGACTAATCGAGTAATTGGTAAAATTTGTTATCTGGGCGATAGCACACCGTCAAACAAAATCGAACGAACCGCTTTATCTTATTCTCGATATCGTCGAAGCCTGGCTTTCATAAATATTTCACTTTATCTTTTCTTTCTTTTCCCAAAAATGTCTCGATTCTTAACCGCGCAATGAGTAATTGTACTCAGAAATTAAACTCTTTTCCCCATTGATTCGAGGTGGCCCGATTATTAATCATCGAATCGCTTTGTTCGACAACTGTTTTCAATTCAATTCAATATTAATAATTTCATTATGTATTTATTACATCGATCCGTGGATGTAGATCTTCGCCGTGTCATTTCACGGATTGGATTCACTCCTCGCGTTTTGTTTCTTGTAAATAAAAATTCGAGGAGTGAACTTTGTACACTTCCTTCATCAACTATGCATCGATCGATCGATCTTCATTGGCTAATTTATCGGCGATCAATGAGTTCCGAGAGGAGAGATCAATCATCATATCGACTGCTATTCAAACGCAAGGGTGTTGGAGTTGATAATCGAATTTAATAAATCGAGGGATAGAAAACGAGTCGATGGGGAAAGAAACTGTAGGCTTCTGATCGTTCGAAACGACGCCGGCAGGATCGAGAAGGATGATCGTGTCGTCGGTTGTCCTTTCATCCGGATAGGAACCGACAAAAGAAATCGCGATCCTTGGGCCATGAATCGCCGCTTCTTTTCAACCGTGGCACAAACTATCAAACTCTCCGATGCCTTTACTTACGACGCGTACGTACGTCGTTGAAACGAACACGGGAGAAGACACGCTGTAAATCGTCAGTTTAACCGCCTCGTCCCGCCATTTCGTTGTTTTTCAGCTAGTTTCCGGGTGGACGCCATTCACCTGCTCACAATGGAACGTAATTGGCCATAAGCATGAATAAATATTTTCAATTATGGCATTCGTTCCATGGAAATGCGAAATTATAAGAGAGAATTAAGATTTTTCTTCTCTCTCTCTCTCTTCCCGTTTCGTTTCTTTCGAACACTTCGAAACTTCGTCGATATTATTAATGGCGATACTTTTCTACGATTCGTTGGACGAATTGTTGGATGGATAACACTCTATTCAAACTAATGAACTCAAATTCTCTTAAAAGTATGGAAAGCATACAACGTTATATTTAAGAGAAATGACTGACCGTGTTTAATATATTGACAACGAAGAGACGTCTCATATTCTCTTTTCGTGGAAAAGAAAAAATAAAAAAAGAAGAAATGGAGCCACTTTTAATGAAGAAGTATCGTTTTGCAGTGGTATCACATTTTCTGACTACTACTTTCAACTTTCCTTCCAATATTAAATGAGAATTGTGCAAGTATTAAACTAAGGCGAATTACATTTCAGCTCACAATTTAACTGAATCAAGCGAGCCGTTCATTTGCTCGTTTCTTTGAGTAAAACGGAGAGCAAAAAGGAGACGTCTCTCCGTTTGACGAGTTCAATGGCAACGTCAATTAACGGTCTTAATTGCATGCTTACCAGAAGTTCGTTCACTCTTAATTACCGCATCGACATCAACCGTTTAAAACGCTCCCCTCCCCTCCCTCCTTTCGACGAATCAAAGAATTATCCCGACGGAATGATATTTATGCGGGACACGGCCGATAATTTTTAACTGGTATTTATTATTTTTACGAGACGCGGTTCAACGAGCCGAGTGTAATTAATTATGCGAAGGGGTACATTAATATTTCAAATGTCCGCATCGGCCTCCGGTTTGAAACTTGCGCGGCTTTTGCACGCGAAGCCTCTCCTTGTCGGGTGTTGCAGTCGGAGAGATAGAATTGAAAACCGTCCGCGATATTAACGCGAATAAATTACGTGACGAGACGTCGATATCTAATTAAACGATAACGCGTTAAGAAGAAGAAGAATTTTGGAAATATCACGATTGTGGATAAATTATAAATTATATTACGAGATGTCGATATCTAATTAAACGATAACGCGTTAAGAAGAAGAAGAATTTTGGAAATATCCTCGATTGTGGATAAATTATAAATTACGTTACGAGATATCGATATCTAATTAAACGATAACGCGTTAAGAAGAAGAATTTTGGAAATATCCTTCACGATTGTGGATAAATTATAAATTACGTCGATATCTAATTAAACGATAACACGTTAAGAAGAAGAAGAATTTTGGAAATATCCTCGACGATTATGGATAAATTATAAATTACGTTATGTCGATATCTAATTAAACGATAACACGTTAAGAAGAAGAAGAATTTTGGAAATATCCTTCACGATTGTGGATAAATTATAAATTACGTCGATATCTAATTAAACGATAACACGTTAAGAAGAAGAAGAATTTTGGAAATATCCTCGACGATTGTGGATAAATTATAAATTACGTTATGTCGATATCTAATTAAACGATAACACGTTAAGAAGAAGAAGAATTTTGGAAATATCCTTCACGATTGTGGATAAATTATAAATTACGTCGATATCTAATTAAACGATAACACGTTAAGAAGAAGAAGAATTTTGGAAATATCCTCGACGATTGTGGATAAATTATAAATTACATTATGTTGATATCTAATTAAACGATAACACGTTAAGAAGAAGAAGAATTTTGGAAATATCCTTCACGATTGTGGATAAATTATAAATTACGTCGATATCTAATTAAACGATAACACGTTAAGAAGAAGAAGAATTTTGGAAATATCCTCGACGATTGTGGATAAATTATAAATTACATTATGTTGATATCTAATTAAACGATAACACGTTAAGAAGAAGAAGAATTTTGGAAATATCCTCGACGATTGTGGATAAATTATAAATTACGTTACGTCGATATCTAAGTAAACATAACACGTTAAGAAGAAGAATTTTGGAAATATCGATGATTGTGGATAAATTATAAATTACGTTACGAGATGTCGATATCTAATTAAACGATAACACGTTAAGAAGAAGAATTTTGGAAATATCCTCGACGATTGTGGATAAATTATAAATTACGTTACATCGATATCTAATTAAACGATAACACGTTAAAAAGAAGAAGAATTTTGGAAATATCACGATTGTGGATAAATTATAAATTACGTTACGAGATTACATCGATATCTAATTAAACGATAACACGTTAAGAAAAAGAAGAATTTTGGAAATATCACGATTGTAATGATAAATTATTAAAATATTTAAAAATTCGAATTTTTAAGTTTTTCAAATTTATATATACGTATCTTTTTTTTTCTTTTTTTTTTTAAAGAGAACTGTGAACATATCTTGGCTCTGCTTGGCTCAAGCAGAATATTGGAAATATGGGGATGATAAAACGAAATACTTATCTCGGGGACATAATTCAGGTTGAAAATGTACGGGTTATCGTATTTATGGGCCGTTTCTTATGGATTCGAGTTGCACCTCGAGTTTTAAGTTTCTAGTACATAGAAATGTATACCACACCATTGAGATTTGGGGACACGTGGTAACAATATTTTGGAAACTCGTGATGCCTCGTTTATAATGATAAAGCTGTCTCTCATTTTAGTCCCTTTTGGAACATTATTTCCGTGGAAACTCGGATTAAGTTATTTATCGAACGATATATTTTACTGTCAAGGAATTCTTTCGCGAAAGAACGACTCGTTTCGATGCGTGGTGTCGAATGTTAAAAAGGGGAAGAAGGTAACGAAATAAGATCCATCTTCTATGTGAATTTCCATTTGCATCTTCGAAACGTTTTCTTCCAAAATAACGTTGATGAGATCGATTTTTCATTTCGATGAATCTCTGTTAATTGTGCTGGATAACGAGAATTTTAGAAATTATGAATTAATTCTTTATCATATAGGAAGGATTTTCTGTCAATGTAATTATAACGTTGAAATCAATAGCAAACACGATGATCCAATTCGAAAATCTTTTTAACTCGTCGTCTGTGTGAGCGGGGAAAGAATTTATTTGAATGGTCGATTGCGACCACGTGTGACGAATCAGCAACGAACAAAGTATAATTTCGATTCTCATTTTCCCCGACAATTCGAGTAATTAACCTCGATATGCTCCATTAAATTTTTTCCTCTTTCCGTTATTACAGTTTGAAATACGGAATTATATAAGGAGATTGGACGGTTGTTTGAATAATGTTGATGCCGTAATTTCAATAAGCGAAATAAAAACGAGAATCTTTTATAATTCTTTCACATTTTCCTCCAACGAAAAAAAGAAAGAAAAATTACAATAACCGATGAAAAGTAATCGAAATTGAAACGTAACGGTTAATTAAAGTTTTCCTCAGCTTCTTAAGAAACTGGCTGGAGCATTTCTTCTTTCATTTATCTTCTCGTTTTCAGGGTACAGGGTGGTTAGAAAGAAGAAAGAGAGGAATAAAGTTCGCGATTAGTTATTAACTTCGCTCGAACGGATTATTTTCCAGAACGCGATTATTAAATAAAATAACAGCGCGTTCCAGATTTGCTTTTAAAATAGCGGGAATGCGAAATGATTGTGCAGCTCATCGAGCTTCTCTCCCCGTCAATTTTGCGTGAAAGTGCTCGGTGAAACCAGATTTCCGAGTTGCCCAGTTCACTTCAAGATCAATCGTAAAGGAATTCAAAGATGAATTTTTACGTTTTACGAGATCAGATATCAGGCACCGCGATTTCGCTCGAATTCGTTCCCTCTATCTTTGCTTATTTATCTTACTTCATGCATACATTCCACAAAGAACGTGCAAAAGAACAAATTTTAGATGAATTATGCATAATGCCTCAAGTAATACTTTTCGCTACTGATAGGAATGAGAATTTGAAGAGGGACAGAAAATGGTAGCGAAGAAAATGTTTAATATCGTTTATTAATTTTCTTATATCAAACAGCAAATCGAGCGAGGTTTTACACGCGCTTACAATGCCTTAATAACGAGATCGCGATTTCGCTCGAATTCATTTACTCTATCTTTTATCGTATCTTGCTTGTACAGTATAAGTAAAGAATATGCAAAAGAACAAATTTTAGATGAATTATGTATAATAAAATCTCAATAAGTAATATTTTTCGCTACTGGTGGGAATGAGAATTTGAAGAGAGTTTTCGAGGGATAGGAAATGGTAGTGGAAAAAAATGTTTAATGTCGATTAAAAAAATTACCTTTCGATTTTCTTATATCAAACAGAAAATCGATCGAGGTTTTACACGCGCTCACAATGCCTTAATAATGAGATCGCGATTTCATTCGAATTCATTTACTCTATCTTTTATCGTGTCTTGCTTCACGCATCCATTATACAAAGAATGTGCAAAAGAACAAATTTTGGATGAATTATGCGTAATGTCTCAATAAGTAATACTTTTCGCTACTGATGGGAATGAGAATTTGAAGAGGGACAGGAAATGGTAACGAAGAAAATGTTTAATATCGTTTATCGATTTTCTTATATCAAGCAGCAAATCGAGCGAGGTTTTACACGCGTTCACAATGCCTTAATAACGAGATCGAACACGTGTCGATCTCTTTTTCTTTTCTTTTCTCTTGCAGAGGTAAGGTGAGCAGAGTCGCGCGGGCTGCACGTAGAGATCTTATCGTGGCGATCGCCTCGATCTTATTTGCATTCGCTGACACGGGCCGGACTCTATTAATTAACACCGCGGCCAGGAAATTGCGATCGATCTATTCCTCGCAAAAGAACAACCTTTCCATTTTTCTACACATACTCGGATGAACGAGTCGACGTGTATCCGGTATCGACGTCTTTATAATTTCTCGAATTCGATTTTATCGAAATTAAAAAAGATTTAACCAAGGGATCTAAGGATCGGAAGAATATTACTGCATCAATGAAATTTACAATTATGTAGAAAGATCATGAAAAATTTCGACGAAAGGATGCGTATGTGCCAGCAAATTCGATGTGTTATTCCATAAATAACCTATCCTATGTACTTTATGATTCACTTAAAAAATAAATATTTAAAGATTAAAAACTCTCTTTTATATTTAAATCAAATCTTGCGTTAATTTTGGGACCCTTTATTTTGGGACGTTTATTTGCTTCGTCCAAGTGCAAATTTCAACTTCACTACTAACTTCATCAATAATTTTTGACCGATATTCGTCCTTATTTCTCTACACAATCGATATACTCCAAACATAGAAATCGGGAAAATTGCAATAGTTGAAATTTATCGTAGCTATTTCAACCAACAACTTTAACAGCTATACTTTATTCGAAATGTTTAACTAAAGCTTACTTTTGTACCCTCCAACGTTAACAACGTTCAATCTCCATTAACGAACAAACGCAAATCTCTGTCTCCTCTCCTCGTTCTCAAACATCTCGACAAGATCGATCACGCGTGGCATCTCGCGTTAAAGCTAATAATTCATCGAAACGCGGTGACAGGGTCCGTGCGCGGCGTCATCAAGAAACCGGGCGTCCGTCATCAATCGTCCCCAACATTTTCATCGAATCGAAAAATTGATGAATTGGTTTAACGCGCTGAGTATTCGTAATTAATAATTGGCAAGATCCCTCCGAATATGGGGAAGGAAAAGGAAGATTTCTTTTTCGTCAGCCAAGAAAAGGCCGAGAATGAAAGAAGGGAGTGCGTTTGCCAGGCTGAGCGTGGTTGAAAAGAGAAGCCGTCCCTTTTCGGCCTTAGGCGCTATCTATAGATAGGTCTCTCCCGATTGATGCGAAAACTGATTACTAAGCTTTGTGTCGGTTTTTCTTTATTGACAAACGAAAATGTGGACGAACGAAAGTGGTTGATTACATGGATGGAGACAAGAAATAATCTTAACGAATGACTAATCCCTTGATTATCGAACTATTGAATCATCGTTCTTTTATCTCTGCTCCCAGTCACTTTTTTTCCTGTTGTGCAAATTAGATTCCTCAAGAGGAGTCTTGAAAATCCTCGATATCTCTGGTGAAAGCGAACTTGTTCTCTTCTTCGAGTCCAATGCTCGGCTCGGTTCGATCAGACTTTAAAAATCTCTCTGTTACGGACGATCTGTACGAGAGGAGCGAGAGTGTAAATTGAAGAGCTAATGCGGCACGAGATGAAATGTACGACGATGCAATTACGAGTGCAATTATTTGTTGATTGAAGCGCAAGTAAGTACGAAACGCGCTGCGTGGGAAGACACTTGGACTTTCGAAAGAATGCGACACTTGAACGAATAAATGGATGGAGATTTAATTGTATTAATATCGTGTCAGACCATCTCGTCTAAAGTCCAAAAATTTTCCTTCTTTCTCGTCGAACGAAGAATTATATTAATATCGTGTCAGATATTTAACCATCTCGTCTAAAATCCAAAAATTTTCCTTCTCTCTCGTCGAACGAAGAATTATATTAATATCGTGTCAGATATTTAACCATCTCGTAATTAAAAATCCAAAAATTTTCCTTCTCTCTCGTCGAACGAAGAAATTCTCTTTCTCCCGATCCCAATGCAAATCGCGAAATAACTTGAGAAGAAAACACCTGTCAGCAAGAATGTCACGTCCGGCTGCGAAGATTTCTTCCTCCTTTCTTCCTTTTTTTCTCCTCTTCTCCTCGCGTGGCGCGCATTATTTACGAGGCAAGAGAAAGAGAGGATCGTCAACGGGAAGAGCTAATAACGGTGCTTGGAACGAAGAACAGAACCTCAAAGATTTCAGCCGTGTGCCGTAAAATTAGGAGCGGTGATCCGTTTCCTGTTCCCTCCTTGGAGTGGCGCCTCGAGGAAGAGAAGAAACGACGAGAGAAAGAGAGAAAGAGAGAGAGAAAGAAGGCAGAGGCGGAGGAAAAAAAAAGAGGAGAATAGGCGCCCTCGATCTCGAAAAGGTGCAATTTCGGGCGAGTGGGCGGTCGCGAGGCCGGGGAGAAAGAATAGAGACGAGAAAGAGAGTTGAACGACCGAGCGATCGAATGGACATTTTTACATTTTGCACCACGATGCCTTCGGCTCACGCGAGAAGGTGTCGCATTCCAGCTTCCCCCTTGCTTACGACTCCTTTTTTAAACTCGATCTTTGTTTCCAATTTTCTTCGCTGCTCCTCCATTCTCCATCATACGGAATCGTTTAACATTTAAATTATATTTAAATTGTCAAACTATATACGTATATATAGTGAATTTGTATTATTTAAGTAATGTTTAGATACTACAATACTGCTTCGTTATAATTTTTTTAATTTTAATTTATGGCAAAGAAGAAGTACATTTGAGAAAATTAAAAATCTCGAAGGATTGATCGAAGTATTCAAATGTATGTGTCACGTTTTTTAGCCGTCGAGTTGTATATCCCGAGAGGATCCGTCAATCCGTGTCGTTTGAATCGGCGCTAAATCAACGAGAGAAACGAACGATAAACGGTTCGTTAGCAGCGTCGCTTTTACGTCACGTTTGCGATTCGGGTAAGTGGAACTCGCGTTACCCCGTCATTGAACCACGTGTCGATACCCCAGCGTGTGTCGATCGTGAATGATGAACGTTAAAGCGGATTTATACGCGACATTACACGCGTGTACACGTACATCGTTTCGAATAGAATAAACATCGGTGACACGATGATGTTGTAACGCCTGGCTTGGTTAACCCTTATAAAGAGAAGAGGCTTGGCTTCGTACGTGTGATTAGGCCGAGATGTCAGCGCGCGATTTTGAGGCAAGAGGTAAGGTTTCTCTCTCTCTCTCTGCGAGAAATTCCTTCTCTAAGATTTCTTTTTCTTTATTTTGTGTTCGTATTCTTTTAACAAATATTAACCGTATGATAATTCGTGTAATCCTCGAATGGATTCGTTCGGGGAAAGGAGACTGTTCGAGTTCTGGGATAAGCTATACTTTTACGTGTACGGTTAATTGTATTACAGTAATTACAGTTGATAAGTACAGTTTGCATCATCGATGCATTTAATCGTATTATAGCTCTCGCACGTAGCAATTTGGCGGAGTTTCACTTTGGTAGATCGTCGAAGAAAATTTTGTACGAATTACTCGGGATAAATTACTCGGGTGTTTTTCTTCTCCCTTTGCAATGCAAAATGAATTTTCTTAAATATTTATGTCAGACAGACACACATTTTACGAGTCGAGTTTGAAACGAGGAGTAAAAATAACAGGGATTCGCCTAAATTCATTCGAGCGAACGAACGTTGCGCGTTTTTCTTCTTCTTCTTTTTTTACAACTTTATTTGCATTTTATTATGCAAATTTATCTTCATTCTTTTCGAGCCGCAACGGATAGGGTATGGAAAAACAATGTAATAGCGAAAACCAGTTGGTACAGGAATTCGCAATAAGAATAAATAATGTTTAGAAATAAAAATGGCAAATAAAAAATACTTCGGGTAATATATACCCTTCCTATACGTGTTTCTTATTTTCCCGTTTGAAACCTATACGTTGAGGTATCGGAAAAATTTATGCGACGTAAAGTTCCTTTTTTCTTTTTTTTTTTTTACAGAACCTTTGTTCAGTCGTTGAGAGGTTGCTAAATAAATTATTTATCTTTAAGCGACAGTAACACTCGTTATTGTCCCCTCTTTCCATGTTTTCTCTCTCTTAATAAATTAATAAATCATTCGCTACAAGTAGTATTTCTGCTGCGTCGATTGCAAATAAACGGGACCCAGGCACGCAAACCGTGCCACCATCAAACTAGAAAACAGGTATCTGCTTTGCACTCACTAGTTTTTCATGCCTAAAAGAATATAACAATTCGCACGCACTCGCTCATCTTTCATATTAATCATCCTTTTTTTAATATATTCGAGCAACAAAATTTTCATAATCTCAAACAGAGAATACTCGACACAGCTCGTGAAAGATCGATACTCGTACGAGCCAGCTACCGAATCTCTTCTTCCCTCCGTTTTCCTTGAACAAAAGAACGGAGAGAAAGAGAAAATCCTGTCTCTCCCTCGAGGCACTTATCCTCGAGGGAGGATTTACGCCATGTTTCAAATTCTAAACAATTTTGTGACTCGATAAGAGACAGAGAGAAAAGACGAGGTTGGTTGGCAGATGTTATCGCGGACAAAACGGCGTCCATCTTTTGTCGGAAGGTGGAAATTGTGCCAGGGACGCATGGCGGCATTCCGGCGAAGACCGATAACGATCGGCAACGCGCGGCCAACAGGGCTGGCTGGGATAATCTTGGACGAGTATCGCGCCAACGATATCCCCCTGGAAAAGGAAATAGGAGCGCGAGACCGCACGCATCTCTCGCCGTAAAAAATTCAGACAAGGATTACAATTCGGCTACTCGTCACTTCGTATCAGATTTGTCGTTGCATCATCTCGAGCGAATAAAGCGACGGGGGATGAATTTTTTAAATAAAATTAGCGAAAAGATTCTATCGAGACGAGAAAATTAAGAGAGGAGGGAGGAAATTTTATCGTAGCAAATTGTACGAGACTTTCTGGTATTCGCCTCTCTTTCTCTCGTCTTCGTTTCTATCGTTCTTTGGACCGTGAACGTTGGCCGTAATGGGATCGCGCATGACCATCAACATCTGGCAAGACTTCCTGTCGCAGCCTATTTACGAAGCGCGCCTCTACGAGAGTTTTACGCGCAAGGATCCCTCCTCCCTCTTCATTGCTCGCCCACCTTCTTCCACCACTTCCGCTAGATTCGAATAAAGCGGTACGCGTGATTTCATCTCGAACGAACGCTCCCTTCTATCTTCTATTCACGAGCCGAAAGAGGAAGAAGAAAGAAATATTCTTCTTTCTCCGCGTTGAATTAGACTTTGACTGGATTCTCGCGACGTACAAAAATATCGTTTGTAGAGAGTGCAAGTTGACGAATTTATTAATTTTGCGCGGAAACAGAAACTTGGAGAAAACAAATTTATACTTTTCAGATTTCTTGTAAATTATTATTGTAAATTATTATTGTTTTTTGATTACTTCAAATGGACCCTTTTGAATGTTTGCAATTCAATATTTCTAACAATTTTCTGGTAATTTTTCAGCAGATTGCAGTGTCTGAATCGTATCAAAAAACGAAGGTGTGGAGAAAATGGGATGTTGAACGCCCTGGGACGACGACGCTAAGCTCGACCCTGCTCGACACGAGGCGTGCACGTTGGTGGCATATCTCGTGTTAATTGCACAGTACTCTCGTGGTACACTCGTTGATGACACTCGCAGGTAGTTGTCAGAAACGTGTTTCACTTCCGGCTTCTAATCTCGTGCCACCGAGCTTCAACCGAGCTATTCGTCTTGCATAAAGAAAATTCGAGCGGAAAAATCAACGAGATTCCTTCCAGAAATGAACGAAGAGAAACGTAATCTCGAGACGAGTTAATTAATAAACCACGTTAAAAAACTTTAAGATCCTTGTACAGTACATAATAAATAAATGAATATACTCAACGAACTCGTCGATTTACTTCTTTTTCCTTTTTCAACACGATTCTTTTATCGGTAATTATTCGTCGTAAATGACGACTTCTTTTACAGATTCTTCATCCTCGTTTTCGACAACTTTAATTGATTATTAACGACAGATTCCTTCATTTTATTCAATTACAATGCCATTCTTTACAGATACTTCTCTCGCGTCTCCTTTCACTTGGACCGGAAATGGAAGCACTTTACCGCGATCAAAACTGATCCAAGCAACTGAACCAAGTAAGTAACACGTTCGGCCGAAGCAATAATCCACCAATTCCCAGCCATATTTCTTCATCCCCCTCCAAATGGAACGTTAACGCTTGGTCCAGCCACGTGATTTCACTTCGAGATCAACGCGATATTTTTAACTTCCTGCCAATCTAGCACGATCTCTCGCCCGTGTATAATATAGCCTAACGCATATTTGAACCAGTAAGTGTGAAACTTGCCCGCCACTTGCGAACGAAAAACGTTTAAAAGTTTCACGAATTAAAAATCCTCCTCTCCGTCACTAGTCCCCGTAAAATTAAAAATAACGGAAAGGAAGAAACTTTCACAAATAATATCTCTCTCTCGTGGCGAGTGGCTCGTGTTAAGAGCCGAAAAAGAGAGAAAGAGAGAGAGAGAGACGTACGAGACGCATTTCTGCGGAGCACTTAAAATCTTACTTCCAGCTACCGGTTTCATCGCCATCGTATCAAACAAATTCATTTATTCCCAAAGCTAGTTTCCTGCCAATCTACGGTAACGCACGATCTTTACAATAATATAATAATTCTACGCGCGTTTAAAAACTTGAAACTCGCTTCGGCTCGGAAAAACATTAAAATTTCTGAGATTAAAAATCCTCGTCTCCATTTACTCGAATCATAAAATTAAAAATAACGGAATTGGGAAGAAACTTTCACAAATGATATTTCTCAACGCGTCGAGACTTCGAAAAAGAAAGAAAGAAAAGGGAATCTTTTTTATCACAGATTCGTCATTGTCAAACTTCCTCCTGTCAATCCACGATACGATCTCTCGATCATGCAACATTCCTTGTTCAACATTAACTCAGAGAAATGCCAAATATTCCAGTAAAAACTTTCACGAATACTCGGTCACGTGCAAGAAGGAAAAGAAAGAGAAGGGGCGGTCAAAATCCTATCGTATCTCGTGTTATCCGTTCGGTAGGATTCACCCGGTAAACAGATTCCCCCAAAAAGCTGTAGATAAAAGGGATGGAGGAGGAGCTCTTCGAGAGGGGCGGGGGTAGATAAGGCAAGGTAAGAGATAAACGTATGCACGGCACTGGCCATCTCATAGCGTGGATCGGGTATAAATAGCTTCTACTTACGGGGGCCCGGATTTTGCCGGCTTAATGCGACATTGCGATCGGTGACAGTCGCCGGACGAAGCTGTCCACTTGAACACCACCGTGAATCACGGCCATTACTATTCCGACTTTAAACCATAAATAATAAAGAGGGGAGAGGGGGGGGGGCCTCGTGATTTCCACCACCACCACCGAGATGTCTCGATCACGGCCACCACCCTACCGAGAAACTAACCGTTTCTAATTTTCCACGAACTCGCTGGTCTAACCGCTGGTCTCACCTCCGCTTCTTTTTTTTGGGGAGGGGAGGAGCGCTATTGCGGGACTCGCGGAAATTGCTTGCTTTTTCAATCCGTTTCTATCCGTGGGAGGAAATTGGTTTCGGCGAGGAAAGATCACGGGACTAAAGGGGGATAAATTTGGAATTTAGATGGAGATTGAACGTTTCTTGGGGGATAATTTTAGAGCGGAGCAAACGCGTTTCTGGAGGAAATGATTAAAGCAGAATGCCGGTTATTCCACGATTTTGAAACGTTTATAAGCGTTTAACGAATATTTTATATTATTTGAGTTTTTTAAACGTAAATGATTAGAAATTATTCGTAAGAAACGAATTTCTTTTACCAATAATTGAAAATTAATTTAATTGTCTAATTGTTTCGTCGACTTTTCGAAATTTTATTCTATCCAAAAGAATTTGTTTTCCAATTATTTCAAATAATTTAAACCGATTGTTTCATAATACGTACATATTTTAATTCTGTAATACATATTCTTTATTTTATTAAATATTTGCGTTTGAAAGTTTTTTCTTATTTAATTGTTTCATTTGACTCTTCTTGATTATCCTAAAGAATTTATATTAAATAATTAAATACTTTATTGTAAGTGCACAAAGTGCAATTTCAAAACGATATTTCGATATTATTAATTTCTTTTTCTAAATCATGTACAATAAAAAGAAAAATTAAAGAAAGATTAACGAAGGATACATATTCCCTTTCTCAACTCTAAATCTCTAAAAAATTTTTTGCAATAATAACGTGAAATCAAGAAAAATTACAATCCAACGTATCATCCTACGCTTATGAAATATCAATATCGCGAGACAAACATTACCACAAAAATGTACAAAATGTTGGCAAACGCGGGAAGGCGACGAGATACGATGGGCGATTTCTTTCTCGGTGGGAGGGGAGGAAATGTCGGCGTGAAAATTAATCTCAATTTGAAAACGGCACGCTCGAGAGCGGCGATCAGAGCATAAATCTGACGTTTATAAACGACACTTTAATGATATCTCGGCCGCGATCAGGGTGGCAAGGTGTGGAATGGATGTCGTCCGGCAAATAAATCTTCGTGACGTAGAACAATGAACCGCTATCCGATCGACTTAAAATAGTAATTACACCAACGCAACGTTATTATCTTGAACGAGCCAGCGAGATGTCCAACGTATCGATTAACAGCCTCTGGATACGAGCGATCTATCGATCCGATCCGCGTAGGATATACCGATTTAACGGGTAGGAAGGTATCCGATCTCGAGATGGAAAAGCGGAGGCAGCGAGTAAAAGGCGCCGGATCGAGCAAGGAATCGAATCTTTCCTCTTCGCAGTTCTTCTTCCGCGTGATGGCAACGAAAAATCGCGCGAAACAGAGATAATTTAAACGAGATGAACGGAAAGAATCTTTCGTTCGATTGAGTCGTTCTTCGACGCGTCGTTACTCAGTCGGGATTATTCTGGCGGAGCTTCGATTTTATAATAGAATTAGAGAGTTGTGAGGCTCGAGAGTGTGACGAATCAGGGAAATCTCGAAGGGTCGAAATTTGGTATTTCGTAAAAACGAAGGAATAGAAAGTTTTTAAGTGGCGAGAGTGTGGCGAATTCGAGGAAATCTTGGAATTGTTGGAATAAGCGTGTGTAATAGGATAATTGGATACTTTTTATGTATTGTTTTATGCCAGGCATTATGCAAACATGTTTAATCCTTTAATTGAAATTTCTGTCAATTTTTTTTTGCATGTAATAATTAACTCGTTTATCAAGATTCGATGAAAAGGAGTGAGGATCCGAGAGTAGAAGAGTAAAATTCCAAGAAATTTTATCGCGTTTACACATAAATCGATCGAGACGAAAATCCATTAATCGAGTTGTTGAATCGAGAAAAATGAAGACGTCGCTACCGTAAAGAGGGATTACAGTGCCACGAGCCATAGGGTGGTGAATCTCATAAATCATGCGGGCATCAGACGTAACGAAATACCCGCGAACATCGAGTCAAATTCACTTCGATGGAAACGAACGTGTCAAAAGATTAAAAAAAAAAAAGAATAATAATAATAATAATTTTTAAAGTTATTCGTTCGATCGATTCTACGTACCATTTAATATTACCCGATATTTCTGCTTCGATAAGTTCTCGAATGTACGAATCACATGAACTTTCAATCGCTTAATTTAATTTTTCTCGATTACGAGAACCGGTTATTAATTAATTTATGAATAAGATTTATTTAATTAAAACGACATTATGGTAACATTTGTTCAAAAAACATTTTTCAAATTATTACGATATTTTACGATATTTCTATTCGTTCTTTTCTTTTTAAATCGTTACACGCGTTTCAATTTTAAAATGTGAAATTAAAACAAGATTGCACTCCCGCGTTGTTGCGGGATTTTCGCGACTCCTCGATGTCTTCCATCAGACTTCTTATCTCCTCGATAAGAAGAAAAGCTAGTAATTTAATTAACTGTAAGATTGAACTGAATAAATTAAATTCGTGTGTAAATAAAACTAAACAATCGCTATCTTATCATAACTTTTGCATTATGAAGACCGAGTTTCAAAATACCGAGTTAATTCCAATCACATATATCAAAATGTAATTGAATTTAAAATTGCACAATATATTTCACCTTTGACATTCGAAAAAAAAAAAAAGAAATATTCGCAAGAGATTATTCTCGAAACAATCATTTTCAGTTGTTTTGAAATTAAGAAAATTGAATTAAATGTGATTCGAAACGAATCATCGTTTCCTCGCAACAAGTAAATTGTAATTTTTCTTTCTTCCTTTTTTTCTTCAAATTATTATTCACCGCGAGTTATGATACGATGCGTAAATTTACCAATATTCAGCTAAATTTTCTCCAGTTTCATGCCTGGTGCGCAACAAAAGCTGAAAACAAGAACAAAAGAGAGCGAAATAATCGAGACAATCGCTGTTGGCTTTCTAGATTTCACAATTTACTAACATAATTCACTCTGAAAGTGACACCAAACGTTTCTCTACCCCGAATCTTCTCTATTTGAATAAAAAGCAACTCGATTTAATCAACGTATCTCGAAAAAAGATTATTACAATTACTCTAACTAACATAATTCACTCTGAAAGTGACACCAAACATTTCTCTACTCCCGAATCTTCTCTATTTGAATAAAAACCAACTCGATTTAATCAACGCATCTCGAGAAAAGATTACAATTACTCGAAAATGTACATGCTTGAATCGATATATAAAAAAAAAAAGGAGCACAAGGAAAAAAGTTAATTTTATTGCAAGCGTGGGCGTGTCCTCGCCGTGTTTATAACAAACGTGATTCGATTGTATTGAAAAGCAATCTCGTCGAACATTGTCCGTGAAACTTGTTCTTTTCATCAAGAAGTCGTATGTCGTGTAGAGGAATAGCACGTTACAACATCGAGTTTCTCTCTTACATTACGCTTCTCAATAATAAACGTTTGATTGAGAAGATTTCTGAAGAAAAAAGAAAGAGAGAGAGATTCTCGAAATTGTAGATTGAATAAATCAAAGTGAAAACGTATATTTAAAAAAAGAAAACCTTACGATCTTACCACTGGAATTTTTGGAAGCTTTCTCCAAAAAGGAAGTTTACACTCTGTTTTCAACTCCAACAGGGAGCCCTGTTTACGTGAACCCATCGTATACTCAGGCCACGGTGAATTTACAACTCGATGCGTTCGATGCATTTCCCTCCTCCTTCTCAAACCATCCTCCTCCAATCCTAAACGTCCGTTCGAAAACAATTTAAACTCGTCACATTTAAGAAAAAGAAGAAGAAAGAGATGATCAATCACGGCACGATTAACGTCGACGACGTTTCCGAGAAGGGAAGATGTCTGTTTCGAGACATCTTCGAGACGGGAGAAGAATTTCTTTTGAGGAATTGTTGCCTAGCGGTGTTCTATGAAATATTTCAATTCGTTCTGCGTGAAGAAAGAAGGATAGGCAGGTATATGACGCGGCCCGTGCAGTAGCAAGCGCGTGCAAATAATGATGGAAAGAACAGTTGCGTGGCAAAAACCGGTGGCAAACTTGGTTTCCGTATAAACGACTGCTGCGGGGTATGGCAGTTTTTTTTTTTTGCGCAAATATTAAGCACACAGAGCAGGGAAAAATGTGTAGTTTCGCGGGACGAGAGTGCACGAGGATCGCGACGTTACGACTTCGACGTCAACACAAGGATGCCTGTTTGATCTTGCGTTAACGCGTATATCCATTCTCGTATTTTTATTTCCAACAAATAATGTGATCCGCTTGAAAAATTTAAATTCTCTCGCGGGAATGAGATGCAGAATATATAATTTCTATCCGTGTGGGGAAGGGACGGAACAGTTACGACAACAGTTATGGTCAGAGCAGAATGGTGTTGTTGCAATTTGTGCAACGCAATCAACCAATGACTAATAATAATAAGGAACTACTACTACTAAAAATAAAAGACGAAGCGTAAATTAAACATTCCTTCGGCTCTAAAGGATATCAAATTGTTCCAAGAAATATAAACTCTGATCCGAAGGAATTTGGTTAACGACCGAATAATCGATGACCACTTTGAAGAGAAGAAAGAGAGAGAGAGAGGCGAAATAAAGAAGAGGATGAAGAAATCGAACACCGAAAGGAAAGGTCGTCCGACAAACTTGTCCAAATCAATTTCATACGTGTCAATTATGAATAACCGTTCGAAGAGGAAGAATGACGCAACCTCCTCCTTTACCAGACCGCCTTAACGGGGATTTAAATATGAAACTCGTCTAGAAAAGAAATCTCGAGTTACCGATACGATCCTAGATAAATCGAGATCGAGAGAACAAAAAAAAAAAAATCCATCCTTTCCCTCCTCTTCGGATAGATATTTCGACAAATAACGCTTGGATTCGATTCGATCGGGATCGTTGGAGGGTCTAAGGGCAAAGGTTCAAGGCGATCGCCCTGAAATAAAACGGGGAAAGGGCACGAGCCTCTCCCTGAACCCTCGACGAGCCACGTACATACGCGCCGTGTTACTTTGCATGGCCAGCCCGACGGCATTTAAACAAGAAGAAAACGGGAGGGCGATACGCAGAATGACGACGAGAATGAAATTATTTTCGAGAAAGAAACGGGGATTACCGCGAGGATCCACCGCTTTTATGGGGGAATATTTTAATGGCGGTTAAACGCCACGGCCGTAATTCCCGCAGTATCTAGTAGAACGGTGAATGAGCGCGACGAGGGACGGATAATCTTCTGAAATATAATCTTCTAAGCCGATCGTTTGACGAACCGGCGTCTTCTTTATATTTCATGACAGGATTTCATCTTGTTTTCGCGAATGGAGATCGTCTCGCCGGGGGGGATGAATGGGAAATAAACCGAGTTTGAATAAATTTCGTTTCTTGGAATCGAATCTTTGAAAAAATTTTAATTATCCGAAATTACGTTCGCCGAATCTTCTACTTTATAATCATTTCTATATACTTTCTCTCTCCTTTCCATCGATTATAATATGTTTACAAGTAAAAAAATATGAAAGAGTTCCCATTCAATCCTTTCATCTTTCTATCAGCTCGTTTACCCGCATCGTAAGAAATATATTTATCGAACTGCGCCACTTTTCGAGGAATATAAACGCATTATATCGAGGAATAAATGTAGAGAGTAACAATTAACTAACGCCAATATATATTGATTGGCGTTTTATAGAACGGATCGAGATAGAATAGAATCGTTTGAAAAACGATACAAAAAAATCTCCTGTGTCTTGGTCGAAGATCGGGATATCGAGTTATCTAAACGACGTTTCTCGGAGAGGGATCGTTAATTTAATTAATTTCGACGAAATGATGAAATTTAATCGTTCGTTCGGGCGAATCGATGCAAACCCTCGTCTGTTCGCGGGACAGCGACGTTTCAGATCGAGGGAAGCTTGTCGTCTATCTACCAAGCGGTCGAAGAGGATCGACGATTTTACCCAAGTTTGAAATTCCCGCGCTACTCCAAACGGATTTTCTTTCTTTTTAATTTCGATTAATCCTTCGATCGATTTCCCCTGAAACTGGTAAAGATTTCAATTCTAATAAACGCGATCACACTCCGATAATTAGAGTTCAATCGACTAGTAAATAAGAAGAAAATTACGAAGCCACCTTGTGGATATCGTAATGACAACGTTGAACAATACGAGCGTAATAAAACGAAGAGAACCGCGATGATATACGATGCAAATGCCATTAACCTACTTCCAACCGCGTTTAATACGTTTATTTTGCCCGTAATTAAGAGTTTCTTTCCTTTCTTTCCTTTCTTTCTTTCTTTCTTTCTTTTCCGATTAAAAATAAAAGCAAAATTTTCGTCAAAGAAAAATTATCGTATCGCGTGACTAATAATTTATCAGTTAACGGGAAAAACAAATTAGAGCGATGACGCAAGGTTATAAGGCTAATAGTCTTATTTTCGTCGATAAGAAACGTCCCGATAACCTCACTTGTTACAAATGTTACTAATAGAATATTAATTGGGCAGCGATGAAATCATTTGCGAATCTAATTCTGGAATTGTTATCGAGTAATCCCGCTTGTACGCTCGATTTAATCGATGATCCATTAGCTCACCGAAACTTAAACAATTTCGTTCCAATCCTATTCCAATTGTTCATTATCTCATTCGATTGGGAAAGAGAAAAGTCGAGGATCATCCTTATTCCATTAAACCGATACGTCTCTCGATCTTTTCCTTTACTTTCCACCAAGAAGAATCTCTCGCACCTCCGCCAATCGTCCGCCGCGTGAATATAATAATGATAATGGCAATGATGATGATGATAATAATAACAACAACAACAACACGACGAAAGATGTGCAATTACGGTCTTGTACGTGATGGGCCCATGGTTAGGCATTAATGTCGGGTGTAAAGAGAAACGATCGGCCCGATTAGAGAAACAGGAAGCGATACATGGGCGGGCCGACGAGTGTCGGCTCGATCTCTCGATATCTCCAAGATCCGATCTCTCGGCCGCTGTGTGTGTGTATATATACGCGATCGATCGATCTCCACTCGACCTCTCGGTGAATGTTAATTATCAAGCGTTATTCTTATTTATTATCGATTGTTGTATCTCGCCTATTCAAACTGCTGTTTTCGAGGAGAGAAATGATTCGAATTTAATCGATACAAGTTCCACGCGGATGATTCTCGTTTGTTCGATATTATTTCGAATTTTCTAATTTCATTCCTTATTTATAAGCTATTTATTACACGTTTGATTACGATTTATTATATAACCGAAAAAGATTAGATAAATTTAAGGATTGATAGGAAAAGAGGAGTCCGAATAAGATATTTACGAGATTCGGATCGTATTTCGCCATTTCATCGGACATAACAGGATCGTAATTTGATTAGAATTGCTCGTGTTAAGTTTACGAGCATCGAATTATTACGCGTTTCTAGTGTTTATCGCCTCGTGAAGTAACATTAATTACCAGTTTCTGTCTGAGCCATTAAAATTGCAATTCTCGATCAAGTTCCCCGCAATAAAAAGGAAAAGAAAGTGATTCTTGGAAACTCGGAATTTTATTGCGCCGTTTCGTCGACAATGATGCGCGTATTTAATATTTACGTTTGCGTATTCTCGTTTTTTTAAATCAACGTTCCCATTGTCCGTTCCAATTTGTTATTCGACTTAATCTTATGCATGAACCGCCGATTTCAGATCAACGTGAAAAATGATCGATAAACTTCGTCTTCGATCACTTTAAGTGTCGCGCGAAGGATGCCCTCGTGTAAGCATCCGATGCTTTAGCGGTTTCTAAATATAAAGCCAAGAGCTGGGAGGTGCGGAATATCCTGACACTTAATATTTTTGGAGCAGACGCGTGTTTTACGAGGTCGTTCTGATTCGTTTAAATTTTCACTCATATTTTAAAAAGGACCACACGCGCGAGCATTCTTCTAACCAACATTCTTCTAAATCCAATCTGATTAACTAAACTAGAAATACTAGTATTGTACATGATCAAGATGACGTTAAATATTTGCAAGAAGAGTAAAATTTTAGAGGATAAAAAAATTCTGAAAATGTATTTTGCGTTAATCCA
The DNA here is from genome assembly GCF_003254395.2 of Apis mellifera. Taxonomy (NCBI): domain Eukaryota; kingdom Metazoa; phylum Arthropoda; class Insecta; order Hymenoptera; family Apidae; genus Apis; species Apis mellifera. Next base: position 25,612,461 of record NC_037638.1, read on the forward strand.
TCGTAAATCGGTTCTGAAAAAAAGAATCTAAAAGAATCTAATCGCCTTCTTTACGTTTCTAGCCTAATTCGGTCCAGAGATTCGGTATACCGATATACCGAAATCCGGGCCCTTGAAAAAAGAAAGCTACGAGGGAGCTTCGTTCGAACGAGGCAGATGTTGGCGGAGAGGAGACGTTGAAGGCTTCAATTAAAGGGGGAAGCTGCGGAAGTTATTACGGATATTACACAGAAACGATTCGGTACGTGTTTAGGAGATTAAGGGTTCAAGATTTCATGGAATTGATTACAATAGAGCGCGAAGGAAAAAAAAATTAAAAAGAACGAAGAGAGAACAGAAAATTTAAATATTATAAAATGTTGAACGCGTGGAATCGAGATTGAAATTTTTAAAAAAATTCCACGATTCACAACAGTACTTCGTCAAGCGTTCTCAGTGTATAAATTTAGGTAGATGAATAAAGAGTATAAGTTTTAAAATACATTCTCGTAGAAATAACGGCAGGAATCGAATAAAAGCCTACACACGTGTGTGCGCTTCGGGAAATAGCGCGTAAAACTGTCGCGTCGGCTATAAAAAATTACACTTTCGCGTAACGAGGCGCACGCATGAGTTGAAAGGAACGAGCGCGAATACGATTTCGAAGGAGCGATTTTGCTCCGCGCCAATAAAAACCTTCTATCTTGATCTGTTCGAGTGGCGTTGCACTCTTGGAATCTGCATAACATCCCGAGACATTACGAATAAACGGCAATCCGTTCATGTGCATTATGCCTTACGTGTTATGCAAATCTCTGTTATGCAAATAACTTTGAGTCACGTCATTGGTCTATATCTATAGCAATCTGCCGAAAAACGTACCAGATTGAGTGATGAGGTTCGTTCACCTTTTGCACGTACTTCGAACATTTTTACCAGAAATAGTTGTTTATGATATTTGCAGTAGGCAAACATATTAAAACGAGATATTACCAGAATCTCAAGTAGCTAGTAAATTTCAATTTGCTCGTGCACGTTTGAAGAGAGTGGAAATCGCGAATAAACAATATTTAACTTTTTAACTATTTAACTTTTGCATAGATATATGCGAATATCAAGATTTACAATAAGGTGGACCACCAAAATTTCTCAAAGAAATCAGGTTATAATTTATTATCGTTATCGAGTGAAATTAATGATGCCAATTTAAAGCTACTTCGTTGTGAAAATTAAATTCGGCGAGAATGAGAATGATATCGACGTTATTGCAAGTAACATTAACAATAAAAAGATACGAGATAAAAAGTGTACTTTTTGTATCGTAATTTATGTATCGCGCAAAGAATTGCAGAATATTATTGCGATAAGAGTGGTAATTTATAATGAAATTTCGAATTGTTGTCGATATCGAATAAAATGATAAATAATTATGAGAATATATAATTATATAGATTGCAAATTCTTTTGCAAATTTTGCTAAACAGGTGAGGCTTAAATAGAAATTTATATATTATTTATATAATTTACTGACATATTATTATTACAATATAACGTTCGCGATCTAATTACGAACAATTCGATGTATTCTAAGGTTAAACGTTAGCCAGATCGCCAGTGCTGTTTACTCGATTCCAGGAAAGTAGAAAAAATAAAAATAAAAATATAACACAAGCGAAAAGAAACTCACCGTGCCTCGTGTTGTGTCTAAATCCACGAGCAGCATGCGTGACATTCAGATTCCACGGGAGCAACAAGAGAAAGAAGAAGCTTCGTAACATTAAAGAAGAGCGATGCATTCGAACAGCCATGATTCACGAGAATATTCGCAATTCGCGATATCGACGAACAAAGGCAACCATTCACGCACACGCGGGTCATAAATCAAAGAGAAAGCAGCGAAATTCTTAACTAGTGTTCGTCGTTGGACGAATCGTGGGTCACACCGATCACAACGACACTCGACATTCGTTACGACAATCGCCACGGATCATTCGCACCTTTATCCTCGTGTCTCGTTTCCACCGACACGCGAATATCATTTCCGATCGCATGGGTCGATCACTCGCGAGCTCGAATCGTTCGAATCGACGTTCATTTTTCGCGTTTCGAAACACGTAATCGAAATATTCGAACGCGATCACACACCGCGAAGAAAAGTCTCGCGACGCCAGAGACACCGAGAACGATCGATCGATAGATTCGATTATCGAAATATACGCCGGGATCTCGAAGTAGTTGTAACGAAGTCGTTTCGCGCGTCGTAACACGAGGGAATATTAACGCAACGGAATCGAAAAACACAGATACGTTCAGCATTTATCGAAGTGACACACCATTCGCGAAACTTTCAACGATCGTCGATACACCGAAGAATTCGTTTTTCCACGTGACGGCGTTCACTTGTTGCACCGTGACAGGTTAAGGTACTTCTTTATCTCTCTCTCTCCCGCCATTTTCGGAACTGTGCTTTTCACTCGTAGGTAAAGATGGTATTCCGCGTGTCGTTTCCGTGAATCTCTTCGTATTTATTTTTTGTGCGGTAAATAGTTCGATGTGCATGCACGCGCGAACGTATATACGAAACAGGTCCCTTTCGAGTGACGGTTATGACTACGAAATCGTTCGAAAAGGAAAGCAGGACGTACGACAAGAAACACGAACCGTGTGAGCGCCGCGAGCGAACTGAACCGAAGTGTTGAGCTACCACCGAGACAACTCTTTGAGCATCCCCCCACCCTTCACCTTCGTGGCTTCTATCGGTTACGCTACCCTAAGTTTTAAGAAATATTTTGATCGAAGGATTATGATGGATTATAATTTCGTCGAATTTTCTCCTCTCCTCCCATCAGGTAACTTGTAATATTTATTAAACTTTCAAAACGATCTCTATGTTCCTTTTACGAATTATTTTTTTTTGTACGATTTTACGAATATAATTTTTTTTTTCTTCGCTTACTGAAAATTATACAGTAACGTTATTTCGATGATGTATCGGTCAAGTAAATTTAATTTTAAAACCATAATTACATCCTGTAGTTTTATTAAAAATGTAAAAAAAATTATATTTGCAACGAAAAATAATTTTTTTATTTTTTATCTTTTTTCATTGGAACGGTAAGTAAAATTTTGTTGTAATCATTATCGATTTTTTAAAATCTTTTACGTTATTAATATTGCATAATATTTATAATTTTCTCTTACGAATATATCATTAAAGTAAAAAATAAGATTCACGCTGATAATAATAATATTATGTTTCTTCATAATTTTAGTTTATTCGAGGTATCGATTTCACCAAATATAGTGTTAAAATACCATTAAAAGATATTTGCAGTGGCAAATATCCAGTTCCAATGTACAAGATATCAGATTTACCTTTATCCGATATAGGTATCTTACCGGCTATCGCCTGCAGCCATTGCCCTTATAATTCGTGATTTCTAAAAGGGACTTGGAATTTATACATTGTTATCTACGATCAATACACGTTTACCTTCCCGTACCTACGAATAATACCCATATTCACGATAGTTTTGTAATTACAAATTTTTTTCCCCTTACTTTGAAATATTATCTCGATAAAATTCTCATCGAGAACGTAAATAATAATCCATGGAAATTTTCAATGGAAAATCAATTTTATGAATTATATCGAATATCGAGCAGTTTATAATCAGGAATATGAATTTCAACTAAAGAATATTATTATTAATGTATTAATAATGTATTAAAAATTCTCTCTTAAATTAATGTTAAATTATTAATAATATGTTTTAACTCATTTCCTTAGAAACATGATTATTCCATTTTAAGAATACTCGAGTTTAGCAAACGTCAAATCAATCGTAACTAAAATGGAACAAAATCTCTTCAAACATTTCTTTGAAGTACTTACTCCGTTGACTCGCGCCCATATCTCTGCTTGCTTGTTATTGCAATCCTCCCTCAAAGGATTAACGTGGATACAAAGGGAAGATATTAAATAGTCATAGATTTAGATTTTTAAGCATTTTTTTACTAAAGAAACATATTTCAATAACGAACACACACGGACAAATCAGTGGTCGAACTAAACCATACAAGATTAGGTACTTCTCTATTTCTTCTTTGCCTCTAGAAGGTTACAATGCTTTGGTTATCTTTTTTTTTTTTTTCTTTTTTTTCTTTTTTTTGGTTTTAGGTATATAGGATAGTTATGGATATAATTAGTGTTCTTTCTTGTATTTTTTTTTCTTTTTTTTTTTCATTTTTTTTTTTTCCCCTCTTTTTTTCCTTTTTTTTTCTTTTTTTTTTTTTCAGCACTGAAATTACCAAGCGGCTCAAAGTTTCCCTCAGTTTCGCTCTTAAATCGCTCTTCTCGGCTCCTCGATCGCGTGATCGATCTGACACGTACAGTACTACTATCGTTATACAATAATTGCTATGAACTATCGACTCGCCTCGACAAAATTCCTCGATCGCGATCGCGCGTATCGAGGAGCCATCACTATTGCTTCGCGTTTTTAAATTAATAAACGTACGATGCGCCCACTCCAATTTCCATTATCCTCTTATTATTACAACAAATGTTACACCAAAAATTCACACGTTTCGAGAAAGCGACGAACGAAACCCTTGCCCCCCTCTCTTTGCTCCGGAGCGGCAAGGGGTCTCGTTCTTGATCCCCCCTCCCCGATCTCGAGGGGATGCTCGATCGACGAAAATAATATGAAAAATGCGAGTGTCGCATCACTCTCATCGCAGTCGTCTATCGGTTTATAATTTATCGTTACACGCGTGATACGCGCAGACAGATATTGATATGGCGTTTAGATATCGTTGCAACACGCACGTACTTAGAAACTACAAACGGTACAACATCCGATTTATCGCGCCTCCTTTTTATATATATATATATATATGTGTTTATACATATATACGGATCGCATAGTTTTATATTTATCCTCTGCTCGACTTTCTTCACGCTTTACGTAGGCTCAGTTTCGTTCGGCAGTGACATCTACCGTGTCTACGATGTCGCATGGAAGGTTCGATACGTTTGAAACTGTCGTGTCAGCAGGTTGGCAGTTTTTCCTAAGATAAGATTTCTCTTCTCCCTGTGCATTGACAGGATATGATTTCCAAGTGTTACTCTATTACTTTCACACGTTCACACACGGTGTTATCTCTAATTTGTACGAACGCGATACAGACATTTTCGAAATATCGTTTTGATATGTGCGCGGAGCTCGGAGAGATATGTGTGTAAATCGATTCGAATCGAGGAAAATTTCGAAAAATTTCTAGAAAAGAAAAGAAATTGAATATACTCCAATCCAAGTTTCTTCTTCTCAATCGAGTTACACGATGCAAGAGTTTGATAGAATACAGTTGTACAGAAAAATGTACAGAAATTGCGACAAACAACGGAGGATCGTTCCATCGAGTCCTCTCTCGTTTCTCTTCCACTGTCGAGGGATTTGAGAACGATTTACACCGAAAGCATGTTATCACGCGATACAGGGTGGCGACCTCTCGTGTGTTCCACGGTCGGATGCGATGCGTATCCTTTTATTCCCGGCGAGCAGAAATAGAAACTCCGTTCGAAATTCCGTAACCGTTAATAACGATGTTTTAAACAAAGAACACTGCTCCGAGAAAAAAAGATCTCTCTCGCATCTTTCGTCTAAAATCCATATACATACATACATACACGGTTGATTTTTCTTTTTATTCCAAATCGGTCCGTCCATGACCGGCCAGAAGGAAGGAAATCTGTCTGCAATGTGATTATCGCCGTTTCTCTCTCTCTTCAATCGGGAAATAATACGCGTTTTATCGCCTTCTCTCACTCGTTCTACGTACGTCGAGCGAATCGCTTGAATACACTCATTCGCGCGCACAGGTTACCACGAGAAATTGGTTGTCTCTTTTTTTTTCTTTTTTTCTTTTTTCGTACCTGTTTTTCCTCTCGTTTTACAACACTACAGACGCAGACACGCAACGCACGCGCATGCACGCTTAACACGCACCATCTACACGAACACACGCGAAATTTCTCTACCTCTCACGTATATATATATATATATATATATATATATATATAATTATTATATATGGAGCGAATCTCTTTGCAACGGTTATAAATTACAAATTATTTATTTACGTTAGAGAGCAAGTAATATGTACGTCGGTGTACGCGTGTGCGCGCGCATTCCAAGATGTTAGAAAAATCCGACACGTACACGGTGTTCGTATATATATAAATATACGTGATAAGTGTAACATTGTACAGTCGTAAGTAATCATAGTAGTAAAAAGTAAAAACGGTATGAAAAATTATTGTATTGTTTCCCATTACTTATTATTATTATTATTAGATCATGCTCCGAAACAGCTGCACCGCGAACGCGAATACCTGTATCTCCATTTCCAATTCTTCCACGACGAACAAATAACATATCCGAGTTAGGGAAAATGGGAAGAACTCGAGCCGAGAGGAGTTTTAACGAGTTAGTCTTTAAGCGAAATCACGATTTAAATCGCGAAAAAAGGGGGGTTGAATCTGTTGGAAAACTCTCGGCTCTGAAACAATTTCTTCTTTCTTAAGTTAGTAACAGTTAGTATGGCGTTTGCTCGTCCGATGATTAATTAAATTTTGTAGATTTTAGACATTATTGCAAGTCTTTCTTTCGATCGCGATTCTTATATAATCTGAAATATCGCGTCCCGTCAGCTTGGAACAATCGTATAAATACAAATATCGTTCGAAATATCGTAATATTGCGCGTATAACGAGATTGGTGATGGTCGATGCTTTCTCGTGGTGACAATATGACAATGCTATACGACTAGGTAATTATAATGATTCCGCGAATGACGTTATTACTTTATAAATACAGAATTCCATAACATTTTTTTCCAGAGTCGAGAAATGATCGATATCGTTATTCCGAATATAGAAGATGGAAATCTGTGTATACACGTCGATTTTTACAATAGAAGAGTTCAAAATGTTCAAAGACGAAATAGTTTTTTTTTTCTTTTCGATTATATTTCTATGGTGAAGATAATATCGAGAAAATTTTAAGGTTAAACGTTTATATAAAAACATTCATCCAAGATGAAGATGCACATTGTCGATCGATTTTCTTCGTCACGAAAATGAATTTCATGGAAATTAGTCGTAAATATCATTGGACAATCGTTTCAATTTGAGAAATGTTTTCGATGGCTTGAATGAAATGTTCGCAACAGTGGATGATGTTGATTTCTGCATAAGTATAATCGTTCGTAAATGATGGTATATTATTGTCCGTTTTCTCTTAAAGGAATAAATAATATTAGACGTTAGCCCAACACGTGAAAATACTTTTTTTTTTTTTACTTCACTCTGACTAATAGTATCATTTGTTTATGCTCATACGTGACTCTCATACATGACTCTCATTAATCGTTAATCGATATTCCACGGAATATTCGATGGATAATATTTTTTTATGGCGATGAATCATTCTTTCGTTTTTGTTGAGAGATCACGGTATAGGGAAATACGAACAATTGCAACAGAAGGATATTTAATCGTATCCTTAACACACGATACTCGTTTGGAATAACACTTTTGGCTGTCTTGATATTTTTTTTTTTTTTTTTTTTTTTTTTTGGTAAAATTACATCTATCAAAAATTTTGCAAACATCTTATTGTGCGACTTAAGGATTAAACAGTTGGAAAATATTTCTTCAATGCTCGTTTTCGATGCAAAGATGCATTCTTAATTTAGTTTATGAATTCGAAACATTTATCGTTATTGTTAAACACTAATTTGAACGTTATTTATTGATAGTCGGGTGCAGCACCTCGATGACCTCGTCATTAAGCATTTTTATTCCCTTTGAGGACAAGCGACGATTCAAAAGCATGCAACACTTTAAACAAACGCGAAATGAAATATATCCTAGAGATTTCTTCCTAACCAACGATCGTTAAGTAGATTCCTGACTAATTTACAAAGCGAAATTTATAGAAACCACCTTTACCGACCAATTCGGACACCATCCACTCAATTCCAATCGATCGAAATAATCTATATTCTTTTCTTCGTTTAATTGACTAAAAAATTTAAAGTATGCAAATAAATATTCACAAATATTTGCATACCGAGATTGACAAGAAAATTCGAATTCGAATTAACGTGACATTTGGTCCTGTCGATAAGTTCTTTCTAGCGCTGTTTTCAAATTTCTTACAATCCGTTTTTTCTTATCTCGAATTTTTAATATTATTCCATTTTCGAAAACACTTTAATTCATCTAATATTATCTAATAAATAAGATTTAATAAAACGAAACGGTATTAATTGTCGCGTACTTTCCAATTTCATTATTTAAAACCTACGACTACATTTTTCCTGTAGTTTTTAAAAATAAAAATCGTGTATCGTTGCATTTTTCACTAAGATTGCGCTAATATGCGGCAATCGTCAATAAACGATTCGCTATATAAAGAGCCATCGACAGATTTTACAAATCGATGCTGCTCCACAATTTTACGATTACCTTTTTGTATATCCTACGACAAGTTATAAATTACCATACGATAACAAGTGATCTAGATTCGTAGCAACCAATTTATCCTAGCGATTTTTTTAAATTTTTCTTTTCTTACGCGATTGATAATTAAGAAATTTCACTAATATCGATTATTTTATTATCGTACAGACGTACAGTCTTTTCTACAGCATTTATCTGGGTGTCGTCAGGCGAATGAACAACACGCCAATTTCGCGAACGTTTCAAATGCCCATTTTCATTATTTCTTGGCGCGTCTCGAACATTATTAATTCTACTCTAATAAAATTTATTCGATTCACACGGAACGATATAAATATTATCGAAAATCATTACAATCGAAGTCATTACGAATTTATTAAATTTATTAAATTTTCATTTAATAAGAAGAACTTTTCTAACTAAATTACGCAAAATGTTTCGTATCTACGTACATTCGCCTAGTTCGCATCCCAGATACGCGTAGTCAGAATCAAAGCAATCGCATAGCGAGTAGAAAGCAAGCGCGGAATACGCGAGAAAATTGATCTAATTTAAAATCGAAGATTCACATAAATTCGAATAGATTTATTCTTTCGAAAAAATTCTCGAAAAATCACGGATTCACGGCAGTACACGTTTTTAAGAAAAAAACCCATATTATATTCTACGTAGATCACGATTTACACTTAAAAGGAATGGTTTTTAAAAGCTGTTTAAAAATTCAAAATCCAAAAGAAAATATTACGTCATCGCTTATTTCGCTCGAGTATCGTTCCACCCCATCGTTTATTCCAAGTTGAATAATATTTATGGCAACCCTTAACCGTTCATGTTTCAGATGATATCGCTTCGAAACGTACGCGTAAAAGGGGCTCCTGTGCGTTAATAACCCTTTATTTCCTCCGATATAACACGTGGCAAATGTCCTCGCGATTGTTTGCTCTCGAATTGTACGAGCCACGCTGGCCACGCGATCGTCGGAGATAAAGGAGGAAATAACGTTGTTGTTGGAAAATGCAATGGAGGAAAACCACGATCGCCAAAGTAATAATCTATCTCGTGGCGATCGAGAAAGAGTTTTGAATTATAGGTCTGGAAGCTTTATTAAAAATACGTACGATCAATCGCGATATCGATTAGAATTTTATCAAGATTAAGAAAAGAGAGAGAAAGAGAGAGAAAGAGAGAGAGAGTGGATTATTAATTTGCCGTGAATTCGTATTTCGAGAATTTTCCTTGCGAAATACTTTGTAATTCGCAATGCGAATGATTGAAATTTAATTAGAGAGCGAAGATTTTTCAATTCAAACGTTCATTTCTTTTCAACGATTCCTGCGCTAAAAAATTTTTCGCTTATCGAATTGATAAAACGACAAAGAACGTAATTAACGCGTTAATCGAGCTCTTTTCCTCGAGAGAAGGAGCCTCAAGAAAAGGTTTCGAATCACTCTTTTGTTTAAAGCACGGACTCAAAATGACCCCCCTTTATACATGTAACTAAACCACTTCCCTGACACATTTTCGAACAATGGGGCGTAGTTAAACGTACTTACTAAAAAAAAAAAAAAAGGTATTTCACGTCAATTATAAGAGAATTACAATCTCTTTCTAAAATCTCTTTCTTAAAAAATGAATAATATACCATTCGTATGATTATTTTTAAATAATAATAAAACTTACAATAAAATTATAAAATCCTATTATAATTAAACCTTATCTCTTACTAATATATTGTACAATATATAAATAAATTATATACATATAAATAAAATATAAAAGAAATCGAATAATAAATTAAATCTCTTTCGTTCAATTTAAAGATCGATTCAAATCTAGAAAAATTCGATCGAAAAAAATACCAAAATTTTGGCAAGAAACGCATGTCAAGGCAGTGGTGAATTTTTTTTCGCTATAAATTTTCACTTATGTCCATTTCTCTACATCATTCTTCCAACATGGCAGTTTTAGCTAGCTTCCGTGTGTCCGAATCCAACTAATCGGAACTTCTTACCTACTCGCTTAGCCTAATCGCGGCGATCAGCCGCAAAGGACTGCGAATGCATCCAATCACGCCCCACTTCTCCGACATTCGCATACTCTCATTCTCTTTTTATTCCACGCGCACTCCTCATTCTCCGCCAATTTTCGATCTCCCTCGCTCTCTTCGATTCTTCACGCGCTTCCTCTTTGTCTCACTCGTTTCTCTCTGTCTCACGCATACACACACTCTCTCTCTGTCTCTTTCCCTCTCTGTCTTTCCCGACAATCGATATCGGTCTCGTGCTCTCGTGAACCATCGGCGCATCTCATTCAGTGGCGTACAAGTGAGAAAGTAGCTAAGATTAGAGCCGAAAGGATCAGTCTGGCTACGAGAAATAGTGAAATACTTCTCCTCTCTTCGACGTTATCCGTCAGGATTATGCCGAACGAGTATTTTTCATCATAGTTCTTTTCGCGAATCGAATGCGAAAGGAAACGCGTGTAATAAATAATACTCGGAGAGATTTACATTATCGCAAGCACGAATTACAGAAACGAACGATGGAATTCTTTTTCCTAGATCTAATATATTATATTAATCTCGAAATCGAAAGAGGCATCGATTCGACATAATCCTGGCAATTATTATTATTATTCGATCTTCGCCAAACGTGTGATCAATCTCTCCCTTTCAAGTACAAATCCGCTTTTTCGTGTCTCGCAAACACGATAAATCATCGATCGGTGATTTAATTTACTCTCGTGATATGGATTTCTCTGTTCTAATATATAGTCGTTCGATAGTTAAAAAAGAAAAGAAAAGAAAAGAAAAAAGAAAAAAAAAGACTCGTTATTATTTATATATCCGCTCTTTCGCTCACATCACATTTCTATCGCATCCATCCTCGCTTCGCTTTTAACATTTCTTTCTCTCCCGGCTATATATATACATATCATGTATATATATAACCTCTATATAACTATATATGCTTTTTTTTTTCTTTTCTTTATTTCTGTAATCTATGGAGACGGCACAAAGCTGAACGGCTAGTAGTAGATACAAATATGTTACACGTACACAGAGTACGATCATCTGACGCTTCGCGTTTCACTTCGTGTCGCTGGATTGTGTCGGGCGAATTAAAAAGTTGGAGCTCGGACGATGAAGAAGACGCCTCCCCATTTCTGTTGTCCGCGACAATTCGACCACGGATCCGTCGAATTTTTATTAATCTTATTGTCCCCGTTTTTTTAAAAGGCAGTGAAAGGATTCAGTTTCGATTCCGATATGTAAAAATAGGGTATTCAAAAAGTTAGTGGAATTAAATCATATACACTTATTATAAATTATAAACGTTCGAATATGATTTTCTCGTTTCGCGATGAGTACTTTCATACCTTCTTTTTTTTTTTTCTTTTTTTTAGTTTTTCTTTATCTTTACTCGATAGAAATTTTGTGCGATTAATTTACATTTGTGCACAAGTAACGTAAGGAATTGGAAAGAATTCGTTAGTTAGTACAAAATAGGGGTTTCTCAGTCGATGATATTGGCGGATGGATCGTTATCGTTCGATTCGTCTATTTCGATCTATCAAATGTATCGAAAAAACATATCTATATATATATATATATATACGAACATTGTTTCCTTTAACATTTTTCGATAATAATCTCCGCTAAAAGTACACGCTACAGCGATTGTCGATTTTCTTCGAACTGTCTGTTCTCGCTATCCGCTCTAAAATGGACAACAAATTGTTGGGTCTCGCGTGGCGAGAAAAAATTTCGCCCACGTTGATCGATCCGCGCGTCGTAAATCACGTATCGTTTTGCACGTTCGTTCTCCGCGGGGCGCGCCTCCTCCTTCTATTATCGTCCGAAAAGAAGCGAAAAAGAAACGATCGATCTTTTACCGTACGTGGTAAAAAACGAATCATCGACAAGAAAAATTGTAAACGAATCTAACCGAATCTACGAAGTCTCTCCCTTTCCTTCTTCAATTTCCTTTCAGGGACGAAGCGAAACGCGAGCGTTACAGAACGTCGTACTTTTTTTTTAAAATTTTTCTTTTTTTTATCAATCCTTGCCCCTCCTGCGTCGCGATTTTTCGACACCCACGCGCCAACGCAAATTTCGCCCACACGCGCGCACTCACCCCGCGACATTTGACCGCGCTCACGCACACGCGGCCCCCAAGGCTTATAACGATTTTCCCCAAGCGGAACGTTCTCTCTCCGCCGATCGATATCCGCCCGTGTGCGAGTATCGCCGCGAGTGAACGGCTGCCGATCCCAAGTTGGCGGCCGCCGTTGAAACGCGGCGAACGTTGGAAAGCTCGGCACGGTACGGGAGAAATTGACTTGGAACCGAGAACTGTTCGTCCGCCGCCGCGAGCCTCCGTTCTCCCTTACGCGCCGAGAAGATTTCGCCGAACGTGGAAATTTCTCGAGAAGCGAAGCGAAAAGAGAGAAGGGAAGGAAAAAAGGAAAAAGTGCTCATTCGATTATAATTTCGTCCCGACTCTCTCGCTCTTTTATTAACGAGAATTATTTTTAATAAAGGACTATCTCTCCCTCAAGTAGAATTTCCCCTCCGATTATTCTAATCTTCGAAATCATACGTACGTATTATTCATAGAAAAAAAAAGAAAAACTCGTTTCCATCCAAAATCGGTTACCGCGTGGAGACATCACGTTCACGTGACTAGATTACGCGGAACTGAAAAAAAAAGGAAGGGAGGGGGACAAATCACACCTCTCTCTCTCTTTCTCTCTACAAGTACACACACACGCACACACACAACGTATATTCGCGCTGCAACGAAATTTTGTCCAATTATCCGTCGGATCACGTGTCCACGCCTCGCGTCGCCACCCGAAATTTCCGCTCGAGGAACGCGAAGATCGGAGACGAGCGACTCCGCACGCATACACGTTTTCCCGTTGCACGGAGATCCGACGATCCGGGGAGGGCACACGCGCCTCGCCGCTTCCCATCTCGCTCGGGTTGGACGCAGCTGGTCGCGCCGATCCTTGGACGCGAGAGGACGCGGTTGGAGAGTAGTTGCGTGGCACGCTCGCCAAGATGATGATGGCCGGTAACACGCGATAGCCGATGTGAACAGGAACGAGGCGACGCGTCGCGTCGTCACGTCCCCGTGGGGCGGGAGGGGGCGGTGAGGGCACCACCGCACCGGTTCACCCTGCGGGCTCTGGTCCAGGCCTGCCTCTGTTACGATCAACAACACACCATAATACGCGTTTAGTTGTCAAGATAGTCGAACCTTTCTTTCGTTCAAGATCGTTGAAATTTTTGCCAGGAGCGAGGGCAAGGTTTTTGTTGTAAGCAAGATCGTTAGATTATTGTTGTATCTTTACATCTCTCAGAAAGGTCGAATCGACGATTTCAGATGCCATGGATCTCGGTTTGGAAAATTCGTTCGAACGAACGAAAGTTTTATATCGCGGTAAATGTATCGGATATGATTGGATATTCGTTGTGGATCAAGTTATTCCAGTAAAGTCTGGTTTCAGATCTTATTTTCCTTTTCGATCGACAATAAGAAAGATTCGACCGATAAGAAAGATTCGATTTTGAAAATTGTGCGGTTTTATACGATGCTAAAATGTATCCAATGTGTTCGTAATACGTTTCTTGAAAATCTTTCGTTCAATTTAATAAACTTCGATCCGATTAACGAATAACCAACGTGTGCAAAATTGTTTCACGGATTCGTTGAATTTCTTGTACGAGGAAATGTAAAAATATTTCGATAAACTAAAATAATAGACACGTCAGATTCAACAATAATCAACACGATTAGATTGGAAAAACTTACTTCTTTGAAATTTCTGATCGATTATGATCAGATAGGATCGAACGAAAGATTTGCTTTACAAACGATTATATATATATCGTTCATCTTTCGTTGCAGATCGTTAAGATATTTTTAATGGAAAGAGATATAAGAAATCCTTTCGTTCGACCCAATATTTCTCGTGAAATCTGCTAATACGGCTCGGTGTTTTTCGCTCGGTGTAATCAAGCTGATCGTGATTGCGCGGCGTGGATGCGGTTGCGGAGGACAAGCGAGCAGGAGAAGGAGGGGGGGAGGGGGGTCTCTTTTTTTTTGCGAGCAGGATTGGAAGCGGAGCTTGGGTGAATAAGTGGATTTGTATGGCGTGGATTGTGCGAAGTGGATCGATGATTGGGAAGGGGAGAGAGGAGAGAAGTTTGTTTGCCTCGCTTTTTTCTTTATCGTTTCACGATAGGTGGTGATTTCTATACCCTGGCATGGTTTTGTTCGCGTGTTGGGAAGATGAGATGGAACGAGATGTTCAGACGGGGAGGAGGGAGGGAGGGGAGGATAAATCGAAGAGATTCGACAATGAGTTTATGGTAATTCAGTTAACTCACCTACACAAACCATTCGTCTTTTTGGCTGGAGGAGATGTCGCTACAAAAAAGAAAAGAGAAGAAAGAAACATTTTATTAAAAGTTTTTTCGTTGTGTATCGAAGATAATTATTTCGATAAATAATGGCGGTTCGTTCTATTACTAGTTCGAAACTATTTCTGGATCGTTTCACGTGTCTCGTGATAGTCTCTCGAGCCGTGAAGCGAAATTAAACTTAAAAATTTAATCAAACAATCACGAGAGTGTGAAATATAATAACCGACATCGATGCAAACACTCGTCCCAAAAATACGATCAACTTCGAAAGCTAGAAGTAATTTTAACATAATTCCCCGTCCTGAATAGAGTTTTCGAAATCTCATTTCAAAATGCATTAATTCTAACGCGATCTCCATATATAAGTTATATTACTTTGAATTTTAATTCGTTCATCAAACTATGAATGGGAAATGAAACTCGTTTTAATTAAAAAAAAAAAAAAAAAAAAAAAAGAAAGAAAAGAAAAAAAAAGAAATTTATTGAAATGAAATAAAATAGAAAGAAAGAAAGTAAGATATTGGACGAAGAATATTGGAGGTTGAAAAGATGGAGCAAAAGTAAAACTTCCAACGTGTCCAAGCATAGATCTGTTATCGCCATTGTTTCGCGTAACATTTCTTTTACAGTTGGAGCACTTATTTTTTTTATCCTTCTGATAAGCACGAGTTGTGGTCGCTTCGCGATTGGTCGATCGATAGCCGAAAATATCTGACAAATATCCTTATCTCCGGACCTTTATTTTTATCTCAACCCCCTCCCAGAAACTTTACTTTTGTTCAGTATCATATATCTTACGCTCTAAAGCTCTAAGGCACGACGAGAATATTCCCGCGAGACTAAAGACGAAGATCACGTTAGAGATATTACGTCCATATTCTTCTAACGTTGATCCATCAAACCACTATATATGCAGATTTTTGTTAGTTAAGATTTGTTGACGTGGAAGAGACGGAGGATAAAGGTTTAAGACAAAGAGAAGGTATTACCAAGACTCGAGAGAGGAGACAAGTCGCATTAAATATATATTCGTGTGCTTTCAAGCTAAAAGATAAAAGGAACGTATTAGGCATCGAAGGAGAGACAAAACAGAGACAAATATCGCACGTTTTAATGTTAGACAATCGAGCTTTTAACGAATTCTTGCTATGATTCAAATTTCGACAATACTATAAAATTGCTCGATGATATCATAAAAATCATAAAATCCGATTTGTTCTTTGAACGTTTCTCTATGCATGCATATAAATGTTTTAACTTTGGAATATTAAATTCGATACGACTCATAGCAAACAATTTTCTTTCTCGTACTTTTAAGGAATTGATTCTCAAATTCGATTTATCATAATTTGATAACATGAAACCAGAGATGGCCAAATTTTAATAATCTTAAAAATAAAGTTACCTTTAATAATTTACACGAACAACTGTATCAACTATAATATCTACGGATATAATAAACGTTACTATTAAATAATCTTAATAAAACAATTTTATTTTACTTTTTCACCGATCTATTTATTTCTAACGCGAATAAACTATAATATCTACGGATAAACGTTACTATTAAATAATCTTAATAAAACAATTTTATTTTACTTTTTCACCGATCTATTTATTTCTAACGCGAATAAAATGAACCTACGTGAAATTCCAAGTCTCATTCGCATCCGTCCCGTGAAAACGAAAAAGCAGGGGTATATGGAAATATGGAAAGGATGGATCGATAAGGCAGATAGATATTACCTGTCGGAACCGTGGCTCCTCACTTTGCCTGGCAGTAGAGGCGGACCCGGGCCGCGCTGTGCCCGTGCCTGAGGCCCGCAGGGCGCAGCCAGTTTCCCGGCCGCGGCAGGGTCGTGGCACCCGTTACCCCCGATCCGAGGGCCGAGCCGTAGGTCCCCAGTGATCCCAGCGCGCCTCCCGACTTCAACGTGGTCATGCCCATCGGCAGCCCTGCGCTTGCCCCGTTCGATCCGTACATCTGTTGCACTGCAATTCCGTAAAACGCATCAGTCCCGCCATAGGCACCTGCTCCCTTCCAAACTCCTTCTCCCTTCCCTTTCTATCTCGTAGAAAGATAGATCGGAACGAGACGAATCATCTCTTCGATCGTATCGAAACCGAGTGTAAACTTTACTCGAACTTTTGGTAACTCGAATTCTAGATTCAATGCGAATCGATACGTGATTTCCAATCGGATTCGAGATCGTCTCTTTCTCGTCATTCGATCGTATTGAAATAGCCATTAAGCATGTATAAAAACCTTTATTCGAATTTTGATAATTCGAATTTTAAATATATAAATCGATTTCTAACGTTTATCGTGTTATGAGTAAATATCAATTACGTAGAATTAGAATAAATCAAGATCGTCTCTTTCTCGACATTCGATCGTATTGAAATAGCCATAGAACGTATATAAACTTTACTCGAACTTTTGGTAACTCGAATTCTAGATTCAATGCGAATTGATACGTGATTTCAATTGCGAGTAAATATTAATTATAGAAGAATAAGTCAAGTCTCTTTCTCGCCATTCGATTGAAATAGCCATCGAGTGTATATAAACTTTACTCGAACTTTTGGTAACTCGAATTCTAGATTCAACGCGAATCGATACGTGATTTCCAATCGTGTTGCGAGTAAATATTAATTACGTAGAATAAGTCAAGTCTCTTTCTCGCTATTCGATTGAAATTGCCATCGAGCGTGTATAAACTTTACTCGAACTTTTGGTAACTCGAATTCTAGATTCAACGCGAATCGATACGTGATTTCCAATTGCGAGTAAACATTAATTGCGTAGAATTAGAATAAGTCAAGTCTCTTTCTCGCCATAGTATTAAAATAGCCATCGAGCGTGTATAAACTTTACTCGAATTTTAGGTAACTTTTCAACGTATAAACGCGAATCAATTTCCAACGTTTATTGTGTTGTAAGTAAATTGATGTTTATCAATCACGTAGAATTAGAATAAGTCAAGATCGTCTCTTTCTCGCCACTCGATCGCATTAAAATACCCATCGAGCGTATAATAACTTTACTCGAATTTTAGGTAACTTTTCAATGTATAAACGCGAATCGATTCGTTTCCCGATAAACACCTGATTTCATCGTGTGCTGCAAGTAAACATCAATTACGTAGAAATAGAGCGAGTTGAATAAGTCAAGATCGTCTGTTTTTTCCCTCGATCGTATCACGCCACGAATAACGTATATACGTTATTCTTGATAATTCGAATTTTCAGCTGTCTTCTCAACATACGTGTATAAATGCAAATCGACACATTTTCCGATAAATGTATTTGCAGCGTTTATCACTGATCGCAGGTAAACATCAATCACGTAGAATTAGAACGAGTCGTTGAATAAATCAAGATCCTCTCTTTCTCTCCAGTGTTAAATCGCTCGAAACAGCGATTATATAAACTTTATTCTTGATAACTTTAGACATATTTTCAACGTACAAGTATAAAAATCGACACGTTTCCCAATCATTCGACCAATCCAGGAGGTGGAATTATCGGTGTAATTCTTCGAGGTATGGGGAAAAAAAAAAAATACCTTTCGACGAGAACGCGTTTAACGCGGGACGAGTTTTGAAGAAAACGCTCGCCAGTCGGATATACGCGGCGGACGTGACGAGGGAGGGGGGAGGGGCCGTTAACTCGCGCTGAGTCCATACAAGTTTCAGACGCGTATTCGTCATGTTTCCGGCATTCATTGCTTTTGTTTAGTCGACGCGGGACGCATCTGCCATTTTTATGGCGCCGCGCGGCCCGCTCCGTGCAAACGCGCCGTTTCAAGGCTGCGGCTACGTGATTCGAGGCATAGACGACCTCCGCATCATAATTCTCGTGTGAAATCGAATTGCTCGAAAGAGGAAGGAAAGGCTTTTGCTTTTTCCTAAACGCGAAAACTTCTGTTTCTGTCGCGGGAAAAAAAGAAATAGAAATATAAAATAAATTTAATCCAACGTCTGGAGGAGAGGTTTGCTTCTTTGAAGAATTTTGGAATTTTTTCGGTGTACGTGTGAATACTCCAATGTGATTCACTTTTCGTTTTCGTTATAATTAAGTAAAACATGCGCGCGAAAGTACATGCGCATATTGATTGCATCACGCGTATATTTTCATTTTATTTCCCTTTGGGAAAAGGAAACACGGGCTTAATTCTTCTTTATTTTATTATTAATTTAAAAGGAAAACAGGTAGCATTTAAAATTCCTTTCCTTTTAACAAAAAATGAACACGTTATGAATAATAAAGAGGGAGGAACTGCATAAAAATTTATTTTCGAAATTATAATTAAGAAATACGGTACACTGTGGCTACATTTAAACTCTATTATAAAGATTTTGAAATGAAAGTATTATTTTATCCTAGCTCCGTTACCTCGTCTCAAATAGAAGAGCAGCGAAGTTTACTTTAAAAATTATGAAAATTATATTTTTTAATTAATTATTTGTTATACTTTTAATTAATTCATCGTCGTTAAGTTTCATCATAGAGTTTGGAAAATTTCGTTATTCACCCTTTCTTATACGAGCTTTTTTCAAAGACGCTTTGGATCTATCGATCGAGCTGTCCACGCGAAACGAAATAGAGGCCATCGACTCGACGTTTTCCCGCATTCTTCGTGTGTTTGCTTATTGACGTGATTTACTGATTTTCCTTTTTGCTTACACTTTGAGTTTAATATTACGGAAAGTCGCGTGGAAAGCTCGGTATATTGAATTACCTTGTTGCCTTGCAATCGCATTGCAAAAAAAAAAAAAAAGAAAAAAAAACGCGACGCGAAGAAAGCATATTTTACACGATATAAACGAGATAACGAGAATTTTGCGACAAAGCAAAAGATTCTCGTTATACGGATATTTGTGAAAAAAATTACTTCCCTATTTTCATCCGGAAAATGGTGGAGAAAATAATCGAATACATTATCAATAATTTTCTTCGTTATTTATAAATAACCTTCCAATCTTGAAATTGCGATATAAAAATAATATCTTTCTGGTTTCCCAACTTTATCTTCGAAAATAAAGACTCTAGCTAACGCTATAAACTCGTGAAACTATTTTCGATTTATCCATAGATCGATATACAGCGTGAGGTTGCTATTGACACGAGGGGGGGTGGAGGGGGAGGCCGAATTCGAAGTGGAGTGTTATCGACAAACTAAGTGCACGTTCTCGTTTAGCGGAAGGAAACTATTAAAAAATTCAACCACGTCGTGTGGAAACGCGTGCGAAGCTACGTCGTGTGGATCGTAATCACGTTAAATTAAATAAACTTCATTTATAGAAAAACATTTTTCAAAACGTGGGAGACAACAACGATTTAACGAGCGAAAAGAATTAGAGAAAAATTGGAAAATTTTACGAAATTCCCTTTCTGTTCGATACAAATAACAGCTCGATCCAAGACACACATTTTTTCTTTCCCAGATTTTAAAATCGAGAACAAAATGCGTCCAGCATCTCGAGAGGATCGAATAGCACACAGTTACGATCCACTGTTGTCTAAATAATCGATTTCAAAAACTGTCGACTTTAAGTAAAAAAAAAAAAAAGAAAGGAGGATAAAAAAGGGCAGAGGAGAAGAAGAGAAGGGAGGAAGAAGGAAAAAAGGTCGGCCGATAAAAATAAGGGGGAAATGAGTGGGGGGTTGGAGGGGAGGGAGAGGGGTTGACCGAGTAAATTTAGCGCCGTCCTCGAAATACCCGAGTATCGATTCGCACGGGCGCGGTGACACGGAGAACTAATTACTTTCGCGTTTCCACTCGGCCCCTCTCGATTTTTATTTCGATGGGCCTGGCCCCGTTGTAACCGTTCAGAGGCTCGTATGAATACGCCATCGAGGCTCGATGATCGACGACCGTTCCATTCCGCCCTTTTTTTCGCCAGTACATTTTTTCCTCGTATTTTCTCCCTCCTCCTCCATCTCTCTTCCTTTTTTTCCCCCTATTTTTGACTATTTGGTGCAGGGGGAAAGCATGCTCGGAAAATGAAAACCGATTTGACGTGGAAAACGTTGGCGAGTCCCGTTATGGCTTATTTGCCCCGGATGTTTTTTTTGCTCCGAATGTACAGCGGCCTTGTTTTAGGGTTATCTCTTAGGGATATCCATGGATGTGTTTTTTTTCGAATTATGCCTTGAACGAGAAATCATTTACTCGAGACCTTTTTCGCATTCGAGACGTAAAATCCAAAGTATTCTAAGTCACGTATCGATATAATAATTTTAGGTTAATTTCTTACGATAATTTAACTTAGAAATGTAATTTTGTAGTTATAATAATTGTACATATGCGAATAAGTTAGATATATATATAGATAAATATAATTTTTACGATTTTGAATATTCAAATTGTAGCTCTTCTTATCGTTATATATAACGTGTCATGTCAGGATTGTTTGAAATCCTTCTTTCTAGCGAACAGATATAATCGTATAATGTCTCGTTCGATTTTATTCTGCGTATCGATGAGGATATGCTTAATCTCTTTCGAGAAACGAGTTTATCGAAGAAAGATCGGAAAAAGATCGAGTCTTATTTTTCATTCGCTTAAAAACATTGGCAAAGAATGTTCCGCGATATACGCATCGTTACATTACACCCGATTCTCTCACATTATTCTTCCAAAAAGAAAAAATGAAAAGCGCGTGTACCATTTTCGAAGATTACCAAACACGTAATAAAGGAAAAATGTTTCGTTCACTCGCTTAAATTTTCGTAGACGAAGATTATCAAAGACAAGTCTGTTTAATAAAGGAAAAATTCTTGAATATACGCTCGTTTGAAAGCGCTGACAAAGAATGTTGGAACGTTCCACGATTCTCTCCACATCAAATACGAAACATCGATCACGATTGTTCCGGGGAAAAATGAAAACACCGTTGTACTATTTTCGTAGAGGAGAAGATCTCGATTACCAAAGACAGGCGGTGTAATAAAGGGAAAATTCTGGAATGTTTCGTTATGCTCCAATTCCACGTACGTACGTGGCACACGTGTGCACATCTATATATATATATATTTACTCATTGCCCATTATCACGCGATTTCGAGGTTCAAAGCGGCTTTGTGCAGCTGCTGGTAGCGTAAATTAAAAATGCCACCTAGTAGTTAACTGGAGGGAGGGGTTGAAAGGAAGTCGGCATGGTTTGCGGTGTGGAGATTATTAGTCGGGATAAACTGTCTGAGACCAGACGTGAAATACAACGAATCCGCCTTTATCCCTCGCCAAATTTGCGAACGTGAAGCATGTGGCGTTGGTTCAATTTTCCTTCAGAATTCGGCAAAACTCGAGGAAAATACAAAAAAAAAAAATATTGTTAATATCGGCGTGAATAACTCGGAGAAATTCCCCGTGATAAGAGGCTTGCTTCGTTTATACATTCGCGCTCGATGTATTTCGACACGGACGTAACCTTATTACTTATTATTAATCATCCTCTTAAATATTTCATTTTATAGGCAATATCTTGTTTATCGATACCCGGCTGCGTTTAATTAATTAATATGCAGCGACGGGTGTAGAAATGATTCGATTATCGATACACGGTATAATAATTATTATCAAATATGTATTAAATATATCGGATATTCTATGATATTAACATCGGGAGAAACTGATATTGTAGAAAGAGCAACACGACGTCGTATACAATCGTTTCGATATTTCCGATTTTTAAAGCGGAAATGTTTATTTTTTTTCAATCTCGAGTGATTCGCCTCCATATTATTATTATTATCATCATCATCATCATGGAAGGCTGTCCAAAATTGACTCTACTCTTGCCGAATATGGAACATATTAATACAAATAATATTTATCGTTAATTACCCGACAAACGCACGAGTGATACCATCACCAATATCGCGAATACACGTGAAACAAGAAAGAAAAAAAGAAAAAAGAATATGGAAATTAAATTTCGTTGCAACAACGACGCAATATAATGGAAAGTTAAAAGGTTAAAATGCGGCGTCGGGCGCAGTTGTTGTTCATCGTTGTGATTTCACGGTAATTTCACGAGCATGCCCTTCCCCTTAGGCCGTGCCCCCGTTGTTAATTAACCGTGGACAGGGGTTTGCCCGATAAATAAATTTCGCGCGAAACAATCGGGCGTCGAAGGCAGTGGCGCGCGATCGATTATCGTTATTGTCCACGAGTGTGTACGAACACCGAATAACAATTATTCGAAACGGTGGCTGACGTGCAATTACGAGTAAGCTCATTAACGGCGAAACGCGCTCATTATCCGATTGCCCGATATCTATCATACGCTTTACACTTGCTCCTCGTTACTCCATTAAATTTTCATAACTATCCCCGCGCGCGGATTACGTTTTCGAAAACGCGATCGGCCAGAAAATAACCGCCTTCCGCCGGGCAACAAGCTGGATCGGAAAATTAATCGATGGTGATAGCGACAGTGATGGTTCTGGAAAATCAATCTCCTCCATCTTGATGATCCTACGATTGATAAAGTTTTCGAATTTATCTTCGCGTCGAGGAGGGGAGGAATATACGGAATATGGCCCGTTTTCGTTTCTCGATGCAGAGGATGAAGAGGAGGAAAAAGTTTGAAGGATTTGAAATGTGCTGTATAAATATTTGAACGGAACGAAATCGGGCGAACGAGTAACACGAGTGTTTTACTACGAGGGAAATAAGTTGTGAAAAAGTTTGTCAAAGTATCGTATGGAAAAATTTTAATGAACGATGCGATAGATAGCGAAATGTAAATTTCTTTTTTTTCTTTTATCGATCGGTTCGTTAATTAATACGATTTAAAATTTTAATTATATCGCTGTCGATCAATTTATCGTTTCACTTTCTCTCATCGTTATAATTAAAAACACGGATGCTTTCCTTTAATATATTAAAACAACGATCATCATATACGCACGATTTAACTTTTCCGTTCGAAAATATCGTGAAATAAATTTTATTCGAAATATCACGTCCGTCGAACGAAAGAAAGATAATTATCGATAACCAAATTGTTAATTGAATTCAATATTTATCGATAATCGATATCTCGTATTCCTACTCCGTATTACCTCTAATATTTTCATCTTTTATACGTACATATTTTTTCTTCTACTCGCAATAAACATTCACGCTATTCCATTATTCGATATTTCATTGTTCATCGTTTAAAAGATACATTTTCCGCCTGGCCCGCTTTGCATCCTTCGAATCCATATTTCAAAAAAGTTGTTCGAGTTTTCTTATCGCGCGCGCATTCGAACCAAGTTTTAAATCGCAGATAAAAGATACCACTTCATAAATAATTTACCCAACTTTTAATACGCGTTATAACTCGTCGCACAGCCGAGAGATAGAAGGGGAGGAAGAAGGGAGGGGGGGTTGGTTATCGATCGAAGAAAATTCGCGGAATTTCGAGTATCCCGGTAGATGTCGGCCAACTATGCGTTTCATAAATCGTTCCATAATTTACCGAAGATTGCGCCACGTTCTACGCCCGAGATTTCTCATATCTCTGTCAAATGTGCCCCCCTCCTATTTTCAATTTATAATACAACGCGAGGAAACGTAGAAATTTGATTAAAGAGAAAATAAAGAAAAAAAAAGAAACGAAGAAGAAAAGGATATATCGTAATAAAATTACAATATAAATCCGTGACGATCTAATCGTTGTCGAGTATTGTTGTTCCGTTTTGGGAAGGAATAATTTTTTTTGGGATAAAGTATATAATTTACCCAACAATTTCGAGGGATAACAGACGCGTTGCTGAATATTCCCGGGGGAACGTATCCTCCTTTTAAAAAATTAAATTCAAAGCTTGCACCGCGACACACAATGCGCGCCGCCACGTTGCGTCACGTTTCCTCGACCTCCTAATTTCTCATTCGTTTAAATGGACTGGAAGCACGCTTGTTTCGCCCCGTGCAACGGTCCGTTCGCCACCACACACAGGCAAAAAGATCCCGAAACGTTGCATTAATGATACAAAATGTGCACATTCGCCTCTCCCCTCGCCGCTGAACGTTGAAACGTTTGCCTCGCTCTCTGCTTTTATTTTAAAAATTATATTTTACGAGGGGGGGGTTTTCGTTTCGTAATTATAGAAAATTTAGAAATATAATTATTGGAAATTTCGAATATTTTGCGTAGTGTACATACGTAGAAGAAAGAATTAATTCGAATGAATTTACGCGCGGGTTGTTTATACGTAAATGGCGCCGCCGTAATCCCGAGCTGTAACAATTGGATATTTTTTAACGAATTAGTCGGTGAATCTTTTTTTCATGGGGATCTATAGTGTTTGGCATCACGTGCCAGCTAACGAGAGCCTCGTTAGTTACTAACGAATTGTTTGGGTACAATCCAAACTTCCAAAACGTGCTTTCCATTTGTTTAATATTCGAATTGGTGATGATTCAATTTCAAATGACTTACACAGGGCAGGAGTAAATTATTTGCTCGACTCCGTCGATGAAAATTGACGAATCGAAACAAATTTTACACAACGGATATGTTAAAAATTCTTCTGGATTTACAATGCGAATTATAGAACGATGTATAATAATATATTAATGAACGGAACAAAAGATTTCCTATTTATCGTGAAAATTCGACGCCAAGGAATAAACGATAAAATTAATCGAAGCCTCTCTCGCAGAGTCTTTGACTCGAAACGTTGGATTTATGCTAGCACGATGTACCTTTTTGTCTTAAAGTCGGCTTTAAAGAATCGCTAACAGGATCGTGCACTAAGGCTTCTACATCTTTAGATCACCCAAAGGTCTTTGCACCGTGTTCCATAAATTCTTCTTAGACTCGTCAATGTTGCTCCCTCATCGATTTATGCTCGATCAACTTTTTTTTTTCTTCTTCTTTTCTTCCGTCTTTTTAATCGTTGCGAAAGAAGAACGACGACAGTTGTGTAAAATATTTTGCGCAGTATGGGAAACAGATGGTACATAATTGCGACAACTATTGTTTTTTTTTTACGTCGTAAAAAAAGAAGATACCAGACTTCGTGAAATGGCGAGAAATCGAAGTTCTTCGAATATCAAAGCGAAGCGTCGTCCACCACACTTCCTTTCCCTTATCTTTCACGGATTTGCATATTTTTCAATAAGATAATTAAATGGGTTTTTAAAGTGAAAAATATTTACGAGCGAGGAATCGTAACTGGAATATAAATACGTACACGTGAATGATTGATTAATATTATTTTTAAAGTTAAATGTCGAGTTAAATGTCGAAAAGGAATTCAAATATATGTGAAAAAAAAAGAAAGTTAAATGTCGAGTTAAATGTCGAAAAGGAATTCAAATATATGTGAAAAAAAAGAAAGATTCAACATGTAATATAATATATAACAGATTATCGTGCAAATAAATTATTTCAGATTATCGGATTGATTTTTTTAATTATTTTATATAATCTTATCAATTTTTCCTCGAAATAGACAAACATTGCGCTCGATCATTGCGAAATCAGAGTGGAATTCGATTGAACGTGCACGTTAATTCTATAAAGCTTGTATTTTATTTTATTCTAATTTAGAAATGATTTCACTATCAACGTAGTCGATCAATTATCTCGTCACGTATTGCTTTAAATAGTTTAACGTTTGAAATTTGTTATTGGATATAAAAATTTTAGAGTTTAATGTAATAAATAAATAAATAAATAAATAATATGTTATATTCGAGATTAATGAAACCGTGAAAATTTTTCTTCTCGTAAGGAATGACAACACTTTTGCAAATTTAATTGCGAATGCAATGATTCAGAATTTTCTGTTATCGAAAACGATACCTATTTCCGATGATAACGCAATTAAATTATCAAGTTAGACATACACGTATTAAAGTAAAAAGATATTACATTACATTGTATCGTGCGATAATTATTTGCAATTTTTCCATAAATCGATAATTAAAGATACGACGTGTGACGACGAGAGGAAGACAAATAGAAATTTAGGCATGAAAATTCGAATGAAAGAACGAATTAAAGAATAAATAATCCCTCTTATTTTCATTGCATCATAATTTACACACAATATTTATAAATGTATATATATAAAGTGTAAAATCCAATAAATCTATCGATAACGAATATAGATAAACAATGGGAACGTATCGTCGGAATAAATTTTTTTTGTTCTTACACAGTCTTAAAATTTTATTCGCTTTATCGACGCGTTAAATTTAGCGTTAAAACAGAAATTTATTAGAGACGCATCGTTACGTAAGGAGATTACGTAACGTCGATCGTCAGTCGAATCCTCTTATCTTTTAAAATTGATGCAACTATGCTATTCTTACAGAGACGGTATATAACGTTAAATAAAGAACGATGCAAAAATTTAAGACGATTACTTTTTCACTATAGGTGATCGCGTTAAATTATAATTATTTCATCGTCGATAACATTGGAACGCGTTGAGATTTGTCCGTTATTACGAATTCGTTTAATTCAAATTTATTCGTTGTATTTACGATCGCAAAATCAACGTAACGAGCTATCGGTCATGTTGCTATCGAGAATGCAGCGCGACTATAAATCAAACGAGTAATCGTCTTTAACGTTCGTTCCTTATTTTACGTTTCAAACGCAATTCTAATCTAAACAAAAAAAAAAAAAGAAATAAAACTTAACGTAATAACCTCTCCCAAAAAAGAGAAAGAAAAAAAGAGATCGTTCTCATCCTTTGACGAAAATCGAGCCCTTCCAGAACAAAAAACAAAAAAAAAAAACAAAACTCGGAATTTTATTCGAAATTTCGAGCGAACGATCGATAAGGAATCAAGTTCTAAATGCGAGCAATGCGGCCGGACAGCCCCACTACGCTTCCCCTCCCCTCCCTCCTCCCCCACTAGCGGAACACTAGCTATCGATTAACAGCAGATGGCGGAGCTCCCCTGACCTTGACACGGAACGCTTTTTTTCAACCGACTCTCACGCTCGCGGGAGCGACGCGCAGCAATTGCGGAAATAACGAGAGCTCTAACGATATAAACGCGCCTCTGTTTCTTTCGAAAAATAAATTCATACGTTCCACGGAATTTTCCACGTTCCGTCCGCGACGACGTAAGAGCGCAGCGTTCTTCTTCCCCGCCGCCCCTCGACGCCTCACAGAGTGTACACGTCCAACCTGTTCACGCTGAAATTGCCCATCGCGTAGGGGCTGTACGCGTTCGTTCTCACGAGATGGAAGCCCCTTCTGCTCGTGTCCACCTTGTCGCCCGCGAGCACGGCCGGATACCTCGGGGGGCAGAGGCCGAGCAGGTACAAAGTGAATCCCCCGCACTGCCAGCCCCAGAAACCGACGTCCGTGTTTATCGACTCGGCGAAGTACATGACGGATCTGTGGTGGTCGCACTCGAACGGCCTCCACCCCTCCCAGCACCCGGGCTGATTGATACCCCCGTTCATGTAGAAGTCTATGTGACCGCTCGTCTCCACCTTGCCCTGGATGAACGCGTTCGTGTGGAACACGTCGACGAAGTGGGCGTCAGAGGCGTCCAGCTTGTCCCGCTTGTCCACCGTGACGAACAACGGCATGGCCGGGTCCAGGCCCGTGATCCTCGACATCTTGTAAGGGCTGAGGGCGTTGGCGGCGAACGCGGGCACGTGCGCCCCCAGGCTGAACCCGATCACGTGCACGTCCTCCGCCCCCTCGTCCCTCAGCCTCTCCACCAACTGGGCCAAACAATCGCCCACGTGGGGCACGTTTTGCACGGCGATCGGGTAGCAGGGGGCCGTAGCCAACCGATGCCAGTCCACGGCTATCACGTTGTAATCGTACCTCTTCAAGTACTCGTTCCTCACGTCCACCAGATAGGACAGCTCCATGTCCGAGTCGTAGCCGTGCACCACGATCTTGGTGGGGTTCGACGCATTGAAATTCGTCCGCCCCAAGTTCGACCCGCTCCCGTCCACGAATATCTGCTGCCAGGCTTTCGGATTCCTCTTCGTGAACAGGAAGAACGTCACTTCCTTGTCGGGGCACGTCTGATTCGTGTTCACCAGGCAAGGGCCTATGAAGTAATCCCTGCCCTGCTCCAACGTGTTACCGATCGCCAGCGGTAGCGATTCGGGGGGGATCGAGGCGTTGGAGGACGGAGAAATGGCGAAGAGAAGAAGCGCGAGAACGAGAACGCTTTCCACCGCTTTCGACGACCGCGTGGCGCGAGGAGCACGCTGCACCATGTTGGCGGTGGTGGTCCACCGCGCTACCCTCCACAGAGCAGCGGCCGCGCCGTTGGGGCTGATTACGCTCGACTGCCGCCACGAAACTGGCGTCGTCCGCGACCAGGGAAACTCGATCCGCGCCACGTACCACCGCCGCCTTCCGCGCGAGCCTCGAATTCCTAAAGAGGGGCAACGCGCCTCGTCTCATTACCACGATCGATGCACGCGCCACCTTCGCCTCGATCGCTCATTTACGCGCCTCGGCTAAGGTCGAGCCAATCCGACTGTCATTACCACTACTATTATTAATACTACCAGTGCTGTTATTACCACGTACTCGCTGTATTCCGTTCCACAGTATTTCTCTCCCTTCCCCTTTTTCCTTTCGGCTCGATCGATCTGCGACGAATCGATCGATGACGAGCAGCGGCAGCAGGAGGAGGAGGAGGAGGACATCGAACGGGTCCGAATGGAGGCATTGTCTGTGCGAGGCGAAACGGATCGGTAACGGTGCAGGAACGGAGAGGAAGATTGGAGGCGGGTAAATCGCGAGTCTGTCGATAACCGGCGACGTCGTGTTCCTCGCGCACGCGTTCGGCGCGGAAATCGATGATGACACGCTCGCGCGTGATTTTCGCGGATGAGATATCGCGGTTGTCATGTGGGAATTCGCCGGGATTAGATAGCCACGTCGACGATCAATTTCGTTCAATTTTATCTTCGATTCCTTCCTTCCTTCCTTCTCTTTCTTTTCTCTTTCTTCTTCCAATTCGAACACGAGAAGGATAGAAGAGATGTTGTATCGTTCGTTCGCGTAGATAAAGTATAAAGTCGTTGGGATCGCGCTAATCGCCTCGTCGAAAACACGTATTTATATTTGATACATGGAAATAGCGAGCAATTATGGTCGCTACGTAAGAGGAAGTTAGCACGCCGTTCGAGGCAATTTTTAATGTCATTGAGGTTAGTCACGCGAACGTATGCGAATATGAAGGACGTCATCGGCTTGAATATCGCTTCGATTCGCGGTTTAAACTTTCGTTCGATCGAACGAAATTGCCGTTGATTCGATTTACGATAAGCTCGTTGTTACAATTTCCAAGAGACGAGTTATTAAAAAATTGATTTTCCTAGTTTCATTTAAAGTTGCGTTAAAGTTTCACGTCGTTCTTTATGAAATTTAATATTTATTAGCGTGCCTTACAGGTATTAGCAAAGATTTATTCAACGAGTTTGCGAGAAATTTAAATTGCCCCCCCTTCTCTATCTATTGTAGTATTTCCATGAATATCGAGCAGCGAACTTAAAAAAAAAAAACGCAACGCATTATTTAAAAAATCGTCCGACACATTCGTTTCGAAATCTACGAGCTATCTCTGTAAAAGAAGCAAAGTAAAAAATTTATCGACAAACGATTAATAAAGGAATAATAGAGGCGGAGATATCGAACACGAAAGTTCTCGGCACGGAGAAAGATGACTGGAATATTTGTTTCGGAAGTGGCCGTGAAAGTGGACGCGCGTTTCCGCCGCCAGAAGGTGAAACTTTCGCTTAGTATTCTCCTCGTAGGCGTACTTTCGAGAGGAGCGTACCGCCGTGAATGCGAATCACGGCCAAAAAACACTTTTACGTTCGTTTCGAGAGAACCGCCTACAGTTGTCCCAATTACGCGCTTCAGTATCGATTATCGATCAAGAACGCCATCGATACCCTCGATTCTCGATGGACTGAGATTGGAGAGAGAAAAAAAATTGAGAAAGAATAGGATCAATTTTTGCGACAAAAGAGACCAATGCGACGAGAGCACGTATTCGAAGCTGTAAAATCGTACGACGAAACGTTTTGCAATTTTGCGAAGATTAAAAAAAAAATGGTCGTACGATGAATATATATATATATATACACGAATATAGACGTTTGATTGAAATTCATGGATCGGTATCTGCGTTCTAAATCCATTGAAAAAGAGGAGTAATGAATGCACCTTTGAGAATCGGTTGCTCGAATTTCGCAGAGAAGAACGTTTATGCAACGTGAATGCGTTATGCAACGTGGAAGTAACGGTATACAATGCTTTTCCCGATATTAAAACAGTGACCTCGAAAAGAATTAGCTTGTTAAAAATACGGGGAGAGAGAGAGAGAGACTGGACGCTGGAAAAACAAGCTTGTTATGATAAAAAATCTGAAAAAATAATCAATTGTTGAAAAATAAATAGGCGGAGAAGGGAAGAAAAAAAAATTGGACGAAAATACGAAAGTAAAACTGATGAAATTCCAAATTTCTATATTTTTACACGACGCAAGAGAAAATTTTATTTTATTTTATTTTATTTTATTTTATTTCATTTCGTTCTTCTATTCTTAGGACGTTGCGCACAATAGCAAAGGAAAACGTAATCTCGTTTCCTTCGGCACAATCACAAATTCAAATATTACCAGATATACCGAGTAACACTGCTATTTTGGAATTCTCTCTATGGAAATCGTTTTGGCGCAACACTGGCGTAATTACCACTAGGATCAATGCGCTTTCCGTTGAAAATTCCGCCAGGATACGTGGCTTTTAAATAAATAAAATATTAAATAGCCAATTAACCTTGGCTAAGCCTCCACCACCTCGTTATTTTCGATAATGTAATGATCGGTGGATCAAAGGATTTTCGAATAAATTTTGCGCAAATTATTCCATTCGAAATACTTAACTTGCTAACTTTAAGTTTCGTTATCATTCTACTCCAAGACTTCGATGAATTAAATCGTTAAAGGAATAATAACAACAATAATAATGGATTTACGATCAATCCGACTCTGGAACGAGGCCAGAGTCCAGCATCGCTTGTCAACCTGACAACATTCTTCCTCGTTTTCCTCCTTTTCTTTTCGAGACTTTCCCTTGCCAGCCTTCCTCCTCCATTTTTCCAGCCACGTTGCAACAACCTTAAGCAACGTGGTTGCTAAAGAACTTGCTCCCGCTTCCCGAGACAAGTTTCGAGACAAGTTGAAAATTTACTTTCGACTTAAATCGACGGTTTTTCCTTTCCGACGTTTCCCCTTTTGGACAACAACAATTTCTTTAACAACTTTTCTCGAGGATGCACAGTGAAATGATTCTACTTACTCCAAGTTCTATATATTTCTTTATCGGCCATCGTGTACGAAAAATGTACGACGAAAATGGATTAGAAATAATCCTTCGATGATATCGATTTAGAAATTTTCACATATGGAACGTGTTATCTCTTTCGTTTACGTAAAATTAGAAGAGGAGCAATCGTCGTCAATCATTGGAATTAGCTTCACTAGTCACTTTTCTGTTTATTTCGTATTATCATCGTTTATACGTACTCTTGTTTAAAAGCCATATATAATCAGATTTTCTAACTTTACGTGGAAATTACGTGCGCTGCATATTAATTACGTATAATTTTACACGGGGAGATGACGAGAGGGCGAGAGAATCGACCTTTCCACGAATTATTCGCTCAAACAGTGGCTCAAAATTCCCGCAATTTAAAGTGAAAACAAGATATATTCTTGCTTCTTATTCTTTTTTTCGATAATTATTTTAAATTTCCAGCGATAACGATATTTCAACAGAAACAAAATTCAGTTTGAATAGTTG
Organism: Apis mellifera; assembly: GCF_003254395.2. NCBI lineage: Eukaryota > Metazoa > Arthropoda > Insecta > Hymenoptera > Apidae > Apis > Apis mellifera. The sequence goes on from NC_037638.1 coordinate 25,645,219, forward strand.
ACAGGTCCTCCACTACTACGTGTAGTGGTATAAATCGAATCGCAGGACTACGTCAAGTGGAATCAGACGCGTTGATCAGACACGAGGAAGCGGGCCGCGTCAAACAGGAAGGGTAATCAAATAACGCGTTATTGGGTATAAAATTAAATACGAATTGAATCTTGCCCTCTCTTCCCCCCAATAACGTTATTCGGGGAACAAATATCTCGCTGCCTCTCCTCAACAACAAACAACAATCCGTTGATTAAATCGAGCGATCAAACGAGAAGTCGATCTCCATCTGATAAGAGGAAAAATCATTCGTCGTTTCGTCGATTCCCTTATACGGCGATTTGATAAATATTTCACAGCTAGGGATAAATTATAGATAAAAATGAGGGACTTATCCAATTGGACGGATGGAAAGCTTGGACAGTTGTCATATAGAATTTCACTCCGACTTGTCGCAGAGCACGGTTAGAGTACTCTCCACGCTTAATAATTTCGCTTAATAAATTTATCGTTTCAATTTAATGTGACACGTAATTTAAAATCCTTCGTCGCGCATTGCATTCATTCATTCGATTGAAACTCTCCAATTATCCATTGAACTGGTATAGCAAGTTGTTATCTACGCGCAAGATCTAAAAATTCGAAATTTGAAGAATATAAGGACGATAAAGAATAAGAACGTCTTTCAATTTCAACAATGATTTCCTCAATTCGATTCAAAAAATCAAAGAACAAAGGAAAATAAAAAATTTCCTTTCCTTTCCTCCGCAAAAACAAAATTTTTCAAAGACAATTTTCAAAGACTCGACATTCAATTCGATAAAAAATTTCGTTTCCTTTCCTTTCAAAGACAAATCCTTACAATTTCCCTATTTTCAAAAACTCTCTTTCGTTGTCAACAACGATTCCTTCTATTCGATTGAAAAAAAAAAAAAAAAGAATCAACGAAGGAAATGACAAATTTCGTCTCGAAACAAAACCTCACAATTATCCTATTTTCAAACACTCGACATCTCCTCCTCTCCTTCCATTAACGTCATCAACGTCAACAATCTCTGCCGGCAATTATCCGCCCATCCTTTGCCCATCTCCGTCGGACCGAGGCCACGTCCGTCGTGCGAAATTTTACAAACGTTGGCCGCGGTGAAACGAGCCGGAATTCGAGATTCGGCGAAACGGGAGGAAAGTGCGCGTGATCCCCGTCGAATAAAATGCGTTTCACGGTCGAGCGACACGCTAGAACGCGACCGCACGACGCGAGAGGAGAGCGATCGTCGGGCGGAAACAATTGTCGCTCGTCGGCCGAATGCGAAAAATCCTGGCTTGTTTCCTCGCCCTCCTACGCAACCGTTCGTCCGTTATAAATCAAACCTCGTTGCCCGGTTATCGCGAAACGACCGCAAACGAATTGCGATGGAACGCTCTCTCTCTCCCTCTCTCTAGCGATAAGGCGGTGGAATTATCGAACGATAATTGAATGAAATTTAGAAAAAATGCACGGGGATTCGTTTCTTCGATTCAGAAGAGAAAAGCTTTGCTTTGTGACTGTTTTGCGAATTTTAAATATTGTTTTGTCGATTCGTTTCCCTACTTTTTCCCAAAGTTGGAATGTATTTTGCAGCGAAGAGCAGCGGAATCGCGCGTTTCCTCTTCGCGAGTCGAGTGATAATCGACGAGAAAGGGATGTTTTTGCTTTCTGGAATGAGGCGATTGTTTTGCATGCATCGAGGAGGAATTTTCGATTTGTATCGTTCCCTTTACCTTTACCAAAGTTGGATATATTTTATGTACGAAGAGCAAACAAACATTCGTCTTCCATTTTCGGGGATAATCGATGAGAAACTAATCGTGGAATTTTTATTTTTCGCATAAAGTTAGATATTATTATTTTACATCGTGAAATGCTTTAAATCGAGCGACACTAAATTTGGAGGAAATGTTAACAGATCCCTGAGAGAAGAAAAGGTGAGGCGATATTAAGGTCAATCCTTTCCGAGTGAAACGTTTAATCGGTTGCTTCCGTTTCAGAGACTAGATATCATTGATGGGGGGTATTTCGTAACGAAAAATGTAGGTTAAGCTGGGAAACGGGGCTCGCTGCCGAATTGAACCGTGCTCGAGAGATCCACGAGATTTCGAGCACGGAGAACAAACGGCTGATAAACAAACAAGAACGCGACCCGGTGACCCGCCCCATTACTCGCCCCGATTTACCCCAACTGCAAAAAGGACACCTCACAATACAGATGGAATCGATCAACGACCCCCTTTTCCCTCCCCGATTTTCCTCCACAATTCGTTTTAACATGGAAATTTCAACAAACATTCTTCTAATTCCTCTAAATATTTCCCCTTTTTTCACTTTCCAATTCACCCGATCGAATCAAATCGAATTTTTTTTCCTTTTCTCCCTCTTTCACTTCGTGCAATACGCAACAGCCTATTAAGAGAAATGTCCTGAAAAATGATTCATCCCGACCCGATTATCCCTCGGTCCATTTACATTTCGAAGGTTTATTTACATTTTCCTCGCGTCACTCGGCTCGACCTGATCGACCTCGCAGGCAACAGGAAGAGGAGGGAGGAACAGGAAGAGGAAATACGCGAAGAAGAAGAAGAAGAAGAAGAAGGGGAGGGGTTGGAAAAGGGTGTTCTGCCTGCAACAGTCCCGATTTAATGGAGCGCGGCGACTTGATAACGTGGGAAAAAGGGGAGAGGGGGAGAGGTATCGCAAGATTTATTAACGTCTCGCGATCCGAATAACGTCTCGCGTGAACAATCGGCCGAAGGTTGAATCATTCGACGGACGGAAATTAAGGGAAAGAGATCGTCTTTTTAATCTCCAAACCATCCCCTTTCCTTCGATCACCGATCGAATGTATATTAGGTGTGCAAATAAGCTCTTCATCTCCTCTCTTTTCTTCTTTCCAAATTCAAGATTTTATTGTTTAAATCAGCCACGAGATCGTTTCAGAATATCGCTGGTCCAATTTTCTCGGTGCATCCGAACTAAATCGTCGTCCAAATTAAAATTTCCTGCTTCAAATCTTTGCTACCACTTTCTCCATGTGAGATACAGAGTTTTCTTCCTGTGGCGCACAAACCGTTTCAGTAGCTGGAATGCAAGCAGACTACACGCCATATAGTTTGAAATTGTTGCATATAGGAGTGGAAACTCTCGTCCTAACTTTTCTCAAAAACAGAATAACGCTCTTTCGGATGACGCCACGAACGGTAAAGTGATTCAAATTCGGTCAAAAGATCGTGGAAGAAAAGGGGAATTTATTATTTGCACGTGTATTATTAATACATATATTGAGATAGGGTAGAAATGTAGCAAAATCAATACTTGTTTGTTCTTTTGTATAAAATATAAATCTCCGATCGGAGCGCATCCCTCCTCACATAATATCATATTCCTTTGTTTGGAGGCCTTTTTTCTCACTTCTCCATCATATGAAAGCTCTCTCTCGCCATTATTGTCACATATATATTGTCACAGTTGAAAAGTGGACTTTCTTAATTACCATTTCACGTTATTATCATATTTAAAATCGTGGCAAAATTCGTATCCACGTGTTATCGATGACTCGTTTATTTTCTTGAACGATAGATGGATGAGTGCGACGAAAGAGAGTGTCGCCAACTGAGAGTATTGTCCTCGAAGATATAGATGGGGAAACAATGGAGGAAGAAAATAGTGGAAGAGGATAGGAACGAAGGAAGAATGTACTCTTGACACGATGATATCAAGTTACAGAGAGATATTTTAGGAAACTCGCGGGGATGAGATATTATTTCGTTTATTTGCCTCGACAGAAACATCTTTTTCAAAGAGGGATCGAATTAAATTAAGCAAATATCGACTGTTGTCGACTAGTTGTCCCTCGGTTATTACGAAGTTTAATTATATTTATCCAATTTTCTTGGGCTATTTCTACCATTTCCATTGCTCTTTCACAAAAGATCGTACAAAAGAAAACTTTTAACAAGTTCCATCTATTTTCGAAGAAGTTTTTTTCCGCTGAAACCGAACGCGAACGATCGCGAAACTAAAACAATGACAAAGAAACGAAACGTTGATTTTCCATCCTTTTCCCTTTCCTTTTTAATATTTCCACGCCAGGATGAAAAAGTTCGCCCGCCACGGAACTTCCATCGCGAGTACTTCAACTTTCCCAAACGAACGAAGATGTAAAACTCCTTCCTCCTTCTCCTCCTCTTAAACTTTCCCCTCTTAATGCACGAATATCGCGTAAACGATTGATAAGGAAGCCGAGAATTTCCTCGCGTCCTTGGTATTCCTTCTTTTACCTTTCCAACCGATCTGATCGATCGATCGTCGAGGAAAGGATTGAAAAATCGACGCGACTTTTCGCGAGGTTTCGTCAAGAAATATTTCGGTTCGTTTGCACGGACAAACGAGCGTTGTAATGCGCGGACTTCAAAAGGTTTAAAGTAAAAAAAGTACGCTCGTTAACGAATACGCGATCGATACTTTAATGAAAACTTCGCTGTACTTCCATTTTATTTCCACCACAACCTTTACTCCTTTATTCCGTCCTCCTTTAATTCCATTGCACCGGCTTTCTAAATAACTGTGATATATGAAGAACCGGAGCTGGTTCTCGAAAATATGACGTTGATTCTAATCGTTGATTCTCTAATTACATCAAATGTGAATTGATCCGCTGTTGGTTAGAAAGGTGGAACGCTCTCCGTGTTCGATGATCGAGGTAGCGCTAAATTTCGATTAAATTCAAAGATATTAAAAGGTTTGGATCGATGATTTACTCGGACAATTATTGCGTCGTATCAAGTTGCCAATTTTAGAATAAACGACTAAATCATAACTCATAAGCTTCTACTTAACCTGTATTTTGTTTAGCATATTTCCACGTTATTTATGTTTCTTTTTTGTATCGATTTTCTTGAAAAGCGAACGATTTTAAAATATTACTTCTACTACGAGTTTGAGCTGGATCAAGTGTTCAGATTGAAGCAAGTATCGAAATATTAGGTCAGTTTTTAGATAAGATTCTATGGGAGGATCGTTCGACGGTGATTTCAAAAATTCAAGTTTGGAAATCTTGAAAACAATATGATATTAAACGGAGATAAATCGAAAGGCGAACTGAAAGCAGAATTAGATATATCTCCAATGACAATTTTCAGACATTCATTTGGGTACAATGGGTAAAAAATTGGACAAAGAAGATCAAAAATTTGCAAGTCCATTTTTGAATAGAGTTATAATCTTTGATATGAAATGGATATGGACAATGGTTGGACGTTAATGAAAATCGTTACGAAAAAAGTTATAGTGATTGCAAGTGGTCTGTAAAGAAAATAATTGATTATTCTTTTCTAAAACGAGAATATATCGTAACATTTTACTGCCAAGAAATTGATTAGAAAACAATCCGCATTTAGACAAGAACTTATTCTTCCATGACAATGCTTATATATATACATCATATTCACCAATTATATTTCATTAACCAGATTATCACTCGTTTCGCCATTTACAATTATTTTTAAATAAAATATTCGATTCGATCGATTGAAATCTTGTTGAGAAAATATTTCAATCTCGCGTGTACTCTTACACAATTTCTGACAACAAGCCGAAAATTTGAAAATTGACAAACTTAATCCTTCCAATCAATCCCCTTTTCCACGATTCTTTCTTTTCTCCGCTCTTAATTGTGGTAGCCATTTAACAACGAAACGGCAACGGCAAAGGAGTCGAGGAGTTGCAAATATCGCAAATATTCCACACAATTCCGTGCAAAGAGAGGGTCCCCTCGATCTTCGAATTAATGCCGCGCCCGATACCGCGTATCGCCGGTTAATATTTGCCGTCACGATACCCCTCCCCCTCCCCGCCTCCTCTCGTGTGTGTACGCGTTCAAAAGCGATCGCATATCACGGTGAAAAATGAATTTGCGGTCGATCATACGTTACGTTTAATTCCGTGCAATATGCATTACAATACACGACAATGCGTTATTAATCGCCACGGACTTAAAATTCACCGGCCCGCTTTTGCCCGAATGATAGATGCAGCTGTTTGCCCATAATAATCGCCAGTTATTTACTCCGTGAAACGCTGACATCTGCTATATGTGTCTGTCTATATATATATACAATTTTAATCGATTTAAAAAAAAAGAAAAGAAAGAAAAGAAAAATGGAAGAAATAAACGGTGAATAAAAGAGAAGGAGAACATTGAAATTTTTATACAGCTTTTGTGAAAATTGTAAAATTTCCATTCATACGTGTAAGTGATGATTGTTTTTTTTTTAATTTTAGAGATAATGATTTCAGAATCGTAACAACACGGTTCGCAATATTATAACACATGCGCTCGAATGAATATGTGACAATATGCGAATAATTGCGTTAGCTTATGCAGTGATCAATGGAAGTCGATAATTGTACCGCTATTATTTGTTAATATTCTCTATAAATACGCACGTTTGATATTTGTACGTATTATCAATAACGTCGATTTGAACTGGGAATAAAATTAGCGGAAGCTTAACGGGGGATGGTATATTTTTTTTGATCAACCAGGTTAACTATGATTCCATGCGCGCCAACGCAACGATCGTAATGCGATTACGGTGATGCATAACGTGATTGTAAGATTAGGCGCAATTATGCCCGTGATAAGTGTAATCGATGGAAACAACAACGGTATCGAACGACATTTGCGACAGTAATAACAATTTCGAATTAAAAAAAAAGTTTATTTCGTAACGAAAAGAATTTGTCACGCGCGAAGATTAGAAATATTCGATATGGAAAAAGGGAGGGGAAATCGGTGACCCATTTCGCTAATATCACCGTGGATAATAGGAAAATTCATCAGTTTTCATTTTTATATCTCACTCCCGAAACTGAGAACTGGTTGGACGAATAGAAAAAAACAGCACGAAATCGGTGGCGATCGTCTTAAAATTGCAATCGTTGCAACGACGAGATTGGAAAACGCGAAAGTGGTGATTTCTACGGCGAACAATCCCCATACGGTTTATATGAATGAAACGTTACAAGCGAGCCACGTATTCGTTCGATATTCTATAAAACGCGTCCGATCCAGATGTGGAAAATTATACAGCGCGATGAAATCACGATGATATTGCTTCTCGCGTTAAACGGCCCCCGGTTATCGTTTCCTCGCCGCCGATTATTACGACAATCGTTCCAAGGGTTTAAGGTTTTGGACCAGGTATCCCTTAGAAATCCTTTAAAAATCCGCGGATTTTACAGCGATACGACGCAGTTAAATTCCGACGAAAAAGCTCGACGAATTATTTATCGCGGATGAAAAATTTCACACGGTCTGAAAGGTAAGTGAAAAAAGGGTGAAATTTTAGAAAATTGTTCTGCCGTTTCTTTTATACACACTTAAAAAATCGTAATTATTTAAATATCCTCACGAAACTACAAACGGTTCTGTACAAAGTGTTACGAGGTATTTTATATCCCGTACACGTTGGCTACATAAAGTCAGAGGCAAACATCTTTCAAACTTTTCTTTATCTCTGTAACAAAATATAGAAGTTTTCTGGAGGAACTGGAGGAACACCAACACGTGACGCGACACGACGCAACTTTAAACTCTTCTTTCCTCCACTGCATTCGTTCCCTACGACTGATCTCGAATTTTCCAAGTAGGAAAAAAAAAAAGACGAATATAAAAATTTACGTCCCGACAATAACCATTGTCCGTAACAATTAACAAACGAGAATAACGAGAATCCTTGGCGATTTTTATATTCCGCCGAGTTTTATCGCTCCGCTATTAATATCCTCTCCCTTTTTGTCCCACGTTGCATTACGAATAATATACACCGAGCGCCGCATCAATTTTCACGTGATTCCGTTCCTTTTATTCCCCATTGCCTCGTGCTGTTCCACCGCCGCCGGTGGAAAATAAAGAACGCTTTGTCGCGTCGGGAATGTATTAGACACCTATCGCCGGCCATTTTACACGAGCCAACATAAAACGTGTCCCCCCTAATATATTACTCGTTGCGCCCCCTTGCTTTCCTCGTCCCTGCAATTTCCGTTCCGTTCCAAAGTCCAATGGAAAATAATAAATTCTCGCCGAACCGGCTGACCAGGTTAATGCAAGAGATTACCGATAGATTCGATCGATGGTAAAAATTGAGAGAGACATCGAGAAAGAGAAAAAAAGAAACAATAAAAATAACAATGATAATGATAAGGATGAATAAGAGATGGAAAATGGAGGGCGGTTGAACGAGAGCGAATGTTGAAATTTATGATCGGTCGTAAACGTATTTACCGGTGAAACCGTATTCGCACGCGAGGGTGAGGATAAATTTTCAAGAAAGGATGGTGGCTCGCGTTAGCCACCATCGCGTTGAATGAAATACACGCTTACCTCGATTCCGTGGTCAAAGCAAACGTAAGGAATTCACAGCCTTAAATCACACTCGTGGAAAATATTTATTTCACCATCCTCTTCAACCCCTCTTCTCGCTTCGTTTCGATCCATCCGTCCCACGATCCAACCACAATGAAAAAAATATTTCTAATTTCCAATTCTCGACTATTTTTCCCAATTTCAGATCCCAATCTCGTTCGCGAAAGGGATATTAATCCATCCACGGATACTTGCCACTATCGGCAACAACGTATAACGCAACTCGTGAAACAAACTTGATCCCCGATACGAATCCACACGAATCTACGACGATATTCCGTATTCTCGATTCAAGGAGATCCGTTATTAAATATATCGTGCGCAACGGTAGCCTCAGGTGCGCCAATTTCCGCGCCGTATTACGTACAACTCCTCTCCGTTTCGCTAAATTCTAAACCCCCGTGCTACGACTTCGGAGGCGCGGCCGGCTAATAAACAATTAGGAGAGACAAGGAAACGTAACTGAAACTTACGAAGCGGGCAAACTTACACCACAGGGATAATTCTCGAGTTGATTAACTTTCGCGATCCTGATCGGTTCAACGGTTATTTCCAGTTCCAAATTGAGAAGAAGGAGAGAGAGAGGAGGGGAGATACGTTCAGAATCATTCAGAATCGCAATTTCAATTCGCTATCGAGTTCGAAATCGATCGAGAATTTACGAGAAACGAAAATATAAACTCTTTCCCTCTCCTTTTTTAATTAGATCGTTTCGAAAAGAGGAAGATGGATAACGGCGCGCAGCGAGAACAGCGCGGGAGCTTTCATCGAGTTTAACCCCTCCTCCCTCGTTAAATTAATCCCGCGTCAAACTAATTAGTCGACGCTTTGATGGATTAATACACGGGCGTCCTATTAAAATCGCGCGCGCTGTTTCTATTCGCGTCGAATTATACACAATTAACGAGGCACAAACCCGGCGCATCCTTCGTTTCATCGGCTCTTCGACCCCGTCCCGATCCGAGTCTTGAGACTCTAATTAAACGTTAAATTTGAGAAATCAAATTCATACCTTCCAACAACGTATTCCATTTCTCTCGTCCTCGATTTTCGATACGATTAACGAAAAGGATGTATCGTGTCAATATATCTTCCATTTCTTCTAATTTTTTTTTCACTTTGTTATTCATTATATATATATAATAAAAATTTATATTTTTATTTGTCAAACGAAAGAAAATTTAATTTCGATTATGATTCTTGCAACACTGGAAGCAAAATTACGATGTTATTATTTTAGAAATCAAATTGATATCCTCCAACGACGCCATATTCTCGATACGATTTTCGATACGATTAACGAAAAGAATGTATCGTGTCAATATATCCGATTCTTCCATTTCTTCTAATTTTTCTTTTTCACTTTGTTATTCATTATATGTAATGAAAAATTATATTGTTTGCCAAACGAAAGAAAATTTAGTTTCAATTATGAACGATGACTCTTGCAACACTGGAAGCAAAAATTACGATGTTATTATTTGAGAAATCAAATTGATATCCAACGACGCCGTATTCCATTTCTCTCGTCCTCGATCGCGTTTTCGATACGATTAACGAAAAGGATGTATCGTGTCAATATATCTTCTATTTCTTCTAATTTTTTTTTTCACTTTGTTATTCATTATATATAATGAAAATTTATATTTATTTGCCGAAAATTTAATTTCGTTTATAAACAATGACTCTTGCAACACTGGAAACAAAATTACAATGTTATTATTTGAGAAATCAAATTGATATCCAATAACTTCTAATTTTTTTTTTTTCACTTTGTTATTCACTATACATAATGAAAATTTATATTTATTTGCCGAAAATTTAATTTCGTTTATAAACGATGACTCTTGCAACACTGGAAACAAAATTATATTATATTATTTATATTCAAGTGATAATCCATTTATCGATCCTATATTATAATTATACGAAATTAAACTTTCCTTATTTTGAACGATATTCATTGTACAAACTGTCTCGTCCAAATCCATCTATTCCACTCATTTTCTCGACTCTTCGATCGAAGAAAGAAAAAGAAAAACAAAAAAGCGAACAAAAGCGAAGATCCGCGAAAAAGCAAGTGGCTGATCCTTAAGTTTTCAATTCGAGGACAAAATCCCCGTTTTGCTGTGAAGAATTATAATTATACGAAATTAAACTTTCCTTATTTTGAACGATATTCATTCGTCCAAATCCATCCACTCCACTCGTTTTCTCGATCCGCGAACGATCGAAGAAAGAAAAAGAAAAACAAAAAGCGAAGATTCACGAAAAAGCAGGTGGCTGACCCTTAAGTTTTCAATTTGAGGACAAAATCCCCGTTTTGCTGTGAAGAATTATACGAAATTAAACTTTCCTTATTTTGAACGATATTCATTCGTCCAAATCCATCGTTTTCTCGACTCTTCGATCCGCGAACGATCGAAGAAACAAAAAACAAAAACAAAAACGAACAAAAGCGAAGATTCACGAAAAAGCAGGTGACTGACCCTTAAGTTTTCAATTCGAGGATAAAATCCCCGGTTCGCCGTGGAGAAACGGGGGAAATTTCATCGTTGATTGGTTGAGGCCATAGGAAACGGGAAAGGAACGGGAAGAAGGGGTGGAAGGACACGCAACGACGGACGCGACAAGAAGGAGAATGCGGGGGAGGAGGTTGCGCGGGGCGCGCTCTTTGCGAAACTCACATGGGAAGCTGACCGGAGGATGAGTCTGGGCGTTGTGCGCGTTGTGGGGGTGCCTGGGGGTTGCTGCACGCTGCCTGCAGAAGCAGAGGACCGCCGCCGTGACCAGGCCTGCCACGCTCAGGATAAGGAAAACCAGCGCGATCACGAACCAGATCGTCTGCATACCCAGGATCGTCGATGCCTCGGAATCTGCGAAGGAAATTAACCGAGAATTAAATCATTTTAGAGTAGAGAAAGAGATAAAGAAAGAGGTATCTTATTAAAGGATTTTTTAGAGTTTCAACGTTCTTCCAGATGCTTCCTCAAGTTTTCTTAAACGGAACACGCGAATGAATGTCGTTAATTATTCCTTTCAAATGGGATTATATTATATTTTACCGGCTGATCCGAAGAAGAGAATTGAATTTCATGAGAAGAATTCATATTCCGCTTTATTAAAAAGAATATTCCTTTTAATAAAGATGTGAAAAGATGCTTTATAACGTTCTTGAAAAGTTGATCCACTTATGTCAAAGAATCGTTAGTTTGATTTTAACTTGAAGTTTTTGTAAAATTTATCGAATATGAATGGTTATAATCCGGTATAATAGATTTTAAACTTCGAGTTGAAAAATTAATCTGAATTAATGATGTCTGGGTATAAGTAGATTAAGTTTATTTTTTTTTATCTCTGATATTTTATACATCTAAACGTTTGATAGATCGTGATTGGATTTATCCAATTAATTTCCTTTCCTTTTTTTTTTTTTTAATTGAAACATCGAAACGAAACGCGATACATAATCGGAGAAGTTTATTTGTTGGATGATTCAACAGAATTCGATTTTATATATATATGTTAAATCGTTATACCTTTAATGACTGTCCATTATTCACGGAAGGAAACTAAGGGTTACACGATTATAACAAACGAGTACGTGTATATTGTGGTTATTTAATGCGTTAACGGGTAGAGAAACGTCAATAACTCTTCGAGCTATTAATTTTGGGATAGTTCGATAAATATTATACGACATCACGCCAGCAAAACCATCAATCACGTGAAATTAATAAATATACGCCCGGGAGGGGTTGCCACACGTATGTAACACGTATCATATTTTGTTACGAATAATTTGTGAACATCGCGAACCATTCGACTATCCAAACATCGTAAATATATCGTATAAAGCAAAATATAGGAAACGGAGGGGAAACGATTATTATTTTCGTTCGATCGCTCTTCCCCTTACATCACTCTTCTAATTTTCCACGAATCCCGTAATCAAAGTGGCCATAGCCACGTTACGCTTCTCCTTTCTTCCCTCCCGATTAAAATAGCAATGGCAGTTCATCTTGCTGGCAAGCGTCGGGTCAACTGACAATGGAAGAGAATTAATTCCCCCGGGCGTTGTACAATGCGTTCCAGAGTGCGGCCAACACAGAAACCGCCCTCTGGCAACCAAACGTGCACGCAGTTTCGTTGAATCGAGAGATCGATACCCTGTTCCGTGTGTATACCTTTTTTTCTCTTTTTTTTTTTATCATTAGGGGTCGTACGACACGCTATTACCATAGCGAAAGCGACGAGAGAGAGAGAGAGAGGAAAAGAGAGGAGAAAGAGGAAAAATAAGTTTCGCGTAAAGTCGGGTGACTTTGTACTTTGAGGCTGCTCGGCTGCGCTTTGAACACGGGTCGGGTCGGTTATCTTTTCCAAAGATCGAAGATTCAAAAGAATTTCATAATTATTTCATTATTATTCTTCTACGTATTTCTACGTTTATCCGACACAACGAATCCTTTTTTTTTTGTAATTCGATCGTATTCAACGGAGTAAAACGGATTTATGACTGATTTATGACGAATTTACGACGCTTTGACGAATTCCTTCGCAACAGCGTGACGAATACCAATCGCGAAGATATGCAACAATTATTCAAATGAAAGCATTAACTACGCACTGATTATGAATTTTGCCGATGATTGATGACGATCTACAACATCTCTGAATGTCGCGTAACGAATGTACCCCATTGCTTTATCACCCACTGCCAACATCCACCCTCAACTCTCGACGAGGTTGCGCGTCTATCGACTCGAATTTATGACTATAAATTAACAAGGAAACAGAATTATTAATTTTTAAATAATGAACGAACGGGGGCACGACATCGATACGAACTCGTTGCTCGATCACACGATTCGAAACCGTACCGTAATCGATACGTCTGATGTTAAAATAGATTTTTAACATCGCGGGAAAGGAATGAAATGGCCGTCGATCGTCGACGGGTACGGAAATTGATTAAAATGTTTCTCGTGAAAACGGGAAACGCTGCTGACCTCCGTCGTTATTCGCTGTTTTATCGTTTTCCTATATTTTGTTTTTTCTTTGAAATTCCCTTTGTACAATGCCGCAACAGATTATTACTTTATTGCGGATATTATCGAAACGATTAATCGGAATGAAAATTCGATCAAAATTAATAAATATTTCAAAGCGATATCAATTTCATGGTAATTTTATATTTCCACGAATCTTTTTCAATCGTTTGCTCTAAAAAAAAAAAATACTCCGATTAATCCAAACTTTATTCGAATTAAAAAAAAATATATATTCCGATCATTGTGAAATCGGTTTGAAAAGTTAGGAATCGAAGTTTAAACGGCGGTATTTGAGGTAAGAATTCGGCGATCCCATCCTGGTTCGATTACAAATCAATTTGCCCGCGGCGTATTTCATTTGAAATCCGAAAAGATCCCTCTCTCACTCTCTCTCTCTCTCTCTCTCCTCGAGGGAGAAGGGTCTCTGGAAAATGAATCGGTGGTAATTAGAACTTACTGGCACAGAGGGTGGAGGTAGCCTCGTCGGACTCGTCGCCGCAGTGATTCACGCCGTCACAAAGGAGATCCCTCTCGATGCAAAATTCGTTCTGGGTGCATCGGAAGTCCTTGCAAGTGTGCTCTGCGAACCGACAAACAAATATTCACCGTTAAAGACATCGTTCGCAAGGGAGATGGAAAACTTTTCCATCCTGCGATTGAATTATCTATTTCGTCACCATCGAAATCCAATTTTTATTCGCATTCGTCGAAATTCTGGAAAAAAAAAGTTTTTCAATTTACAATTTACAATTTTACACAAAATTCGAACTAATTAACGGATCGGATGCAATAATTTTCGCTATTGCGATTGAATCGTGATCGAAAGATTTTTATTTAGATTCGTGAAAAAGCAATGCCAATTTGAACGATTTATCAATCCGATTCGATGAGGGGATCGATTAATCCAAATTTGCTTCCCATAATGGCGAGATACGACATTATCGCGACAAATAACTATCACGAATGACTCGTAACTCTGAATCGACCGTTCCGTCATCGAATTGCACGATACGGTTATGCATAAATCGAAACCGTTCTATCTGCACACTCCGCAAATTCCAACTAATTAGCGATCGGATGCAATAATTTTCTTGCGATTGAATCGTGATCGAAAGATTTTTATTTAGATTCGCCAAATGCTAATTTACAATTCGAGAACTTGTCAAACAGACCGCGGATCTTGCGATTGAATCGTGGCCAAGATCGAAAAATTTTTATTTAGCTTCGTGAAAAATCAATGCCAATTTACAATTCCAACTAATTAGCAATTGGATGCAATAACTTTCGATCTTGCGATTGAATCGTGATCGAAAGATTTTTATTTAAATTCGTGAAAAATCAATGCCAATTTACAATTCCAACTAATTAGCGATCGAATGCAATAACTTTCGATCTTACGATTGATTCGTGATCGAAAGATTTTTATTTAGATTCGTGAAAAATCAATGCCAATTTACAATTCCAACTAATTAGCGATCGGATGCAATAATTTTCGATTTTGCGATTGAATTGTGGCCAAGATCGAAAGATTTTTATTTAGATTCGTGAAAAATCAATGCCAATTTATAATTCCAACTAATTAGCGATCGAATGCAATAATTTTGCGATCTTGCAATTGAATCGATCGAAAGATTTTTATTTAGATTCGTGAAAAATCAATGCCAATTTACAATTCCAACTAATTAACGATCGAATGCAATAATTCTCGATCTTGCGATTGAATCGTGATCGAAAGATTATTATTTAGATTCGCCAAATACCAATTGACAATTCGAGAACAATTTATCAAACAGATCGAGGATGGAACACAATAATTTTCGATCTCGCGAATGAATCGTGGCCAAGATCGAATTCCAACTAATTAGCGATCGGATGCAATAACTTTCGATCTTGCGATCGAAAGATTTTTATTTAGATCTGTGAAAAATCAATGCCAATTTACAATTCCAACTAATTAACGATCGGATGCGATTGAATCGTGACCAAGATCGAAAGATTCTTATTTAGATTCGTGAAAAATTTACAATTCGACTTATCAATTTTGTTAGGGGATCGATTAATCCAAATTTGCTGGCCGCAACGGCGAGATACGATTATCGCGACAAGTAACGATCACGAAATGACTCGGAATCGGAAACGGTTCCGTCATCGTCCATCCGAGCGCGCGATAATCGATCCTATCTGCACAGGTCGCGAATTCGAGCTAATTAGCGAAATTACAACGTATCATTAGCCTCGCACACGATCGGGCGCAATAAAGAAGAAATTCGAGGTCGAAACGTCTAGGTTAGCTGGCCACGGATCGATTAATTAAACGCGGACTTGCGTTTTGATATTCAACGCGGTCTGTCTTTGCCGCTCTATTCCGCTTCCGTGCCGCGTCTCTCGTATCGCGTTTCTGCCGATCTAACTCGATTAGGGGGACAAATGAATTGATCGCAGCGACGTGACCCGTTATAATTAGCCCGATGCGTTAATATTAACGAGAATATTAGGGGGGGAGGGATCGTAGCGTAGTAGATATCAACATCAGACTGGATTTGAATAATTGCCTCTATATACCCTGGATCATTGGATCGTTTTAATAAGCAGCGGCGACGATATCGTTGATCGATTGTAGTTAGATTCGGATTATGGAAATTCCATGATCCTTCGGGTTCGAATATTTTAAGAATATGATATCGAGTTATGCGATAACGCGATTTCCTCGTCGAGCCTCGTAAACTTCCGCGAGAAATCTTTATTATCTTTATCGAGATTTATTCGTAAGGCGGAACTTCCTCCAGCTTTAAGAATTCTCCAACTTAATTAAAAACGAAAAAACCTGTTCCAATGTCTTTTACGACCAATAATAGTACTTTCCTTCCAGAGTCACGATGTGCTAAATAATGAAAGCGAGAGCATCCAATTATTCATTAAATAAATCCTATATATAACACTCATTCGATGATTGATAATTTCGTGATTCTATTCGCGGAACACAGTTGTTCGAATACATTGAATTCACCCACACGCGTAAAATGCACAATTATTCTCGATCGAAGGAAACTCTTGATAAACGTGAGTTATATATAACTAATCGTAACAAAATTGGTCGAAACGAGAAGGAAGAAAGAAGGAAAGTTACGAAGAGTATAATACTTTTATACGATCGACAATTATTTCGAATCTATTTAATCACAATTATTCGAATATATTGAATTCACCTTACCCTTATATAAAAATATAGCACAATTATTCTCGATCGAAGGAAACTCTTGATAAACGCGAATTATATATAACCGATCATAATAAAATTGGGCGGAACGAAAAGGAAGAAAGGAGGAAAGTTACGAAGAATATAATACTTTTATACGATTGACAATTATTTCGAATCTATTCGCAATCACAGCTTGTCGTCCAGAAACCAACCAAACACGAGGTCAAAGAGCAATCTTTTTCGCTTGCAACGAGCTGCGGAAATCGTATTTATCTCTCTTATCTTCGGAGATACAGCCGTTTTAATAATTTTAACTATAATTTAATTATTCGAATATATTGAATTCACCTTATCCTTATATAAAAATATAGCACAATTATTCTCGAAGGAAACGATAAGTGCGAACTCTATAAACAAAATGGACGAAACGAAAGAGAGAGAGAAAGAAATTGCAAAGAAGGGTAACAACGTATCCCTTCGGTTCGCAACTCGTGAGAGGGGAAGGAATCGAAGGCGATAAAAGGAGAGGAACGGAAGAGGGTCGAAGAATCGGCGATCGGAGGAGAAAGAGAGGTCCGATTGCGACCTTTTAGGGAGAGTAATTTTCTATAATTTAATAGTCGAAATTCTTTATCCTTCCCTCTACGCTGGTCTTCCAGAAGACCAGATTCGAATCGTTTCTCCTTGGGCTTGAAAGAAGAGGAGGTAAAAAGGGGGGACACGTTAGAAGGTATGCCTCATCGCGATTAAGAAAAGAATGTCTACAAATCTCGTGACGTATAACCTTATATTCGCTGTGAATTATTGGAGGATCTTTGAGATACTGGAATCACATTGCTCTTCACTATTACATTTCACATTATTTTATTCGGCATTTATTAGTTGTGGAGGAAATTTAGGTTAATATTTTAAGTTTTAAAAAAATTTTACTTCATGCTCGATGAAAAAATTTTTTAAAAACTGTTGTTACGGGATCAAATAAATCTGCAAACAGTTTAGACCGTTTATGGGAGATATAGAGAGAAAAAAAAAAGCAATATTGAAAAGCTGAAAAGCAATTAATCCGGTCGGATCGATCATCGTTCGATCAACCCGCTATTTATCAAGAAAATCGTTTAAACGTTTAATAATATATCTTGTATACATTGGATAAATATTTCGATATGTTTACCCAAGTAACAATTATATAGAGACGGATTAATCGCTACGCCATTTAAATTCCGGCAAAAATACAAGGTTTTCAGGACGAGGCAATTTCCAGCCTCGATCGCATTTATTTCGTTAATATCGCGTCGGTTTCCATCGAGGGATAATTAAATACCTTGGTCACGAACGCGAAACGAATGCTCGCGTGCCGGCAATCGTAGTTTCGGCGTTTCTAAACCACCCCTCTGTTTAACTTGCCGCGTCAATTATTCGTGCCGCCGATCGATCCAAGCCCGCCTCTGTCCAACTTTTTACAACGCCACAAAACTCTCGAGATAACGGCGAATTTCTTCGACGCAGAATCATACATGTCCATCTCAGATTTCTTCGATTCTTAATTATCCTCGTCCAAGAACAAAAATGTGATTATGAAACACAACGGGTGGAAGGTAAATTTAGAAATAAATTTCAAGTTCAAGTTGAGAAGATGATATGAAATGAACGAGGATAAAGAAGACTCACAATATATATATATCTGGCAATTTCATTGGGGATGGAGAAAAGAAAAATCCGACATATATACATTTTCCATCGGGCAAAACTCTCAAACTTGGACGTGAATGGAGTTTTCAGCACACCGGCACATATATCACCCCGGCGATTGCAATTCGACCGACGAAGGCTCGCTGGGGGCTCGTTGACTTTCTATGGAGCATTATGGACTCCATAGAGGAACTAGCTCCCACTTGAAAGTCCACCATCGAGTTTCGTATAAATCGCGTGAATAAATTTTAAGACGAATCCCTTCTCTTCCCCTCCTAACATAATAATCTTGATCTTAACGATCCTCTTTAATCTTCGATCTCGATGAAGAAGACAGCTGCCATTTTGTAAAGGGAAAATGACGTACGACGCTTTCGTCGATCCATAAGGCATAAAGGAAAGTCGAAATATAAAGTGGATTCATCCGGGTTAAAGCTGAAAAGACGATATCACTGCGGCGACGACGTGGGAGAAAATAGGGCGATTCATCTTCGATGTCGATATTCCTCGTTCCCATCAACAAACGAGTTATCATCCCCCTCATATATATACGACGATAATATATTTGTATAAAAGAATTTTGCGATGCGAGTACATCGAGTATTCGTCCCATCCCGAATATAATCGAACGATCTCACGTCCTTTTATCAATTAATCGATCGACGAACGATCGACGGAAGGATTAATCTGTTGGCTGAGGAAAGGTAAAAGGAGCGTGACGAGGAAGAGATTGTCGAGGGAGGGGAAATGAATAAAACATAGGGTATTGCTCGACGATCAACTGGCCTTTCGATTATAAACGTATTCCTCCCATTTGGCCGCGGTAATAGCGTTTGGAAGGGCGCGAAGGGCGAGCGGAATGCTTTGTCTCGGAGAGAAGTCTGGTATCGCGACCCGATGCTAATCGATGAAAACAAGGCGAAACGGGGAGAGAAAGGGGGAGGGGTGGCCTGCTCGAATCGGCGCTGTTTAACTTTCCCGATTGCCTAATAATTTAACGGAGTGGGCAACCGGCGAATCCGATGCAATTTGCTCGACACACTCGATGAAATTAACAGTAGTCGCAGTTTGAGCAAACCGCCGCGGCTACTAACCTTCTCTTTCTCTCTCCCTTCCTCCCTCTCCCTCTCTCTCTCTCTATTCTCCATTGTAGTAATGACGAGGAGCAAACCGTGAGAGACTTAGTCGTGACGATTGTGTTTCGCGTGGTTGTGCATTGTTTGCGAGCTGGATTCGACGTTGGTTCGACGTTAACAATCGAATTCCACGATCGATTAACGCTTTTCGTGTACACGAGTACACCGTTCGTTCCTCGAACGAATAAGATAAATGGGGCGAATGGATCACGTTTGAAAAGTGAGACGTTGCTTCTGACGAGTCGAGGTAACAAGGTGATGATAGATTTCTATCTCGAAACAATGATAGAACAAGTCGGTTGTAACTTGCGAGATTGGTTAAATTAATTACGTCTCGTTGAAAGTTGCAAAGTCGTACGTTTCGTTCTCATTAACGGTTAATTCGATGATGGTGTTATCAACGAGTGATTCGATTTTAAGTTTCGTCGTTAAATAATCGAATAAAAATTATGTATATGAAAGCGATGAGAATAATAATAAAATTTATACACGAGGAGGGTAGCATTCGATATTGTTATTAAATCGTATCGCGTTCCATGATTCACGGACGATTACGGAGGATCCTATAAAATGTTTCCAACGTTCTGGAATTAGTAGTGTATAATAACACTGACTTACTACTGACATACCGCGTTTATTGATATATCGTCCGCAAATCCGATTGCTGGATTTAATTACAATCCTATTGGATTGTGATCTATCTGAATTGCGGTTAAACCTCTTGCTCGACCGATATCAAAATAAATTAATCAACAAATGAAACCTATCTGAAATACTAATCGAAGCGATACGATTTTTTCTTTTTCTTTTTTTTCTAGGAAAACTCTCATTTTTTCGCGATCGATAAATTCCATTAAAAATCATTCTATAAAGAATCTTTATGTATACATACCACCAATAACGTCATTTTAAGTAATATTCTTATAGAAATAAATCCGTATCTATTACATAATTTTATCTTAAAATTCGATTAAAATTAGGAAATCTTTGGAATGTTATAATTCCAAAGATAATGACATCCGTTCAACGAATAAACGATCGTTAGAAGCGAGAAACTTTGCTCTTTAAAACGCTTTTTGATTTATTTCGATACGATTTCCAGTTGTCGAGATATCGTCGTGCAAAGAAAACAGTAATTTTTAATCGTTTATTTTAAACCTGATTAATTGCATCAAAATTAGAAAATCTTTGGACCGTTATAATTCCGAAGATAATGACATCCGTTCAACGAATAAACGATCGTTAGAAGCGAGGAACTTTGCCGTTTAAGACGCTTTTTGATTTATTTCGATACGACTTCCAGTTGTCGAGATATCGTCGTCCAAAGAAAAGAGTAAATTTTTAATCGTTCACCATTTTTTTCCTCCTTGTCTTTTATTCGGATCTCTCGCTCGCACTTTGTCTCACTCGCTTTATCTCGCTGACCTATCACAAATTCTTGGAAAAACAATTCTTGGAAGGATGTAGTAGATTTCCAAGAAGAAATAGGTCAGTAAATCGTGGAACCATTCGTTATTTCAGCATTGTGTTAAGCGCTATGGAATTCCTTGTATCTCGGCAACCGATTGAGATATCGAAACGAATCAAAAAAGGAAATCAACAGCGCAATTTCCTTCATCTTCTGAACGGGTTTTGACGATTAAATTTCTCGTTTCTTCTTTACAAAGATTGCGATCCAATTATATTTGATTTTTTTTAAATTTATTTAAAAGAGTAAGTAAATTTTAATCGATGAAAAGTTATAATAATCAAAATCGATAATAGGAATTTAACTCTTCGATAATACTTGTTATAGAATATCAATCAATATTTCTTCCGAAGGAATTGATTTAGTGTCATACGGATGAATATACGAGAGATCTGTGAGATCATTTTTATGTATTTTCCAGGTACGAAGGTTTCTTAATCTCGCTAAACCACGCTTAAAATAATCGAATTAATTAATTTTAAATGAAGAAGCGATCTTTTCACGTCCAATTATATTCTCTCTCGAATTATAACGACTAAATGAAATATACGAACCATTTGAATAATAGATAGACAGATGTTACGTAATTTTGCTATCGTAATGAATATTTGAGAATTTCAGCTTCTATGAATAATTGAATAACTTATGAATATCATAATTCTCCTACTAACCAAAAAATAAATTATTTTCTCTTCCTTTTTTTTTTTTTTTAAATTACTGTTCTCTTCTACTTTTTACCTTTACTTTTACGAAATAATGTCGAATATTTTTGATAATTAGATCCCGCAGATAATATAAATTACTTCCATACAGACAGATAGATCATAACACGATTTAAAATTACGACCCAAAGAGACGTTATTTCTAGTCAACACTCGTTTCTTTTACAATTGTTAAGATAACAAAACAAATGCGTATCATCTTTTTCCTATCTTTTATATTTTGGAAAAGAAAAAGAGAAAAAAAATAATAACTTCAGAGAATCATTGAAAAGAAGGAATTATAAAATGTGTCCCATCGAAAATAAAAATATTACCGGACAACGATGACAATTCGATCGATTTACAGTTGTCCCTCCCATCCCTGAATTGAAACGTTAATATTTGACATGGTTTCTACGTATTAATGACAATCATTGTTCTAACGTAACCTGCTATTTTCATATTCAATAATCGTATAACAGGACGCTGAATCGAAACGATCCCCGTGGATCGATGAAACTCATAACGAAATATTGTTCCCGTAAACGTGATTTCGTACGGCACATTGTAACCAATGAATTTTACACGGGGATTGGGCGACGCTCTTTCCGGCCACGGTTTATACAGTTAAACACCGTTTAAGGTATACGTACAGGCTCGATACATACGCCGTATCTGTTCGAGAGTGTCATCGAAATCGAAATTGTAAAACGCACGGTCATTTTCAAGCGCCGTTACACGATTCTCTTCCATTCCCTTCGACCATTTTTCAATCGATAAATCCGAAAGGAGAGAAAGCAAAAAAAGTTTCGACAAATAACAACAATCGATGTATCCTCCTCCGTTCGTTTCCTTCCTTTTCGCTTCGATCTGTCAATGGATCCCGTCGTGAAAAAGGTACAACTGTGCCGTCGGTCGGTCGGTCGACGTTTCGACCGCTGTCGATTCTTCGAAACGAAAAAAAAAAAAAAAAAAAACAAGAAACAAGAAAAAGCGCAGAAACTAGAGTTTCGTCTCCGGTCTACGTGTACGACGCGTAATCTGCAAGCTTACCAGAGTCCCTGCAACGTGTCCCAATTTCCCGCTTCACAGATTCGTACTCGCAAGTTTCCCGGACAACGAGCCGTCAGAATCCCTCGGCTGGCTCCGATTGTCCCCGACAAAAGAACAACGCGGCGTAATGAAAGAACGCAGCCTTGTTTCCTCGACGAGAACGAGAGAAAGAGAGAGAGAGAGAAGGGTTTGCATCGAGGATGCTTGCCGCATCCCTTGCTCGGTCCACGGCATATTCAAGTAGAATTAAACGAGGAATCGAGGGCCACCGGGGGTCGCCAGAAGATTTCTTCGTCGAGGCGACAAAGAATTTCCTTTTCCACTCGCTGTCCTACATTCGACGAAAAGAGGAGGGTTCCCGCGCTCGCGTGTCAATGAATATAATAAAGGGCTGGTTATGATAATCAACCAGGATGGTAACGATGAAATATTCGTAATTGACCTGGTTTCTCCTCTTTCTTTTTTTTTTTTTTTTTTTTTTTTAAGGGAAAGCTTCAGTGAGAGCTCTTTTTGAAATTTCGAGTCAATCAACGATACGGATGATATTTTATGGTCTCCTTCTTTTCAAGAAAGATACGTTTTCGAAATTTTCGAAGCTCGAATAATCGAAATTTGCGAGGAAAGTAGTTGGAATTGTAGTTTTTGAAATTTTTGAAATTTGAATAATCGATCCAATTTGCAAAAAAAGTGGTTTGTATTATAGTTTTTTTTTCTTTTTTAAATTTCGAGTTTATCGCGTTCTCAATTAAGGAGAGCTTAATGATGGTGGACGAAAATAATCGACTCGGTTGGCACGAATCAAAAATTATATCTCGGGAATAATTCGCAGCTTTCATAGAAAATGATTCGCAGAGTGGTCCAGCAAGTCGAGTCAACAAATTCGTTTCATTCGTAATTGAAGTCGGATTTCAACAAAACTTGAAAATCATCCCCGATGCGATTAATAAGCACGAATAATTAAGTTTCATTTTGATTAAATTTCGAAACAACTTGATTTTATATTTAACGTTTAATCAACTCCCAGATTTTCCAGTGCAACTACCGCCTGCATCCTAAACTCGACTAAACTCCCTCTTCATTTCCACGACGACTCTCGTCGTGTCACGCGTATGTCCCCATCCACTTCACATCCGAAATTCGAATTTCATCTAAAATTCGAATTACGCTTCGTTCTTATTCCACGTTCCTGAACGCTCGATCCACGAATAATACAAAGATTCGATTCGATTCGAAAATAATCATCGATAAAATTAGCGTACGATTGATTTGGGATTTCGGCGAAAGCGAAGCGGATAGAAAGCGCAAAAAATCCGATTTTTCTCACTTTCAGGAAGAAAGTGTTCCAGTTCTCGTTGCGGATTCCACGGATTCCCCGCGTTATTTAGGAACACCAACAAACGCAACACGGCTTGTTGTCGTACGAATTCAACAATTCGCATTTTCCGAGCTATCCCAACTATGCCCCCATTCCTCCCGCGCTGTTCTTTTCACCGAAATCCTACTCTCTTTCTCGTCCATCGACCGCCATTCATAACTTCCGGCCAGAATTCGTGCGGCAACCGTTCGTTTCGAGAAATAGTTTCCCTCATAAACGCGTTTCCATTCCTTCGAAATAGAAAAATATTCGTGGAATCTAGTTACCACCGAACTTCGGGCGAGGAAATTACGTTGAAAAGATTTTTACAAACACCATTCCCTCGTCCCTTAGGAAAAAGTTTTTCGTTAAGCTTGTTTCATCGACAATAACTAATCGCCAATAAACGTAAAAAAATCCCTGATGGAATGAACGAAATAAAATCAACACTGTTGATCGTTTAATGATCGCGTTATATTCGTCGATTCTCGCACGATAAAGGATGTTCAAAAGTTTATATCGATACCGATATCGTCTTTGCGTTGGTCAACTTTCGTCTCGAATGATCGAGTGACGAGTCGAACGAGGGAATTAAAGTCGCATCGAATGCAATCGAGTCGACCGATTTCGATTTTTACACGCGAAGATGAATTTTCTTGCAAGAATGAATCGAAGTAATTTTTGGAAATTTTCGAGGGTATAAACGGGAATGACGACGGTACTGTTATTTGTTCGATCACAAGGGATAATAGAGTAAGTTCTATCTGGAACAGCGGGCCGATAGTTGCAGAAACTGTGACGGACGAGAGCGAGCATCGATGTGTTTGCGGAGAAAATTGGGGCGGCGATCGATCCCTTCGTAAAATTTTTCTCCTTAAATTATCGATATTCTCGACGTACGAATAAATCTTGGACGACAAAAAAATTCTTCGTTCTTTAGCCTTATTTGAACCGAGAGCTGTTTGCACGAATTATCGTATCGATCAGGATAATACTCGCGTGTTAAAGCGAATGGATATGTTTCTCTGGTTATCGATTAATTATTATGGAGCATTAATAAATTTCACAGGATTTATTCGTCAAATAAAAATTAATTACCACATAATCGAGTCGAATCCCGTCGAAACAAATTATACGAATTATACGCGCGATAACGATAAATAACAAATTTGTTATCACGAGTACCGTGCATTTAATAATCCGATCGTTTCACTTTCAAAACATCCTAAATTGTTTACCGAATTGTAATTTCAAAATTATATTTTTTTTTTATTTTTCTCCAATCTCTGCACCGTTATGATAAATTTAACGTCACAAACGTACGAAATAAAATTCTGTGCGTTTGCGAAATAAATAAATTTGTCATCACGATGCGTTTAACAATCATTTCACTTTCTAAAGATCTCTACTTATATACAAAACAAAATTCTCGATCGAATTGTATCCAAAAATATATTTTTTTTAATCCCACTTCTAAATTACTATTAATAACGATAATTTTCTTTGTTTCTCTTCAACAGCCAATCTGTATATCGTTATGATAAATTTATTATGTTTGAGAAATAAATAAATTTCTCATCAGAATTCGATGAATTGTATTTAAAATTACATTTTTCTTTTCTCTTCAATCTCTACGTTATCTTTATGATAAATTAATTCTCACAAACATACGAAATAAAATTCTATACGTTTGCGAAATAAATAAATTTTGCATCAGAATTTAAAAATCATTTCTCTTTCCAAAAATCTTTACTTAAATACAAAGCAAAATCGAATTGTATCTAAAATTATATTTTTCTTGTTTCTCTCCAATCTCTATGTTATCTTTATAGTATATTGATCGTCATAAACGTACGAAACAAAATTCTGTACGTTTGCGAAATAAAGAATTTAAGAATTTAAGAATCATTTCACTTTCCAAAGATCCCTACTCAAATACGAAGCAAAATCAAATTGTATCTAAAATTACATTTTTCTTGTTTCTCTCCAACATCCAGTCTCTACATTATGATTGATCGTCACAAATATAAAACAAAATTCTGTGCGTTTGCGAAATAAATAAATTTCTCATCACGATGCGTTTGACGATTCGATCATTTCACTTTCCAAAGACTTTTTAGCACACATTTCGGAGTACGAAACAAAATCTCTCGCCTGGAAAATCACATTTTTCGCAATAATTTCTCCTCCGCTCCTTTTCAACATCCAACCTTATATTCCGTTCGCGGCGTTCACAAGACGGTGTGGATGCACCGGCCTAGGCCGAGCGGAATTAGGCTGGAGGGGGATGATTTCCATAGGGATGACTTCCATACGTATCCATCAAGCCGCCACTCCGGCGCAACCTTTGTGCCTCGATGCTCGTGCACGGTTTCCGGCGCAGGCTGCTCGCGTCACAGAATTCCTCCGCGGAGCGCTAATGTGTTTATGCATTTGGCCAGCCCATGGGCCGGTGCCCGTGGACACGGGTGTGTGCGCCTTGTGATTCGTGTAAATGTCAGAATTCTAAATGCAAGTTGATGGATGATCGTAATGGGCGGGCATGAAAGGCCAAGTGTCTTACTTCCAGTTAATCTTTCGGATCTTTCTTTTTCTCTCCTTTCCAGAGGCCATATGTTGCGCGTGTTGTTACAAGATCGAATATAGGACACGATTCGTTATCTTGCTTTGAAAAATAGATCTTACAGACAGAATGGATATCGAATTTCTCTTTTGAATTTAAAAGATATTCTTTCTCTAAAGATATCTTTTAAAGATATTTCATATCAGAGAAATATGTACTAAATTGAACTTCGTAAAATTTACTGTATAAATACTGAAATGAAATTATTGTATATATTTTGATAATTTCTTTCTCTCGATCCTCCAAAATTACATCCTCGACAAAGGAATGATTAATTTATCATTTAAACCGGTTTAGAAATTGCGCAAATATAAATGTGAAAAAAGAAAGAAAGAAAGAAAAAAAATATCCACATATTTCTTTCATATCGGGGAGTTCCACGTACGATTCTCAGTTGCGAAGGGAGGTGTAGCGTAGCGAGAAAAAAAAAGAGAAGAAAAAAGCGAGCTGATAAATGAGAGACACGTCTCATTTGCGGTGGAAATCAGGCTTTCACGTTTCCACGTAACATTTTTCAAGGAAGAAGGTCGTAAACACGTTGGAAACACTCGTTCCTTCCCTCGGTCGTGGCCATTAGCCACGGCGCGGTTGACGGGGAGGGAGGGGAGGGGAACTCTGCGGCCACAGGGGTTGCGCTTATCGAACGCGAGGGGTGCATCGCCGCCCGATTTAAGGCAAACGTTGCGTGCAAAAGCGCGTTTCGGATCGGCGACGTGGTAATCGAATCATCGTGCCTTGTTCTACCCGCCTTTCCGCTTAACCCTGACGTCACCAGCCTTTCGATGTCCTTGTTCCACGTCCACCCTACGTTAAACCGCGCCCTTTTACCCAGAACTCGCGCTTATGGAAAAAAAATTCATCCTGCTTCCTATTTTTATAAGCGTATGTAAATCAATGTGCAATAATTGAATACAAGAGTTGGGATTGCGAATTAAAATTACGAACAAATGATAGAATTATAGAATTAGAGTTTCGTATCGAGCGGAATTTGCTCCCCCCTTTTTACGCGTGCATCGAAGTTAAACGGGAGCAATTGAATGAGAAGAGCGCAAATTGAAATTGTGAATGAAGCATAATTACAGGAATTACATTAATTAATGATATGGTGGAACTTGGTATCGCGTCTTGAAAATAACTTCGTTATTCTATTATTTACATACGCGTGCATACGTTGAAATTAAATGATGTTACGAGATGAAAATAGAATTGCAGAATTATAAATTTATATCGTGTTATACACCCGTGCTTCTTTCTTTGGAATTTGATACCGTTCATCGAAAATGAGTTCATTCTGCTTCGTCTTTTATATATATACGCGTGCATCGAAATTAAATCGTATTTTAAAGTAATTGTCATTTTAAATAAATTTATAGAAAATATAAATTAAAATATAGTAAATGATCATGATCGATCATTTTGAAGAATGGTCGATAGACACTTTTCACAATTTCTATCTGATGGAAAATTATTTAAAATAGATTATTAAACATTTTTTTTTATTAAAACAATCTGTATTAAATCACCGAAAAAAAACTTAAATAATAATAAAATAAAATCTTGAAATAAAATAAAAGAAATAATCGGGAGATATCGGGTGTTTGTGCCGTTCAAATATTCCCTGATCCTTAAAAGGACAAAGCGGAATCATCATACGCTACCCTTGTTTAAGGGATAACCAGACCGCAACCCATTCGGAAGTTACAATTAGTCGAAATCAAGAGACGCCATTGTTACCCCTGTTCCCAGAGCACACAGCATAATTTCCGGTTATTTCACTACAAACGGGCTCGTGTAAATCGTCTAATTGTATACGATCATTGGCGCATAACTAAATTAACAAAGATCTTTGATACTACAGAAAACGGATACTCCACGATTATCTCGATAAAATTAGTATCGCACCACTTCAATTTCTCTAGCATGAGAGTATTCTCGCAATCGTAAAAGAAGCGTTATTCCATATAATCCTTGGTGAATCGAAATTATCGCGCTTCGATTTAAGATCTCGAAAACGAGGCGTGGATTCATCGAGAACGGTGCGTAAAAAATGGAAAAAATAGTATGAGCATTGGGAATAGTGAGAGAAGTTCGTGATTGCATGATCGATAGTCGCGTCGTTTCGACAAACTTTTTGATCTATTCTTCGAGAGAGAGAGAGAAGCCCTATCCGTTTTAACGTCATGACGAAAGGATATAGATACAAATTCCTGCCGATGACAACCTGCCTCGAATCGGTCGATTCCTCGAGATATCCTCATTTTCTCTCCTTTCCTTATTTCGATTGTTATTTATCGCTCGTCTTCTTTTGCTTCTCGTGTGAAAACACGCAGAGAAAGCGTCGAGAAAATGATAGAATTTATTTCGAGTATTAGCGATGGAACAAACGATTAAAACAGCGAAAAAGTAGAAGAAGGAATATGATTAGAAAGATCTGGAGAGGATAAAAGATCGGTGTATTTATGGAACGGTGTCTGGTTTTCAGACTTTGCGGAGTGTTTGCAGTGGCGCGCAGGTGACCACGGAATTTGCACGGCGCAAGGCAAAGTCGAATTAATCGAACGTGTGCCAGCTCAAGTGCACACGTTACACCATTTGTCAACAGTTCCATCGCAGGCCACAATAGGCAGATAATTCCCAAGTATAAAATTAATTACGCCGCTTGTGCCCCAGCTTCCGCTTTCCCCGACGTCCCTTTTCTCTGCTAACCTCCGGATTCCATTGTAATTATTATCCCAATGGATCCGGCCACCTCAACGTCGCCACGGATTAATATTGCATTAGCGTTATCGATTTCAATGGCTGGCCTCCGCACACGCGGAGGGAATTTATCTTGCGCGATTTTCGCCCCAAGTGTAATTCAATTACACTTCCCGGTTCCGTATATGTAATTTCTACACAACCGCCATTAAATGAATAATGAGAAAGCGGGACGCGCGTCGAATTTTCGAACGAGATCGATCTCGAATGCTGCGTCCCCCCGCATTGATTAGATCGCGATCACGCCAAGTTGCCGATTTTAAGAATAACGATCGACTCGTAAACTCTGTTTAACCTGTACTTTTGCTTACCACATTTTTCACCCCTTACGTTTCCTTTGCGTGACAAGTTATTTTTTGTATCGGTTTAACGAATTTAGAATATGTACGACTTGGAGCTGGATGAAGAGAAACATCAAAATGTTTGGTTAGTTTTTGGATAAGATTTTATCGATCAGAGAATTCGAGATGGTTTCAAAAATTTAGGAAATCTTGAAAACGATATAATATTAAACAGAGATAAATTGAAGTAATAAAGTGAAAGCAGAATTGGACGTATCTCCAATGACAGTTTTTTAGACATTTAGGAAAAATTGGAAAGGAAGATCGAAAGTTTGCAAATCCATTTCTGAATAGAATTATAACCTTTGAGAAATGGATACAGGATCTGAACAATGATTGGATACTAATGAAAATTATGAAAAAAATGTTATGGTGACTATTGTCAAAAAATTGATTAACAAACATTTAATCGATAGACATAAACTTATTCATCATACTCACCAATTATATTTCACCAGATTATCATTCGTTTCGCCATTTACAATTGTTTAGAAAATAAAATATTCGAAGCTGTAATCGTAGCGTTCGAAGAATTTCCTCGCCACGAAGTTTCACAAAAATAAAATGTACATATTGGAATCTCGTTGAGAGAGGATCATTAGAAAAGCCAAAAGATTAATAATTTCACGATCGAATAATATTTCTGATGAACCGTTGGCGAGCAGAATTGTTCGTTAACGCGATCGTTAAAAAGTTGGAAACGAAATAACACGTAACGCGTTTAATTAAGCTCGCTGGTAACAACAGATATTTCTGTGAAACGAAACTCGCCAAACCTGTCCACGAAAATATTAATTATCTCAAATTTTTCCCGAGGCAAAGTTTAAGAATTCTGATCGGTTACATTTCAATATACGTAATCCCTCTCATCATCCATCAACGAGGTTAATTCCTCGCGCGTCTTTCGCAACATCCGTTCGAGATTAGCCCCGCGTCCAGCGCGATGCGTACAACAAGGCGGGCCGAATTGGCTCTAACCAAAGGATTAAGCCTCGGCCGAAGCGAAACTCATAGGATAATCCTCGAGAGTCCGAGTCAATTAAGTCGAAGCGGAGACCGTGTCGGAGCGCTTTCCTCGAATCCTCGAGACCGTATCGAAATTATAGCGAATATCCTTTCCACCTTGTTTATCTACTTTCTTCCTCCTTCTTTCTCTCCTCTTCGGAGAGAAGTGCGCGGAATCGCAAACCAGGCATTCCGAGATACTCGGCCGGCAATTTGATCCTGGAACGAGATACAAGCGATACGAGCCACGTATCCTTTAATGGATCTAAGAAGAAAGAATCCAGTTGGCCGGTTTATGCCAGGTATAAAATGAAACATGGGGAAAGTATCCTCCAGAGATGTTGGAGGGATTGCTTCCTCTCTCCCATGATCTCGAGGAATCGCTAAGAATTCATCGATAACTCGTATCTGTTACTTCAAATCACCTTTGCCATTCTTCTATTCTTCTAGGGGGGATGGACAGATTCTAAACGATTGTTTCCGTTCTTTTTTTTATTCTTCCATCGAATGACGCGAAGATCGTAATCATCTCGACTTTCATCGAAAATTCTTGAAACAATTCTTGTATGTTTGGTGTCGAGATTTTGGGATATCTCGTAATTCTCGATTCATCTTCTCGAGATAATATCGTAGCAAATAAGTTTCAAAAAAAAAATTAAGAATAAATTTTATTAAAAATAAATTAAGAATAAATAAGGATAAATTATCTCTTCTAAATGATTCTAAATAATTTCTTTTTTTTTTTTATTTTTCCATCGAATGATACGAAAATCATATCTTGATTTCTTATCAAAAATTCTTAAAACAATTCTTATATGTTTGGATATTTTTAAGAATCGTAGTCGAAGTACATGCAGGATAAATCGGCGAATATCTCATAATTCTCAAACTCTCGATTCATTTTCTCGAGATAATATCGTAGCAAGTAAGTTCTCTTGAGAAGAAAAATTAAGGATAAATTATCCGCTTCTAAATGGTTCTAAATGATTTCTTTTTTTTTATTTTTCCATCGAGTGATACGAAAATCATATCTTGTTTTTTTATTCGAAAATTCTGGAAACAATTCTTGTATGTTTGGTGTCGAGATTTTGGGATATCTCATAATTCTCGAGATAATAAGTAAGTTCCTTTGAGAAGAAAAATTAAAGATAAATTTAAGAATCCAGTTCTAAATGGTTCTAAATGATTTCTTTTTTTTTTATTTTTCCATCAAATGATACGAAGATCATACTTATCTCGACTTTTATCGAAAATTCTTGAAACAATTCTTATATCTGTTTGGAGATTTTTAAGAATCGAAGTATATGCAGAATAAATTGACGAATATCTCGTAATTCTCGAACTCTCGATTCATTTTCTCGGGATAATACCGTGGCAAGTAAAAGTTCCCTCGAGAAGAAAAATTAAGGATAAATTCTCCAATTCTAAATAATTCTAAACGATTGTGTTTTCCTTCTTTTCTTTTATTTTTCGAAGGATACGAAGATCGTACTTATCTCGATTTTTTTCTCGAAACAATTCTTGTGTACACAATTCCTCGGTATCGTAGTCGAGGTATGGAAGGATTATCGCGCGCAGGATGAATCGGCGAATATCTCGTAATTCTTAAACTCTCGATTCATTTTCTCGAGATAAGATCGCGAAGCGTAGCGAGCAAGTCTGCCTCTTGAAGAAAAATTAAGGATAAATTTAAGGATAAATTCTCCAGCGGAGGAAATTAAAAACATCGGGATCCTAAATTACAGCGCTCACGTGCCTTGGATCGATGCAATCTCGACTCTGCTTATCTTGCAATATTATCATCCTTTGTAACAACGTTGCGCAACATATTTCTTCATATACAGGGGAAAGCTTACGGTGTTTACAGCGATGGAGAACGAGGACGATAAGTCTCGCTGTAAAAACAGAAGTTATTCGCTTTATCGCGGGGCAAAATTATAGGGGCAAACAATGTTAATTATTCGTGTAGAACGAATGGCCAACAACTCGATGAAAATTTCGCAATAATTTCATGGCCCGCCGTTAATTTCCATTTAAGATGTTAACGGAAGATATTTAGTAAATCGCTGATTAAGTAATTTACATAAGCCGAAAGATAACGCAAGGGAAAATAAATATAGTAGAGTATAAATATAGTAACTAAGTTTTCCCCGAGTTAGGTTAATTTCACTACCCGTGAAATTTTTCCATATTTTTAAATCTTCGATGGAACATAGAATTTTCTTTCTTCCTCCGCTGAACCAACACTTGGAATAATAAAATCATTACGATTTATTTCAGAAGAGGGAATAATAATATTTCATCGCCGACTATTTACCTTGGCGAAACATATATATTTTTATATTAAATTTTACTCCGGTTTATATTTTTATTCCACGGGTTACCGCGATCACGTTACTACCCTGTGCTCGATATATCTTGATTCTCCACTTATCATTTCGCTCGTATTTTCCGATCAAATAATTCGATTCACCCGAAATTTAATTTTAAATATTTGCACGAATCTGTAATGTTCTGTCCTTCGAGGAGAAAGCGTAGAGAAAGGGAGAGAAAAAGAGAGAGAATAATTGAACGGCGCAAACAATCTGACCTCGTTTTTCGTAAATTCGCTTCGTAAATTTTCGACCGGAGACAGATGATTCGATTTTAATTTACCCATCGATCCACATTCTCTCGATTAACGTGATCGTTGTTGATGCTCCGTCGAGGATAAACTCATTCGAGATCTTGAAATCCATTAATTCTTGAACAGCGATTACACCGTGGATTTTTCTTTTATCGCGGAAATAATTGAAATAATGTCAAGTTTAAAAAATAACAAGCAACGCGTATGAATATCGTTAAAATATCAATTTTGATTAATATTATTATTATAGATCATATCGTTCCATTGTTATTATAATTTCGTTGATTAATTTTTATCGATAAAATCGGCTGAAATTGAAATTTTCATTACTCTCCACAACTTTTATTTTTCCAAATGAATAAAAAAAAAAAAATATCACTGTATTTACTCATGCTCGTACGATAAAAGTAAAGATTGATTCAAATAACCGCACAATAACACCGCAGAGATTGATTGGCAACGAAATAAAAGAATCGAGCACAAGAGATACAGGGATTAATTGGTTTCCTCGAATATCGATCTTTATCTTTCTTTACAAATCCCACATTTACATTATTCTCCAAATCTTCTATATATACATTTTCGATATTTTCACACATCAAAGACAGATCGATAAAATTACATTAATAACTTTTTCAATCGAAATTCGAAATTCCAAAGGACGCTTGTTTCCAAAACAAAAAAGAAAGAAACCATCCCTTGCACGATCTCTCGAGCCAAAAACCTCGACAAATATCTCTTCTCTTTATATCTACACGAAAGAAGACAGAAGCGGAATCGATTCGCAAGAACGTGGCGAATCCGCGATATTGAAAGCGTGGAATCGATAGCTGCGGACGGAAAAGAGGGGAGGAGGGAAAGATTGAACGCGAGTCCAAGAATTGAAGTTCCGCGGGGAGAGAAAGAGGAAACCGATCTCTCTCTTTCTCTTCGTGATGGGCGCAGAAAATGGCGGAGAATCGAAGCCCGCGCGAATGAATCATCCCTTATTTTTCGCGCGCGCCGATTTGAAGAGCCCCCGTCGTTTGTCTTCCGCGCGGATGCCGACAACTCGTCGAAGATGTCGCCTCGCCGTCTTATCGAGGGCCGGCTGCGAGTGGCGGCAAGGAAGCCTCTTCGCCGCGACTTTTCTGATTGATGATGGCGTTTTAATGGCGCCGCCTCCACGCTTGTACGATCATCTGTTATGCGGATGCAACGCCGATAGATTCCACCGCCTGATTTTGAATAATAGGATGGAACCGTCTAAACTGGCTGCGATCCATCTTTGACAACTTTGGAAAGTACGACGTTTCAATGCCGCATCAAAAGTTGCTCGAGAAGATAGCTTAATGAGGTTATTTTTAGAACTTCAAATTTGATGAATTGAGTTGTTTCAATTTTTCGTTTCAATTCCACCTGTCTTAGTTTATATATATATATGTTTCTAATAGTGAAAAGTTATGGAGATAATTTAATGAGGTTAGATATTTTTATAACATCGAATTTGACGATAGAATTGAGTTGTTTCAATTTTTCGTGTCTTAGTTTATATATATATGTTTCTAATAGTGACACGTTAAAAGTTGTGGAAATAGTTTAATGAGATTAGGATATTTTTGTAACTTCAAATTTGAAGTATAGTAGAATTGAATTGTTTCAATTTTTCGTTTCAATTCTATCTTACTTTACATATATATATGTTTCTAATAGTGACGCGTGAAAAGTTGAAGATATTTAATGAGGTTAGGTATTTTTATAACTTCGAATTTGATGGTACAATTGAGTTGTTTCAATTTTTCGTTTCAATTCCACCTATCTTAATTTATATATATATATGTTTCTAATAGTGAAAAGTTGTGGAGATAATTTAATGAGGTTAGGTATTTTTGTATGTTCGAATTTGATCGTAGAATTGAGTTGTTTCAATTTTTCGTTTCAATTTCACCTGTCTTAGTTTATATATATATATATATATGTTTCTAATAATAACGCGTGAAAACTTGTGGAGAGGTTAGATATTTTTGTACGTTCGAGTTTGAATTGGTGGAAATGAGTTATTTCAATTTTTCAATTCTAATTGTTTTCATGAGAATTTATGGAGGCAATTTAATGAGGACATTTTTACAAGTTCAAATTTGATCATATAGGCTTACAAATGAATTACAATATTCGTATGGTTTCGCATGGAACTTTTTTCAAAGCAGAAAGAGAAGACATTTTCATTTCAATTTTAATATCTACCCGTATCAATTTCTCCAGTTTCTTTCATTTCTTTAATTTCAATATCTGAAAATATCGAACAACGGGTCTTGTCTCCTATCTCCCTTCGGCATCTGTCATTCTGAAAAAACGAATGTGCGCGTATATTTGAAAAAAAAAGAAGGAGGGAAAAAATGGATATGGATCGAGTCCAAAAGTGCAAGAACGGGTAAGTGGTGGCCGGAAAATAATGCGGTGCGCAACAATTTCAAAAGGGTTGGGCGGGCATCAAAAGTCAAGCAAAACTCACGTGAACAAACAACGTGAACGAAGCTCGCCTGTATTCCAGCTCGCTATATTCCATTCCCGTGGATAAAATGGAATAAAATTGACGGCATGCGTGTATAATTCGACAGTTAGAACTTGTTAATGATTCTCCTCGATCTGTTTCGTCAACTTTTTCAACGTGGATGTTTGTCGAGATCGTTAGAAAGCAGTCCTCTTCCTTGGTTCCTCTTTCGCCGGGACAAATTACTCCGTTAATGCAGTGTTTTATAGGCATCGTATGAAAAGCTTTACGTGAAAAATAGGTAATCGATGGCAGGCCGGCTTAGCCGGGATACGCTCGGCCTCTCCTCGGATTGATTTTTCAATTAAAACGGCTTCCACCGAAAATCCATCGCGCCTCTTAATGATTCTTTTTCTCCCCCTCTCCCTCTTTTTTCGTTAGCACGCTCGATAGTCGAGCTTGTTTTCTCTTTTATTATTACTTTTTTTTTTTCTTTTAAACCCTCGAACAAGGTTCGAACTTGTATTGTATTGTCGCGTATAAATGTTTTGATAATGAAAATGAAAAAGAGTGTAATATCTGATACACATTCGACTGATATACGCTTAATAACTAAATAACCGCGTGTTAAAATTTTCGATGCTGCGATAGAATGGCGCGAGAACGATGCAATAAAAATATATCCCATCGTGATAAATTGGAAAAAAGTTGTTGAATATTTTATATATAAACGAAATAGCATATTTTTAACAGACGGTCATCAATTGGTTAAATTAACCAGTTTTATTAAAAAGATTGTTCTTGAAGATCGTGTAATTTTATCAGCGCAAGGAAACATTCTTTCTTGCACATCTAATGACAATTGATCATGAGTATCGTCCTCTTTCGAACTCGCGACATTTCACGAGGCATCGAACACGTGAAAATCCTACAATTCTCCACGCAACATACCATCACGGTACAAACTGCAAAACGGTCTCGCATTGGATCGCGCTAATATTGCCTACAACAATTCCTTGCCCGCGTTGAAACGCATCCTGTCATGTCCGGGCGAGGAGGAGCTTTCGTGATTCCAGACAGTTTGGAATTTCTCGAATTGCATCACGTACAAAGCACACACTGAGACGCTTCACGCCAAACGAAAATCGACCGATATCCATTGCTTCGACGACACTAATGTAAACAATCTACGAATGGTTACATTTATCCAACGATAAATAAATCCATTGATCGAAAAAAAAAAGGAGAAACGATTCTTTGAAAATAATAAATTTCACTTGAATAAGGTGTTTATAAATTAATTAATTTTCACACGTGAAAATATTTGTTTCGTTTAAAACATTTTTTCTTGTTCGATATATATATATACGTTTCATCGACGAACGATTTCCAACTAAATACCGATCGTTAAGAGGGGATGGAGTTTTCACTGTGCCGTGTCATGAATTATTCAACCGATATGCGAATTTTAAAGAGTATGTGTTAAAACGCGTATACCGAATTCTTGATTCATTGCCACGTGTTATGCGAACCGAACATTTTTCACAACAACTATTAATAATTCGTGAAATAAATAGAATTTTCATCGTGCGCGTTTTTCCCTCCCCTCGCACGAGCGAAATTTTGCATCGAAGATATATCCTTCCCTCCGATTGACACACTTTTTATTTTAATCTCATCTTCGGTCCATAAAACTTTTAAACGAACACACAAATTCATTTATAATTTCGAGCACGATTCCGAAACGATCCCCATAAATTTCTCACGGCATCTCTAAAATAATAAATAACACTTGGAGACAAACCGTTATTCGATGCAACCATATATATTTATAATATTACGTCATTTTAAATACCGTACATTTTCATTAATTTCACCAAAACGTTCAATTCGTTGCGCAAGCTTTATAATAATTTATGTCGTAGCTGGTCACACAGGTGGCCGTGACATGTGTATAACATTATTTGCACGCATAATCGCCATTCAAATTATCGAATCGAGCCACCTTTGTCCCACCTGATATATCCTTCTGCAAGAAATTGAAATTGGAATTTTCCTTTAATAATTTTTCTTTAATAATTGCTCCGCTTGACTTTCATCATCTTTGTCCACATCGCTGTATATAATCCTATCAATCTATTAAAAAAAAAAAACAAACAAACAAAGAAGATTATGCGTTATCACGCGTTATCCAACTAATAGATACGCAAGCAGTTGAGACGATACGAACAGAACCAGGTTTTTTTCTTTTTCTCCTCCGTCACTGCCGACTTTTCCAACTTTTCGCGAGAGATACGCGAGAGCAGGAAAATAAATTCCGCGAGTTTGGCTTTAATTTATCGCGGTGGCACAGAGCACGGGAATTTCCACGGGATTTTCGACCGATCTTACCGAGTTTCCATGAGGGAAGGGGAAGGGGATTTTACACGAGCGGATGACGGTATTATCTTTCGGCTTGGCGTTAATTTAAAATTACCGGGCGGAGAGCATTGAGACCACGACGCGAAATAACGAGCGGGCCGGTAATTTGGGGATCGTTAATAGGAAGCGTCGTTAATTTACCGTTTCATTTATCCCCTCACCCCCTCCCGTTTAATTATAATTACCGCTTTATTTATCCGTCACGGTTTGTCCTTGCTACTTCGTAATTGCCACCCTTTTCGCCAGGCCAGGCTTATCCGTTCGATTCGATGCGCGATCGATCGATCGATGGATCGATCGATGGATGCAGATGCTTTCGATGCTTCGGTTAATTTAACTTTAGGGTAGGAGATAAGAACGTTAGAGGTTGAAATGGCGTTGAATGGGTTTAAGAGGAGCCCATTTGAAGAGAGAAAAGAAAAAGAAAAATTTCCCTACCACGGAAGTGTTTTTTTTTTCGTTCGAAAATTTTCTCCCCACTTCAATTTTACATTGCATGAAATAAACAGTAAACTTTGATCTTTCTACAATTGGGTTTTTTATTATTAATTATATTTGAATTATTAAATTTATATTTTTGAATTAATATTTTAGAAATCCTTTAAATTCACGATTGTAGCGCGAATTATCGAAATAAAAATCATTAACGAGATTAAACTTTCAAGATATCTCTCTCTCTCTCTCTCTCTCTATAACTTGATAGTATGGTAGATGATGGAGGAAGATATACCGTTATTATCGAAAGAGTGGAGACTATTTTATAAAGTGTTTCTTCGTCGTCCATGCCGGTTCTCTTAATCACGGTGCATTAAGCACTTCATTAAGTCGAGCCAACCGAAGTAGAACATACTTCAAAAGAAAGAAAAAAAAGAAAAAAAGAAGAAGGAAAGAAAAAAAATTTGCTTTCGAGAATTGAAGCAAGATAGGGGGACCGTCGTTTAATTTCCTTTCAGAAAGTCATACGGAACGAAAGCTTCGCGGTTCATTTCATTCTTTAATCAGACATCTTCTCCTCGTTCAACTTCAATTTGCAAGAAGCTATTATTCCCCTCTCCTTCCCTTTGTTCGCGGTAAATCGCATAAATTGGTACGTAGATGTATCGACCAACCCTTTCGAAAAGAGAAAAAAATATTTTATAACCAGACAATTATGCCCGATACAAATATTCGTTAGAACGATGAAAAATTCGAATGATAAATTTTAATCAAACATCCTGAAACTTTCGAACGAAAGGACGAGGAGTTCACGATTCCCGCAAAACTTGATTCAGTCTCTATTTAGCGAAAACTTTCCCCCGCGTATCGCATTGCACGCAGGCGGCGACCAATTAATCTCTTCCAAGTATTTCATCTCCAACTACAAGTACGAACAATATATCTCGAAGACTCGCTCTTCCATCGAGTGCGATAACGCGAAACAAACGAAACAAATTAATTCAAAAATCGACTATCTTCTTCGAGAGAGAAAAGTATTTCGAACAATTAATCTATCCGTTTAAAAAGAAAAACACGGGAAGCTAGAAAAAAAGAGTAGGAGTAGAGAGGAATTATCACATGGAGAAATGTACTCACTCGGATCCTTGACGGCGGTGATAACGAGGCGGAAGCCGTTCGAGAGGGTGCCCCACGAGTCGGTGACGTATTTCAGTGTCACGAAGTTCGTGCGCGTATAAATCGCGCCCACGGTCTGCTTCGTGTTCTGGCAGGACAGGTCTGCCTGGAAAACAAAAGAAACGCCGCTCGTTCAATGCGACAGTAGTCTGTTGTATACACGTATACACGGAGGAGGAACAGCCTCGTTCCCGTTTCCACGCTTGTTATATAGAACTACGCTATTGGAGGACGAGCGCACGGGGCCACGTGACAAACCGACTCGAACCTGTCGCGTTCGAACGACGTCGTGCCGCTCCAAACACCGTAGACAATCGCGAGATTAACGCGACTCGAGGCGAACAATTGCTCCCGTTCCTTTCGACACGTGCACGTGCTTTTTCTCCTCTACGTGTCGCTTACGTGGAAAATTGAAAGAGGCGAGGGATCGGTAATCGCTCGTATCGAACGGATTTATATATTTATACGCTTACGACTAACTTGATTAGGTTCGTTCGAGCATTGAAAGATTTTAATCTTTAAAAGTAGGATGTTTGAAAGTAAATTTCTTAAATTTCCGTCTCGCGCTGCTTTAATCCGAGACAGAATTTCTTAAAAAACTGTATAAGTAAGAGGATAAGTAGTTCCCTGGCTAATGTAACTCGAGTTTCG
Source organism: Apis mellifera (assembly GCF_003254395.2). Taxonomy (NCBI): domain Eukaryota; kingdom Metazoa; phylum Arthropoda; class Insecta; order Hymenoptera; family Apidae; genus Apis; species Apis mellifera. The sequence continues at coordinate 25,685,828 of NC_037638.1, forward strand.
TGATTCCAAGTTCCGGTTCATTACCAACAGGAAGCGTAAGCAAACTTTTAAGTTCGAAACTTCAAATTCCGTGGATGTTTTATATATATATATGTGTAGAGGAAACGTGAACAGTTTTATTATAGTTTCTGACTAACTCTCCTCGTTACAAATTTATCACTCGTAATGGTACATTGTACACAGTCGTAGTACGAATAATGAAGGAATCGCACGAGTCGGAAGTAACACTCATCGCCATCTACCGTCCGAGCGTTGATATATTCGTAACGTGGATTATTTGCATAACATTTGCGCGATATATTAACAAACATACCTATTACTATATTTATCCAAAAAATAAAATCTTATTCATCACAACTCTCGACAACGTGTAATCATTAAAATATCGAAAGGTTTACTCGAGAAAACGTTGAATAAATTACCAGATAAAGAGGAAATTTATGAAGTAACTTAATAATCTTTCAATGATAAAAAAACAAAAGCCACCGATAATATTTTATTTCGAGTTCCGATTAATCGATTCGTGTCGTTGAGGGATGATTTATAACGCGTTTGGAAATTCGGCCGATTGGAAAAAGGATATCGGCGATGTACAGCCGCAATTAATCCGTTGAACAATCACGGTTGTTCGATCCCGAACAACGGAGGAAGGCAATCCTCTTCATGGGATCGCGTGGTGGTTGCACGGAACGACCCACCCCACGAGTTAATTAATTAACCGGACGAAGAATTATCCTGGCACGGTGATCTCATTTGTTTGCCTCAAGACATAATCCGTCCAACACTTGTTGCGTCTTACGATTTAACGAGGAAACCCGGAAACAGCCGGTGTCCGGAACCGAGGGAAGGAGGGAAAAAAAGAGAAAGAGAGAGAGAGAGTTCGAGGAAAATATAGTTAACCCTTTCTAGCTACTGAGAACAAGTGTAGTGGCCAAGTTTCCGTATTGAAACGGTTGTTCGTAGCATCACGTTGTTGGAGAGTTTCTTCTTCTTGCGAGAAGAAACGTAGGTGCTTTACTTGTTGTTGTTGTTGTTGTTGTTGTTGTCAGAGTTCGAGTCGATCGATAAGAGTATTGTACCATGGATAATTGGATGTAAGAAGCGAGAGTTGTGTAAAAGTGTACTCGATGTTAGCTCGAAAAGTAATTCGAGCAGTATTTACGACAATGGCCGATGATGATTTTTAGGAGATTAAGTTTAAGAAACGTGTAATTGTAATAGGTTCTTTTCTAAAGAAAATTTATGACAAAAGTATCGCAATTTTTACGACAGTTCGTGACACCTTTCCTCCTTTTTCTTTATAAATAATTGGAATAATTTATGGGCGATGCGCGATAAATTTTATGACAGAATTAAATCCCATCCATGGAGATATATATATAAAACACGTAGAAGGGATATTTTTCATACGTGTTACATTTTTTAAATTGATGGGAACTTAATACTTTGGAAAGACAGACTAAAACTCTAAAGATGGATTGAGTTTAATAATATTTAATTTTTAAAAATACAATAAATAAATAATTTTGTAAGGAATATATAACGAGGCCCTCAGATACCGATCGTATTATTTCTATTTCCGTTTACAGCAATTCCCCTCTCTCAATTGTTATCGCACCCTGTATTTCATTCGCACTCGTTCCCATTTTTCATTTCGCGCTCCTACATACCCACACAAATTCCCACTTCATCTCTTTCATTTCGAAACAAAGTACTTGGTAATCTAGAAACGATTTTTACGTAATTCCTTTCTCTATTACAATTACATTTAATCTCGAATTTGTTATCGTTACTAACAAAATTCTATTTCTTATTTCAATAATAATAATAATAATAATAACGATTAACTAATTAATTAAAAGACATTTGTTTACATTTCATAAATTTCACGGAATTAACACCCACTGGATAAGTATTCCATAAATAAGCGACTACGCCGTTCTAGGAAAGCGCGGCGCAGAAAGGGTTAAGGGTCGTCGTACTAATAATTTGCTCCGGGTGAGCTGTTTCCGCGCTCCGGCTTCGTTATCGCGAAATATTGTTACCGTCCGGCGGTAACGATAACTGTCTTCTTTCTGGCCCAATTAGCGCGGACGAACGGGGCGGTCGAACGTGCGTCGGATAATCCACATTTAATTATCTCCGGTGGCGGGATCGTTTCGAGACGCGGGGATAAACAGGCGGCCCGCCCCCCCGTGTAACCCGAAATAATTAAAATTCGAGCGCACACGCGGACGATTGCGCGGTGCGGTGTATCGGCGCGAATCGGGACAGATTTTCGCGGATAAAGTGATTTTAATTGGGAATATTATTACGTAATATTTCTCCCGAGCCTCCTCTCCAGTCCCCTAAAATCGAGCGCACGTTTTATTTCTGTTTCAAATATTTTACACTTTACATATAAAATCTTTCGTACTTATATAAACTCGGTAATAACAACAAGGTTAATGAAATTGTTATTGTCGCGTATCGTTATTCTTCTATCACGGCTCGTGAGAATTATCAATTACAAACGTAGGGAATGAAATATATTGATTTATTTATCGATGTGATGTTTATCGATAGAATATGATTAAAAGAACTGGTGTAAAGTTCAAAGTATAAATAATTACGAAGCACAAGGGGCAAAGTTGATATTCAATGATGAATGTAATGAAAATAATACGATACATCGAAGCTAAGTATAAATTATAAATTTTATCATAAAAATCTATTCGGAATATAGACGGAAGCATGCCATTGAAATTACTTTTTGATTCGTCCCGATATCTCGATCGGTTGACAAGATACAAGGATTCAAAGTTCTCGTAACGTTTCGTTTACAGAAAAGAAATTATGAATGAACCCACGACTGACCTATATTTATTTTTGGAAGCGGATACTACATCCTTCCAGGAATCGCTATTATGTTTTTTTCAGAATCGCAACCGTCTCGAGTTTGAGATAGGTCAGTGAGAGGAGGTGCGAGCGAGAAATCCGAATAAGGGACAAGGAGGAAAATAATAAACGATTAAAAATTATCCTTTTCTTTACACGACGATATCTCGGCAACTGAAAGTCGTATCGAGATAAATCAAAAGATGTTTTAAAGAGCAAGGTTTCGCGGTTCTAATGATCGTTCGTTCGTTCACCGGAAGTCGATATCTTCGGAGTTATAGCGGTCCAAAGTTTTCCTAATTTTAATACGGTTAATCGAGTTTAAAGTAAACGATTAAAAATACCTTTTTCTTTACAAAAAGATATCTCAGCAACTAAAAGTCGTATCGAGATAAATTGAAAAGTGTTTTAAAGGGCAAGATTTCGCGGTTCTAATGATCGTTCGTTCGTTCACCGGAAGTCGATATCTTGGAAGTTATAACGGTCCAAAGTTTTCTTAATTTTAATACGGTTTAACAGAGTTCAAGAGCGATAGATATATATTTATTTCTGGATCTTACCAGTGATAAATTGATCTAAAAGTTGCCTTAAGCCTTTAACTTGAAAAAAGTTTGACTCTAACTATATTAATCAATCGAAGGGAGATTTATCATTACGTACAAAAAAAAAAATTCTGTTTCGGACTTCAACTTCAGAATTAAACAACTTTATTCAATACAAAAATTTTCATCGCAGATAAATCACCGATGATGCCCAATAAATCACCATTGAATACATTCATCCGAAAGAAACGTATGCAAACATATTTTCATATCCCACGCCGTATATGACGATGGTTCGCGAAGCGAGAAGAGTCATGCGTTTTGGAGCAATGATCACCGAATTTTCCGAGCCGCGAGGAAAAATTAACCGAGGTACGCGCAGTGGAAAATTGCGCCCCGACCAATCGTCGATAAAAACCCTGTTATTATCGTCAATGACCCCGCCGCTCTGTCATGCATTGCGCCCGTTCTCGCAATAAAAATATTCCTCCCATCCCCTCCCCCCTCTTCTATATTCCAACGCGAAATCACCGCGAAAAACTTTGTTCGTCGCATCGCATAGAGACTTTCACAAGTCCTATCGTAATCCAAACAGGGGTGAGGATTTTCTATGGGACTTGTTGTTACGAATGGCGTACAAGTGGTGTACTCCTGTTTGTATTTCGTTTTCCTTTCTTCTTTCTCTTTTTTCCTTTTAATCGATCTGACGCAACGTTGAAACACTACACTAACAACACAACGTCGTTGCGTTCCCTCTCGACCGAGAGAAAATTGGTATAAACATTAGCGTTCTCAAACTGGTATATCTATTATTCGATATCTTTGGACGCATTTTTCAAGGCCTATCCCAGGCCTAAACTCCATAAAAGGGGAGAATTATCGGTGTTGGCAGCCGAGCTCATATTTTTGCCCCGGTTAATAACGCGCCACGCGGCGATATAAACTACCCTTAAAGATATACGCCCATCCACGTCGGTATTTAATATTGAATCGCGGGAGCGATTACCTTTCGCGGCCTGTTTCTCCACCCAGATACCAGGTGTAAATTTCATCTGAAAACGGAAAGTTACACTGGCCGGTGAATTATTCCACGGGACGGGATGAATGTCCTCGAATGCCGAGAGCCGCGTTGAACATCGCGCGCGCGATCGTAAAACTTTTGACAAATCGTCCGCGATTATTTCCTCGCTTCCTTCGCTCTCTCTCTCTCTGTCTCTCTTTATCTTTCCACGTTTCGAACGGGATGGAAAATGTTTGCGAACAAAGTGTTCGGCGGGCAATGGTGGAAAGTGACCACGCGACAGAGGCATAAATCGGAAGTGGTAATTGGAAAGGAAAAGAGGAAACGAATGCAACGAATGTTTGCGCCCCCTCTTTTTACGATATTGTTGTTTACTCGAGCGTCGGCTTCTCTGCGTGGAATTTTCACGAGGGAATATCTCGAGAGAGAGAGAAATTCCTCCTTTTTATCCGTTTCATTTCGCTCGCGAACGCGTCGAAAATTTTAGGAATGCAGCAAACAGAGAAATAACTTACTGATTTTATATACGAAAACTATGCGAATTTTCGTTAACGTTTGGGAAAAAAGTTGCAATTCGAAATCGAAACGATTAATGTTACGCGTTGTAAATAAATTTTAAACGGAAAAAATATGATTTACAATTTAAGTGTTAATAAATTGTTATTACCAAGAGGATAATGTTTTGAAATTTTATTCGGTGTTTTATATCGCGTAGAGCGCGTTTCTTGACACGCTGAAAAAAAAAAGAAAAGAAGAAGGAAAAAGAAAACGCGTTGGTTGAAAAGAGGAGTGAAACTGTTCCCTGTAAAAGAAAAGGATTCGAAAATTGCGCTCCCCTTTGCGAACGCTTCTCCTCTGACGAAATAATTTACATTTAAATTAAGAGAATCAAAGAAGAATTTAAATTAGATAGAATTCAACTTCTTCGAAGCGAGGAGAAACAGTAGAAACTTGACGAAACGAAAATACTTTCAAATCCCTCTCTTAACGAAATTTTACTTCCCTTGACAAAATATTTTACTTTCAAATATTCAACCGTACTCTTTCGAAATTAACACGCTCTCTTTCTTTAAAAAAAAAAAGAAATATAAAAAAAACACTCTCACATATTTACCTTAAAATCTTAACAACGATTATTATCGAATTATTATAACTTTCCATTCTCCATTTATTTAAAAAAAATCTCGTAAAAATTCTAATTTCCTTTCATCTCCTGTTCCTGGACCAAAAATTATACGCACGATCCACGCGTAGAGATCCAAATATTTCTCAACGAATGAAGCATATAATACATATAAAAAGAAAAAAAAAGAACCGTGGAAAGCAGGCGACAACAAAATTTCTCGATTAAGATACGAACTTACGAGGAAACGGTTGGGCCGAATTTCTCTGTGTTGTTAGATTTATACGTTCTTTCGCAAGAAATATTCCCCCACCATATCGACGCCGGGAGCGGTTACTAATTACGAAAGTAATTAACCTTGGCTATCTCTGATTCGGGCTGGATTCGAGAGCAATATTAGGGCGATTATCGCGCGGCTTTCACGAGGTGGAAACGGATAGGTGGATTTCGATGCCGTAAAATTTCTTCCAATCGCGGACAGGTATTAGTTGTCGCGATTAATATTTGACCACGCGGCAATGAGGATAAATTTAATCGAGGGGGATATGTCGTTGGACGGCGTTTTATTTTTTCCTTCTTTTATTAGCAGAAATAACAATACCATGCGGGATGAATGCGTATCGCGTAAAATAATAATAATAACGGAATTAATAAACGGATGAAAGATGCAAAAGTAATATAAATGACGCGATAAGGAGTGGGGGCGAAATTCATTAATCGTTCCACGCGTTGAACGGGATATAAATATTTGCACTTGGATCGGAGGAAAATATTAAAATATTGTGTAAATGAATAAAATTGGAATCAATGGTGTACGAATGTGTCCACTTATTATAATATTTAAATTTATCGTTATTAATATTAATTATCGAAATATTAATAAATAATTGAATTTGCGCATTTTATTACTTTTGCGATTCGCGTTAAGTAATAATATATAAAATCGTCGTATTAAACGATGAAAAATATTGTATATACATATATATGTATAAATTCATCCGCTTTTGTACTCGTATTTTACTCATGTATACGTCTCCTCCACGCTTGAAAATATTATTTTATTTCACCGCGGGAAACGTCAACCGTGCGAATTTAATTTAAAGAAATTTATTATAAAATCAAACATACCGGAAGCCTCGTACCTTTTTTATTATACACTATTTTTAATCAATCGTTTCTCATTCTCGTTTCATATGAATCGAACTCATCCAAATTATTCAAAATTCACGGACGATTGATACAATCCTCAAATCCATAAACGTGTTTACAAGATTTATCGAAGCCTTTTACTACTTTTATGCACTAATATCGTTGCAACATTGTGCACGTTATCTTAACCGTAAAGATATTGGGTTGGCAACTAAGTAATTGCGGATTTTTTTAGAAAATCAAAGACAATTTTTTCATGGAACTAAATAACTTTATTCTGTAATGTGTTGGCCCATTTTGATCAATGATCTTTTGCCTCTTTCAGGCAGCATCATAATCCCACGTTCATAAAACTTGTAGTTTTTATTAGCAAAAAACTGAATCAGGTACGATTTGATATCATCATCGTTATTGAAATTTTTACCATTCAAGGAGTTTTGTAAAGATCGAAACAAAAAGTAATCAGATGGTGCAAGGTGAGAACTATATGGTGGATGTGGCAAAACATCCCAACCAAGCTCTAATAATTTTTGCCGAGTGACCAAAGATGCGTGTGGCCTTGCATCGTCATGATGGAATACACCTTTTCGATTTGTCAATTCGGGCCGCTTTTCTTCAACCGCATTGTTTAATTTCGTTAGTTCTTCAATGTAGACAACAGAATTGATCGTTTGGTTGGGTGATAAGAGTTCAAAATAAACAATTCCTTTGTAATCCCACCAAACTGATAACAAAACCTTCTTTCGACGAATACCAGCTTCTGATGTTGTTCGAGCTGGTTCACTCCATGCCTGCTCGATCATCTTTTCCGCTTGATATTGTTATAAACAATCCATTTTTCATCGCCAGTTATCAGTCGTTTTAAAAATGGATCATTTTCATTACGTTTCTTTAGCAAATCGCAGCTGTTAACGCGTCGCGTTAAATGCTTTTCTTTCAGTTCGTGAGGAACCCATGTATCGAGTTTTCGAACATAGCCAAGTTGTTTTAAGCGGTTTTCAATGCATGTACGCGATACACGAAGCTTCTCTGCAATCTCACGAGTTGTACTGTGACGATCCGAATCGATTATTGCTTTGATTAGGTCGTCATCAACTTCAACTGAAATCCGCAATTACTTAGTTACCAACCCAATATATATTTCACCTCACCACGCGTGTGGAAAAATGTGTATCGTTCCCCAAAAATATTCGTTTCTTCGTCGTTTCTTACCAAATTCTTACCAAAAAATCTTATACATCACTCGCGTTTAATCTGTACCCATCAACGACGAAAATCGAGCGATACACTTGGCTTAACGCGAACATTTACAACCAGTTAACGGACGCGTTAACCCTTCCTCCCTCCCCCTCTGTATTTCGCCAATGCTTATCGGCGCGGTTCTGTAAATTGCTCGCATTAAATTCCGGCAAAATCGATAAGCTTAATTTCATCGTTGTAACCGCGTTATTATCGTTAGGAGAGGCGGAAGGAGGTGGAGGAACGAAAGTTTATATCGGTCCATCTCGTTCATTAAATCTCCACGAAACGACGCGAGAACAACACGCGTAATGACGGTTCCGTAACGTTACGTACAGCCGAGGTTACAAATTGCCCGCCTCGTACCCCGTTCAACTGTAACAAACGCGGCCGCGCGACAAAACTTAAAATTATTGCCCGCCCCGTTTTCCACCGGCAAAATTTCCACCGCGCAATACCGCCTCGAATTTATCGCTCTCGATCCTCAAGCTTTTATTTAACCTTCGAATCGAATCGTTCTGCGGATCCCCGAAACGCGAATTGAATCAAAAAAAAAATATGTTTCGATTCTCTCGCTAGAAGAATCCATTTTGAATTCGTATTAATCCCTCGGTGGATAATCATCGTTTCATCTCAAATTTCATCTTATTTCATTCCACGCGAAGATTTTTGCCGGCCCGTTTCGAAAAGGAATTTTACGATGCTTGAGTTATCGCTTTCTCCCAACGATTGATGGAAATTTAATGTGTATCGAGCATGGAAAGGGAGATTGCTATTTTCTCGAAGAGAATTGAAAACGAATCGGGCGAAAATTTTCAAGGGAATTGTACACCGCACTTGTAACAACTTTAGTTATCCGCGAAACGATCTGAATACGGAATGCTAACGACGAGTTTTGATCGCCGTTCTGAAAACGCCCCGCCACGTACGATAACCATCGACTAAATTATGTCGCTATACGTTCAATCAACATATATCACTGTTCCATTCAACGTGCGCTACCTTCATTTATTTTTTACATCGCTATTCTCATCGCACCGTTATCGCGATCTGCCAGGTTTCACCGCATCTTTAATCGCCGACACGACCGCTAATAAAATGGTTAATAACCTATTTGCTCGAAAAGTATCGAGATAATCTCGATTCCCTTATTAATTTATTAATCCCCCTCTACTTTCAAATCTCTGCGTTGAAACTTATTATCCTCAAAGCACTACTTTCCCTTTATTCTCTTTTCAAATTAGAATAAGACTTCGTCGTAAAAGCGCTCATTTCCTCTATTTATTTGATTAATTTAAATTCCTGCCCTTCGTTTGAATGTCGTTCGCAGCACGCGCTCGTCATCCTAGCAGTTTACAATCGACACAAGTTGAATAGTCGAGAATCGAGAATGATAGAGCGAGGTGGAGAAGTAAATCTGTGCGATTTAAATGGGAAAGGTAAAAAATACGTACTTTTTTCTACACTCTTCCGGATTCATAGATGTCGGATCCTCGAGTTGATTAAACCGAGGAGAAGGATAAAAGTGAATTAAATGAGCTCGCATACTAAGAGCATCGAGTAATCTAAGGGAACGAGGTGCAACTACGTTTAAGGGCCGTGAACAAACTTCATATGGCTTGTAACTTTAGTTACAAGGTAATGGCATCATGATTCTGAACTGTTTAAGCAACTTTTGCTCTTCTGCGAGCTTCGCTTGTTTGCAGATCACTACACGAGAACTCGTTTAACTTTTTCTTTCTTTTTTTTTCTTCTTCTTCTTTTTTCTTTTTTTTTTTTCCCCTCTCCTTCTATCGTCCCTCGCCTTCTATCTATAGAGATAGAACGTAGAGCTTAATTAACTTTAAAGCTTCGAAAACTTTGTTAAAGCAACAACAAGATTTGTTACTTTAATTTCGTAGCATAAACGGAGATATTGAAAAAGTTTCCGGATTATTTAACGCAACTTATACATCAAACCGTGATTCATCTCATTTTAACTTTAAACAATAATCGAATGAAAATTGGAAATTTAATATAATCCGTTTAAAGGAGTCATTTCGACCAGCTTTGATCGTTGAAAAAAGATAATTTTTCACACGCTCTATCGATTAATTTCTCCAAACCCAATTTAATCACCATAAGCTTCCTTCAACTTCTCTCATAAACTCAGCAACTCAAATTTAAATTAAAAAAAGATTAACATCTTCTCATCACTTAAACAAATATTTCATTCCCAAAAAGAAAAAGAAAAAAGAACAAGAACTTTCTTAATAATCAACGAAAATTAAACGTTATTCTCCATGCAAGAGGCGCGAAACAACATTGGAGATTAAACGCGAATCTTGGCAGCGTTGTTCGCGGCAAAGCAGCCAGGCTCGCGCCTCCAAAACGGTCTGTTTCCAGCCTGCCACAAACTGTACATTCCGACGCACATTAGGCCTACCTATACACGTCCATTGATGGGCCACGGTTTAATAATGTAGCCGCAATCGGGCCGCGTGTCACCCGGCCCGCCACCTGTCAACTTCGATCACGACCGTCATCGATCACGACCAAGCACTATAGCCACGGCTGCCCACTCTTACGAGCCCCACGAGATTCGAAAGGGGGTCCCCCCCTCGTTCCAGGAATTAATTTTCGAGGGGGGAGGAGGATTGGCGCGAGGATTTGCGGCCGCTAAAGCGGATTTCGAGGGGTTTCTCGAGGGGTCCCGTCAATTTTTCCATTTTATTTATGGGAGAGATAATTTTGTGGATGAAATATTTTGCTCGCGTTGCGTTGATTAAGCAGAGAGGGAAATGTTCGTTTAAAATACGCCGTCCTCTTGGAAATTATAGATTTATTTTTCCACAAATTTTTATTCTTCTCTGTATACGATATATTTTCTACTATTATATTATCCTTTATCATTAGATTATATAATTAAAACTTTAAGAATTGATTTTTGAAGTGATATTCCATATTCAATAAAGAAAATATTACTCGATAACAATTTGTTGATTGAATTGTTAGTGATAATATTAGCGCGCGAAGAAAATCTCAATTATTGAAAGAAAAGTGAGAAGAGCTGTTGGATTGAAACAAACTTCTCCACGCAATTTCCTTTTTTTTTTTTAAATCATAACAGAATGAAGAGCGAAGAAGATTCAAGATATGGATGGCTAGGGAATTACTAGATTAAAACAAACGATATAAAATCTACTCCCAATATTCCCGTAAGCCGATTGAACTCATCGTTCCAGATTCTCCGATCGATTACCCGTTCAAACACGGACGTCCAAATTTTTCGCCGCAATCGCGAAACTGGTCCAACTTAGGAGGAGCTGTATTCATGATGGGACAACTTATGCCGTGCACGAAACACTGGAATATAGGCCGTTTCCGGAGCCATGGGATAAGAATATTCGAGGGGAGGAAAAAAGTTGAAGTGGCGCCAATTCTTCGTTCGAATTTTACGCTTCTATTCGGATTTTGTTGAGAAGTCAATCAATGTAAATTCTATTCTCTGGGAAAACGAGTTAGGAATCTTATTTATTTACTTGATATTTCGATCGATGAATCCCTCTTCGGGGATAATATTTTATAAGGAAGAATCGAGGAATATTAATTTAGGATAATTTCATTAGACACTTTGTTCTTGAAATTATTTCAATTGAACGTATAAAATTTCTGCGAATCTCTACATGTATTTATTTGAAGGATGCCGTTTCTACGACGTGGAGGACCGTGATATTATTATCCCGACACACTTTTACGAGTTCTCATCACGGTTTACGTTGAAAATTCGAGAGAATAACGGCTCGCCCTTGCGGTACAAAGTCATCGTTGCAAAGGGGGTGTGATTCGATTAAACCATATTATCATTTTCCCTCTGTTCCCCGGACTAACGACGTATTATTACGTTTTCAAAGACCTGGGTAATTTCGCGGAGCGGAATTACACGGAGAGCTCGTTACACGACTCAAAATAATCGAATCTCGTCGAAAAATTTTGTTCAATTTTTAACCAACAGCAACAATTTCGAAAAATCGATGGATTAATTTTACGCGACGTAGAATATTTAAAAAAAAAAATATATCTGCAAATCACAGATTTGCCATCCAACATCATCCCTTTTATCGTCGATGCAATTATTTATATAACGAAAATATTTTAACAAATCGGTATCATCTTTTTTCATCTTTTCTTTTCTTTCCTTCGTGACAAAGCGTTTCGAGCTTTCCTCGTAATTAAAAATAAACAGGCGAGGGAGGGCCGGCCGTGTTTTTTTCGTAAAGATTAGATGCCGCGTATACACGAGGAAGCCGGATGTCGCGAACCCTTTTAACCGTTTTCAAGCATCCTTTGACTACTTCCCCGTGGTTTAATCTGCCGTACGAACATCTTTCGAGTATTTCGCGAGCAAATTAAATTTTCCGTATTCGCCGTCCCTTCTCTATGGCCCGCCTCTCAACCAGAGCTTTCGTCCTAAGATTAATTTTTCAAATTGAAAGCTTCCCACGGCACGAGGGGAAATTGCGTAACAGGGGAGGAGGGGAGGAAGGTCGGAAAATTCTCCAGATTAATGCCACCGGCCCCGAACACCGTTTCCAATGCCAAACTCTAATTACAATTTTCCATTTGGCAAGCGATATTATCCTTTTGTCGTCGCTCCTCCTTGTTCCTCTCGTGGGATTATTTTTAAAAAAACGATATTTTATCGATTTTTTTTTTCTTTTTTTGATCGATTTCCAAAATGATTACAATTGATCGTAATCCATTGTCTCGTTCGAATTTAAAACGGTATTTAAACGATCGATTTTTTTTTTTTTATATAATTGATAGTTTCCAAGGATAGTAACGATTTCGTTGAAACCCATTGTGGAATTTTTTTAAAACGGTGTAATAATTAGAATTTTTTTGATTGGATCGATTTGTTAAAGATAGTCACGATTTATCGTGATCCGTTGTTTTCCATGGAATTTTAACACGGTGTAATAATAATATTTTAGCATCGATTTTTTCAAAAATAATCCACACATTTTTAAAATGATGTATCAATTATTTTCCAAGAATCGATCGTTTTATCATATCACGTGTATGGAATTAAAGTGTTTGTCGTTTGAAATTGTTTCATGAATGGAGAATAAGACGATCGATTAATAATTTTCCGCGCCTCGAAACTGTGCAACTTGGATTTAATTGCTCCGTAATTTGACGGAAGCTCGGTAAGTATATACTTACTCGGGACGTTAATTGATTAACCCGAGGCTGATCGTCCCACTCCTTTCTAAACGAATGTCAATTTAACTTTCTAAAATAATTTCTTCCATCAATTCGCTCCGTTTCAAGCACGTCGTACTTCTTTCGCAACGACCACTATCCCAATTGACGATACAATCGTTTTTATATATACTTTCGAGGAAAAATGTATATTTATGTTTACTTATCGACGTTTATCGATGCATTATTGAAAAATATCAAAAACGTCCATTCGAAAATCTATTCAAATTATCAACAGCAATAGTTAATTAGAGAAAAATACAATCACCGGTCGAATAATATTCGTCCCAATTCTGAATTCTCTAAAATCATCTACGTAAAATATTATTTCCATTATTTCGATCCAATTAACGATGAGATCAAGCCGATTCCCAATTTAAATTTTCCTCACCCTCGCATCTTCATTTTCGATCGATAAAATAATCCCGTGTTATCATCGATATCCCTCCCTTCTCGAGGGCACCGGCACGTAGAATGAATGGAAAATATTAATTCCATTCGATGGAAGAAATTCGACGGGAGAGGGTTTAACCGCAATCAAGTGGCGTAGAATCAATCGAACGAAACGGCGCTCACGTAGCGGCACGCCATTGGGCCGAGTCCCATCGAAAATGTCCGCCCGACAATCGGAACAACCATCTCAATGTTACGAGCGATTTTATCGCGAATTACGATACCGTTCCTTCCATTCCTGCCTTTCGCTATCTCGTCTAATTGCAACGTCACCCCCGCCAGCAATATCCTGGATGGCCCTTAACGCCCCTCCCACCTACAATCCCTCCCCCCTCTAACCAACGAATCATCCTCCTTCCTCTTCCATCGATTCGATCCCGATGATTCGGCGAGAGGATCGATCCTTTCCTATTATGTTTGCGTTTCTTCCTTTCTTTCTTTCTTCCTTCCTTTCTTCCTTTCTTCCTTCCTTTCTTTCTTTCTTGGCAACGATGACCGAGCGAAAAAAAGAAAAATATCGATTCTCCGAAAGTTTTCCACGCTAAGAGTAAATCCGCTCCGCTTTAAAGTTTTTTTTCCCGCCGTTCAATTTTCCCGGTGGCGGCGAGGGAAAGTTGAAAATTTTATAAGGGAAGAATTCTTGGCAGATCGGATTTCGTCCCAGGACGCGCGGCTCGCTCGTCGCGCCCTCTTCAATGGGCTCGCTCGGGGAGAGGTTAATGCACAAGGCCGTAAAGGGACGGAGAAATTTTAATCGAGAAGGAGGTTTGATAATGGACGTATGACGCAATCTTGAAGAGATTGTCGAGAGAAACGTTTGGAAAGTGTGAGGCGTCGGAATAAATTAGTTTGAATTATGCGTTGCGTATTTTTATGTTACTTATTCACGCGTGTATTTATGCTCGTGAGGAAATTAAGGAAGGATCGATTTTAGATTCGTGTCAAGGCGAGCGAGGGGATTATTCAAATTAGATTTCAAAGGATCTTTGAACCTTTCGCCAAGCTAATTTACATTTGTGATCGAATTTTACGTTGCAAATTGAAATTATTCTTTTCTTTTGTTGTTGTTATTTAAGCAAGCGTATTACCCTCGCAAGAAAACGCGTAAATGGAAGGAACGTTATATTTTAGCAAGATGTAACGGGACACGGTAATATTTCACCCGAGTCCACACTTTGCTATTTCGAGATTTCCGTAGACGTGGATAAGGAAGACGGCAATATCTGGAGAGGCGGTCGCCCGTTCCACGTGCCTCGACACCCATACATCACCGTGCAAGTCATCTCTGTTAGGGCGAGCGATCGCGCAATTTGTATGCATGCAGTTTGCGCATCTATTAACGCGAAGCCTGGAACAACAAACATCGCGGGCCATCGGCTAAGCGTTTGCAACCAAGTTTCCCCCTCGCGCGAAAAGATATCGCGTCTCATCAATCTTGTTTATGCAACGCCGACGAGTCTTCCTAACTTGCAAATTGTTTCGCTTCCGGGTAAATAGAAATACGTTTCTTATTTTCCTTAAATTGCGAAACGAAACGAAAGATAAAATCCAATCCCTTCGTCAGTAATCCATCGATCGCTGTTCCCACATGGATGTATCTTCTTTGATTTCGAACGTTTCTACGTTTCTTAAATTTATAATTTCATTTCAGAAAAATCTTTAATTCGCAATAATTAAATCCATCAATATTTCCACATACGCAAGCTTCTTCAAACAAAACCAAATATCTTCATTTTCCACTCCACGCATCAATTATTAGAGATTTTAAAAAAAGTGACCAATTTCGATTTTATAATCAGCTTTTCACCTAAAAGTTTACAATTATTATCGAAGCAATTCGACTATTAAATATTCTCCACACTTTGTCCCCTTATAATTAATCGAAACGACTCTTCTTCTCGAGTTTAAAGCGTAGCGACGAAGCAAACGTTGACAAAGATGACGAAGGAATGGACGTGACCGAGCAAAGAGCGCGTCAGATCACACAAACGATAAACGTGGACAACGGAAGAGCGAAGAGGCAAAACTGGACTGTCCTCTGATCCGCATTTACATAGGGTTCCACGTATAGAATCCTTCTTCTCTTCTCTTGGAAGGAGAGGCTCGCGACAATGCCGCCTTAAGCCTTCGAAGGAGACGGTTTCGAAAGAAGGGTGGAGGCCCTGTCAAGGGGGGGGTTGTATTGTATCGCGTGGGCTCAAACAGCGGAATCCTTCTTTTCACGGGACGGTATATAGGTCAGGCGCAGCGTTAATCGATTTTCCAGGCCTGGAACAATGCCTCGACGATATTCGTGTCCGGCCCCCGAATATCGATCCGACTTGGAAAATTCCACTCGACTGGAATAATTCCGTGGAACACGTAGGAGAGGATTTTCAATCTTCGTCCCGATTCGACGAATTTTGGGAAATGAGTCGGGTTGTACAGCGAGTACAGTGTTGCGCATCTTGCGAGGAAATTCTATCGAAAAAGAGTGGTGTTTAAAAATACGTTTGAATGGGAAGTAAACTTTCAAATAAACTTTCGTCACGCGAAGTTATCCAATAACACGAAACTTGATCCATGCATTATCCTTTATACAATGTCTCGCGTATAAAATATATATTTTTTAAATTGAATTTGGGTAGTCGCGAAATACGAAAAGTATCGCGTTGCCTTTCTCTTCGCAAAACGATGATACGTCTAGCATTTCTAGACATCGAAGTGAAATAATTCTAAAAAAAGAGAAAAATGGTTAAAAAGAAGAGAATTTTTATCTCAATTAATTTCTTCTCGGATGAATAAACGTGGAACAAGCGCGAAGTTGTTGGCGCGTGTTGCGAAGGAAAGCAGTGACCGAAAGAGGCGCTACGCTGAGAGATTACGACACTGCTAATTAATGATATCATCAGTTGATATCGCGACGAGCGGCGTCTTTCCACTATGTTCACTGTTAAACGCGAATAGGCGGCACTCTTTGAAATCCATGAAATACTAATCAAGCCCATTTACGAAATGAAATTTCGCATGAACGCAGCTTCGCCTTAATAAATAGCCCGTGAAAGGGAAATTCTTAGCGCGGAGAGTTAAGTCGTGGGGCACTTTGACAGGGTCGGCCGACCGAGGAGACGGATTAACGAGGCTGAATGTCGCCTCGACTTTTCGATCTTCTTCTTCTCATCAGATTTTTAGAATTACTTTAGAATTATTCTCGTATAGAAAAAAAAATTGAATGATCTTGAGAAAGACTCGATCCAATATCGCCAATTTTATTAGTATTAAAAAAAAGAAAAGAATAAAAATATTATGAAAAATAATCTCGGAATTAAAAGTATAAAAATGAAAGGTAGGAAAGAAATTTTCGAAAGAAAAATACTCTTTTCCATTCCCGTATTTCCATTTACGTAATACCCCCGGCTGGGTTATAAGTTGATTGCAGAAGAAAATGATATTTTCCTTTCAAGCATGGGGGAGAGTATCATTCTTTAACCTCAAATGATCGGTACCCGGGGACACATTTCTCCGATATAAGCTTCGCGATATCCGCATAAGAATTGTATTTATATCTCTTATACTCGAATTAGCAAAAAACACGCCTTTCTTCCTTTCGCTTTGAATAACAAACGCGATTCGTTAAACGAACAACAATAATAAAAAAAATCGTAATAAAATTATGTGAAACCGAAAAAATTTATCCAATGATCTTATTAAAAAAAATCATCTTAAAAATCAGTTTAAAAACACGCTTCTTTCTTTCGCTTTGAATAACAAACGCGATTCGTTAGACGAATAACAACAATTCATATTGTTGTTTTAGCGTGTTTTTAAGATGATTTTTTTTAATAAGATCATTGGATAAATTTTCGGTTTCATGTAATTTCATTCGCGATAAAAATTGTCGTGAATTGAAAATTTATCCAATGATTTTATAATAAAAAATCATCTTAAAAACACGCTTCTTTTTCGCTTCTTTTTTTAAATAACAAACGCGATTCATTAAGAAAACAGAAACAATATGAAATCGTGATAGAATTACGTGAAACCGAAAATTTATCCAATGATCTTATATTAAAAAAAATTATTTTAAAAATCATTTTAAAAACACGCTCCTTTTTTTTGCTTTGAATAACAAACGCGATTCGTTAAGCGAACAAGACAAGAATATGAAATCTTAATAAAATTACGTGAAACCGAAAATTTATCCAATGATTTTTATTAAAAAAATCATCTTAAAAACACGCTTTTCTTTCGCTTTGAATAACAAACGCGATTCGTTAAGCGAACAAGACAAGAATATGAAATCTTAATAAAATTACGTGAAACCGAAAATTTATCCAATGATCTTATTAAAAAAAATCGTCTTAAAAACACGCTTTTCTTTCGCTTTAAATAACAAACGCGATTCGTTACGCGAATATCAATACGAATTCGCGATAGAATTACGTGAAAGCGAAAATTTATCCGGTTATAAAAGATGGTTTGTAATTAAAAGATCGTAAAAAATGTGGGGCGCTACTCGCGGATGGAAAGTCGGAATGGCGGCCCGGTTCGATCGGTCGAACTTTAAAATTAATTTTCATCGGTTGCCCGTATCGATTCCCGAGGAATCCCCGTGGTAACGAGGAGGAGGGCGGGTTTTTCACGAGAGGGAAATGTTCTCGAGAGTCGAAAGCTCATCGCATGTCAGACACAGAGAATAAAGGGAGCAGGAAATAGAGAGAGCGAGATATAGATTAAAACGCGGCCGAGTCAAAACGCGGCCCCGGCAGTCATCCCTTTTGTGAGACCGCGATACCCGTTGAAAACCTCTCCTAAAAGAAACTTTCAGCTTTATCATAATTGCATCTCGTGACCGGATCTCCTTCGAACTCGCTCCTCCTCGGCCGATCAAATTCTCCATTTTTCTCCAACTTTTTCCCCGATCACGATCGATACGCTTCTTCTCGATAAAGCTCCTTTAAACGCTTTAAAAAGTTTAAAAATGTACGCAGTACATCTTCTATTATAGCACGGATTGATTCGTTTCTGTCAATGATACGTGCATATATATATACGTGTTAAGTGATGACACACTTACAATTGCGAAAATATATCGATGTGCCACGTTTAGATATTACTGAATTGAAGCATTGTCAAGTATGATAACCCATATATTAATAGCGCAGCTACTTGCTATTTTTCGCGAGTGTAAATTATTTAAAAATAGGAATAAATGGCTAAGATATCCTTAACATTTTCAAAAAAAAAAAAATATCGATGCCATTTTTCGACACGTTTGAAGTTGCTATAGAAGCACGTGATAATCCACATATTACATATTTAACTTAATATCATACTTTCTATATTATAAATTCATTACTATTATTACTGATTAATGTAAATTATCTAAAACTAGGAATAAATAGCTAAGATCCTTTTTTCTCCAAAAAAAAAAAAAAAATATTGATGCTATTCTTCGACACGTTTACTCTTACCATAGAACTACGTGATAATCCATTAATATTAATAGTGAACATTACTATTACTAGTGATTAACATAAATTATCTAAAACTAGGAATACATATCCTCATTTTCAATAATTTCAGAGATTCACAAAAGAGTAACTGTATAATTTTATCTCTCAGCGTCCAAAACATGTATCAAACTATGATTTTACTATTTTCAACAATGGCCAGTAGCAGAGACTTCCTCGTCTCCACAGATAACTCC
Organism: Apis mellifera; assembly: GCF_003254395.2. Classification (NCBI taxonomy): domain Eukaryota; kingdom Metazoa; phylum Arthropoda; class Insecta; order Hymenoptera; family Apidae; genus Apis; species Apis mellifera. The sequence continues at coordinate 25,705,165 of NC_037638.1, forward strand.
TTTCGCTTTATTGGTTGCCAATGGAAAGGCAATTCATTTCATTACCTGCGTGGATGTTAATTCATAGCTCGAACATGCAGAAACAATTCAAATAATCGTTCCTTTCCTCAATCGAAAAGGGAGAAAGGGAAAATCGCGCTAGTCTAAGAATAAACTCTAAGAAATTTCTCCGGAAGAAGACCATCATCCATCGAGATTGATCGATGGATCGTTTTTTTGCCAGTCGATTCTATTCAAGTCGATAAAGTTATACGTGTGAAACGAGCATGGGACTAATACAGTTCTCACGGTTAATTTATACCCGCGAAAAATGGGATGGGAAGCGAGCAAGATTGGTCGATCGGAAACACGGATTGGCTAATGCGACCGCGGGCCCATCGATCATCGATACGTTTTCGTTTAACGGTTTCGATTGGCCGATTGTAAACGAAACGGTTTTTTTGACCATCGATCCGGAAACTAATCGTTGGAGACTCGATAGTTTTATCATCGAGCCATTGACCATTGTGTTTGACGGTTAATTTGTTGCTGTTAAGAGTTTATGATCGAGTTATTGGGGATTATTTGTTCCGTTCGAAATTAGCCTAATCAATTTGAGATTAGATCCTCGAAATTTTGAATTAAAAAATTAAGTAATCTCTTAGGAGCGATCGAAAGAATATATTTGAAGTAATTTTTATGTTGTAGAATCGTCGAAGAAAAATTTTTCGTTCAAATTGGACCAAGTTTCTAAAATGCTAGGATACTTAATACAAAGGTAACAACTTTACGAATAAAATAATCTTTAAACGATCGAATTGAATGATTGAAGCCACAAATATTGAAAATTAATTATGAATTATTATATATATATATATTATTCTTCGAGTATTTATATATATTCTATTTTAAAAATCGTTCGTTCTCGTGAAAAATGATCGAATAAAAAATTATAAATATCGAATACTATAGACTGTAAATCCAAAATCCTGTCCAATTGTTTCCCAAAACGTGTAATAATTTCGAATGCGCGTTCCATCTTTGACAAATACTTTGAGCAAACCGATTGCTAAAAATCAAAAGAAGCGTCGAGGGAGAGAATTTCGGTGTTTGTCGAGAATTGTTGGAATTTTATCACGAATGCGATGGGGGAAAAGACGAAGAAATGCAACAAGGACGGGACGAAGGAATAAGCAAATCGAATAACGTGGACAAAAAAAAAAGAAAGGCTCGAAACGGTATAAGGCGTGCAAAGGTTCGACGCTTCTATCTTCGTGCTGCTTCTTCTAAGAAGAAGAAGAAGAAAAAGAGGAGAAGGAGAAAAGAAAAGAGAGAAAGAAGAGAGAAAAAGGGAGGAGAAAGAAAAGGGGAAAAGAGGAAAAATACGAAACACTGTGCAGGGAAAAGCTGAAATATGCATGAAGGGATAAAATACAAAAGGTAACGTTTTCGACGTCGCGCCTCGAAAACCCTTTGCGCATTTGCGAACCGCTTTGAAAAATTGTTTCCCATCTTTGATATATACAAGCTGGAAAAATTTTTGCTACTGGTAAGGAATTGTGAATATATATTGTGAGCATTTTACGGATATCGATTAAAAAAAAATTAAACCGGACGATAAATATTCGATATCAAAATTATTAATTCTCTGCAATTTTTCTATTATTTCGAATTACGTCCAATAAGTAAAATCGTCGATAGAAGAAAGAGTTCGATATTAAAAAATGTCGTTATTAATTTTTCAGATTTCTCTTACAATTTCCATATTATTTTAACGAGTAACAAGAAAAAAATCGTACGATAAATTTTGAAAAAAATTTAGTAAAATGTGTCATTGTTAATTATTAAGAATCTCTTCCACAATTTTTATATTTTTATATTTCACGAGTTGGTCGAGCAACGACAAGTAAGGAAAAACCTGGTCGAAACGTTGCGATCGTGCAATAAATTTCACGAGTGGACGAGGACAGCGATGCTGAACAAGCAAGGATAATGGGCCGACTTAGAAATGCTACTTTCCAAACGGTTAGCAGTGATATACAAGGACGACGTTGGTAATCGAACCGATGCTTATAACACCGAGGGCCAACCTAACTATAAATTCGATCGACTTAACGTGACAACGGTGCCCACCACCAACTTCCTTACAGCGCCTTTCTTGCGCCGCCATTTTCCCCACACACGGCCGCGCACACAAGTTCCGGCAAACTTGCGAGATTCCAACCGCGTAATTTCGCGAAACCGATATCATCGATACTGTCAACATCGATCCAATCATCGACCGTTAAACTTTCCATCCTTCGCGATAAATCTTCTAAATTCTAAAAGTTTGGGACAAAGGAATTCATAAAGCGTTTTATAGCGTTTTTTTATTTTTTTTTTTTTTATTTCGACCGTGAGATGCAATTCGAGAAGAATGAGTCGAACGTTGGAATATTTTAAAGAGGATAGAAACGCATGGAAAAATTGAATATCGTTAACCTCGTTAACGTTCGTCGAGAGGAAATGAAAAGCGATCAAGTTTGTTTGAAATTCACACCCCCTCCCCCCATCATCGTGACCCCGCCACCACCCTTCTTCCCTTTTCCCTTCATTCTCTCCTTAATCTCGTTCAGCGCCGCTCCTCCTCGAGCGGAGAAGAAACGAAGCTGACAAGCGTTCAACGGCAAACAGATTGTGAAAATTATTCGTGAAAACTTTTCATATTCTGGTATCCATCTGGCCGAGCAATTGATATCTCAACTTCTCGTTATATCGTGGCATCTTCGTTATTAATGATCGATCGAGTGAATTATCAAGCCCGATCATCGTCATTGGCTTACGTATAATACGTAATAAAAATATTCTAATGTTTTGCTAATAATAGAGAATGAGGAGAGCGAAAAAATCTTTTTCAGAAATGGAGAAAAAGAAAAGAGAATTATTTCCGAAAGAATGAGAATAAAAAGTTGCTTGATTAAGAAAAACAATTTTTTTTTACCATGTATCAGAGATTCTATATGTATAATAATTTTTCTATAAAACAATCGAAACCTTTAACGAGCGAGATATAAATAACATCTTTGGAGAATCATCGTATCATTGGTTAATAAATGATCACAGATTATCTAAGAAATGGATATGCATAATTAACGTCGCATTCGCTGTCCGGAAGTCTTCGACACGTAGGAATCGGAGGCACTTCGCAAACACATTTCACGCAAAGAGAATCATAATTGCTTCCTTTATCCAATTCGTCGCCTATGTGCATCGTCATATTACCGAATTTGCACACTTTGTCCTCTGCAAAACATCGCAATAAGATCAATGATTATTTTATTTTGTTGAAAGCGTGTATCGATCGATCGATAAACGAATTTTAAGTCGAATGAAATTATCGATATGTTGTAAAAAATTTTTGAATTTGAAATATAAATATAGGAATACGTTACCTTCCTCGGAAATAGATTTAGTGTGATCGTGATTATGAATAACAACGTCATCCGAGTTTTCTGCGAAAACAGGTTCATTTTGTAATATAAATATGTTTCAGATTTCGTTACTTCCCGTTGAAAGGAAGATTTCAATAGGAGATATATATTTCTGTTATGAACTCACGACATCTCGAAACATAGCTGCAGTCCGTTCGTGGATTTTGATCATCGTAAAACACGGGGGCGCAGTTCCTTCGTATAGATCCATGGTTTGTGAACAACGGAGAGCAGTGAGGATGTTTTATTTTCTTACAGAAGGGCTCGATATTTTCGCCTAAACGTACAATTTTTATTTTTTAAATTTTTCGACTCGTTCACCTCCTTTTCTTTAGTTGAAATTGAAGAAATTTTAATAATATTTTATAATTTGATATAACCTATTTTCTTTTTTCTTTTTCCCTAGAAATGCAACTTATCTTTCCAGGAGAATTTAATATTTTTCTTTGTACCTGCGTATCCAGGCATGCAGTAACAATCCAAACTCGGGTCAGATTTAGGGCTAAAGTATTCTCCATCCAGAAAAACTTTCCCATCGACCTCGCAAGTCGCCCTTTTTTCTCCTTCCTTCACTATAATAATCATTTAAATTTAACCGAGTCTTCTCGATTTAATCTCAATTCATCGGATGCTTTTTACTCACGACAAGTCGGTTCCGTGTTCGGGCAACAACTATCATGGGTGGATCTGTGGAAACAATTTTCTCCCCCCGAAATGAAAGCGCAATCGAAACCCGCGCACACAAAGTTGGCCCTGTTGAAATAATAAAACAGTGTGTCGTAATATCTCGACGTTTGCCACCCAAGTTTAACAACGAACAAATTAATTTTCTAAATTTATTTCGATAAAATTAAAAAAAATCGATGGAGTTTAAAATAATAATACGAGAAAGAATGAACTTTCTATAACAAATAGGTTTAACTTTGAATTTCAAAATTAATTCCACAGAAACCGCGTTCTAATGTTTCAACGATTCACGTTTCTTATTCTTCCAAAAACGTTAAAAGTAATTTTAACAATTTATGACGAATTTTTAAAACACTACTTTTAAGAAAAATACGCAATTCGTCACGCGTTTAAAACGTACAAAAAAATATATTATTTCAAACTGCACGACACCGATTAAGATCACTTAAACACGTTCGATTCTCTTTGGTTTCGTCGAGGAAAATGCACTCACTCATCGTTGAAGAGCATACACTTGCAGGCAACGTCACATGGATTCGCGTGCTCGGACCTCAGCGTCTCTCCGTCGCTATACTCGTGCCCGTTCACGTAGCATTTATCTCGTGACAGATTGTCCAGGTGAGTGCAGTTGTACGATTCCGCGCAGCAATCGTTCGGATTCTTGTACACAGGAGTACAACCGAGCGCGTCGTAATATTTCAATACGCCGCCACACTTCGTCTTATCGCAGATCTCTTTTCAGAAAACATCATCAAAGTCGGTGAATCGACGATCGAATTTTGAAAAAGTGAAATTTAAAAAAAATGTATCGATTTGAAATGAAATTGATTAGAAAAAAAAATATTAAATATAAAAATTGCTTGCAGCCTATTGGATAAGTATCCAAATAATCGAAGATCTCTTTACATTTAAATTTGTAAAAATATTTAGGATAAAAATAAATAATTATCTTTTCTCCGTCAAAAATTTTACACAAAATTTCAACACTTCTCCTTCAAATTTATCGAAACGAAAAATATCGCGTAAATGAGTTTACAAAATCGAAAACGAGCCATCGACCAACTTATCGATTCCTCACCTCGCCCCGTCACGTGAATGGCGAACAAGGCCAGCAGAAGGACGCATTTTTGAAGGAACGAGCGTGTCTCGGCGTGACAGGTGGCCATCGTCTCTGTAAGGTGAACTGTGCACGAGTATCATCGTGCCACGATCGTCTCTCGTCTTTTATACTTTCGACCCTGAACGAATACCGGGAACAATCGAAACTCGTGGAAGTGGGGGGATTTCCTAGGTTAGTTGTTATTGTTGACGCAGAGACAGGAAGAGGAGACGAGAAGTGATGACGTCTAGAGAATAAATTAATAGCATTGTTATGTGTTATTTATTTACGTAAAATAACTGATTTTTTTTTTCTTTTCTTTTTTTTTTTCATTAGCTTTAGATATTTCATTGACGCTTTCCTTTTTCAAGCTTCCTCCTTTCTTCGCTTCGTTTCACTAGAAACCATTTAGAAATATCATGTTTCGAACAAAATATTTTTCCATCTTAAACGATACTGATAAGCACGTAAAAATTATACGATTACAAATTATTTTGCTCGCTGATAATTAATAAACGGTTTTTCCGGCATTATTTTCAAACAATCTTCCGTCCGTTCGATTATATAATAATATTGAAACGATAAATTTGCTTACCTCGTTATCTTCTTCCAACTTTTCCACCGTTTCCACTTTATTTACCGTCGAACGGAACTTGCCCATCGCGCCGATATGGAGGAAGAGAGACTTGGGGTTAAGTCGTATAAGAGTGAAAAGTTGAAAATAATTCGTGTTAATACTCGGCAGAGTTGTTATTAAAGAGTTCCTTAAGCAATTTCCGATAATATGCCTCCCCTCCCTCCCGAACGAAAGTTCGCGACCCAACGAGAGAGTAAAAAAATCAACTTTAATTATTCTCCTCTTCCTTCTCATTTGAATCGCGGTTGTCGCTCGCATTCGATCAATTTTGGAGTTTAGATCGACCATCCTTTGAAACAATTCTTTTGATTCTGACGCGTTATCATCCGCCATGATTATTATCGCGGCGAGATTGAAGGAAATGAAACGATGATATATTTAAAAAAAAGAAAAAAATCTCGTGTACTTTGTGCTAACAATAACAATTATAATCTATTAACGGGTGTAATTACGATTCATCCTGGCAATTATTATTTCTGCTCTTCTGTTTTCGAAAAAGAAAAAAGGAACAATTTTATTTAAGAAACGCCATTAAAGTTACTTGCCAAAGGAACGCTTTGTATTCCTCGTGGATCAAATAAAAAATTACATATTCGTTTCGAGATTAGTTCGTTAGAGATTCAGTTCAAGGAAGACTGCATTATTTGATACTTTTATTCTCGGAAAAGATTTCCATCTTCTTACGATTTAATTTCTGATAATAATAAAAAAAAATTATTAATTGTCTGAAACGATGTATTTACAATCCATCATTTTGTTAATTTCAGATAACGTGTATATAATTTTAATATCGATTTAATCGCGTTACGAATCGTAATTATATCGATGCATCTTCAAGCATTTACGACTTCAAAATAACTATATAATTCCATTCTATTCTATTTATAAATTAAAATCTTCTTTTTTTTATCAAAATTATTTATCTTTTCATTTGATGGGGAGTATTCGTGTTAAGATAGGAAGTTATTAAATTCTTCTCAATTTCGAGGAATCGTTGATCATGCACATAATGGTTAAATTGAAAATCATTAAATTGACGAATAATAATTAAGATGATTTAATGATTTCTTTCCAACACATTCGCAACACAAGAGAAAAGAACGTAAGAAAGAGCAGAAAATTTTTAGAAAATGGTCATTCGTCAATGATGGTAAGAATAATTTTATAAATGCCCCGATTAATCAACCATTCCATTCGAATTATCCTCTTCTATCCGAATCGCATCTATTCTCCCTTTATTGGTAATAAATTTCGCCATATTTCAATGGAAAATAGCAAGGTCTTTGACAAAAACAAATATCCTCCCGTAAGCCCCCTTCTTCCTATAAATGGAACTTGCCAAGGATTCGACGAATAATTTCATTATTCTGATCAATAGTTCAATCTTCGTATCTATCCCGATTTATCGACATCACATCGTGCGAATGACAAGGATGTGCCGGGGGACATTTTTGGCAAATATAAATGTAATTCTCGTGAAGAGTCACGGGGTCACAGGTATCGAGGAAAATCTTGTCCTATAGAGTATGAATAGAAAGCTGGGGATGAAAAAGAAACCTTCAAAGAATCCTTCCTTTTGTCCGATTGAAAAGAGAAACGAGACTGATAACTGCCAACTTTCTTTGACGTACGATTTCGATGTATCCTTGTCGTGGAACACACGCTGTGAAATTAGAACTTATTCCCTTCCTTCTTTTCCCCATTTTCTTATCATATATTTATTACATCGTGAATTTTCAACAATCGATATATCGAGAATCTGCAATTTTTCAAATTCGATCCGAGTTTTGCAAAATTAAGTTTTGATCCAATATTATTCGACAACGATTGATTCACAAAAGGACTTAAACGACGTACGAATCGAAATCTTTTATATTTTTTTATTTTATATATACACACACGTGTATCACGTGTATTTTCGACGTGATTGATATTTTACGAGATAATTTGCATGCGAGAGACAATTTACATTCGTTTGTGCAATCTACGTGTTGAAAGTTGTGCGAATTTGTTAAAGTTATTGCCTCGCATGAATAACACGATGCGGGTAGCTTTTTCGATGACGAGGACAAAGCCCGTAGTCGTAATCTTTTAAATTCGCGTATTTCATCGGAGTTGGTGAAAGTTTGATACGTGTAATTGTCTCATGCTGGCCTCGATTCTTGTAATTTCCCTCGTTTCATTTATTTATCATCTTATACGTATAATTTTTACGAGGCTGAGAATCATAAAGTTAATGGAAACGATTCTCGTTCGTACAATATTTTTCATTCTACTCGTTCGATTATAAAAAAAAATATATCAAATATATTCGTTAACGAGACGTGCATCAAGAACATCTTTCAAATATATAAATCAACCGATCCAATAATTTAAATTGTATTTCAAAGAAGATTAATAGCCGAGAGAATAGAAAATCAATTTCTCGCCCGAACAAGAATCCAATTATTCCTTCTCTAAGAATCTAATTTTACTTGATAAATTCAATCTTCATCTCGCAATTTCAAAGAGGAGGAATAAAATTACTAATTAGAGAAGTAAAACACCCGAAGGATTGGAAGGTTCTAAAAATTCCTCCAAATTGTCGTCGATAAAAAGAAAATAGAAAAAAATTCCAACCCCTTAACCTCCTCCATTCGAGCTCGTCGAATTTTTCCAGCTTTCGCGATAAGCATCGTCACTCGCGAACGATCCCCCAACTTGAATCTTGAGAAGCGAGAACTTCTCTCCGTGTATATAATAAAAACGCTCGTCGAGATTCGAAACGACGTCTCGTTGATATCGATAATATTATCTAACATCGCGATAACTTTGAAAATATAAAGGATAAAACACGCTGATGACAATTTCGAAAGAGAGAAGATCTTTAATCAGAAAATATATCATTATATCGTTCGTGTAAAGTATTAGGTCTACCGGAAAGTTCTATTTATTTATTGCATGTTAGGCTCTATATTTTTATCGCTTAATGTATACATACAGACGTAGCAAATAAACTATAATAAAGTTGATTCACATTAGTCTTAAATGTGAAACGATAGTATGGCGACTGATAAAGTTCATTCACTGTATTTTATACAAATTTCAACAAGGAAGAAATGCTACAGAAGCATGTAGAAATTTATTGAAAGTGGTGAAGGTACAGTTTCTGATAGGACATGCACAAGATGGTACGAAAAATTTGAAACAGGTGATTTCCTTTCTGATAAGCCACGTTCTGGCCGACCATCTTTGATCGACGACGATGTTGTTAAGGCAATGTTGGAGCAAGATCCTTTTCCGACAACATCGGAGATCGCGGAAAGGCTTAATTCAGCTCAACGAACCATTTCTGATCATATTCGGAAGATAGGATTAGTGTGGAAGTATTCAAGATGGGTGCCACGTGAATTAAGTTGGAAAAATTTGTCGATCGAGTTGTCATATGCGCATCTCTGCTTGCTCGGAACAAAATCGAGCCCTTTTTGAACCGGATGATAACTGAGGATGAAAAGTGGATTATACACAATGACATTGTAAGGAAAAGGGCATATTGCAAACCCGGAAAACCTAGCCCTTCCACCTCTAAACCAAATTTGACTCCGAATAAGAGAATGTTGCGTATATGGCGGGACATTCGAGGACCAATACATTACGAACTTTTAAAACCGAACGAAAAGCTCAATTCGGAGAAGTATTGTCAGCAACTGGATAATTTAAAGACAGCGGTCGAAAAAAAGAGGCCGGCAATGTTGAATAGGAAGGACATGATACTGCACCACGATAACGCCAGACCACACGCTGCTTTAGGGACTCGTCAAAAAATTGCAGAAGTAGGCTGGGAAATTCTGTCGCACCCGCCATATTCCCCGGACATAGCACCCTCTGATTATCACTTGTTTTTATCCTTACAAAATTTTCTGACGGGCAAAAAATTCAAAAATGAAGAAGATGTCGAACGAGCACTGGTTCAATTTTTCGCGTCAAAAGATGAAACATTTTTCAAAAATGGGATATACAAATTGCCCTCACGCTGGCAACAGATCATTAATAATAATGGCAATTATATTATTCGATAAAGTTAATTGGCGGTAAGAAAAAATTTGTATTTTGTTTTATTCCAAAAACAGAACTTTCCGGTAGACCTAATAATTCGTATCGAAATAACGTATTCGAAATCTCGAGTTTCCTTCGGTTTACCGAAAGGATAAGATCGTTTATGTTCGACCAAAATACTCGAGCAAGATTTAGGTCGTGTGTGGCGTTGATAATAGTCCCGGGATCATTATTTCGTGGGCGAGTACACGTGTGCCCGAATACACACGTCGTACGGTTAATCACGAGAAAATGGAGTCCGAGGACACGGTGGAACGAAAGCGTGTTGGAATTTCCGAGAAACCTTGTCTCGTTATCCATCCTTCTGGATCGATAATAATTAAATCTACGTCAAAAATTGTTCGTTAGAGAATTAAGTTAAAATACACGATAATCGGAGAATACAGATATGTCTGTTAATATTTTAATTCTAGGGAAAACTTGTTGACGGTGTGATAATTAAGTCTGTGGTAGGAAATATGAAAATTCGGTAGATTACAGTTACGAGTTAAGTTAATCGCGAGAAGATGAACTCTGAAGTCAAAGGTGCATTTAACGTGATTCTAAAAGAGAGAGGGAGACTTGTTGATGCATATTAAAATTTGATATTAATTAGTTTTTCGTTAAAATTAAGCCAAGTTATCATACGTGTTCCCGGTGAACGCATAATTCTACTAATTTCGTTTCTCGTTTCACCTAGGACGGAGAAATTTTAGAAGCAACTTTAAGTAAACCCACACACCGTGCTACACCGTGTGTATCTATATAATTTACATATATTCTGCATATATTACTCGACGCAACCACATATTTATCGTATTTCAAAACTACCTTCCTACGACTAAACTGAAACAACGTATGCATAATTCACACGTCAGCCGATCTGGAAGAACAATGGCGCAACGTCGAAAACATATCTTACACGTTTTATAACTATGGTGGAAATTTAAATTTACATTTTACTCTCAACGTTTGGGATTTATTAATAATTTCGTCTCGAAGATCCTCGCCTCGATCGAGCAAACCAACACTTATCGTGCGAGAAATGGAGACGAAAATGTGAGAAAATTCGGCGAACCGAAAATGAAAACGAGAGCCGGGCATATTTTTCCACGTAACAAGAACACAGCCATTACGCAAGCTCTGTCGTCATGGTGACAGCCAGGATATTACCGCCGCGTGAAACGTCTCTATGATGTCCCATTGTGCTGTCCAAATAGCTGCTAAATCCGGCTGTCTCCGCGGCGACGTCCCTCCTCGCAAGCGGATTTCGTTCACGCGCGACACGAAATTTCGCTTCGTCGCGCTCCTTTCCACGATTATATACTTTTAATCTCGGCTCGCCTCCCCATTTTTATCCCCGCCTCGTTTTCCAAACGGAAGCGACGAACTTGTTGATTATTCCTTCTCCTTTCCTTTTCTCTTCTCTTTTTTTTTTTTTTTGTTTTCGCAAGAGGATACCTGTTATCGCGATTATACAGGCGAACGTGAATAAGAGCGCAGCTCTCGATCGGGGAAAATAATCACGCGATCCACTTTCGGCCGTTTATCGTGTCTCCGCTATCCACGAAAGATGGGACACACGAAAAGTCGATATGTCGTTGAACATCGCGCAGGCGTTCTTAAGGGAAACGCATCCCTTTTGTATTTTTGCCCCAATTTTCCTCCCTCCAACGGTCTATCCTCATCGATTCTATCCACGAGAAACATTTCGATTAATTTCGTTTAATTGGACACGTCTTCCTTATCCTTTTTCCTACGAGGTATAACGAAATATACAAGGATAAATTTAAAAAAATTTTATTTGGCACGGAAATATCCCTTCGATCGATCGATCGTTTTACGAGAAGAATAATTGGCCCGTGCGTTACCACCCAGTGTCAACCACAGGGGAAATTCCAAGACAATTGGGGTAGTTCACCGTAGGGTTGGAGGATATCGAGGGGATAAGCGAACGTTTGAACAACGGCCATCGTAAACAGACGTTGGAAGGGATATCGTATACCATATTCCACCGCTTTAATTAACCAACAAAAAGATAGAGAGAGAGAGAGAAGCGATTTCCACAAAGAGGGATCATAACTTTTTCGCTCGAGAACGTTTTAATTGTTTAAATTGACGATGAAAAATGAGCAAATACTGGAATTCCATTGCGCGATAACAGATCGAAACAGGATCCCATCTGAATTCCAGCACGCGTTCTGCAAATCACCGCAATTTCCGGTTTCCTTTCGGGAATAAAAGTCCAACTGGCCGCGTTACCTTCTCGTTTACGCGTCACAACATTCCACGCATTTTCGATCCTCGATTTACGTGGCGAGAAATTAAGACGTCTCTTGTAAAGGAGTGGAGGCAGCTGGTTGAAAAAAAAAGAAAAAGGATGAGGAAAGGGCAGAGATGGCAGTAAAGGGCCACGCTTAACGGGCCATTACGTAGACTATAAAAAAGATTAAAGTTAAACCGCCATTATGCAAAATTGCATTATGCTCGTTGCCCTCCCTCCTGTTTCGTCATTGTGCCAATGTATGATGATATAGGTTCAAAAGTTTGTTATTATTATTATTATTTTCTTATTTAAATTACATTTTAATACGCCATTTGTTCGATCATCGGTGATATAATACAATGGTTTAGGAAGAAGTTTATTTATAACTTCACGTGACATATATTTTGCGTGTAGGTTGATTTTTCTTTTTTAGAGAATCGCGTGCCTTGTCTGTGACAAAGGATTTCCTCACTTGTTGCCTTGATCTTGGGTCTTATTATTTTTAGTTTTACGAGTGTGTCAACCGCAAGAAGGGTGTCACGGTGTGTTACGATCGATAAGGTAAAACAAGGACATAAAAATGAAGAAGAACAATAAGGATTTATTTAGGAAAAACTTGCCTTTTGAAATAATTACGCTTGTTCCCCCGTTTCGATATCTCTTCCTGCATCTTGCATAACAATTCAAGTAATATCTTCCTCCAACGAGCACAAGCGTATTATCTTAATTCCAACGAAATTTAATATTCGAAAAAGAAAAAAAAGAATTAATCTTGGAATAAATTTTAAAAGATTTATCGCGAAAAATCGCGATATCCGATTTATTTAGCGATACAGATGTATTAAATCTTCGATTGAAATTGTTTTAGCGGTTTCACTAAAACGGGAAAATGGGTCACGAAGTTGGAAACTTTCTCATAAGGATAAAGTTCACTTGTAAGTTCTCTCAAACATCCCAAGTTGTTATAATTGCATCCCCCGGTACGATATTTTGTAAGAATTTCGAGAAAAACCTTTTTCCTCTTTCTTTCTTTTTACAAAATTCTATTTTTCATTGATATTTAAATTATCACGATCCCATCCAAAATATCGAAAATTTTGAAACGATCTCGTAATTATTATTACAAAATCTTTAATTTGACACGAAAAATAATAATTCTTATTCATACACGTAATTTCGTAGATATGCGCTTCGGATGTAACGCAGAAAGATGCACGGATATAGAAAGGAATGCGTAACGGTTGAGGGAAGAGCGCGGCGATTCAAGTTGGAAACATATTTCACGAGCAGCGTCGTTAACGTTTATTTTTCATAAACCTCGTCGGAGACGAGGCCAACGTGGCGGTATTCATGGTTGGAAAAAACCGCGAGCAACGCCCCTCTTTCCTTCCTATTAGCCGCGAAAATAAATACGCACAATTTACCTCGTCTGTGATAAAAACGCGCGCGGATGCTGAAGATGTTTAAGAAACGGTCGACTCCTATATCCGGTTGCAACAAATTTCAACCGATATAAAAAGACGACGAGAATCGTTTGAATAATCGGGTCGATCTGTGGAAACGACGTTAAAGGTAAGCGCTCGTTAAAGTGTTTAATCCGTGAGGGATTGCGATATCGCATGACGAACTCGCAAAATAAACTCGAGATCTTATTATTTACGAGATCGACGAAAAAAAAAGAAAAACGTTTATCATATAACGTTATATTTAACCGGTCGATGAATGTTTCCCTCATTTTTCAAGTTGAAGACTCATTAACGTCTTATATTTCACGTTAACCACGTTTGATAAAAGAGTGATACATTTCCAAATTGATCGATTTTAATATTTCTTTGCAAGATGAAACGGAATGACCCGATATTTTCGGCATCCACGGTGAAAGACGAATCCGAAGCATCCGGAGCAACGATCTAAATTTCAACCAGACGTTTCAAATACCTGGATTTCAAATACCACGATAAAGTTCGTACTTTCGAAGGTTTCGCGAAAATCTGATCGCGAGTGAAAATCTAAAAGTAACGCGAAACGGATAAACTTTGGAAGGAAAGGAGAAATTCGATAAATTCGTTTCTTTATTCGTTAGAAATGATCGATATCGATCGTTGGACTCGAGGAATAATTCGAGATCGAAAGCTCGGCCGATCGAGAGAGAAAGATAAATCGTGAACAAAAGGGACGGAGGGAGGGAAACGAAGCATACTACCTCCCTTCTACTCGGCAGACGAATCTTGATTAATGGTGCAAGTTTCCACCGTCTCTGCTCACCGGTGGCCATGCTTCGAGAATCCATAATGAGAGGAATACATTAAAATGGCCCTCGCAACTGGAATCCCCTATCGAGAGGGGAAGAAAGAGGGAAGGGAAGCCATTGTCCTCGATGATAATCATGGAAAAATAATGTCGTTCCTGGTGCAATTAGTGCTTCATCTTTTGATCGATAACGGCAATTGCGATTGGAAACGGTTAATCGGGAACAGAAAGCCACGTTCCATCCCCCTCTCGACTTATTAGCGTTATTAGAAAATCGATCCACGAGTCGATCGAAGATTTACACGAGCTAATATTTTCGATATGTTCTTTTCTTCAAATTTGGGGAAAAAGAAAACATGTGTTTCCTTTCTCGAAATTGCCACTCATCGCTACTGAAAATAAATGTTGTCATTTTAATTCGAAGATAAGGATACGTGAATTTTATTATCGTACGTGACAAATTTCTCCAAACGATACGAAAGAATTTTAAGCGAGATATCGTCGATGTAGCCATTTTTCCATTCCACACTCGCGAAAGATCAATATTGATCAATCTAGAATGTTAACAGTTATCCCACCGTATGAACGTGACTTTATCATTCGAATGACGATTACGTACACCGATGAATTTGCAGTTGGAGTAAATTCAGGAGGAGCACGGTATCGAGTTCCCTTGGAAATCGGCGAGATTTCGTAACGAACAACAAACAATAACTAGTGGACGGAACGAGGAAGGGAGGAGAGGAGGAGGGGGCCACCCAAGCCGAAAACTGTTTCCACCGGATGCAAATTCTCGACTAAGCGGCGATATTACACCCACCCTTGGTATATACCAATTTGAATGCAGATCAGAGTTGCAGTCCGTTTCCGGCAGGATGGAGTACGAGGTCGGTGTAAAGCATTATTGGATGGTTACAGCACTACGACATAGAAATGAAATGGCGGGGATTTACCTTGTAACTGCTGACCGCGTGCGCGCCATCGTAGATGTAAAGGTGATCGTTGCAGTCCAATTGAAGGTGGTCGAAACGGAGCATGAACCGCTGAAGGATGCTGTGTGTTTGGAAGGTGATGGTGCAGTCGAGGTCCTTCTCGAGCTGCGACTGCAGAACCGCCCCGTCTATCTTCCTGTACAGATCTCGCATGTAATTCTTCTTGCACACGTCGCTTATGTGATCTGTGAACGGGAGAGATTCATTATTAGAATTCGATCCACAATTTCTATTTCCAATGTCTGGAAAATTGAATATTTTAATATTTTCCCCCCCGAAATAAAATTCATCTGCACGCCTTCTATCGATCTTCCTATGGAAGAACCGGATCGATCTTATCACGTATAAAAATAACCCTCGAATCGTTAAAGACGAGCGAAAATATTTCCTCCGAAACGTAAACTTTTCGTATAAATAAATTTGTCGTAAAGGATTCTCACCTTATATATATAGACAGAGATTAACCGGCATTTTCCCTTGTTTCTCTGGAAACTTGTTCTCCGAAAGGGAGGAGGACAGATTACGGATCAGTTGTAAAAGTTTCATCCGATCGATGAAGAAACAATTTGATCGACTTTTAAACTCGCTCGAGCGAGGCAGACATCGGGATCCTAACGCTTGTCCCCGAAGCCGTTGCCAACCTGCCACGAATTATCCAATCGATTGACGACCGATTGATTCGCGTATCGCCAGGATAATAGCCCGAATTCGATTTCGATGCACCTGCGATTAAATACGGTCTACCGAGCCCGATGCGATAAGGGGGATAAAATCAGAGGTAGAAAAGGTAGAACGTCTGCAACAATTGCGTTACACGAGCGAAAAGTGTTGTGAATCGACTGAGGGAACTGTCCTGTTACGGATACGAGTAACAAAAGTTGTGACAGCAGTTACATTTAATCGATAAAGAGAAAAAAGAAAGGAAGTGTATTTGCTCTCGTAATATTGAAGCTCGATTTTCTCCATATAGTTATACTTTGAATCGATCTCGTTTCTTCTTCTTCCAAATCAGTATAACGTGCATGAACGAATATCATTCGACAGATTAGTTGGAAAAACTAGAAAGATCAAAGACGTAAGATCGAGTTGTGACGCAACAAATATAACGTATAATTTATAAATAATAAAGCGAGCATTGCGTCGAAGTATCAGATCGATTCTCAAATTTACTAAAAGAAAGAAAAAAAAAAAAGAACAAGAAAGAAAGAAAGAAGAAGGATTGGATGTTGGAGAGGGTTGTACAAGCCTTAAAAACAAGACTATTCCGTGCAAAGTATCCAAAACTTGCTTCTCCTCTTCGAAACTATTCCCAATTCCTCTACTTCTTTCCCTCAACTTCCAACTTCTCCTCCTCCTCCTCGGCCTATCGCGCCATTTGCCCAAACTTCGTTACAGCTCGAAGCCAACTTACGGAGCAAATGAATCGTAACGCGGCAAAGGGGAGCGAATTAATTCGCGAATTCGATAAAACTCGCTCGCTCTCGCGACAATTTCACGGCTGAAAGTCGTGAGGGGGTGGTCGGTTTCGAGAGGAGGAGAGGAGAGAGAGAGAGAAAAAAAATAAGGAGGAGAGGAAGAAACTCGATTGAAAAGTTTTCGCTCGTGTTGCCTGGGGGTCATCGGAGGCAGAGGCGTGAGATAGTTTTCCGCATGAGATGGTTGCAGCTGGGTGCAACCTCGAATGTGGGCCGCCAACATTCTCCAGGGAGCGAAGATTCTCGATAAAAGTATCGCGTATCTGGCCACGGGTTACGGAAGGATACGCGGTTAACTCTTGGCAGGGATTGGTTGCTTTGAAAGATCTCCAAGGTATTGCAAACGAGAGAGGGATTGGACGATCAAATTTGGATCAATAAAATTTAATGGAAATTAATTTAATACGTTATCGTTCAAAATGTATTTCGAATAAAAATAGATAGATTCGAGTGATTTCGAGAAAGAAAATATTAAATTCTAACGCGGATCAATGGATCTTTAGCCAATTTCGGAGGTTTTATAAATTAGAGTATGAAAAACTAAGGATTGGTATTATTTTTAAGAAAACTAGAGAGATTCTTTACACGTATGAAGGAAACGCGGCTAATTTCTGGCATGGATTATCGGATCCCTGGACAATCTGGAAGGTTTAAATGAGAGGGATTGGAGGGTGAACGATGGAATTAGAGCAACAGATGGTTAAATGTCTCGTAACGATTATTGGAAGTGGAACGGTTGTTTCTTTCGCGACGAGATCGAGCCTTGATTCGATTCGAATGCACGGATTCGTGACAGAGATTGCGGATAAAATTTGTGTGTACACGTGTGTTTGAGATGGTACACGAGAATTAGATGCACAAGTATTTGAACGCATCGGAAGGGTAAATTTGCATTAGCGCGTAAGATGAATGGAGTGCGGTACTGATAGAGAATCGTAAATCGGATGTTTCTTCGAGTGAAAATTAACGATTGACGTGAAACGAGAATTAATAATAAAATTACTTTTCAAGAATTTTTCTTTTCTTGCCAACAAAGTGAATTTATTGATTAGAGAAAAGTTGTTTCTTTCGTATAATTGTTTTAAATAGATTTTTGGATATTTTTGGATATTTTGGAATCGAGAAATTGAAATTTAAACATAGAAATAATGGAATGATGGAAAGATATTTTGTTTTTTGAGTTTTATTCTAAAAAGAAACAAATATTCAATCGATCTCGATTCAAATTAACCGAATGATTCTAATTTAAATAGACGAGACGAAATATTTAGATAACGAAGAAAGAATTCTCTCTACAGAAAAACATTGTTCTAGAAAACGTTCCAAAAATTATTCTTTGTCCTTGCTATTTTTCCAATGCAAACTTCCAAGAAAGATCGTTCCAAAATTATCTTTAACGAACGAATTATGCCGGATTATCGTCAAATACTTATTCGTGGAACGAAAAGATAAAATTATTCTCGTGTAAATAAGAGAATTCGTAATAATTCGTTTCTCGATAATTCGTTTACTTCGATTGTTCCAAGCCGCCCACGGCGGGAACAAATTCGACAAAGATCAATCGATTATCGGTCACGTAGCTTTTAAAACGACCACGTTGAATGGACACGCGTAATGTGTACCACGAATAATTGACGAGAAGGGGGCGGACGATCGAGGCTTAGTTCCCTTAGACGACGCCGGGCTCCGCGCGTAAATTCGCCACCCCTGAAACGTGGACCGACGCTCGTAAATCTTGGGGGCCAAGGGAAAGAGCTCTCCCAGAAAAGTCTACTTCCGCGGCAATGGGCGAACTGGAACGAAACAGAGCGGCATTTCCCGGAGGAGAATCTCGCGCTCCCTTCGACCTCGAAACCGACCGACAAACCCCTCGCCGCGAGACTATCAAATTTCCAGCAGGCGAATAAAGATGACGAAAGTTTCGTCCTAATAAAACCGAAAGATATATATATATATATATATATATATATATATATATGTATATACGTGCTGTCTCGAAATTCTCCAATGACGAATATTTCATGAATTTTTCACTCGCCGTATCGTATGAACTTTCTTCGATCTACTCGCGCGCTTTCTCGAATATATCTTGCCACCTTGGACACGGTAAAAGACTCGAAAAGATAATGCTGGGCCAAGGAGTGATAAATAAGGCGAAACGATATAAGAGGAGGGGGAGAGAGAGAGAGAGAGAAAAGGAGGAAAAATTAAATCGCGCGAAGAAACGGTGCCTCAAAAGGGAACTTTGAGACGAACCAAGTAACTACAAAGAACTTTGGGTTCCACGAAAAGTCGCGTGCAAAACAAACCGAGCGAGGGACGCAAAGACGCAAAGAGAGAGAGGGAGGGACGCGTCCAGGAAGAGGAGAGACAAGGAGAGACAAAGAAAGAGAGAGGCAGCACCCACCCTTTGGCCACGGTTGTGCGCGTTGGCCCTTCGACCCTCCAGCAACCACCAACCACCCCTTCCTAACTCTTCCATCTCTTTCTCCCTCTCTCTCGCGCGCTCTGCCACCCTCGAGCGCTCGCCACCCTCTTCCCTTCGACTGCTCTCTCCCTCTTGGGACGATGTAAGCCCGCTACTCCGTCGATCAATATTACTCTCTCTTGGAGCGCGCCACGGCTCGTCTGAGCGGCAACCGAGCGCTATCCGTATTAAGCCGCGAGAAGCACCTCGGAGAGGAGAGAGAGAGAGAGAGAGAGAGTCGAGAATCACCGACGTTGCTCGCGCCGACGAAATTTTTCCAACCCCGTGTCGGATAGAGATACCCCTTCCCCCCTCCTTCCACGTTTTTATCTGATCCGCACGCGACTCTGCCCGCAACAACTACTGGAAACAATGTTATCGAAGATGCTTCCTTCCTTCCATTCTTCGTCGAGATAGGAGGAGAGTTTGGAAAGTCTGTTGTTTCCGTTCGATGCGCGTTTCCATTCGCATGGGATGCTCGAAGAAATGGTGGAGCGTAAAGAGGGCGTGATAGTTGTGAGGATTAGGGGGGAGGAGTTGGGGATTAAAAGATGCGGTTAAAGAGTGAAATGGAAAATGAATCGTTGAATTGAGAAATCATCGTCGTTTCGAAGATGATAAATTGAAGGAGTGAGAGTTACGAATAAAATGGAAGATATTCGAATCGTGGATCAATAGCAGTATAAAGGGTTCCGTGGAAATGTATTATTTCGAGGAATAAAAAAACGATCCAGAAGTTGTGCGGCCAGGGAGGCCCCGTCCCGTTTGCGCCTTTTATAAATAATTTTCAACCTGCATACATTCGCATTATAATTCTAGACTATTAATGCATCTACGGGTATCCGAAATGTAGGACAAACGGCTTTCTCGAGATATTTCCAATATTGCTTTCGCGCTCATTAAGCCCGTTGAATATTTTATAAAGGAATATAGTAGCGAGGAAGCGGAAATACGGTTTGTAAATTTGATAGATTCCAATGAAACGATCCCGCGTGCAATCGTTTTATTATTTTAAACAAATCTGACCCGAATATTTTAATTTACAAATGCAAATTATTCGACGACTTTAGAAATTGGATCAATTATGCGAAGTAAACATTAAATTATATTTCGATTGTATTATTATAAATTTTGCGATTTTGAATTTGTCATTTTAAATTACAAGAATCAGAATCGGGAGAAAATTATTGGAGTGACGCCAATTTAAAATTCTCCAATATCTCTCATCCGTTCAATATCTATTTTATACTCTTTTTATCTTCAGAAACTATCAACAAATAAAAGTTAGTTTTCCCATCTTAATTTAATAATTAGACTTGCAAAACTGTTTCGATATCAAAATCATATCAAATACGTATATTAATTTTAGATACTTGAGATATATCAACAAAAATTAAGAAATAAACCAATCGTTTGCAAACATTCAAAAGAAAATTTACCTACGTCCTTTAATCCATTCAAAGAAATATACATATAAATTCGATTCTCTTCTTTATCAAAATAAATATATATCTAACGTTAAACTTTTCGCTTGGATTTTTAAGCAAACTTAACTTAGGATCTAATAAAAACAGCAAAAAAATATACATAATACATATATAATGAAATTCATCGAGTTGCAACCACTTTCTCGAATATACATATACATATATATATAATAAAATATACATATACATACATATATATATATATATATACATATAAATTCGATTCTTAATCTTTATCAAAATAAATATGTATCTACGTTAAACTTTTCGCTTGGATTTTTAAGCAAACTTAACTTAGGATCTAATAAAAACAGCAAAAAAATATACATAATACATATATAATGAAATTCATCGAGTTGCAGCCACTTTCTCGAATATACATATACATATATATATAATAAAATATACATATACATACATATATATATAAATATACATATAAATTCGATTCTGAATCTTTATCAAAATAAATACACATCTACGTTAAACTTTTCGCTTGGATTTTTAAGCAAGCTTAACTTAGGATCTAATAAAAACAGCAAAAAAATATACATAATACGTAATATAATGAAATTCATCGAGTTGCAGCCACTTTCTCGAATACAACAGAGCGCGAGTTTGGCGCGAAATAGCGACAAAACTGCTCGTAGCTCGCAGCATCGAGCCGCCTAATCACGCATGCAAATGCGGGTGCAAATATCTCTCGCCGAGGCCTCCGTGTTCGTCGCGTAAATCTTGCTGAATAGATCCCGGCTGCGATTGGCTGGAAATGCAAACCTTCTCTCTCCACCCTTGCGCACGCATGGTCGAAACGCTTTGTCGACGATGAAATACCGTAATCTCGGGCGCGACGAAAATTTGCCTCGGACACAACGGATCGTCAGCCGTTAATCTATCTCGGGACGACTGTTTCCGCGGGTTTAAACCCGCCTTCGCTCCGATTATTAAGCGACACGATAACCGGCGACCGCGGTGGCCAGGTATCCGTGGATTTAATCGCGGCTGAAGATGGAAAGAAGATCGCTTAGACAGGCTTTGTCCTCCTCCCTCCCTCCAACCGGCATAATGGCGAGGAGATTTTCCGCTTCGAGCATGGAAATCTGTCCCCGACGACGAGTGGGGAAACGCGGTTTTGTTCCTCTTTTGTCCGTGGCGCGATTCCGTTCCGCGATTTATGAAACGAATTCGTCGACCGCTTTTAAACGGGCGAAAAAATAGTCAAATGGTTAAAGCGCATCCTCGATGAATGTAAATCTGTGGGATCAAGTTTGTGGGGCAATTGAAAGTTCGATTATTAATCAGTTTTATCGAGTGCCAAAGTGCAAGGTTCAACTCGATATTCTTGGATATTTAGAAATATTCTTATTTTGATTGAAGTGAGCGAATTTTTATGCTAACGAATAGCATTATCTTATGATAGTTTGTATTTTCACATCGATTTTCATTTGTAACATTGTGCCAGATTCAAGTTTATACACCATATTTCTACGTATATATTTTTCCATATGTATATTTTTAACGGAAAAAATATATAATCTATTTTGGTGATAACGCAGAATCGTTACCGCGGTATTGTAGCAGAAACAATTATCGCTATGAAGCATTAATCTGCGTTCTTGCAAAATGGAAATATGCTTGTTAGCTTTCGTACAAAGCCTATTGTGTAATTCGGTACATCTGGTTATTCAAATGTATTATTTGTACAAAAATATCGATCATTATTCGTGATACAAAAAGAAGCGAAAAAATATATAATGTATCGTAGAAAGACGGAAGAATAATAGGAAAAAGTTTCTACTCTGGAACAAACGGACGTAAATTCTCTCGTGTTTTTATTGTTTTGAACTTGTTAAATTCAGGACAACAAGTTTAGGATAGCTGAAAGTTATGTCGCGTGAACAGTGTGACCTGTTTCATACTAGACAAAACTTTTGGAACGTGCGCTTGTATTTACTCGAAACAAAAACTTTGCCAAAGGACGCAAGAATGATCTAATTTGTTCCGTATTTACGGATCACTTTCGTCGTAACGGAACGACTTCGTGGAATGAAATTTGGACGAACGTTGAAAAACGAAATAGAAACGTTTTTCTCTCTCTGAGATATCGCGTTTAGAAGAGAATCGTAATTTATATATCTAATTTGCTCGAAAATTCAACGGCCATTATAATTATCAATTGTTTCGAAATATTTTCATCGATATTGTTATCTTGCATCATATCACGCTTTCGTTCCTTTTTCCCCTACGATTTTATTATTATTAGCAATTATATTTATCATATTTTATCGTTTCAAAATTATTCGCAAATAAATTCGAAGAAACTAGTAAGTTAACGATATATTCGATATACGCAATTCTTGTTTGAGATATATCTATAATTAATCGAATAATTTCGATAGAATCCAGTCGATTAAATTTTACACATATCTTAAAAAATTTTCCAGCAAAAGTCTATTTATAAACGTCGCACGAAAAAAATCTACCAACATATACCTGATACGCCATTCATCATAATTTTTCTCCAATTTTAATTCTTCCCTTACCCAACAAACCACACCTCGACGTCCAATCCCTTCGATACATCCCTTACAACAACACCTTCGCAACCCTGACAACCCCTGTCTCTCTCTCGCAACCACTTGTCGACCAAACGTCCGTCTAGAAACTCCCCTCCTTTCCTCGTACACCCATATATATATATATATATATATATACCTTCGTAGCCTATATATACACCTCAAACGCTATATGCGAAAATAACGCATCGAATTACTCACAATTATCGTTCTTCGCATGGCCCTGGTAGAATGTCAGCGCCAACAGCAGGAAGGCGCACCAGCCTCCCGCGAACCACATTCCTCCTCCTATGTCTCACACGCGGCACATAGGTACGAACGAACGTGTATCGAGAGTCATGGATCCCAACCGCGACGACATAGCGCCATGGAACGACGCTGGAAAAAGAATATATCTCGCTGGAAACGAGAAACGAGTATCACGACTATGAGAAACGGACGAACGCGAGAGATCGAGGCAGGAGAGGGGGCAGCCTCGTGCGATGAGACGAGACGAGACGAGCGCGAGCGAACCGCACCCCGCGCCGTATTACGCGCGACTGACCGCCACTGGTCGCGATTTTACGCGCGAACCGACCGAGTGGCGCGCATGCGCGCCGCCGCCACTAGTAGGGTGTGGATGGACGGGGTTGAAAGGATCGTACTCGACGTACTACGCCGACACCCACTCTCATTGTTGAGCCGAGTTAATGAGCGAAAAGATACAGGCTGGTTTTACGAGCGTATCGCGATACAGGGTGTGTCCGTGAGGCAGCGCGCGCCACGCACTGTACACTGTGCGCGTATATATTACGAATACCAGCCGGGGATATATACGGAGTATCTGCTCGGTTAAATGGAATCGTCGCGCTGTTCCTCTTGATTGTCTTGCCCTTTTACCGGCTCGATATGCTCCAAGCCTTTTCTTTTCTTTTCTTTTTTTTTTTTTTTGCCAATCTCTTTTCCTATGCGAATATCGACGATTTCGACAGCGTGGAATTTTAAAGGATCGAAGTTGAGAATAAAATTATTTCTTGGTTAATTGATTTTTCAAGTCACTACTTTTTATCGGGTCCGTGTTATGTTAATGAATCGATGATTTTTATTATTGTTTTCGAATATTTTTGAGAGAGACGAATCGAAACGGGTAAAATATTTTCGATCGATTATTTTATTCGTCGCGTGGGATAGAAATTTATTTTTTCGAATTGTCATCAACAATCTTGTCAGAAATTTCATGGATGGAAGGGAAAATCGATTTAATAAAAATGCGCGAAAATTAAGGAACGTCCTTTGCTAAAATTCCGATCGTTTTTTTGTCTCTCTCTCTTTCATCGATAACCAAATACGGAAATGAATAAAAAGAATTGATAGAAAAATATATAACATTCGGATATGACAAAGTGTATATAAAACGAAAGTTCAAATATTTCTTTTTCCATACAAATTTATCATTTTTTTTTTATTATAATTTTCAACAATACTTCATATACATTTCGCCCCGTATACGAAGAAAATGGGACAATATCGTTGAAAAATAACCAACTAAAAAAAAGAGTAATTACGATGATCGCGGAGAGAGAGAGAAAAATTAATGCCCGATTTACAAACAATTACGAAACGTTCTATTGATGAGAGAATAGACTGCGAAATAAAACGCGATGTGTGTATAATTGTACAATAGAGATTTACATTAGAAATAAAACGAATCCCTGCCTATTGTATTACGTTGAAATAATTCTCGAGAGCATAGGTTACGATTTACGCGAACCAAATTCCTGACACGTTGGACGTTGAAACGTCGAGAACACGTGGCAAGCGAATTTCCAGCCAGAATTATTTTCACTCGAAAACTCTCTACACGCGATCAATTTTTCAAATATCTAAATTTTATTCTCGAAAAAAACGATATTCCCGACAATTATGGAATATGTAACAACGACGTCCGACGATTAAACGAGAAATTCCAACTGCATTGTTTCCAAAGGTGACAACGTCGCTCGTAATTCTAATTTCTAAACCACTGGTATCGCGAGCAAGGAAACGCAACATGGGACGAGTTACGCTCGTTGCGCCGTATTAAACGTTGTTAAACGTAAACGGTCGGCCAGCTGGCATTCAGTGGAGAAATTAAGTGGGGACACGGTCGGCCAATTTGCGAGACAATTGTTAGCCACGATGGGCGCAGCTTTTCACCTTCGAATTTCGCGGACGGTAAAAATCTCCACGGTAAAAGCTCCAACAGCCTCGTTTACAATGGGCGAAGGTCGAGGCGGAAGGGAGGGGAGGAGGGAGGAAAAAAGGCCAACGTGGACAAAGTTGTCCGAGTGAAAACTTTCGCGTCCAAAAAACGTGTCCCCAGGATTTTTTAAATTCCTCTCGATGGATCCGACGAGATGGTTGACGAAGAGGAGGACGCGCGCAACCTGGACGACGAATGGAATTGCAAATTTTTTCTCGCTGCTTACTGAACAGCACGAAGAACTGGCTCGAAGAACGTTGCGCGGATTTGTCGAGGGTAGTTTTGCTAACGTTCTTCCTTCTAACGCTGTTTTCAAGCGTTACTACATATTCCGTTGGAAATATTTGCCGCGAGCAATTCATGGAGTTCGTCAGATACAAGACTGAAAAATAGTTCGTTATTTAATCAAAAATAAATATCATTCTATATCGTTAAGGAGCATTTGCACAATTATTTACGAGATTCTTTATGGACAATTTTAATGTTATATATATATTTTTTTTAATAAATTAGAGGATAAGAAGAAGATAAGAAAGAAACGGATCTTAGATCGTAATAGGATTTTTCCTTACAAAAATATTACTTTTTATCGCGTTATTTAACGAAAGCATTTGCAAATTTTTAACGATTATTCGTTGAAGAAAAAGTTATAAAAAAAGAGTTTCCTCGAAAATATATCCCGTATGAATGACGGTTCTTGATCTTAAAAAAAGATTGGAGAGGAAGCGCGCATCGATTCGGGTTGGCGAAAATATAAGGTCGAATATGAAATGGATAGGAGTCTTTTTCCGGCCGTTCGACTCTGATGAATCGAAACGGTCAGATGAATGAAAATGCACGTTGGCCGCGTATTCCGCGGAACTCGAAAGGAGGAGAAGAGTGGACGAGTGGACTCGAAAATAACGTGGTGCACGTTGTATCGGCCCACGTTGTTATATCCTCAGGAGATGATATTTAAATTTCCCCTTTCGAACCGCCAAGGCGCTCTATTAACCCGTTCAATTTATATCGTGGCCCCGTTGACAAATGAATTTAAATAAAATTCATGAATACAACGGCATAAATTTCCCTAAAAATAACCACTGGTTACCTCTCGCTGTTGATATTACGGTTTTCGATTCGAATCAATCGAAACTGAGATGTCTGGTGGAAATTAATTTGATCAGCTGTTAATCGTGAATCGTTTCGATGCAATTAAATATTGTTAAATATTGAAAGAAAAAAAAGGAACGTACGTTGAATATTTATCGATAAATTCTTATCGAAATTTCACGTTGAGAGAGAGAGAGATGGAGATTAAATTTCAATCAACGCGATTGAAGGTTTTTAATTGTAGCATGGCGCCGGTGAAACGGCTCGTTCTTCGTCGGACCTACTCTTGCAAGGAAGTACTAGCAAAGTCTGCTATTAGTCGCACGATGCCACGTTTGCGTGACGCGATGTTACACATGTGTTACAACTTTATAGCTTTAATTTCAGGAACAACCAATGTGCGGGCTCCAGATTTGCCATAATTATATTCCTTTTCCGTTCTCGAATAAGCTGTTTCGCTGTAAACGCAGAATTTCAAAACCCTTTCTTATGCCGGTATAAAAATTGTCGCTGCTTTAAAAGCACGGAGCCATTTCTTCTTCGACGAACCAAGAAAAGAAAAAAAAAAGATTATACAATTCTGAATAAACAATATATTTTCCTATTTCTCCGTCGTATATTTGAATCTGGAATGGTAATAATTAGTTTTCACAACTTTCTTTTCTCCACTTTCTTTTTTTCCTTTTCTCCTTTCTTCCTCATTCTTTGGATGCTCACTTTTATGAATCCGTTAAGCAGACTGTTTCCTTGATCGCCAAATAATCTCCTCATATTTTATCAGTTCCACAACTTCACTTGGGCGAGGAAAAGTATTAGGACCATAACTTCTTTCTCTCAGATACTTAAGCGAGAGTAATATCTTCGCTTTACCAAAACGTGATCTTCGCGTTTTCGAGTAACTTACTCGATTCCCTATTATATCTCTTAGTGCTTGGCCGCATACCTGTTACAATTTTATCGACAAACAAAATGTCGAATCGTGACAAAGGTTCGAAAGAAATTTTATATAGGTCGATGGTAAATGTATAATTCTTCCTGACAACACGCTACGAAAATCGATTCGAACGTTCTTAAATATAAATGTATTCTCTTCAATAAAGATTCTTCTGGATTCAAATATATTCTTTGTATTTTATTCATAAACGTATTCTCCCAAAGAAAATCGAATAGACGTTCGCTGCTGATTGATGCATATTCGATTACTCCACTCTCTCTCGTTTCCCTTTGTACGCCATTGATTGGAGAATTATTTTTTCTTTTTTTTTTTTTTTTTACAACATTTCACATCACATTTATAACTATCTCGCACGTAGACCAATTATCGACTAATCAAACGAGAAACAAAAAAAAATATGTATATATATATATATTCCATCGATATATAAATCCGATAGAAATTCAATATAAAACTTGTATAAATTCAAATCAGAAAAGTTATTCAAACCGAACGAGTCACACGCTTCGATATATCGAATAAAATCGGTGAAAGGACAAAAGGAAGAAGCGGAGAACGAAAGTAATCGAAATTTCTAGATCTTTCGTTAAAAAAAAGAAGAGAAAAAATTGGTTTTTCCGAAGAAATTATCGATATTTATAAATTTTCCTCTCGAATTCTATGAACGATGGGACGCAGCTGTCGTGTTAAAATCACCGTCACGATACATCGATTATCGCGCCTCATCCACTTTTCGTTCCCTTTTTCTCGACGCCGAAGGGTATCGTGGGAAGAAACTTTACACGGCGCGGAAACTCGTCGAGGATGGAAGAGAGAGTTGCGGTGTGCGATCGGACGGCCCCCCGCCACGTGTGCGCCAATTCGACGTGTTAATTTACCAACTTGTTTCGCTTCGCGAAGAATCATCTCTCGTGCCCGGGATATCGATTCCTCCCCAACTTCCACTCATCACCGACTCATCGGTATTTCATACGCGCTCAGCGTTCGAACCGTGACCGGATCCCATTGCCCCGTCATTTATTTCGCTCCTCATGTTTGTATCAGAAATATTTTAATCCAAGCAAAGACGAAGGATAATAGCTTCGATTATCTTACTTTTTTATTATTTTTATTACACAACGATCGATCGAAATTTTTAGTTTGATCAATTAATGTGTTAAATATTACGATTTATTCGCTTGTGATAATTATGTGTTTATGCTAGATTTGAAAATATTTGAATATTTTATATGAAGGATAATAGTTTGAATTATTTTATTTCATTGCTTTTATTTTGGGTAACGATCGATCGAAATTTTTAATTATATGATTAATTATATTAAATATTACAAATTATTCGTTTCTAATAAATACACTCTTTATGAGAGATTTGGAAATATTTTATTTGAACGAAAGATGAAGGATAGTTTGAATTATTTTATTTCATTGCTTTTATTTTGAATAGCGATCGATCGAAATTTTTAATTATATGATTAATTATATTAAATATTACAAATTATTCGCTTCTAATAAATACATGTTTATGAAAGATTTGGAAATATTTTATTTGAACGAAGAATGAAGTTTGAATTATTTTATTTTATTATTTTTATTACATAACGATCGATCGAAATTTTTAATTTGATTAATTAATATGTTAAATATTACGATTTATTCGCTTGTGATAAATATGTGTTTATGGTAAATTTGGAAATATTTTATTTGAACGAAAGATGAAGGATAGTTTGAATTTATTTTATTTCATTGCTTTTATTTTGGATAGCGATCGATCGAAATTTTTAATTATATGATTAATTATATTAAATATTACAAATTATTCGCTTCTAATAAATACATGTTTATGAGAGATTTGGAAATATTTTATTTGAAAGAATGAAGTTTGAATTATTTTATTTTATTACTTTTGTTTTGGATAGCGACCGATCGAAATTTTTAATTTGATTAATTAATATGTTAAATATTACGATTTATTCGCTTGTGATAAATATGTGTTTATGCTAGATTTGAAAATATTCGAACGAAAGATAAAGAATAGTTTGAATTATTTTATTTTATTTTAGGTAATGATCGATTGAAATTTTTAATTTGATTAATTATATTAAATATTACAAATAATTCGCTTGTAATAAATACATGTTTAAGATAGATTTGGAAATATTTTATTTGAACGAAGAATGAAGTTTGAATTATTTTATTTTATTACTTTTACTTTGGATAGCGATCGATTAAAATTTTTAATTCGATCATTGTGTATTGATTAAGAGAATTAATCACGAAATAACATATAAATTATTTTATTATTTTGGACTATCAATCGGATTAAAAATTTTAATTCGATCGATTGACCAATGTCTACGATTAACAGAATTAATCGTTAATGGTTTCAAAATTAATTCGATCGACGACTAATTTTAACGGGGTTAAATTAAACCACGCTATACACAAGTTTAAACACGGAGTTAGTCGCAATTACTATAATGAAACGTTCGATTACGAACATCGATTTTCATTTCCTCCTTTCGAACTCCAATTCGCAAAACCGCAAAGAGTGTGAGATGTACAATTCAAATTCAAATTCTCCCGCCAACTCTAGAAATGAATTTTTATCAAACTCGATCTCAGTCTGTTTTTCCAGGAGGATTATTAAAATGCATGCTCGAAACGTGGCAGATCATCACGAACGAAATTCCATCCCGGCCATGCGCCATGCATACAGATAATCAAACAATGCGGCATCGATACGACAAATTATAATTTTCCCTAAGTTTCTTATCTGCGAACGAAAAAAAAAAGAATAAAAAAAAAAAGAAAGAAAGAAAGAAAAACGTGGTATCTGGAAGGAGATCGTTGCGCAAAATTGTGACCGAAGCGTAAGCTTCGAAGGGAAATTTGAATTTAAATTTAAATGCGAGCAAGAAAGAAGCAAGTTTATTAAAAAAACGAAGACAAACCCCTGCCGGCTAGTTATCTTTTCCGCTCCACGCTTATTTTACGAACATTAAAGGGGAAATAATTTACGATGCAACAATAACAGCAAGTATTTCTTTCCTATTACATCAATGTAATCGGATAGTGTTTGTATTATGTGTATTATTTCTTCTCCTCGATTAAATTCTCGATTATGCTATTTTCTACTAAAGCTTTACGGTTTAAAATGAAATTAAAAAAATATTCATCCTCTTGATTTATTCATATTCTTTGCAATCCTTTTTTTCCTCTTCTTTTATTTAAATATACATATCTCTTTAAAACTCCCGCAACGGTATATAAATATCTCAAGAGCAAAGTAAAAAAAAAAAAAATTGAAGAAGCAAAAATTTGATGAACGGATTATTCGTCTACTCTCATCATCTTTTTATATAATTATACATTCAAATTGAATATCTATCCCTAAATTTAAATCTTTCCAAAAATCTAGTTGATGACTTTTTCTAATAAAAATTGTCCGAGTTACAGGCATCCAAAAGAAGAATGCAATAATACAATTCGCGTCCAAACTTTCGTTTAAAATCCTTTCGATAAACGCACGTGCAATTAATCGTTAAAAATCCTTCATATCTTGATTATGCTCGAGAATCATTTGAAAATATTTACGAATATAGACGGAGCAAAAATTTATAAAATATACCAGCTGCGTTGTCCTCAAACTACAACAATACAATAATATTTCTCTTCGAAAAAATAACTGGGAGTAAGAAACACGATTTATACGTATCGACCAAGTAATTGGATCTCCTCGATCGATCTCGTCCAGGGTGTATTACTCTCGAAGGAGGGAAAGGATATTTTTGGATCGATTGAAATAATTTCTCCCTCCCTCTCTCGCTGGAGTCGGATAAAAAGTCAGTCTCCGTAACAGGATTCGAGCAGGCGGTCGCAATTCGAGGCTTGAATTTAACGACGAGCCAGTGGACCGTATAATTAACAAAGAATTTAGCTCAAAGAGGAAAAATGTTAGGACGGGGACCGAGTGAAGAGTCGGGGAGAGGAGGGAGGCACTCGTACATTCTTCCTCCATTTTATTCTTCCTCACCCGTGGACACGTGTACCTTTACCTAGTGCGGTGGGGAAAAAGAAAGGAGGAAGGGAAACCACCGCCATTCGCACCTCTTTTAATTAATATCCGCGTATACCCGCGAACATTCGCGGCTAATAGCGTGATAGATGAATCCGCCGCACGACTTTTCGCGCCCGCCAAAACTGCGCAACGAGTTTCAACTTTTCTTCTCAACGCCTCGATGTGGGGGGCTAATTTATTTTCACTCGTGGATGCGCGAACGAGTGGATTTTCTTCCACCATTCTTCCACATTGCGATTCGTATATTGTAAAGTTGCAATTTTTAACCTTGAGAATTTTTTTATATTCAAAATATTTCTTTTATATCTTCATTATTGGGGGATGATCTTTAAAATTTTTTGTGATATGTTCGATGACGATATATCGCGAGTAATTGTTTATTTCTGTTTGAAACTGGTGTACGATGATATCGTCGATTGTGTTTCATCTAAGAAATCCTTGAATAAGAAATCCTTCAAAATATTTCTCTTATATCTTCATTATTGGGGGATGATGGCTTAAAATTTTTTGTGATATGTTCGATGACGATATATCGCGAGTAATTGTTTATTTCTGTTTGAAACTGGTGTACGATGATATCGTGGATTGTGTTTTATCCAAGAAATCCTTGAATTGTTTTTGCGAGAGAATCTCCAAAAAGAGAGATCTTTTCGAGATCTTTTATATTTATCCTTTTGTCATTAATAATTTATCATTCGCAAAGAATGATGCCTAGAATAAAAGGAACAATTTCTATAAATTAATTTTTAATTTTCTTAAAGATAACAAGGATCGTATCATGAGTCTGATTGTATATGCATATAACTCTCAATTATTACAGAAATAACGAAGAGATATAATATCACGGAACTGGAATAGTTTGAAAGATGGAGACGAAAATATTTCGACCCCGTAAACGGTAATCCAACCTTTCTTCCTCGACTCGAAATTTCACCAACTCCGTTTCTTTCGTGCTTCCATTCTTCCAATGTGATTTCTTCCGCGAACAACCGTTGGTTGAACGTGAAATTGGAATTTTATTCATGAAGTCGAAGGGAACAGAGATCACGTTTTTGAATTTGTCGCATACGGTTACATCTTGCGAAAACGTTAGCCTGTGGTGGACGCTTCGAGGGAACTGCGTTAATTGGGAAACGAATACCTGCTGCTTGGTCAATTTTTTCCAACTTGTAACTTTTGTTACAACCCGTGTGTAATCGCGTAAGTGTAAGCGTCGGACGGGATCGGTGGCCTCAGCTGGCCTCCACGTCCACCTTTTTAAATAACGGCTCACGTAAAATACGGAAATGACCCGATACGAAAATTTCCTTCCACGTCACCTTCGAAAAACGTGGAAAACTTTTATGCTCTGCTCGCTGGATATGAATTCTTTAAATTATTGAAATCGAAATCGTTGCATACATGCAAAAACTACATGCCAGGGAAAATACGAGGAAATTTGTTCGCGACAAAATCAACGAGTTGGTCGAACAATAATTAAAAAAAAAAAAGTCGAAATCGAATATTTCAAAAATAAAAATCATCGTATTGTAATTTATTCACGAATAAATTGATTAACCGGTTATTTCGTAAGACCACTCGTTCATCATGAGGAATAGAAAATTGCGACACGAAAAGGCAAATATAAAACTTTTCTAACGAGTCAATGTTAAATAACACGTGTTTGGAATAATAAAAAATAAAGAATAAATTACGTAAAATTAGAAAACGGTTTGTTAGACAGATTAAATTCACGAAGTGCGATTGCTCACCTGAAAATTAAATTCGAGCTTTGAAATGTGAATCACGATTGCGTGACGAGAGGAAAGATTTTAAATACGAAAGTTCGATACGAATTATCAACCATTTCGTAGATTACATAATATTTATCATTCGCTCTATAAATACATGGACTTTAGCAAAAACACGTTTTCCCTATATAAGTTTCTACATTTCGTAAACTCGAAACACGTTTGAACGCGTTCCAACTTTCGGTCAATCAATCAAAATTTCAACGTTTCAACCCTTACTCGAATCGAGACTAAAATTCGTAATCTCCAGTCCACAACTCAAACGAAATTCGCCCAAAACTTTCGAGGTTATTACCGTTCAAATCCTTCCAACTTCCCCTTTTACTACCCTTTTGTAGCCGAATAATTTCAATCAACAACTCGTCGCTTTCGAATAACATCTCTCTCGTACGTACGAACATTCTATCCGCTTCGATGTCCAAATTTTGCTTTCTTCTCCTTGCGAAAATAAACAAAATAATTTTTCTTCTCCTTCATATTGACGCGCGTATCATCGATGAAAATCTCATTCTATAGAATTCCAGAATCAAGTGGATGAATCTTATTTTCTTTGAAATGTCTATATCATAGAAATTTTCTAGAAAATAGACTATCGTTAAATTTCTCTTTCGAAACTGTAATTAATCGTATTGTGTACTCTAGCACACACACACGCGTATATAAGCATGCGTGGATACGAAATGTTATTCGTGTAAACAACGCCATGTGTGCGTCGTGGATATGGCGTATTTGAGAAACAATTAATGGAGACTGTGCGTAATTATGAAGATGTAATTATAACTATTATCTGCTCTACAGAAGAATGACGTTACGTGTATTGGGATACGTTTCAAAGAGTCGAATAAAAGTAAAAACGAACGTGAAAATCGGTATCCAAATTGATCGAAGCTAATTTATTAAGATTATTGGATTGGAATAAAAGTTATTTGTATTAAACGTTTGAATAATATTTCTTCTACTATGATTATTTAGTTGATGCTTCGAATTGTCGAAGTAACTTTATTCTTCTTATTTTAATTCTACTGGTTGTTAAGATTATGATTAATCGAGATTAGAAGAGAACTATGTTCCTTATATAACTGAGCAAACAAGCATCCAAATATATTTTGTACACCAACGCTTTCGAGCTTGTCTCCAATCCTCCAGAATCGATCACGAATATATCGACAGCTCCTCCCCTTCTAACGTATCGTATTGCACGCCCTTTAAACTATACAAGCTGGAACGATAATCGACGAGGAAAGCCCCGAGCAAACGCGACAGAAAGCGGCGATGTGGTTTCGCCAAATCGAATTTCAACGCCCCGTTCATTGACCGCGATCTCGCGTACGAGAAGAAGAAGCCTTCTGGCGAATTAATCGCTCGCAACCCCATCCACCTACGAAAGGATGGAAGACGTTCAAGGCTTTCATGCAAGCTTGCATTTTATTTAAACGAACGCCCACTTTCTTGGAACCTATCTTGGAAGAAAAAGAAGAAGAAGAAGAAGAAGAAGAAGAAGAAGAAAAATTTAACTGTTGGAAGATAATTTAACTGCATCGAATAGAAGAATATATATATGTATGATAAAGAAACTTTTTCTCCCGTTTTCAAACCTCCAATGATGAATTTTTTTGCCAATACCTTTGTCCAATCAGGGAAATGGTTGCCCCTAATGGATACTTCGACGAGAGAAAAAGAAGTTTCTCGTGGAAAAAGAGACTGATCGCTGTAACAAGGGAGCCCTTCGCTGTTATTTAGACGGGAAACCGTTATAAATCAAGGAGCACAAGTTTTTTTGAGGCGAAAGGTAATATCGATACAGGTAGAGCGTTGTAACACTTGATAAACAGCAATGATAAGCAGATTATCAAGGATGAAAATAAGATATATATAGAGAACTATAATTGTGATTCAAGGAGGATAATGGCGAAAATTTCTTTATATTAATTTCAACTCCATGGAATTAAGATATAACGCTTTTCTGAAAATTTCTTCCCTCGATTCACGCGAGAGGAAAGATTCTCGAATTATTCGTGGCAAAAAAGAAAGTTTTTGCAAAGCAATCCCACAAGTGCCGTGGTAAATATTAATCCCTGTTTAAGCGATGATCGTGAATTCTAAGCGTTCTTTAAGAAAGAGAGAGCTTCTTTCTCTCCTCTTCGTTAGTTCGATAAAGATTCAGAATTCGCGGCGAGAGGGGTGTTCGTCCCTCACCTGTGTGCAAAGAATTTATTATCGAGAGAGAGAAAGGAGAGAGAATCGAAGAGATAGTAGAGAAGAGCAAGAAATTAAGATGTAGATGAATTCTTTCGATGAAAAATCGAATCGATTAACATTCGATATCGTTTGACCATGTTTCTGACATTAAAAAGAGGCAATGCTTCATACACAATATTTTCAATGATTCAATAATTTGAGTAATAAGGAAACATAATTAATAAATACTTTCCACGATTCAATATTAAATAGTAAATAAACTTTGATTCACATCATGAATTAATCCGTTGATTAATGTGAACAGCTGCGAAGAAACGATATCGAACGTTCCTTAATAACGAAAAATGTTGTATTAACTTTTCTAAGCCAATTTCGCATTCGTATTAAAAATTTTCCGATTTGCGAACCTTCGAAAATCTGTCGAGAGACTTTTGTCAAGAATAACCATGGCCGTTGGAAAAATAATCATCCCCGTTAAATTGGCGGGGGATTAATTAAAAGATGTTTCGGCTAGCAGCCGCGAGGCAACCGTCAACCCTTTATACAGGGAGGATCCTTTTAAGCGGAAAATTGGATTACCGAAAGAGGAGAATATCGCGAGAAGGTGACGAGATTAAGAAGTCGTCTCGTGGAGGAGGAGAGGTAAAGAGATAGTGAGAGAGAGAGAGAGTCCGTGGGCTTAAATCTCGTTTCAAGAGCGTGGCGAACGAGTCACACCACTTTCGCGTCGTTGCCTCTCCATTGTGGTTTAATCTTTTTCAGAATCCTTATGCGTTCGTCCCTTTTAAACGCGTGTAACCAGCAACGCGTCTCGCGTGCAATATTCAAGAT
This sequence comes from Apis mellifera, assembly GCF_003254395.2. Classification (NCBI taxonomy): domain Eukaryota; kingdom Metazoa; phylum Arthropoda; class Insecta; order Hymenoptera; family Apidae; genus Apis; species Apis mellifera. The sequence continues at coordinate 25,741,790 of NC_037638.1, forward strand.
GGTTACACGTATTCGAGGGAAATTAATTTTCGAGGGAAAAAAGAGAAAAATAATTGCATCGATCGTTAATACATTTATATGGAGAAGAGAATATTTTTTCATTCTTCTTTTATTCTCATTGTAAATCGATTTCGAATACGAAAATAGTTTTATAATTCACAAATAAGGGGAACAAATGGTGAGATAAAATTATTAATGGAAGGGAAACGCGAGGTTCTTCGAATATAATTCTTTATCGTCGTTAATCGTACATCCATGCACGAGGTGTAATACTCGAGGTAATATTCGCGTACGAATATCGCTCGTTGCCAAGGGTGCTTGGAAACCTGAAGATGTTAGATTATTTCAATCTCTCCCGAAACAGGAGATTTACGCGTACACGTTCCAGCACGGTGGATAGATATTATCGTTATGTTAAAGCTAATTGGGTAACCTTTACACCTACCAGTTTCCCGGCTCGGGGGATTCATTAAGATGCAAGAAAGGGACATTAAAACGCTTTCCTCCGAGAGCGTTCTACGATTTCGCCTTCATTAACTTCGATTTATTAGCTGTTAATTGCGAGTAACGCGGCTCTCCTCCTCCTCCACCAGTCAAAGAAGCCTTTGACTCGATGAACCCCTCTGTAATGAAATTTATTAAGTGAAAGAACGTAACCTTTCTCTCGCGTTTTCCACGTCGTGTACACCACTTTAAACACCCGCCATGTTCGTCACGCTTATCGGCTCTCGTTAAACGCGTATATACTTAATTAATTTGGCAAAAAAAAAAAAAGAAAAATATACACAAGAGGTGTGAGAATGCGCAACTCTCTCGAATCGAGTTAAATTTATTACGAACTTTGATGGACAGAAAAAAAAAAGAGTGGTTCTTTCTTTTTTTTTTTTTTTTTTTTAATTATCCGTTTATCACGCGCGCGATGTTTTTTTGTCACCGGTTTATTCACGAGTTTTGATTCACGAATTAATAACGCGGGGGGAAATCAATGACGCGCGCCTCCTAACTCGCGTGGTCGGAAAATTTGCGCAAAAAAAAAAAAAAAAAGAAAAAAGAGAGAGAGTCGAGTGAAAAATTGATCCCGATTTTTATCTCTCTTATTGATACGTACATTGCGCAAGTTGGTGCAAGTTTAACGAGGGAAGAATAAAGTATTCACGGTTTTTTTTAAATACAGGGAAGAGAGAATCGAGTGAGAAAGTTCGATAAATATTAATCCGATAAAAACGAATCAAATCGTAAAACGCTTTGAACGCGCTTTCATTACCCAATATTTGAAACAAAGAAATGAGAAATTTAGATACAAAGTATTTCAAAACGTAAGAATAAAAAAATAAATAAATTCCAAATTTCGCAAAAAAAAAGAAAAGAAGAGAAAGAAACGGAAGAAAATCGCGGTTATTAAAAGGGAAAAAAAAGAAAGACCGTAATTTGATTCGCGATCAACTATGAAAGGTAAACGAGACAAGAGACAAAAGGATTTCCATTAAACGTAATAATAACATCTCTGGCCGGATAAATGAAATCTCTGGTTCAGGATTTGAAGCCGGATTTCACAGCTAGCCGAATACGTACATACATAAATGGACTCGTGGAAAGAAGCAGAGCGCAAATAACAAATTAACTGACTCGAACTTGTAACGAGCTTCGAGAACGCTGGTCGCCATTTGTTCCTGACACCTTGTGCAAACTACTCTCGTCTTTCCACCCTGAGAAACAGTGGTAAGAATAATTGAACGTAAAATCTCTGTTATGCGGAGAAACAAACGTATCGAGTATTATTCTCTCTTCTCTCTCTTTCTTCGATTCTCTCATCATTCGAGTCGTTTCGATAATTATTTGATTTCGTTTCGACAAAATGAAGATATCCTGGAAGGAAATGGAGATTATTGTAATATTGATCAATCAATTGATGAAAATTTTGCAAGATGATAGATCTTATATATATATATAAATATATATGAGAAAATCCGCTGAAGAAATATTAAATGCAAGAAACTTGTAAGTAGATTCGTTGCATAGAACAGAGATTCATTTGTCCATTTTTGAAAGAATAATATCCTCTATTTTCTAATTTCCTAAATTTTCTACAGTTCTTGCTGTTTCCATGCAAACCTTAGGAAATTTACTCGACAAAAAATAACGCATTCATATATACGTAAGAGTATATACATATATCTACAAATATGTATTTTTAAATATCTTTGGTTTCATATATTTTGCAAATACAAAAGACTATTGAGGGACCAATCGTGGAAGGATTCGCGTTGAAGAAGGAGGACAAATTCGCGAGTACAAAGATTTGGATAGTTAGAGGGGGATATTTCGCGAGGCAGAAACGAAGGAAGAAGAAGAAGAAGAAGAAGAAGATTGGGAGGGGATGAAAGGAAGACAAAAGCTGCGTCGACGTCTCGGCGGAGGATCTTCTTTAACCGTGAAATATTTACGGGCTGTGTATTGTGCGAAATCAGCGATCAACGGGGGGGAAGAAATTCGCATTCGTATTTGTCAAAAGCATGCAGCAACCCTGGCCCCAAAAAAAAAAACGAGGGAGGAAAAGATCGGAGAAAAGATCGTTTTCTCGCGTTGTGTCGAACAGATGGCCCGCGCTCTCCTCCCATTTACTCTTTCTTGCGAACTTCCAACAATTTTCCAACCTTCTCCTCCCCTCCCTCCCTCTCTTTACGTTCCCCCCGTTTTTCTTACTTTCCGCCAGAAAAGGAAAAACGGAAGAAAAGCGGAAGGAACAAATGCAATACGAGGTTCCAGGCGTTAATTAATTTTTCCTCTCTCGGTTCCCTTAATTCCTGTGTTCCCTTGCTTTCAATAGAAACGTAACTGTGGGATTTCGAGAAACGGTAGCTAAATTTCTTCGCCTCTTATAGAGCTCTCGAATAGAGAAGGAGAAATTAAACCTTCTCTTGAATTGAAACGCGTAAGATATAAGAAACAAAGAAGAATTCGAAGGATGCAAAGAATGGAATTATCGCGTTAGGAAGCAAAGCTAGGATTTGTCGAAAGACAATTAAAGGACTCATAAGAGATTTAACGATCGACGAAATCAATCCAAAGTTCACCTCGATCATTTACACAAATGGATTCCTCGAGATGAATGTACAAGCCACGTTGGAAGAACGTTTCCTGGTAAAAAAAAAATAAGAGAGAGAGAGAGCTCGGTGTATTAGTCTCGAAATTCAAGGAAATTTGCGGGCAAACAATTCGGAACGCTTGACGAACAATTCGTCCTTGGAAAGGAAAGAAGGAAGCGCGGTTTGTTTCGTTTATTTCCACCCTTTTCTCCTCTCTCTATTTCGACGAATATCGGCACGCATGATGGAAATAGCCTTGGCGAATCGATAGGCCAAAGGTTGAAAGGATCAAAGAGAAGCGTTGGCCAGCTTGGAAAATTATCGATTAGCGATTATAGCGATAGAATTTACGATCTCTCGCATCCCACGAAAATTCGAGAGTGGAGAGAAAAGAAGAGAATTGGTTTTTGACGAAATCCTTTCCGTTTGGAAAGAGAGAAAATCGTTTAAACGTGTACAATTATTATCGATCGAGAAGAAAGTTTTAAAATAATCGAAAACGAATGAATAAGATATCTTGCAGAAATCATCTGGAAGAAAATTGAATATATATGTATGATAAAGGATATTAAAATTCAAACCTATTTATAGTTGTAATTATATGTACTAATAAGCAGGACGCAATTCAGGGGAATGTGAACGAATAATACATTCCATATAGATTACACCATGTATTATTTACAGGTTCGTTTGTACGATAAGTAGCCCGGGTCTATTATTAATCAGACGTGATTACCTGACACCAGTAGAATAATAATCGTGAATGTAAACGCAGTAACGAGCGGTAACAATGATTTAATTATTAATCACCTACATTTACATTAGAGGGGAACGTAACACTTTACGAGATTTCTATTAAATATAAATCGATTCCACGTGAAAAATAATTATTTGGAGATTAGCATGTCAATCTATCTTTCCTATCCGTGTCCTATACCTTTCAATTTCGACTATTTGCACGCTAAAAATAGGAAAATACGAACTAACATGAAAAACAAATTTCATTTAAACTAATCCATCCTATTCGAAATCCTTAAAATGTTAGCAATACGCCCAGTTTTTTAATCTAATTTCCTAGCTCTTTTAAAGTATTAACCGAAGATTAGACAATTTTAATCTGAGAAAGTATTTCTTTCGAAAAATTCCAAGATCTCGCTCCAACTACTATCCCATTATCAACCTTGAAAAAATGCGTCCAAAGGGTACAAAAAAATAAAACAACCAAACTTATCAAAATCCAAGTCTCCAAAAGCCAAAAGAATAAAAATTCCATATCCTTTCTCATCTTAGAAAAAAAGTGTCGAATAAGAAATCATCATCGAGAACGATATCGTTTCTTCGCAGAAGAAATGGCTGCTCGATCTTTCGACCGATTCAAATTGAATAACATACACCATGCCACGCGTGTACACGCTCGAGCAAAGAAAATTAGAAATCGCTCGGCCGCAATCACTTAACAATCTCATCATCGAAAACCAACCCCTTTCACCGCGATACTTATCCAACGATACTTCCGACTATCCCTGTACAATCCCTGGCTGGCGCGATTTCATCGGCGGTTTAACGATTTTTACGAGACACGCGCGCGCGTTTATCAGCGCGGAACAGTTGATTTAAAGTTAACGTTGACTGGCAGAGTCGGAGGCGGGAGGAAAAGACGAGAGCGGCGAGAAAGGGGGAGAGAGGAGAGTAGAAGGAGGGGATGACAGAGTGGAAGGACTGCTCCGAAACTCCATCAGCTTCCTGTTCCGGTATCTTGGGGCGCAATCAAATTACCCACTCACTTTCCCGGACATTATCGAGCCTCGCCGTCTACGAAGGGGGGCTGGCTCCCTTTCGTCTCGTCGAAGAGAAGGGTGAGGAAGAGGGGGGAGAGGCTTGGCGCGGCTTGGTCACGGCTTCGAATTCGTTCGAAGTCGCTCGGGATCGCTTTCCTCCTCCTCCACGGACAGTCGACTCTAATTGCTTTTGTCCCGGCGTCGACCGCGTCGAGCAGTTTCCGCTACTTCGCGGCACACCAGGTGTACGACGAGCATCCGGAACGGGGAACAGGTGACTCTGACACAGTGTCGCTTCCAACTCTTGAAATCTGACTCGGTTCTGGGATCGGTTCGATAAGTTTATTCGTCCGATCGATGCGATCTCCGCGGAGAACTTTGTCGACGACATTCTCCAAGTTGGGGTAATGGAGGGAGGGAAGTATGTAAATGAAAAAGAAAAAAGTAGATGAGGAAAATGTATGTGATAAATGACAATCGATCGTGATTCTAACTATTATTTAATTTGTATTTTGCTTACCATATTTTCATCTTGTTCTCTTCACGTTTCCTTTCTTGAGAATTTAGAATATTATTCCTGTACGAGTTTAAGCTGGCTCAGAGTGCAGTTGAAGAGTATCGAAATATTAGGTCAGATTTTGGACAAGATTCAAAAATTCAGGAATCTTGAAGACGATGTAATATTGAACAAAGATAAATCGAAAGGCAAAGTGGAAGCAGGATTGGACGTATCTTCAATCATAGTTTTCAGACAATTAGGTGCAAGGTAAAACGAAGAAAAGAAAGATCAAATGTTTGAAAGTCCATTCTTGAATAGAATTATAACTTTTGATGAGAAATGGATAACCACTGAAAAAAGTTATGATTGTACGATGATAAAGGGAATAATTTATTAAGTACATACATTTAATTAATAGAATACTTATTTTTCTGCATAATAACATTCACAAACATACATCAAAAACCACTATACTCATCAGATATTTCACTAATCGAATCATCACTCGTTTCATTTACAGTTATTTTTTAAGAAATAAAATATTCAACGCTCGAGAAGCTTTAATCGCACCGTTCCAAGAATTTCTTCGCGTGAGAACCATTATAGAAATGGAATATGTCGATTGAGAAAAGGTTATTGAAAAAGCAAAAAAATTATAGTTTCCCTCCTCCGAAGAAAAATGGCAATTCCATATATGGTACGATCTAATACGTTTATACGCGTCCTAAATTTAAATACTCAGATGTTCGATGATAAGTCAGGTCAAAAAAGAAAAATTTCGTATAAATGGAATTCGTATAAAGAGGATCCTCGATAATTCATTTTCAGACGAGTTTCAAGCATTGCAAAAATTTCGATCGTACAATAATAATAGAATGGAAAAAGGTGTTTACACATGCGCATCTTAGATATATCGTATAAATAGTTTATACCGAAGCTTGAATAAAATTTCTAGCGGGACGGTTAACAGTTATTTTTCAACGTTGATATCAGAATATCTTTCTCAATTTCGCGCATCGAGAAACGAGAATGGAAGCTTGGATTCGGGAATATCGAAGAGACACGTGTGTATCGAACACGATATTACCAAACTTGCTTTGGAATTGGGATCGAACCGGGGCTTGATGGAGTAATGACTAAACTTTCCAATTCGAAATTCCAATTTTCATTTCTTGTATATTAAAATATATAAGTATATTAAAATATCGTATAAATTCTTTATTAATTTCTATATTGAAATATTGTATATATTTCTTTTTCATTTACAAAAAATTGTATATTAAAATAGCAAAGGAAACTGGGATACGTCAAAGGTGCAGTTAAGACGGATATTTATCTTCTATTCCTCAACAGTTTCCAACTCGAATTTTTTAATTCCACCGCTATATATTTTATACGTCCATTCTGAACATTCCAATCTAATTGCTAAACTCGCGTATATTCTGCGTCGTGTGTAGCTTTGCCACTCGAAGTGAATCATCCAAGTTACGACGTCCTATAACCCAACTGGCTTCCAGTGATTATGGCTCGTCCACGCTTTCCTTGCCGACTCTTGCGTGTAAACCAAAGTCTAATACGTTGGTTCACCTCTTTGACGATCCGTCTCCTTTGGCTTCCGCCTTTACACGTGCGCAACGAAAACCTCTACCCCGATTTTATTTTCGGCTTATCCACGTAAATTAATATTTACCCTCTATTTTTTTTTTTCAATCCATCACGAATAACAAAAAGAACCAAACTAACGAAATGATATTTCAAACAATTATCCTTTTCGATCACGTTTTTTCCTACAATACTCTCGAATCGTTGAACTATAATTTAAAGAGGGGAAGGGGAGAGAAAAAGAAAAGATGAATCGACGGATTGATTAATAAACTCGGTGAAAAACTCGGTAAAAAGGGAATAGCGATATTGAATGAGAAACAATAGGGGTTGTTCAGTGAGCTGCGGATCCATTTATTAACAAAGTTCGATTCCCTGGTGGATACAACCCTTTCCCTTTTCACTCACGCGATCAAAGCGACCACAGATTTGCGCGATTCAACGTTCAACATTTCCAATAATACAAACCCGTCGCGCGCGGACGCGTTATTGAAATTTACCGGCAAAAATCGGGGGAGAGAGAGAGAGAGAGAGTGAGTGGAACTGTTAAAAAATTAGAGAAACGCCTCTCTGATCCCCCTCGCATAAACTCTCGTTTCGTCGAATTTCGAATTCGTTCTCGATACTTTCGCGATTCGTTGACCCGCGAAAGATGGGTAGAAAAGTGGGACAAATGGGCAACAAGGGTGGCGGATCGCCCCGAGAGTAGAATACCTTTGGGTAGTTACGTATGCGAGGAAACCGCAGCCACGATCGACCACCTGCTCCAATTACGCTTGTTAAGGCTAGGTCGCCTCCTTCCTCCCCTCGCTTCGTCGTCTTCCCCGCCCATCTTCCCCGATACGAAAATCTAAACGGGTCACGTCACGCGGTTCAGAAAATTTTTGAGAAATTTAGAACGAAAGAATGGTGCGAGGATTAATTTAATTTATTAATTCCCGATTTAAATTATTCGAATCGTCGTGTAACGACGTACACCCGTTTTTCCGTTTTCGTCGCATACGTTCGGATATTTTATTTTATTACGCCATAACTCGACCATCTTCCATACATCGAATTCATTCGGATAGGATTTAGGAGGGCACGAATTTATGGGTATAAGAGGAAACGATTTATTGCGGATAGTTCCGGGCACATTTTTCAAGTTTTGGCATTGTAAGAATGGATGGAGCATAGTTTCAAAAAAAAAAAAAGTATGAATAAATAAATAAATGTGAAACGATCTGACGTGACGAGGGCGAAATATTTAGAAATGTCTGAAACTATAATCCTACGATCGATATCAAAAGTATATCTTTTTAATGTACACGTAAAATATTTCGATCCATCGGTGTCTCGGTTACATTTCGTAAATTCTCGAAAATTCGAAATAACATTAACGATAAGCTTCGTTTCGTTATAAAAGTATTTCGATTCCCATAGATCGTCAATCTCTCGTTAACGCACACTCTGCTCCATTACGAAATGTAAATTCACATTTCGAATGTGAAAATTGGAGCTAATATTAGTCGCAAGATCTTCATTCCCCGAAATTAATCTATCCGTTTCGAAACTCAAATAAAGGAAGCTCGAAATTAGGGGAAGGATGGAACGACATCTTTCCACGGGAGGAGAAGAACGAATCGAAAAATAATTTTACAAGAAAAGTGGGGGGAGGGTGGAAAGGGAAAACGTGTCGCGGTTTAGGGGTGGACCATGTCGTCGCCTCCTCGATAATAGCTTGCTGAAAGTGTGTAACTACTTTGGCGCGGGCATCAAGTGGTCCCAGCTTCTCTCCCGCCTCCCGTTTCAAAAGTTTCTCAAAGTTTCCACCTCTCGAGTCGATTGACGTTCTTCGATCGCAAACTTCTTCTTCCTGCCATCGTACAAAGGGACCATCAGGCCTTTCCACTTCCTCCCTCAAACGCGCTTACTCTATCGCGGTTCGGATCGCGGTTCATTCTCCCTTATTCCCATCCGCTTTGCGATCATCGTTCCATGACCTCTGCAACGATACAGCGAGTCTTCCAACTCGTGCCACGACGTTTTACGAGGCTTCCGACGATACTGCGAATCTTCGATCTATTGCGAAGCTCGAAATGATACCGTGAACTTTGGATAGACACCACGATACCACCAAATTTGAAATAACGTCACAAGTCTCGAAACGATATTATGAATTTTGAAACGATACTACGAAAGACATCATGAGTTTTGAAAATTTTGGAATACTTGGAAAGATATCGTGAGTTTTGAAATTTTGGAATAATATCCATGGAACGTTATAAGCCTCGAAACGACACTATGAATTTTGAAACTACGAAAAAGTTTTGAAATTTTTGATAATTTGGAAAGACATTATGAATTTTGAAATCTTGGAATACTTGGAAAGACACATGAGCTTTGAAATTTTGGAATAATATCCATGAATTTTGAAACGATACTACGAAAAATACCAAATTTTGAAATCTTGGAACGACATCCATGAAACTTGGAACAACGTTATAAGCCTTGAAACGACACTATGAATTTTGAAACGATACTATGAAAGAGTTTTAAAATTTTGGAGTACTTGGTAAGATATTATGAGCTTTGAAATCTTGGAATAATATCCATGAATTTTGAAACGATATTACGAAAAATACCATGAGTTTTAAAATCTTAGAACGACATCCATGAGATTTGGAACAACGTTAAAAGCTTTGAAACGACACTATGAATTTTGAAATAATACTACGAAAGAGTTTTGAAATTTTGGATAACTTGGAAAGATATCATGAATTTTGAAATTTTGAAACGACATTCATGAAACTTAGAAACGACACTATGAATTTTGAAACGATACTACGAAAAACACCATAAGTTTTGAAATCTTGGAACGATATCCATGACACTTGGAACAAAGTTACAACTTTCGAAACGACATTATGAATTTTGAAACGATACTACGAAAGACATCATGAATTTTGAAATTTTGGAATACTTGGAAAGACACCGTGAGTTTTGAAATCTTGGAATAATATCCATGGAACGTTATAAGCCTCGAAACGACACTATGAATTTTGAAACGATACGAAAGAGTTCTGAAATTTTGGAGTACTTAGTAAGATATTATGAATTTTGAAATCTTGGAATACTTGGAAAGACACTATGAGCTTTGAAATCTTGGAATAATATTCATAAATTTTGAAACGATACTACAAAAAATACCATTTTTGAAAGTTTTGAAATCTTGGAACGACATCCATGAGACTTGAAACAATGTTGCAAGCCTCGAAACGACACTATGAATTTTGAAACGATACTATGAAAGAGTTTTAAAATTTTGGAGTACTTGGTAAGATATTATGAATTTTGAAATCTTGGAATACTTGGAAAGACACTATGAGCTTTGAAATCTTGGAATAATATCCATGAATTTTGAAACGATATTACGAAAAATACCATGAGTTTTAAAATCTTAGAACGACATCCATGAGATTTGGAACAACGTTAAAAGCTTTGAAACGACACTATGAATTTTGAAATAATACTACGAAAGAGTTTTGAAATTTTGGATAACTTGGAAAGATATCATGAATTTTGAAATCTTGAAACGACATTCATGAAACTTAGAAACGACATTATGAATTTTAAAACGATACTACGAAAAACACCATAAGTTTTGAAATCTTGGAACGATATCCATGACACTTGGAACAAAGTTATAACTTTCGAAATGACATTATGAATTTTGAAACGATACTACGAAAGATATGAATTTTGAAACGATACTATGAAAGATATGAATTTTGAAATTTTGGAATACTTGGAAAGACACCATAAGCTTTAAAATCTTGGAACAACGTTACAAGTCCCATCCATGGGATTTGGAACAACGTTACAAGTCTCAAAACGACACTATGAATTTTGAAAATCATACTATGAGGCTTGAAACAGCTACGAGTTTTATAATATGAATTTCGAAACGATATCCATGAAGCTTGAAACGATACCACAAGGCTCGAAACGATATCCATGAGACTTGGAACAAGCCTCGAAACGACACTATGAATTTTGAAGCGATACTACGGAACCTTGGAACTACACCATCTTGGTAGAATCGTAGAATAATGCGAAAAGAACCAACGATCGATGCCGCTTTCTTTTTGCTTGACCGATCGGTCGAAAGAGAAAGAAAAAAAACTTTGCGTAGGGGAACAAGGTGGGAGAAATTGCATTGGTGATTAGCTATAAAAATTCTCTCCGTTGTGAAATTTTGCTTGCCCGTGGGAAGTTTTACACCTTCTTTTTTATGGTCATTTCCCATGGACGTCGGAAACACCTGTCCGAATAAACGATGGTGTAAAATTTTGTAAACGGAGATTGTGTACAAAATTCTGAAAAATACGGCGTAACGATCGAATATCGTTATTTCTTCCGCAACGTGGTTCAAATTTTTTTTTTCTTTCTTTTTTTTTTTTTTTTCGATCGAATAATTCGAGCGAAACGAAAATTCATCGCGTGTAACTACGCGCCGGAAAATAATTAAAATTCTTCGGATTATTTCATCGAACGCTGGCTAGAAAAATATAATACTGATATTTTGTAAACGTAAACCTGTTCCTTCTCGGTTGCATTGCTTACCAATTTTCTTTTTTTTCTTTTTGTCCCTCGATTAATTCCATCCACCAAAAAAGAAGGAAACACAGCGCATCGACCGCGTTATTTCTCCGCAATTTATACGTAATACCGAAAGAAATTTCGAAAGCGGAAAGGGAAGGAAATTTCTTCTGCCGTGTAACAGAAAACAAACATGTATATTGCAAACGTGTACGGTGAGCTTACAATTGGTATAAAATGGAAAACGTGACTTTCATTCACGCGATAGGAGGGAGGGAAAGAAGGCGATATCGCTTTCCCATTCTATCTTCCGTCTCTCTCTCTCTCTCCCTCCCTCCCTCCCGAGCTTTATGCTTATTTTCGTCGTGTTTGCTCGATAATTTTCCCGTGTTTGCACGATTTAATTAAAAATCCTCCGGCCAACCGTTTCGCAACTTCATCTCCCTTCATACAAAGCGATGGACGACAAAGCTACAAACTGTTCGATCGTCTAACCCACTTTGTCGCTGATTCCCAACGAATTCGAGGTTAAAATGCAACGTGTGCCAACGTTATAGGATCTCGTTGATACCGTGTGATCTACATGTCAATCCTTGTTTAGGATAAACGTTTACAAGAAACTGTGACAACTCCATCGATGTCCATGATTTTTTGATGACTTTGTTTCGATTATATTATTACAAAGTTTATTAAAAAGTTTTAATTTAATCTAACTTGGAACTAGGAAATAAGATTTCGCTTCGAATCAAAATTATATACAAATATAATCGTTTATAATAATTTAGATTGGATTTGAGTTAATTTTCTCGATCAACTGATTGGACAGACTGATGGACAAATATTAAAAAAAATAAAATCATTAAGATCAAATGATATTTCTTCGTGAATAATTATCTTAGTGTAAATTTATCAATTATTAATTCTCTTAATAAATAATCTTTAATCTTTAAGAATATACGAAATTTCAAAGTTTACAAAATTGCTATATGATTCTTCGAAAAAGAAAAATAAGGAATTTCTTCCTTAATAACGAAAGGATCGAACTTTTCCTCGACCCTCTCAATCTCTTACAAGGGGGAAGGGAGTTGAAAAGCATAATTCGTCGAGTCCTCTATTGACTTTTAATAGTTGGATCGGATTGTCTCTTCCTCCGAATAGCCCAGGGGATCGTGATCGATGGTTTTTTCTACCCTTCCATCGTAAGAAGGACGGATTCATCGTTAGGAAAAATTGATGGAAAAATTGCTCGACGATTTTTCCAGAATCGAACGAGTTTGACGCGCGCCGAATTGAAATTTAGAGAATCCTGTGTAAAATGAAATGGTTTTCCCAACAGTGAGGGAGGCGCGAGGGAGAATGTTTTTTTTTTCTTTTTTTTTTTTTTTTTTTCCTGAAAGGGGAATTTTTATTCCGATAAATTTCCCGCGTACGATCGCGTAGATGACTTGTCGCAGTTTGATTACACGTTTTGTGAAAATATTTTCATACGTTACGCGCGAAGAAGAATAAAAAAAATCGAAGCGATGAATTTGTATTTTTTTTTTGTCGAATTTTGAAAATAGGAACGAGTATAAAAATAAAAAGTTGCGTATACTCTTTTTTTGGAACAAAATTCCGCGTGAATTTTTTTTTTTGTGATTTTGCATTACATAATACGCAACGTGCAGAATTTTTCGAAAGTGTTCGTTTTCTGGAAAATCCAAATCCAAATTCGTGAAAAATATACGTTTTATTTTGAAGAATATTTTGAAGAATAGATAGATGTAATTTGAGATTATTTTCCTCAAATCGAAATAACTAAATTTTCAAATTTATTCTATATTTAATTATAATTTGTACTGCTCAATTTTGGTAAATAACACATTTGTTCTAAAAAAAAAAAACTTTTTCGTGTCGAGAAGCTATCGTTGAATTTAAAAATCATATCCTTAGAAAATATTCTCGATAAATATTGATAAAAGGTTCCACTGAACCGAAAGGAAATTGTGTTTACTCTCAACATATCGTTCTTATCCCCCCCCTGTCTCCCCACTTATATTCGTCCGATTCCAGTATCTTTGATATGATTCTTTATTCGTGTTGGAAAATAATGACTATTGACAAAGATAACAAAATACTTTGAGGGACGTCCACAGGATGTAAAAATATTTTCACAGATGCGTAAGTACCCGTGTATATTAAATTTCTCTCTCTCTCTCTCTCTGCGAAATTTCTTGCGAAACGATTAATATAAAAGAAAAAAAAAAAAAAAAAAAGGATCTTTCGAACTACAACAATATCAACCGTGATTCAGTCGTGTTTATAAGCTCGTATTTCAAGGTATACACCAAACTGTCAACCCAAATGAACCGACTCTTATCAAAAAGGACAGACATATGTCGCGTCGATGCGCGTACATCGCAATAGAAAAACTGAAAAGTCGTGTCATCGGTGTGACGTCTTTGACATGCAATTTTCTGTTCGTTTCAAACCGTATCACCAACCCCTCGACATCTTCGACGGACCACAAATTTACAAATATTTTCCCTCCCAGATTTATCTTATTTTTCTTATTACTCTTACACGAAAATACTTTTCCAACGCGTTTACATCGTGTGTCTTACGAATTTCTAACGCGATCGAATTGTCATCGAGTTTTAACCAGATCGATCATCATTCGATATTCATTCTCTATGTGTATGTATATAATATCGCGAGAAAAAGGAAGGAAAAATATAAATTTCGATTCAAAAATAATAGCTAGAAAATAGGATATATATTATTTACTCGAGAAAACGAAAAAGGAAGGAAAAATATAAATTTCGATTCAAAAATAATAGCTAGAAAATATGATATATATTATTTATTCGAGAAAACGAGTATATATCGCGAGAAAACGAAAAAGGAAGGAAAAATACAAATTTCGATTCAAAAATAATAGCTAGAAAATAGGATATATATTATTTACTCGAGAAAACGAGTATATATCGCGAGAAATATGTATATAATATCGCGAGAAAACGAAAAAGGAAGGAAAAGTACAAATTTCGATTCAAAAATAATAGCTAGAAAATACGATATATATTATTTACTCGATACGATCGAAATATAATCGAAAAATCAATTTTTGAACCGATATCGGGAGAATGCACATCTCTCCTCGAAATAAAAATAACAAGATCTCTGGTGTATTCATCGCTCTATTTTAATTACACCAGTGGGGACAGTATAAAAAAAAAAAAGAGAGAGAGAGAGAGAAATTTCATTCACTCCGATTTCTACCTTCGGTCGGAACAAACAACTACGCGGTAACCGCGTATAAAATGCGAAAGGAAAACACGGGGAGCGGGAATAGTTGAATAATTCAAAATATCGGTGCGATAATTGAAACGGGTCGGTCGAGGAGGAAAAGAAGGGTAACGATTAACGGCCGCTCGTAAATTTCGAAATTGCGCGTGAAACGGAAGCGCGCGCGAAAAAAAGGGAGGGGAGAAGAAAAGTGGATGTGCGATGCGGTAATTATACACACAAATATAAACACACACACACGCGGATCGATCACGAGTGAGAAGAGATAGCGGAGGGGGGGCGCTGGTATGGCCATGAAACGCGTATCTGTGTCGTGATTTTATGGAAATAGCCTCGGTTATCTGTCCGAATTATTGTGCCAGAGCAAATAGACACACGCGGCCTGTCGCCAAATTCCATTCGAAATTTATGCGTCGTGCTTCGATTCCTTTCAGCGAGTTTCGTAAAATGAACGAGCCGATTAATACGGGGTGTAAATGGAAAAATACGTCTCCTTTTTTCTCGGAATAATTTGAACAAGAGAGAAAGAAGTGGTGTAAAAAAATGAAATATGGCGGTTTACGAGACGATTGATTTTCGAATTCGTTTGGGCGTGGAACACGTGGTCGCGCGAAAGGGAGTGTCGTGATAGAGGGCCACGAAGGAGGAAGCTAATTTGTTGGAGCCAGGGCAAAATGCGCCCCCGGCCGGGTGTAAACCACTTGGCTTGGTTATGATTCAATCAAGTGTAAAGCCAGCAGCAGCTGGATTAGACCGCGTGGCGCATGTAAATTGCACGATACGCGGCGTGACTTTCTCAGGCTACGTGTACCCCCGTAATCCAACCTCCACCGTTCATCTTCCCGCGCCACGTCCCCTAAATTGATGCCAGTAATTCACACGTAATACACCTTACATGGTCAGGGCGCGGGAACGAGAACGCTTAACGCGAACAACCGCGTAATTCCACAACCGGGGGATGCCCGGAACACGATCTTCTTCCGAATTAATTGGTAGAATCATTATATTACGATACATCGCTCCAATTATCCATTTAACTCAATACAATCCAAATTGTTTTGTTTTTATATGTATATAGTCGATATTTTATTTACTTCTTAATTAACGGGTTTTTTCGTTTCGATTTATAATTTCATCAACGTCATTCGATAATTATCGATAATAAGCGGAATTAAATATCGTAGTTAAGGTTGGGTCTAAGTTTACTAGTAATTACTATTATCACGTTTTAAACAATATATCGTTCAAATAATATTATTCGTACTTTCAACTATTAAATTTTCCCCGCCTCTGGACATCTATCATTATTAAGAAACCTCGTCCAATCTTCTCGTTACCAATCAAACGCTCTTACGTTTCTTACGACTCAAAATTAAACGCACAGCTCATACGAAATCGTTCCCTCGAAGGCATACAAAAAAGATGTTCGAGTAAATTCTAAATTAGAATTGGAAGAATTAATTAGAATTAACCCATTGAAAAAGTAACTACTTTAAGTAATTACTTGGATAACATTTATTCGTAGCTATTACGAATTATCGATCCGCTTCAAATCTCTTGTAATTATTTCCAATCACGTTTTAAACAATATATTATCCAAATAACTTTATTCGTACCTTCATCACCGCCTCTATCACTATTAAGAAACTTAATCTCATTGCCAATCAAATACTCTTACGCTTCTTACCAGTCAAAATTAAATATGGAATTGCGTTCCTTCGAAGGCGCGCACAAAAAGAGATGCTCGAGTAAATTCTAAATTAGAATTGGAAGAATTAATTAGAATTAATCCATTAAAAAATTAACTAATCTACTTTAAGTAATTCGTAGCTATTACAATCGATCCGCTTCAAATCTCTTATTTCCAATCACGTTTTAAACAATATATATATATCCAAGTAACTTTATTCGTACCTTCAATCATCACTGCCTCTTTCACTGTTAAGAAACCTAATCTCATTGCCAATCAAATACTTTTACGCTTCTTACCAGTTAAAATTAAACGCATACAAATTGCGTTCCCTCGAAGGCGCGCACAAAAAGATGCTCGAGTAAATTCTAAATTAGAATTGCAAGAATTAATTAGAACTAATCCATTGAAAAAGTAACTTTAAGTAATTACTTATTAATTAAAGTACTTGGATAACACTTATTCGTAGCTGTTACAATCAATCCGCTTCAAATTTCTTGTAATTATTTCCAATCGCGTTTTAAACAATATATCATCCAAGTAACTTTATTCGTACGTTCAATCATCATCGCCTCTGTCACTGTTAAGAAACCTCTCCTAATCCCTCTCCTTATCCCATTGCCAATCAAATGCTCTTACGCTTCTTACCAATCAAAATTAAATACGGAATTGCATTCCCTCGAAGGCGCACACAAAAAAGATGCTCGAGTAAATTCTAAATTAGAATTGGAAGAATTAATTAGAATTAATCCGTTGAAAAATTAATTAATCTACTTTAAGTAATTCGTAACTATTACAATCCGCTTGTAATTATTTCCAATCACGTTTTAAACAATATATCATCCAAGTAACTTTCGTACCTTCAATCATCACCACCTCTGTCACTGTTAAGAAACCTCTCCTAATCCCTCTCCTTATCCCATTGCCAATCAAATGCTCTTACGCTTCTTACCAGTCAAAATTAAACGCATACGAATTGCGTTCCCTCGAAGGCGCGCACAAAAAAGATGCTCGAGTAAATTCTAAATTAGAATTGGAAGAATTAATTAGAATTAATCCGTTGAAAAAGTAACTACTTTAAGTAATTACTTGGATAACACTTATTTGTAGCTATTACAATCCGCTTCAAATCTCTTGTAATTATTTCCAATCACGTTTTAAACAATATATCATCCAAGTAACTTTCGTACCTTCAATCATCACCGCCTCTGTTACTATTAAGAAACCTCTCCTAATCCCTCTCCTTATCCTATTGCCAATCAAATATTCTTACGCTTTTTACCAGTCAAAATTAAACGCATATGGAATTACGTTCCTTCGAAGGCGCGCACAAAAAAGATGCTCGAGTAAATTCTAAATTAGAATTGGAAGAATTAATTAGAATTAATCCGTTGAAAAATTAACTAATCTATTTTAAGTAATTCGTATTACAATCGATCCGCTTCAAATCTCTTGTAATTATTTCCAATCACGTTTTAAACAATATATCATCCAAGTAACTTTCGTACCTTCAATCATCACCGCCTCTGTTACTATTAAGAAACCTCTCCTAATCCGTCTCCTTATCCCATTGCCAATCAAATACTCTTATACTTCTTACAAGTCAAAATTAAATACGGAATTGCGTTCCCTCGAAAGCGTGCACAAAAAGAGATACTCAAGTAAATTCTAAATTAGAATTGGAAGAATTAATTAGAATTAATCCGTTGAAAAAGTAACTACTTTAAGTAATTACTTGGATAACACTTATTCGTAGCTATTACAATCAATCCGCTTCAAATTTCTTGTAATTATTTCCAATCACATTTTAAACAATAAATCATCCAAGTAATTTTACTCGTACCTCTGAACATCTACCAAGAAAAAACCTCGTTAAGAAACCTCGCCCAATCCTCCAGTTGCCGATCAAATCCTCTTTCGCTTCTTACCAGCCGAAATTAAACGCTCAACCCACACGTTGTTCCCTGGAAAACGAGAAGAGATTCCAGCGCGACGAAATCTGGAAACGGAGCCGGCGCCCGATACTGGAGCGGCCTCGGCCGGAAATCCGTTGGCGGATGTAACACCGCCCGAGGGGCGGCGAGGGAGCAGCGCGCCGCGTGGCGTGCCATCAATGTGCAACGAGCGAGAGACACTCTCTCGTTAAGAGCGGTCGGATGAATGTGCTCCCGCGACAAAGCAGCCTCCGCCGGCGTTGGTCTAACCGGCGCGTCGCGACGCGACGCGTCGGGCCCTCGAGTGTTGGGATGCTCGCGACACCGCCACTTCCGCCTCCGCGCGGCGGCGGATGCGGCGAGGCGAGGCACGGCCGAGGTGTGCCGGGCTAATTATTCGGCCGTTCGTGCCGGCGCGACGCGTCTAAACTCGCGATCAGCCCTCGGGACGTCTTGGAAAATTGCCACGAGAGAAGACGATCGAGCGATTCCACGCGTTTAAACCCAAGTTTTCCATTTTTCGGGGCGGGGCGGGTCTCTCGATTCGAAAGTCGTCGAGATAATTCGTTGATTTTGAAATCAAGTTATTTTTATTCATGTCGTTGCTTCATCGTCGATCAATCTATTATCTGTGGAACCGAAAATCTGTAATTAGTACTAGGAATGATACGAATGGGAAAAGTTCGGCGAAAAACACATTTATTTGATTCTCTTTGTTTCGGGTTTGTAGGGTAGAATTAGATGGATTGGATTGGATATGGATTATCGACGTCGAAAATGTGAAGCGAAGTGCTTAAAGAAAGACTATTTTATTATACTACTAAGATAACTAAGCTTCGAATAATCATCTGTAAAACCAATTTGCAAATATCTTGAAATTATTTTAGATTTATTTACATGGACAGCCAAATATATAGTAGTAATCTATAACACGTTTCTTCTCGATTTATGAATTTATTTTTTGCTTTAATTTTACCAATCTTACCATTCGCGAATCTTTCGTAGAATTGAAAATCACAGAACAAAATAAACATTCTTCACAACCGAAATTCTCGCAGTTTATTTTCTCGCGGTTCACACTCTCGATCCGCCGAAATATTGGAATCATCGCAGGTTCTTTTTTGCCGCCCAATCCTCTCCGCATCCAGCCGAGGAATCCGAGGCGGATTTCCAGCCTCGTATCTAAGGGATCGGGATAATAAAGTCGTGGAACGCGTGGTTTAACGGCGTTTATCCGATCCGGGGGGATCGTTAGTTACGAGCGTTCGACGCTCGAATTCGCAATCGACGCGATCTCGCTGCCGTTTCCCTTCCGCCACGACGCAACGTCCTCGTTCGCGACCGACGCAAACCTTTGATTTTATCACTGGCCAACCTATTCAACTTTCCCATCTGCTTCTCCACAAACAGTTTCCAACGATTTCTAATTCCAATTGGATCGTATATATATTCGTATTATGGATTTGTGTTTACTCGTTATCTCGAAAGAAAGGAATCGATATTGATAAATGTCTGTGAGTAAATGTATCGATGTTTGAAACTTTTGTTCAAACATCACTAATATTTCTTCAGAGTAGGCTATATATATATATTCGTAAATGGACAAGATATATTTATTTCTGTACGTTACAAATATTACGAATATTTTATATGATAAAATGATGACAATAACATTTAAATTTACATCATTCTTTAAACACGATGATCAAATTGTCAAAAAGAAAATGAAATCTACACTTACAAACGGGTAACATGAAATTTGAGAAATGTAAAGATAAAGATTCGCATGATCAATCATAAAGTTCGAGATAAATTTCTCAGATCAGAACGGAGGAGACGAGATTCAAGGGTAAATTCAATCCTTTCGCGGAATAACCGGCATCTTCGATCGATTCTTCTCCGGCATCCAAATCTGGTCCGTCCAAAGCGAAAATGTAGGAGAGCGACGCCTTTGTCCTCGTTTCTCAGCGGTGACGTTCGTCGTGACAACGTTTGTTTCGCCCTTTTTGGATCGAATATTACGTACAAAGGTACGTACAGATTTGTCAGATGCGATACAAGAAATTCAGATTCTCTTCTTATTCGTGGAAAATAAATTTGATTTTTCAATCTTCTTTTTTCTTATTTCTTTTTTGAGAAAATACGAATCTGAATATATCGAAAGATATTTCAAAAAGATCCTTCCGAATGGAAATTCATTTTAAAATTATTAACCACTTTCGTTTTAACTTTCAGCATGAAATTCGTTATCCTTTCCCGTTATATATTCTTATATTTCAAATTTGGAATTTTATTATCAGAAAATTACTGAATTCCGAGTTGAACGAATATAAATCTAAATGCTTCCGATTTCTTCTTTGATAAATGAAGAGATTCGATTAAAACGTTAAAAGTAAAAGATTGCATTCCACGAATTCCCGTATGAATATTCACGAGAAATAATAGAATCAGGAAATACTCGAGGAAGAAGGTTAAAGAAAATTTTCTCTAGCTTAGCGGAAATCAGTTCCTCTCGCGAAATCAACCATTTCGTGCGCCATCCTCGCCCGGCTAAACTTTCCTGCCAAACTCTTTAAACGATCTCGAAAACGAGACTGCTCGTGGACAGAAACGAAGCGACGATTCGGTTGAAACAGCCGTGAGAAATGGAAACAACGACGTCGAATATTTTCGAGAGACGCCAAGATCGACAAATTATGATGATAATCAAAAATCGATAAATTTGAAATTGAAAGAAAAAGAAAAGGAAAGGAAAGAAATACATTCATCGTATCGTTTCGCGAAAAAAGGAAGAACGTACTTGCGATTTCTCCTTATCCTCGTAATCGTTTCCTTTCCTCGAGGATGTGAAAGAATTCGTTGATGGAAATTCGAGCGTTCAGCGAACAGAAGAGGAATAGAAGGAGAAGGCGAAGTAATCCTTCCGGTTGATTTCCAATGTTGGGGAGAGGGAGAGGAAAGGGGATAGAATATTGCGACAAAGGGATAAAGTACGGGGATGAAGGTTGAAAAGCCGAGGCAGATTTATCGTTTATCTGGATTTCAGCGGCGGATGGGGAGGGGCATAAAGCGAAATGAACGATGCAGCAGCCAACTTCAAAGTGATGTTCTTCTCCCCCCCTCCAGTGATGAAGATAGCCCTCTCTCCGTCTTCCGTTGCGTTCTTCGCCCCCTTAGATTTGACATTTCGTTTTCATTCGATTCGATTCGATTGTCCCTCCTTGTACAATAACAAAAGAGAAAGGAAAGAAAAAACGTTGCTCGTTTCCGTTTGAAATTTCTGAATAAATTCTCGAAGAAACCATCGACAGAATATCGTTGATAATTCTTCGTGATAATTCTTTCCATCGAGAAGAAGTTGTAAGGGGAATTCAGACACGGCCGCGGCCACGTAATTGAGAGAATAAGCAGAGACGTCTGATAATTGAAAATTTAACGTGGACCCGAGCGGAAAATAAAATCGGGAGGCGGCGAATTTTTGGAGCGAG
This sequence comes from Apis mellifera, assembly GCF_003254395.2. Lineage (NCBI taxonomy): Eukaryota > Metazoa > Arthropoda > Insecta > Hymenoptera > Apidae > Apis > Apis mellifera. Next base: position 25,763,736 of record NC_037638.1, read on the forward strand.
TTCAACCATCCTCCCTTATTGCTCCTATTCTCATCACGCTAGACGCCGAGGAGATATTCCTCCGAGCAACGAGGAACACTCCAAAACTTTTTCCACCCTCATCGCGTTCTAAAGTGTCACCCCTCCCTCAGTCGCCGCCATCCCTTATTTTATTCCCACCAAGGACACCGAAATTACATCGCGACCAAGAATTTCCCTCCAAATTTTTCAAAAGTACCAACTTTTCTTTTTCGCCAAATAAAATATATACAAGAATAAATCAATTCGTTCCAATGCAATAAATTTCATCTTTCTTTTCTTATTTTTTCTTTTCTCTCTCTCTCCCCCTGCTTCTCTTTAGCCGTTCCAAAGTCAATTAATAGAAGGAAGTGGCAAGTTTATCGTAGTCGTTAGAGCGACTCTATAAGGCGATTACGAAACTATCTCCCCGGCGAAAAAGTTAGGTGGGTGGAAAATCCGGTGTCCGCTTGCAAAAATTCTCCCCCGTTCGGGGTATTAAAAATGAACCTGTCATTCCGGGTTGAGGAGGAGGAGGAGTTTTTTTTTGCCGACCTAAATGTTCCGGAACGAGGGAAGGGAATATCATACGAATAAAATGAATCACTTTATACACACACACACGGCTCCCTTAATGAACATCGTTTATCGTAGCTGCTACTTCCTCCCCCTCTCCATGATATTTCGACCGATCTCTGTGCAAAATACGAATATTTTTAAGGGTTAAAAATTGGAAGAGTTATGTCCATTTTGGGGAGCGGAATTGGTGGAATTGGTGGTTCGACTTAAACTTCGATTATATCTCGAATGTTATTATTATTATTATTCGTGTTTCGAGTTTGTGGAATTTTAGCATGAAAAAGAGGGTTCGAAAACTTTCATGTTTTCAATTATTGATCTGCTGGGTGAAATATTCAATCTCGAGTATCATTTATAAGATATAACGGTTGTTGCCGTTTATTACCATCTTTACGAAACTTTTCTAATAGCAAGAAATTGAGCACTCTAAAAGCAAAATTAATATTCCGAGAGGGAAGGGACCGCTCGGAGGGATTTTATTTCCGCAAAAGATGAGAAATTTTTTCGACAAATTTTCCCCAGTCAGAAACGAAATAATATGCTCGCAAAAAATTCGCTCGTACTTGTTTATTTACTTATTATGAAAAATCATAGGACAAATATTTCTAGATTTCGTATTGGAAAGCAAATGAATGGAAAATCAGGTACGACGAGTTGTTCGAGCTCATAAACTTCTTTGATATCCATGTTTCTCGAAGAGGAGCACAATTTTAATCGAAATTAATTATATCATCAGTGTGTACTATTCCCTCGATTCGATAATCGAGAAAAATGTAATAACACAAATGCGCTTCGCTTGTACAAACCCCATTCCCTAAAACTTGTAAATTTTTCCACCGCGTGAAAATCCGCTGATGGTCGAAAGTAGATTTCTCCATTAGCTCAAAGTATGAGTTTCTCCAAGTATTTACCGTATGCAAATGCGCAACAAAATACTTTGGGGAACAAAAAACTTAAATAACCGAATGGTTATTCGGGAAAAGGGAATACTTTTTCCAAAATAAAAAAAAAAATTGAAAAATTTATTCCATCGAATGAAAATTACGTAGGTAGTTCGATCTATCTTGAGGTTAATTATAATACTAATAATGCAGAACATCAGTTAAATTAGCGTGCCATTAAATCATCGTGCACAACTATTCACCGTTACAGCTAATTTAATATTATAATTAACTTTGATATATAGGGGACCCTGAAACCTCTTCTCGCAATTATCCCCCGCACGAACATTCCTCATCCCTTCCACCCAATCCTATCATCTTAAAAAAAAAAAAATTTACACGAAAGTAAAAAATTTGCACGCTTGCTTTTTCAATCGAAAACCGGGCGGAGCATCGAAAATCGAACCGGTTGAAATTGAAATTGAATAAATCAACCCTCGAAATCGTCTTTGTTTTCAAAATAAAAATTCGATCAAATTCTGCAGTTTCCTTTTTTCGATCCATTCCAATACGCTAAAATTGGAATCGAACAAATTCGCTTTTCAATGCATCTTCTCCCAAACTTTGCAGAAAATAAAAATTCAATCAAATTCTACAATTTTCACTCGAATACGTTAAAAAGAAAAAAGAAAGGAAGAAGAAGAAAATTGAAATCGTACGAATCCACTCCTCCTGAAATGTAATTATTCCAAATTTTTAGAACAAACGAGATCAAGCTCTACTTCATTCATTTCTTCAAAAGCGAAAATTAGATTCGATTTTCCTTCTCCATCGATTTTTTATATAATATTTCTTCTTCGATCAAAAGCTGAAACTTCTCATCGTCAAAATCCAAGTTCTCTCTTATATAATTATCTTATGGAAATTTTAAAAATCTAATCACGTTTCACATCGATCGAGTTTCACAAATTCCTTCTTCAAAACCAAAAATTAAACAATTTTTCCTTCTCCAAACGTAATTGTTCCAAATTTCAAGCAAACGAAACATCGATCTACGATTTCTACGATTTCTTTGTTCGATCAAAAGCTAAGACACATCATCAAAATACAAATTCTCGCTGAATTGAATAGAAAATTAAAAATAATCTAATCTAACGTATCTCGAATCTACCGATATAATAATAATAATATATTTATTGCACCACAGAGAAGGGTGAAAGGTTTAATAAGCGAGACACGGATTCACAATAAAAACGATAAACCTGTAACGTATTCGCGATTCGTGGTAACGAGAAAAATCGGAGGATCGAGGCGATGAGAAATTTCGATATCGCTTATTCCTTCGTTCGAGAGAGTGATTCCACCTTTGCTTCGAAGCGAAGAAAATGCCTCGTGACGGTAGCAGACATTTTGCGCCTATCTCGAATTTCTCCGTGACGAAATGGAGGGAGGCGCGGTTCCAGAGGAGAGAGGCTGGAAGAAAATGCTGCTCGTGGAAAACTTTTGTCCTCGCAGCGGCTTTGCGCATTTTTGCGCGAATTTGCAAACCTTTGGAGATGCTCCTCGAATATGGACGTATTCTGGACGTATTCTCCCTTTTCTTCCTTCCTCTTTCTTTCTCTCGAATATTTCGATAGAATAGATCGATTAATTCGATCGCTCAGAATGTGATTGCTCGAGTAACCGATCAAAACAATTATTATTCGAATTATTGATTTCTCCTCGAATCATAAGAGATGTAGGAATTTCTTAATTTCAAATTGGGTAAACGAATGATCGAGCGATTGTTGCGGCTTGCGATGCTGAGCCACGCTTACGAAACTTTACATCCTGAAAATTGGTAACTAATTTCATTCCGCTCCATTACCTAATTACTTTGCTACTAATTGGATAGTTGATGCTAACGCAACCTCCTTCAAACATCGTGCATCACCGTCCCCGCACAAATGTGATCGTGATACCGTGATGATCGAACGCAATTTCGAATATTCGCGGAACAAAGCCACGCATGCTGGCGATAAGATTCGTCGTTGGCGAACAAAGAGCGAAGAAGAAGAAGAAGAAGAAGAAAGATTTAGAACTGGGATAAAAGCGAGAGGATAAAAAAGGGATACGAAATCGAAGGAAATACTTTCGAGTGGGGGAAGAAGGAGAAAGAATTCGAAAAAAGAAAAGGAAAAAGAAGAGAAAGAAGAACGAGAAGAAAAAGAAGAAGTTTTAAGAAAGCGAGGAGGAAAGAAAAATGTGGCAGAGGGGAGCGATGGGGAAGTGAAAAGATCCGCCGCGGGAGTAACAAAACGAAAAATTTATCGTTAGCCCGATGCTTTGTAATATCGCGTTACGCCGCCAGCGTAGATTATTATTATTCAGATAAGATGAATCCGGGAGAAATGAGATTCTAAAAGGGAATGACTCAAGTTCAACGCGTGTAGCGATGAAAACATTTGCGTTTATGAATTGAACGAATGAAACGCGTAAAATAAAAATTGTATAGAATAAAACTAAGAATAAAGAGGGATGGGGACAAAGTATGATAATAAAAATGAAAAATAAATTGTACCAGGATTATACATGGTTCACTCTGGCGGGGAAAAATTAGTCGGCGAGATCAATTAAATGTAAATAAATAGAGAGAGAAAAGTATGAAATACTTGGAACAAAATACTTGAGAATGAAAATTATAATACGAGAGAGGATAATAAGAAAAAAGTTTCGAAAAAACGCAAGAGTAGAACCAAAACCGTACGTACACACAAAAATTACAATAATACAATTTTTTAATTTTTTAACCTATGATTTACGTTCGACAATTTTGGGCCGGAAACAAATTCGTGCAGTCTTCGAGCCATTCGACTTGTGTAATATACTGATCGAGCCAATTGCCAATATTACGGTGATAAGACGGTGCAAAGTTCCTTTACATCTACCAGAATGCTTCGAATTACATCACACCATTGCAGATTATTAATTTTATATTACTGATTTTTGTATAAATAAACTTTTTGTAGTACTTGCATCTACCGCAATTACTGCATCAGGCTGTAATTACATATCAAATATTCCACAAATATTTATAATTTTAAGAGGCCGCTAATATTTATATTTGACCCGATCATTATACTGCTCGTAATATTTACGTTTGGTCAGATCATCGTACACGGGCTATGCCCTTAATTGTAGGTTAAGAAATCGTGGATAACGATAATGGACGAATAATAAAAATCCTCGTTCGTTCGTGACAAAACCAATATTGCTATTACGAAAAACGTATTTCAAGCAGTGATTTTCAGGGAAAAAAGATCCTCCCCCGTGAAGGATAAACGTTTAAAAAACGAAGAGAATCGAGAGGCGGAATGAGAAGAAATTTAACGAAGAAAGGGGAGAGGTATGGAAGAAGGATGGAAGAAGGAGGATGGAAGGATCCGAGGGCGATGAATAATCGCGTCGGATTATCCGAATTATGCGACGCGGCGCGGTGTTAAATTATTGGCCGAGCCGCTTCTCGCGTACGCGTCCCAAGATTTTTCCTGTCAAATTTTCCCAAACCACCCCCGTTAATAATTTCGAAAAAGCGAGCAACGTCCGACTTTAATCACCGCGAAATTCACGATGCGAAACGCGCCACGTTTGAATAATGCGAAATTGTAACTTGTTCGCCCGGCAATTTTACATATTCCAACAGGCCATTTAAAGGCCGTTCACCTGCAACCCGTTACAAAACCAGGAAGTGTTCGTATTTCGACCAATCGAACGCTAGTTCGATCCCGTTCTCGATAATAATTAATTGATACTTTTTCAATGAACGGAGTTTCATTCAAAAACGTGGAATCGAAAATTCGGATAATAGTCGATAATGAGGAGAGGGGTGAAAGAATTTGCGAGAATTATTATATACACCGTTTTTTTTTTCACGAATGAAATTGACGGGCGTAATTTGTAATTACTTTACTTTAATTTACTTTTAAATCCTCTTTCATGTTTACGTTAAAATAAATAATTCTAAAATTTATTGAAGCTCATTTTATATCTTGAATATACTACATTTTGATTTGAATTATTATTCTCTAAAATTTCTCTAACTTAAATAAATTCTAATTAATTAAACAATACATAAATTGAAACTCAACTGGGTCCTATCGTGGACTATCAAATTAATCGACAAGCATCTCTAATTAAATATAAAAACCCGCCATATTATAATAAGCTCATTTATATATCTTGAATATACTACATTTTGATTTGAATTATTATTCTCTAAAATTTCTCTAACTTAAATGAATTCAGGCTAATTAAACAATACATAAATTGAAACTCAACTGGGTCCTATCGTGGACTATCAAATTAATCGACATCTCTAATTAGATATAAAAAGCTGCCATATTATTTAACTTTAATATGATCCTACATTTAATCACTTAACATATTCACTTACCTTTTTATAATAGGGTATCTAATCCTTTTTATTATCAAATTTTTTAATGACAAATTTATTAATAATTGATTAATTCTAAATTTCATCTAAAATCGATAAATTTAATTATAATATCACCATTTAAATTTAAATATTAGAATTAATTAAACAAAGTTCACGACTTGCGCTTTCTCCCATGCTTTTCGTTAACGAGAATCGTTCTAATCGTCTCCTCCTTGATAAAAATACGAACATCCCACGGATTCGAATAAAGAAAAACCGAAATTCGAAGAATTCGCGGAAGAAGTCGAATTCGAAAAGAACTTCGATCCGAACAAAGAGGAGGGAAAGAAGAGAAAAAAGAGATCGAAAGCGAGCTCGCAAAGGGAAATTTGTTTCACGCCCTGCTCGAGCACACGCGCTCGATATATCCAAAGTCTCTCCAGCGTTCGCTCCAGTTACCAAGCGAGTTACCGTGCTGCAACCACGTGGCACCACGGTTGTTAGGAACGTTAATTAAGGAGAGGATCGGCCTCCACAGCTCCGCTGTGTGCGGAAGGAAGGAGATGAGATTGTTCGGGTTCCGCGCGTGAGAACAGGTTCCCCGTTTACACAACAGGTATACACAACGGTTATTGGAACCGTTTGAACCGTGGCGAAAACCACCGCTCTCCCGAACGAAAATTGTGAAAAGTTGCGCCGAGGGTGTAATCTTGCACCCTCGGTGATCCAATCCGACGGGGAACGAGTGGATTCCTACAGGGGAGGCAAAGTTAAAGGATCAAGGCGAGAAGAAGGTTTTGGAAGAGGGGGGGGAGGGAGGAGAACAATCGTTTCTGCCCCCACCAACCACGAGTTTGCCGGCCGAATTGGATTCGGTGTTTCGTTCCTCCTCGCGTTGCGGGATAGTTTGCAAGTTTCGATGAATCTCTCCTCCTGTTTCGCCTCTGCTTTTAACGCGTCCAGGATTTAGAAAAGAAAGTTTTGTTTTTCCTTTCTTGCAAGCGAGTTCAAGCGGCCAATGGATTGGCTCCACGATACGACGGAGAAAAATTATGCTGAGTAATTCTCTCGATCCTTTGATTGATTTTATTTTGGCTCTTCTTCGTCTTCTTAGCATTCCGAACTTTTGCGATTAAATATCTCTTCAAGGTCGAGGGATTCACCAGGGAAAAAAGGATTTCGACGTGATTCACCATATTTATCGTTTTGCATTCGTTTATTAAACGTGTTACGAGAGCGAAGAATCTCTTGTGGAGAAATGCAATTCGTTCCTTCGAGAGAGAGGCCAATTTTCTCGAAAAAGAAATCATCGAAAAATAAGGAATCTACGTTTCTACGTTCCACGAGAAAGTTAATTGGAAAAAGACGACTCGATCGAGTCTATGACTGGAATGGAGCAACGACGATGGATTTCCAGAGTTCGTTGATATCGTAAAATTGAGTCTTCGATCCTATATTTTAAAGAAATCAATCCTTTCTCGATCTTTTCGAATCTTGGCAGAATTCTTTAATTTTTTTTCTTTTTAGCAAGATTCGATGTACAACATCATAGGTTTCGTACACAAGTAAACTCGTGAAGCGTTAACTATCGACAAAACGTTTCCCAGTTTCAACAGTTTACAAGAATCCCACTGTGCCAACATTCTGTCGCGGGCCAACTGCGCTCTGGCAAACGAACTTTCCCTCTCCTCTTTCGAGTTTCTTGCTTTAGCCTCTCTCTGGTCGACCAAAAGCAGATTCCCTTTTCTTCGAAAACCGATCGACGAAACCCCCGTGTTTCTTTCCAATTTACCTCTTACGTGTCTGATCACACACACACACACACAGCTCGTTCTCTTCAACGCTTTTGAATTCTCATCCCCGTTAAAGCGGCCGCACGATTGGAAGAAACCGGCCTTGCGAATTCCAATCCTCCTCTCCGATATTCCTCCTCCGAAAAGGAGGGAGGAGTTTGCGCAAAGTGCAGGGCAACACTTATTTGATATAAACGCGCTTTGAGAATTGTTGGGTTGGATCGAGTGAACAGGAATAATGGAAACGTTTAAGCCCACTTTGCGAAACTGTTAAGCTGGCCACACAGCCTCGATTTAACGAACTGCCTGTTTCACCGCAGGCCTAACTTTCTATCATCTGCACAGGCAACCAAAGATTTCTTGTTCTATTTTATTTTTTAAAATTAGTCGTTTTTCACTCGAATCTTGCGAATCTTGGGAAAGTTTTTCTTCTTTCTCAAAGCTTCAACAAATCGTAGGTTTGCAGGTTTTGTGTATAAGTGAACCTCGAATAATAATAATAATAATAATAATAGGAGAGAAGACGAGTCGAGAAAGGGAGAAAGGAATCGAATTTCAGAGTGTAGGAATTTCAGGCACGTTTGATAGCTTAGGATTCTCAAAGATGGAGAGGAAAAATCAAAATCCTTCGAAATAATATCCCAACTATTTGATATTCCAAAGACGAAACGACTTTATTAGGTTCGTGTTTTATTAAAACACAATTTTAGACAGATTCTTCTCTTAATGAGAGAAACAAGATTATTGATAAATCAGAATTGTTATAGATACAACATTCCAATATTTCTGAACAAACGTTTCCCTTAAGATATACCCTCCTCCCCTAATTTTCATCTTTTTAAATAACATCGCGACAAGAATCGAACGTTCCGTATCGAAAAATAGTAGGAGAAACTCGGATAATCGAGAACGATCGAGAACGGAACGTTTCAGCTTTCGGATAAAATTTAATGAAGGGATTTGTAATATTATATCGGATGAAATCTGCCGGATTATATCGGGATCCATCAATATTTGATATTTCCCGTGCGTGAAATGAAATTCAGCACGAAATACACATCGGCCATCGGTAATTATCGAATCTCCCTATTCTTCGAGTAGACAACGGAGTAGAACAGTTGGAGGATGATCAATGGAATCGTATTTATAAGCGTTACAACCTCGTTGCAAAACCTCGTTTCGCAAATTCATTAATGACAAAGACGGAATTACGAATAAAATTATATGGAGAAACTCTTTATCGATCAGCTCGATTTCGATTCTCTTTCGAATCTTTCCACCGATTGATGTTCGAAGAGGATAGGTCAAGGTCGAGCGGAGAAACGCGCGAGAGAAGAAGCATGCGGGCTCGAAAGGAGTCGAAACGGTGGAGGAAGGGCGTGGAGAAATCAAGTCGGTGGTCGATGGAACGGGAGATTTGAGATTTAAGAGGCGATGGAAATACGGGTCAACAGGCTGCAGCGCTACCTCCTCGTCGCCTCGTGTATCGCGCTATCTCGCAAAGTGTCCTCTCTACACGCCGCCGATATGAATACACGCGGCATAAAACGCGATTCATCGCGAAACACTCGCCCCGGCCCTCGTACAATGGATTATCGATGAAAGAGGCAGAGGGTGCGCGACAAGGTGAATAGGAACGATGCTTCTTCTGCCGACCTTCTTCCGACCAGGGAAAAACCAACGATGGGCCGCTTTTGCGCCTCTGCGTTCGCGATAAGATGTTAGTTACGGATTCGTAATAATAGGCGAACTATCAACGATCAAACTTGCGTAAAGAAAAATTGGGGAAATAGTTTTGATTTCGTGACTAAGTAATGGGTGAATTCGTACGATTTTTGCCTTTAATTGATAAGATATTGGTGGACCCGCGCGATTAACGATCAAGAAAGTGTTTTGTTACGCGATAAAATATTGATGAACCTGCGCGATTAACGATCAAAGTTACGCGTAAACAAAAATTGGGAAAATAGTTTTGATTTCGTGATTAAGTAATATGTGAATTCGTACGATTTTTGCCTTCAATTCGCGATGAAATATTGATGAATTTGTGTGATTATCGATGAAGAAATTAATGAAGAAAGAGATGTCTTGTTGCGCGAAAAGAAAAACGAAAACTTGGAAAATTTGAGATAAGATATTGAACCTGCGCGATTAACGATCAAGAAAGTGTCTTGTTGCGTAAGAAAAACTGGGGAAATAATTTTGATTTTTTAAATTTTGACTAAGTAATGAGTGAATTCGTACGATTTTTGCCTTTAATTGATAAGATATTGGTGGACCCGCGCGATTATCGATAAAGAAAGTGTCTTGTTGCGCGAAAAGAAAAACGAAGACTTGGAAAATTTGAAATAAAATATTGAATCCGCGCAATTAATGATCAAGAAAGTATCTTGTTGCGCGATAAAATATTGGTAAATTTGTGCGATTATCGATGAAGAAATTGATAAGAAAGAGATGTCTTATTGCGCGAAAAGAAAAACAAAGATTTGGAAAATTTGAGATAAGATATTGAACCCGCGCGATTAACGATCAAGAAAGTATTTTGTTGCGCGATAAAATATTGATGAACCTGCGCGATTAACGATCAAGAAAGTGTCTTGTTGCGTGTAAGAAAAACTGGGGAAATAATTTTGATTTTTTGAATTTTGACTAAATAATAGGTAAATTCGTACGATTTTTGCCTTCAATTCGCGATAAAATATTGGTGAACCTGCGCGATTAACGATCAAAGTTGCACGTAAAGAAAAACTGAAGAAATAATTTTGATTTCTTGAATTTTGACTAAGTAATGGGTGAATTCGTACGATTTTTTCCTTCAATTCGCGATAAAATATTGGTGGACCCACGCGATTAACGATGAAGAAAGTGTCTTGTTGCACGAAAAGAAAAACGAAGATTTGGAAAATTTGAGATAAGATATTGAACTCGCGAGATTATCGATGAAGAAAGTGTCTTGTTGCGCGAAAACAAAAAAAGATTCAAAGAAATACTTTTGATCTCTGATTAAATAATAATCCATACAATTTTTGTCTTCAATAAATAAGATAGTTTCAGTTTCAAAATTACAATAATAATAACTATCGAAGATATTGGAAAATCTAATTTTGATTTCGGGATTAGGATTCGTGAATAATAAATAAATATTCGTACATTTTTTAATCGTATCGTATATCCGCTATGAAATATTGAAACTTAATGTTGGTTTCAGAACTCGTGACTAAATGATAATATACGTGTATATCGAAGACCACTTTGTATTTTGCTTGTTAAACTTGTAACAACGGAGGATTATTTCATTGAAATGCAGGGCAATCTGTATTTACGTTAAAAGTAAGATATATATATATAGACGTTAGAAGTTGGAATAATTTGAAGGAGAAGAAGCGAAAGGGGAGGCCGGTTGCGAGGAACAATGAGCGTCTAATACCAGCACCAGAGGCTCTATTACAATCAACCGCGTTATTGTCCTATGCCGTGGGCCACTGAACCGAACCTGGAAAAGGCGGTCGAGATTAACGAACGAACCTCGCTACCGTGGAATTAACGAACACAGACGCCCTCCTTTACCTGGAAAGGATCGCGCACACCAACACCACGATTGGCCCAACTATGCCGTTTCGATGGGGGACGATTCGTTCCAACACTTTGCATTTCGCTCCGGCAATTTATAATCGACGGAAAAACGAAAGTAAAGTAACCGATCGTTCGGTTAAAATAATACCTATAATTAACAGGATAATCGTAGAGATGCGTGTCAAATTCGATATTGAATAAGTAAACTTTTTTTATGAAACAGAAATTTCAAAATTTCCACGAAGTATAAAATATTAAAAGCGTAAAATTCTATCCTGAAGAATTTTCGAATAATTGGTAACGCGATACTTTTTCGTTCGAATAAAAAAAGAATAATTTTAAATAAAAGATTGCGCGATTGCTCGTAAAGATCGGTTGCCAGCCGAACACGGAAATTGTTCCACGCGAAGGAAGACGCGAGGAATGTAATTGCGCGATAAAAAAGTTTCGAAAATTTCGTTAGACCGTTCTAACGACAGAGGGGCGGGCGGTCGTCCCCCTCCCCCTCGAACGAAGGTTCGAATCTCGCAAGAGCGGGAGTAGCTGCGGTAAGTGCAGCTCTGCACCAATTACCAGCCATTAACCAGATAATTCGATCCTCGAAGAGAACACGGAGGACGTTCTCAAGGGTCGTGCCTTCCGTCCTCTAACCAGTCATATCAACGACTAATTGCCAACGCTTGGGAAAAAAGCGTCGTCCCCGATGAAATCCATCCTCGAGCACCGGGTTTCGTCTCGAGAAACGAAGGGAAAATAATATCGTGTAAAAAATAATATTTAAAGAAAAGATCCATCCAGTGAGAAACGAATGGTTCGATCTTGCGACGAATCTTTGGAATAAATACATAATCAGTCGGGTTTTTAGAAGAAGGATTTATTTTGGAAAAGTATCTTATAACGATGTTTGAGAAGTTAAACATTTGCTGTTCAACTTGCGCCGCCTTTATTAGTCCATCTCTCGCCGGTTACCGATACGTTCATTCAATATTGACTTTTATAACAATCCGATAACTTTTCAGATAACGTACGGACGGAACGTTCAAACGTTTTAACGTAAACGTTCGGTTACACGGTCGGAGGAAAGTACGTATTTCGTTCAGATTCAGCTCTCTCCCTCTCTCTCCCTATCCCCTCCACTCTATATCTTTCCAATACACGATCCGAGCACACTCTTCTGCACACTTATTTGCACAGGCGTGGCAAACAAACTAGTAGCGCCACCTACTAATTTCGGTGATCCGACGCAGACGGTTGACGGTTTACTCGTATTAATTCAAACAGTGGTAATATCGGTGGCCGTAAAACACGAATACTTTTAATTCGCGGCCGTTCTTTAATATTCGTCTCTTCGCTCGCCGTGCGTAACGCGAGGATGGAAAAAAAGGCGAATTCGATGGATCGTGAAGCGTGGACCCATCGTGGTCGGGAAAGGAGGGAAGGAGAGAGGTTAGTTAAATTACTGAAATAAATCAGAGGCATTGTGCGTTCCCGCTCTGTGGCGTTGTTTTACGATTTGACCGAAAATACAGGCGAGCCGGCCGTGTTCGGAAGAGCGCGTAATTAATATACAGCTTGGGAGAGGAGGGGGATGGAAAAAGAGATGTATACATCGGTACGATTATGCGACAAATTACACGGGCAGCGCCTCGTTTCCTGGCCACGTTCGTGGTTTCGTGATGTTGAGAATTTAGAAAAAAAAGAGAAAGAGAGAGAGAGAGAAAAGAGAAGTTTCGTTAAGCACGATCCTCGTTTCGTGTTGGAACGCGGTTTTCAACTGATCAGATGAGAAAATGAGAACTTTGAATGTACATACGTTAAAGTATGCATATTTGAACATTGTTATTTTTAGAGGAAGAAAGTTTCCATTTTAATCTGTTTCGAGGAAATCGATGAAATCCAAATTATTATAGATACTTTTTCAATTTTTATCCCAATTTCGTCTGAGAATTTTTTTCTTCTTTTCTTTTCTCCGATAAAAATAAATTTTATAATTTAAAATTTTGTTTCCCGTAACAACGTTGTTACGGATAGGAAATTGTATTTAAAGAAACGAAAATTCATTTGAAACATCGTGCTCTGCGCAACCATGAAATTTCATTAGAAATAATAGAAAGTCGTTCATTAACATTTCACGAAACGATAAAAATGAATACTTTCGAGCGAGTCACTGTTCTCGTCGGCGAAACAAAATCCACGGATTCGAACATCGACGAAATTCCATTGTTCAGAAGTTGACCGTGTTTTAATTACGCTTTAGCGCGCTGCTTCTTTTTTTTTTTTTTTTTTATTTTTTTACTCTTCTTCGCGTTATACACACCGTTAGTATTGCGCGAATCTGTTTGTCAGGTGAGACAGTTTATAATTGACGCGACAACTACGTGACAAGGGTGGATCTCGTTTTTGGAATTGAATTTTATGATTGAAAGATTTCACTATCTTTTTTTTTCCTTCTTTCTTTCTTTTTTTTTTTTTTTTTATGAAAATTCGATTTCGCACGCTTCGAAGATAAATTAAAGCGAAAGTAAATAGCTGACACGGATGTTTTTGAAAATAATCCATTTAGCCTTGAGAGTGAACTTTTTAATGAATTTATTTTCACTGCTTTTAGTAAGGTCGTGCTTTCTCAAGGGAAAAAGAGTGATCTTTTTATTCAATTAAGAAAAGTTGGGTAGTATTTCCGAGGATAATGGACACGCGACTTTAACGTTACTTTCGCAGAAGTATCTATCTTTACGATATTAATTATTTATACCACGACTAGCTTGGATTTAACGAATATTAAAAAAAATTCAAATTTTTAGATAAATTTATTTCAAAAAAAAAAAAGTATATTCTTTTTGACTCGAATAAATATATTTATTTCGGCGAATAATTCCAAAAATAACTCGATCCGTTTTTTTCTCCCATTTCAACAATGAGAAAAAGAAGAGAGAGAGAGAAAAAACGAACATTCAATAATTCAAACGCTGGTACAGAATTCCCTGTACTGTAAAACTCATATTTCTGATGAATGCGGACATCGAAAATCCAAAAGCTATCTGAAAATCTGCATTGATTTTTTATTATTAAACCCATTACAATTTCCTACCCGCGAATTTAATAATCCTTCGGATAAATCCAATTCTATCCATAATCCTCTAATTCTTTTTTCTCCCTTTTTTTTTTCGTCATCCAAAAAATACGATAAAAACATCGAAGGGGAGTATTCTATTCTGAGACGGAGGAGGATTAATCGGAGGAGGGTGTCGAAGATGATTTTATTTTCGGATTACACACACTGGACGAAGGGAGGGGATGCTGGGTAAAAAACTTTTCAAGATGTCTATTTGCACTCTAAGGTTCGACAGTTAAGAAACTCTCGGACGGATTTCTGTGAAACGGTACTTAAATTGTTTCAGAAGTGGCGGAAGAAGGACGGGCAGCGCAAGTGGTCTGAAGGAGCTTCTCCAAACTTGAAATCCACCGGTCCGTGTCGCTGACGACGTTCAATTTTCTTCGATCTGGCCGTCAAACCGTCCAAATAAAGACGAAAACGTTAGCTGCTGACGTCCGCTCTCTGCCCTCCCCCTTTTATTTACACCGAATCGAGTAATCGACGGGGGAGAAATTTCTTTAAACAAAGTCACGAATTAAGAGAATTTGAGAATTAATTTTTCCAAATATAATATTCCGAATATTACCTTGACGATCCCAGAATTGAAAAGTTGAGCGCAGGAAAAGTATCGAAGATGATATACCGAAACTTTTCATTTCGAACGAGATCTATCTCTCGCTTTTATGTAAAAGGAGAAAACACACAGATGGAGGAAAAAAAATTTCCCCGTATATATTCCCAAACTCGAGAGGAGGTACATGACGATAAATAAACGAGAAAGGAAAGATAAAAAAGAAAGAGGGAAAGAGATTCGAGGTAGAGAGATCGGAATTATTCGATTACAGGATCGACAAATCGTGACGACCGCAGCGTCAACGTTGTTAACAGGGCGCAATACGGAATGGATTAATCGAGCGTGTTACACGTTTACACGATGAACCGGATTGCAACAGACCAACGACAAACGGTGATTTCTAGTAACGACCGGCTTCGGCATTACGTTCCCGAAAACCGATGCCGGAAAACGAGAGACCCGGAAATCTGTGCGCCCTACGAGACGAGAGGTATAACATGTAACGTGTCCCGTTTCGTTTTTTCCCAAGGAAAGGTAATCGAATTAAACGGACGCGATCAACAGTCAGATTAGAACTGTTTAACAGCCGGTTAAGGGGGATCCGTAGTATCGATCAAAGTTGTCGAGTAAATGAATTAGGATTTTGATTAAAGCTTGAACCAGCAATGAAAGGTAATCGGGTTAAATGGAGTTCGCAGCCTGTTTAACAAGGACGAATTCGATTCCAATTAATTGATCGAATTTCGTGTTTTGAAAGGGATTCTTTCTTTCTTTTTTTTTTGAATAAATCGAATGAAAATTCCTCTTTTGATATCTAAAATCTATTTCTGGAATTTATTAAATAACGAATTAAGGGATATTGGTACGTCAATTGTTAACGATTTTGAATTATAATTTTGAAAAATAAGTAACGTTTGAACTTGAATGACACAAGTTTTCTTTCTTATTGAAATTTAACGTTGCTCAACGCGACTAACCGTTTCAACTACTGTAACCAGTTGAAATATTCATTAGGGTAAGTATCAACTTCATTTCCCAATTATAACAACATTGTATAGTTCATTATATTAACGTTATAGTTACTATAATTCGCGTTACACTGAAATTATAGTCCGAGTGTCGGCCAACTTGTGAATGTACGTAGAAAATTAATCGAATTAAAACGAGGAGCGGCCGGTTTATTTTCCAGATCCTCGCGGTATTAAACATTCATTTTCGCTCGATTATCTGGAGCAGAAAAATAATCCCCTGCGTGTCTCCCGAATCTGAAATTATAAAATTAAATGTTAAGTTGATTTAAAGATAATAAAATTTTCGAACGTTAAACAGAGCGTAAAATCGTGACAGAGGATGCGATCGGCGCGGAGGGTTATCGACGCGGAATCGAGACGAAATTTTTAAAATTTAATGAAAAGGAAAGACGAGTGAATATTAATTTGATATTTCGGTGGTTCGTATCTGTTCGAAAGAGAAGAATTGAAAAATTTGCGGTTAATATCGAGTTGAACGAGTTTTGATGAATTCTTAGGCGAGTATCTCGAATTCAAATGAGAAATATATTGTTGTTATTTCATGAAATTATAATTGTATATCGATGGAAAAATTTGATCGATTCGTTTTTCCGTGGTTTAATTTATTTTCATTGGAAAATTGATAAGCACACCTTTATCGTAAAATTATTGTTTCTGTTTCTATCAATTGCATCGATTATATATAGAAATATTCGGAAAATTTCGGAACGAACGGGAAATAATTACACGGCAAAGTTATTAAAATTAATTTAACCCGACGATCGAGGAAAATAATTTTTACAATCAAAGTTTTTCCCATAATTTATTTCGTTATTAATATTGCTCTCGCGTGATATATTTCGAATAAAAAGGATAATTTTTTTCTTTCTCCTTTTTTTTTTTTTCAATATCGATATCGAAAACGTTACAAAATCATTCATTAAATTCATTTTCATTTCGTTTTAATATTTGCACACGCAATACGCGCACATTTTGATTATTATCGATGGCTATAGAAAACGCGCCTATTACTTTTTTAAAAGAAAGAAACGACAATTTTCATATTAATTCTTTTGCAAGCAAAACCGAGAATTAAAATGTTTCGATATTAAAAAAAAAAAGAAAGAAAGAAAAAAAAAGAAAAACAACGAAAGATCTCGATCTATCTACTCATCCTTCCGTTTATTATTTCACACAGCGAACCTGCCATTGGTTCGCCAAAATCCATCAAATGATCTGTGAACGAATCAAATCAGTTGTCGATCGATCTAAAATATCCACCAGAAGGAAGATCTTGATCGAATTATCTTTACGTCTCTCGTAGGGATAACAGTGACGATGATGATGATATTGAGCCGAAAAAGTCGCGGGGAAAGGGGGAGAAAAATGAAGGGGAGGGAGGGGAAATGACGAGAGCGGAAATTTTCAATCAACATCTTGGCACGATGGCGGGCACGTTAGCAATTAACGTTACAGCGGCGCACCACCATGAACAATCCTCGATAATTACGTATCGTCGAATCCTCGTCTTCGCTCGGTCCAATATGCAGACAGATTGGCAGAATAATTAAGTCTGGGCCACTAGAATGGGAGGACGCTCGAATGCTGCAAATTAATATCTCGTTCGCGCCATTCCTGCTCGTACCATCGATCCGCTACCACGGATCCTGGAATCAAGCGTTGGGTCGTGCCGCATCCAGAATCGCAATAGCCCTTACGAATCAAGTTTGCATTCGAAATAGCATCCATAGCATCTCCTCCGAGGGATATGGATCACTGCTTTCAGATCGTTAACAGCGCGGAAACGCCGCTTTTTTCCTCCCCTCCCCTCTCTCTCGCCATCAATCTCTCTCCGACGGATCATCTTTCGCTTCCTTTATCTTCTTCTCTCTTAATTTACATTCCATTGGTCACTCCATTCGTTTCGTTTATTCGTATACTCTGTCCAAAACTGTATCTAACGATCCAAGTTTTTCTTCTTCATTCGTAGTATTATATTTGAAAATTGTTCGGCATTTTTATTCAGATTTTTTTTTCTCTTTCTCTTTTTCATTATTAAAGGGAGAAAAGCGAAATTTCTCGAAATCTCTTTCTTCCTCTCTTTTTTTTTCTTCTCTGAAGATCAAAGATTCTATTAAATCAAACGCGAGCATTAACAAGAGGATATTTTAAATAAGGGGAGTGATATAAGAAAATGTGATCGTGAAATTTTACACGGGTCTAGAATTTAAAAGTTTAAATGTTCGTTAAACGACTACTGTTACGAAAAGGATGTTTTATTCGATTCTTTTTTTAAACGTGTTCCACCAATTCGAACTGGAATAGAACCGTGATCGATAAAACGATGAAACAGCAAACTATTAATAAAACGATCGGTGTATTTGATATTTATTAATCTCAAGTTTTACTTTATAACGTGAACAGATATAGAATTTGTTGATTATTAAAGAAGTAAATTTAAAGATGAATTTTACAAATTTTTTTCTTTTCCAGTTAGAACACGAATAAAAAAATACACGAGAAAATTTCTTTTCTTCGATCAAAAAAATTAATCCAAGAAATTTTGAAATTTTGTCCGTGATTTTGAAAGTATTAAAAAAAAAAAAGAAGAAAACCCAAAAAAAAAAATTCCCAATATTATTTCTTTAATATATCCATCCATAAATGATAAATTAAGAGGAGGAAATACGATATCGAATTAAGCAATAACATTAAAACGACCCATATAAATTAATTACCTCAACTTGAAGGGGACGAAATCTTACGAATTCCTTTTAAAAAACTTTCTTGCCTCGATTTTACGAGACCCTGATAAACGAGAAAATTCAATATATACCAAACAAATTCCTCCGTTCGATAAAAATTCGCACGTGTTATCAGGAAACAATCACGCTCTCGTATCATCGCTCAAATTTAAACCGAGAGAATAT
Organism: Apis mellifera; assembly: GCF_003254395.2. Lineage (NCBI taxonomy): Eukaryota > Metazoa > Arthropoda > Insecta > Hymenoptera > Apidae > Apis > Apis mellifera. The sequence continues at coordinate 25,782,581 of NC_037638.1, forward strand.
ACTTCATTCCTGTCAAATTTATCATCCTTCCTCCACGAGAAGATACAATTGAAATCTCTAAAAATCCTATTCCCGTTGTCTGAAAAATATTTTCCTCTCTCTCTCTCTGCACCCTTTCGATTAAATCCCTCTATTCCCGATCGACGAATGTTTCCAAAACTCGTCCGAAATATCTCCCCTTATTAATTTGAATACAACTTGGTTCCATCGTGCGATAAAGAGTGAAGAATGAAGGGGAGGGGGAGAAAAAACGAAGGAAGAAAGGCGGAAGAAACTGGGTCGTTTGAAAACGAATGAATAGGAATTAAAAACAGGACAGAGGATAAACGACGTTTCTGGAGGGAGGAAACGATGAATAAATCGAGGTTACGCTCCTCGTCGCGACACGAATCGATCGAAATCCGCGCGTGTATATATATATAAATGGATTTCTGGAAAATGAAGAGAGGAAAAATAGGGATTCTAATTTCGTTGTTGCGCGAGGAATACGAAATTAGACCCCATCCGCTTATCCACGGGCCATCTTCAGTTAAGGGGAGAAGGAGGAACATCCGTTTACGGCCGCGTTTCGCCAAGTTTAATTTGAATTTAAAGTTTCGAGGATATTACCGACGGAACAGGGATTCACAGCGCTTTCAACCATCTCTTTAATGTTTGATGCTTCATTTCGGAATTATTCTCGGGCTATTCATACGCCACTGCTCCCTGACGTTTCCGGGATCCTTTTGTAACCGTATCTCCACTCCGGGTGTATAATCGTGGAAAATCCCTCCCCACGATTTCTGTATCGTTAACACCGCGTCCTGTAAACGGAAAAATGATCGAGCGAGTATGAAAAAGAATTCTTGGACGTATAAAATCCAAAAAATCGTAACTCGGAGCGATCGAACCGCTCGTGCTATCAATTTCGATAAAGAATTTCGAATTCCATTCCTTTTCCTTTTGTCAAAGACAAATGAAAATTGTTCGATACGTTTCTTATTTTTAATTAATAACAGAATTATTTCTGTCCGAAAAAGTTAACTTGTATGTAAATATATGAAATTTATGAAAGAAGATAATATATATAAAAAAGCGATTTTTATAAAAGACACACGATCGATCAAAAGAGATCCAATTTCTTTCCCTTCATCGTGTCTTTTTTCACGTATCAAATTGAACAAATGGGTTAAACAAATTTAGGAACGAAATCGAATATTTAGAGCAACAAGAATACGCAAGAAGAAAGAAGGAAGGCAGAGAAATTGAAATCACGCATCGCGGTCAATCATTTGTCTCGAATTAAGTCGCAAAGGGAATGAACGAATCGAGGGCGTCTCGATAAGAGACATAAATGAACTTCCAACATTTCGAAGGAATAAAAAAGAGAAAAAGGCGAAAGGGGAGGTTGAAATCAGGCACGCATTGTGCTCAATCATCGGCAGGCTGCAGACGACAGAGGAACATCGAAGGAAGGAGCCACTAACGACCGAGTTCCGCTGTTTTGCTAATTATCCAGGCTCATCCAATCTCGTTGGTCGAGGAACCCTTTATATCCTCCCTGTCTACCAACCCTCTTCTTCTTCTTCTTCTTCTTCTCAGTTTCGAGAGTCCACCTCTTTCGCGCGCATCCTTGTATCGTCACGAGAAACGATCGTTAGTCAAGAAAATCTCTCTCTCTCTCTCTCTTTCCCTCTCCTTTCTCTCCCCATTTTACCCATGCCCACTTGGGATTATCGATCAGACCACCGAGCCAGGTGTGACTGCACCGTTCTCGTCTTTCAACGTGCCTCCTTCTCGCCAAGGGGAGGTTTAAAGAGATCCGAACAGGAATTCGCTCGTGTTCCTGTTTGCGAAAAATCCATCGGACCGTGTAACGACCTCTCCTCTCCCTCTTCTTTTTCCCATCTCCTCCCGAATTCTCGTCCCGATGGAGCACCCGGGTTTTCGTCCTACACGTTGTCCAACGTACAGAGAGAGAGAGAAAGGGGGGAGACGTTTGTCCGAGAATGGTTTAATTCACGGGAACTTTGCTCGAGATGATTTTTTCCTTCCTCTGGGCAAGACGTAAAAGTAGAGTAGAATCGATCGATAGGAGAAAATCTTTCGAAGATATACGTTTCTCGTGGATTTTTTAAGTATTTATACATCTCTTTTATATAATTGTAGCGCGTATTCGATCACGTTTCTTAAAATCGTTTTATTGATTCTCTCTGAAGAATCGCTCTGACGATTCTAATTCTAACTATAAAAATAAAGGGAAATGAAAGGCTCGAAGAGAGAAGAAAATAATTCGGTCATCGGATAACAATTGGAGAGAAAAATTCGATTGATACATCGAAAACACAAATTTTGCCACGATTCAAAAGCGAATCCCTGGCGAAACAAGTGTTATATAATAGCATCGATATTCAACGAGAGGTGAAACGTTTCGCCGGCCAGATCCACCAATTATCGAAAAATAGCTACTTCGAACACGATGCAACAACACATGGTTAAATTATCCATAAATCGAGGCAATCGCCGGAAACGGTGATTCGAGGGAGGGAGAGAGAGGGAGATAACGGCGCCTCCACTTTTTGTCTCGACAAAGGGGTGAGGTTTCCAGGGTTGCGGAGGGCGAGTTTCGCCCTTTCCCCCTCCGACTCGCAAACTTTATCGGCCGCCAATGATGCATCGTCCGGAAATGGCGAAGGTAGTTCCTGGCCGGAAGTGCGCCACATACGTACAACACCCTTGGCCGCGCGTACGTGCACCCCTCTCTCCTTCCCTCCCTGCGCGTAAATACGCGGCGGCGAGTGCCTCGTTTCTCGCGATTTATATTTTTGTCCCGCATCTGTATTTTGATGGTCGAGCGGATTTTCCAGGTTTTTTTGAAAAGGGGAGAGAAATAGCGAGGATTGAAGGGACGAGGGTAATGTTACGAAGAAATTTTATCACGGAGATAATATTAATATTAATATTTGTTGAAACGAAGGAGATTAAGGAAAATTCGAAATCGATTCTTTTCGAGTTTTTTTGGAAGAAGAACTTTTTCGAAATCGATCAAGATTCGGATGAATAATAATTGATACTTTAAGGATTAATTATAAAGAGATTATTCGACGAATAGAGAGGCTCGCGGAGGTTGGAAATAATATTAATATTCGTTGAAACGAAGGAGATTAAGAAAAATTCGAAATCGATTCTTTTCGAGTTTTTTTGGAAGAGGAACTTTTTTGAAATCGACCAAAATTCGGATGGGGAGAGAATAATAATTGATACTGTTTAAGTTAAGATTAATTATAAAGAAAATATTCAACGAATAGGAAGGCTCGCGAAGGTTGGAAATAATATTAATATTCGTTGAAATAAAGAAGATTAAGGAAAATTCGAAATCGATTCTTTTCGAGTTTTTTTGGAAGAGGAACTTTTTCGAAATCGATCAAGATTCGGATGAATAATAATTGATACTGTTTAAGGATTAATTATAAAGAGAGTATTCGACAAATAGGGAGGTTGGAAATAATATTAATATTCGTTGAAACGAAGGAGATTAAGGAAAATTCGAAATCGATTCTTTTCGAGTTTTTTTGGAAGAGGAACTTTTTGGAAATCAATCAAAATTCGGATGGGGGAAGAATAATAATTGATACTGTTTAAGAATTAATTATAAAGAGAGTATTCGACGAATAAGGAGGCTCGGTAATATAAATCGCGAAGATTGGAAATAATATTAATATTCGTTGAAACGAAGGAGATTAAGGAAAATTCTAAATCGACTCTTTTCGAGTTCTTTTGGAAGAAGAACTTTTTCAAAATCGACCAAGATTCGGATGGGGGGAGAATAATAATTGATACTGTTTAAGGATTAATTATAAAGAAAATATTTGATGAATAAGGAGGCTCGGTAATATAAATCGCAGAGATTGGAAATAATATTAATATTCGTTGAAACGAAGGAGATTAGGGAAAATTCGAAATCGACTCTTTTCGAGTTTTTTTAGAAGAAGAATTTTTTCGAAATTGATCAAGATTCGGATGAATAATAATTGATACTGTTTAAGGATTAATTATAAAGAAAATATTCGACGAATAGGGAGGCTCGCGGAGGTTGGAAATAATATTAATATTCGTTGAAACGAAGGAGATTAAGAAAAATTCTAAATCGACTCTTTTCGAGTTTTTTTGGAAGAAGAACTTTTTCGAAATCGACCAAGATTCGGATGAATAATAATTGATACTGTTTAAGGATTAATTATGAAGAGAGTATTCGACGAATAGGAAAGCTCGTTAATATAAATCGCGGAGGTTGGAAATAATATTCATTGAAACGAAGGATATTAAGGAAAATTCGAAATCGACTCTTTTCGAGTTTTTTTGGAAGAAGAACTTTTTCGAAATCGACCAAGATTCGGATGAATAATAATTGATACTGTTTAAGGATTAATTATGAAGAGAGTATTCGACGAATAGGAAAGCTCGTTAATATAAATCGCGGAGGTTGGAAATAATATTCATTGAAACGAAGGATATTAAGGAAAATTCGAAATCGACTCTTTTCGAATTTTTTTGGAAGAAGAACTTTTTCGAAATCGACCAAGATTCGGATGAGGGGAGAATAATAATTGATATTGTTTAAGGATTAATTATAAAGAAAATATTCAACGAATAGGGAAGCTCGGTAATACGATAAATTTTTTCGATCGATCCTCACGTTTGTGAGAAATAAATGAAACTGAATGGATCTGAAACCGAATCCTTTCGTATAAGAACGGAAAATCAATCTGGCGTTTCATACTTTATTCTTAACTAAATTTCTTTTAAACGAAATGAAATCATCATGGAAAATATATTATTTCCTATGATAAAATAAATATCGTAACAGTATTTATATACGCGAATAAACTATAGTGGAATTAATAAGATTGGCCTATTTAACGTTTGGTTACGGCAATATTTGTAAATTCACGTGGGACAATCGGTTTATTCGGCCCGATCCGTTGTCCAATTTATATCTCTGATTTGCATTCTCCAGTGATTGCTTGCATCTAATACGAAATCGACATTTCGAATGCGCGAAATTTAAATAATATTTGGCGGAACGAGAACGATTTTATAACAATACAATAACATTATCGTTCAATATGATCGCTAATAACATTAACGTTGACAATAAGTTGCGATATCTTTCTTCATTTTAAAACATATTTGGGAAAAATATACTGAAAATACATACGTATTTTTCTTTCAATATTTCTTCTTCCCCCTTTTTTTTTTTTATCACGATATTCACAATATTCGATACGAGCGCGTCAAATCCAAACGTTTCCACTGCGATAAAATACGTACAAGTATCACAACACGTCCTCTCTGGTTCACGCATATACACACTCACACGCGTGAAATGTATCTCGTATCGTTACGTAAAGACTTACTTTAACCCTTTCTACGATTTTTATATCCTCCACTCGACTACCGTGAACCATGCGTAGAGAACGTTGAATAGAAATATTCCAATTTTCTTTACTCTCTGAATTAACGTTATTAACTCGTTTCAACGATAAATTTACCTCGATGTATATAGAGACGGTTGTTAAGAGAGAAAAAAGAAAATAAAAAAAAAGGAATAGACTACTTTCACGATGAAACCACACGCTCGCGCATAAAAGAAGAAGGAAACTTTAACGTTCGAGTTCTTCTCGCTTTTCTTTTCCCCGCTAAAAACGCGAAACAAGTATTTCTCTCTCTCTCGCCAGATTCGATCATCCATGTTCGTGCATCTATGTTCGCTATCATTATGGATGCGACATCGAAGTGTATATATATATATATATATATATCGCGAAAGAATGGAGGTGAAACGCGGCCACGATGGCGTTTCAACGTTTTTCGGGAACAACATCCGGGATTTTTGTTGTTGCCGATAAATTGCGCATCGAAACGGGCCAAACTGCGATTAACGGGTCCGGGATTAACGGAAGAAAATCGCAATAACCCGTGAAATTGTGCCACGATTTTTCACCCGAGTTTCGTGCTCTCGATCGTGAAAGCGAAAATTCTTTTCGTCCCTGAAATAAATTTTAAAAGTCTTGATAATGAAAATTTAGACACATTTATCAGAGCTATATATAAATCGACAATTGAGAATGGAAATAAAAGTCGCGTTATAAATTTTATTTTTTCTTTTTTTACATAAAGTTACGATATTTGTTAAGAAAGTATTCGTTTCATTGTCGATATTATTTTCTCAATTGACAAATTAAATAATAAATTCTAAATTTATTTAATTTGATTAAAATAAAAAATATGCAATAAAAAGGAATATACGTAATTAATTAAATAAGGATAAATTATATTACGTAGATGTGAATCGTGCCGATGCCTTCCTTGTACTGAGCCGCTCGCTGTGTCGTGTCGCCGTTCAAAACAAACGAAACAGAATCGAAACACCGATCCAATAACACTCGATTCGCGTGTAAATATATACGAGTCGCGCCTTTACGTACAAATATATACACATAACTCGTACATTAAAATTTTCAACATTTTACGTATCCCGTATCGTTATTTACAAATTCTAAAAAGAAAAGAAAAAAATTATTCGATTATTATTCGTATTCGATTTTATCCATATTTATCTTATCACAAAATCCTGTTTAATAATTTTATCATTATACATATATATATATATACATACAAATATTCTCACACATCAACACTTTTTCGAGGCAAAGATTCACAAGATCCCAAGAACGACAATCTCGCTGGCGAAACGTGCATTCATCACCTCGACTCGCGCTCGATTTTTAGATCATCCACGTCACCCGTTTTAACAAACGAGCGAGATCCCTTCTTCCTGACCGCTGACCTTGATCGATCTCTCTCCCTCTCTCTCTCTCCCGCAGGGAAAATCCGGGCGCAATTCTGCCGCCAGGGTGGCGGCTCTTTATCGCGTACCTCTCCTCCTCCCGAGATATAGAGCGTATCGTTGATTTTCCGCGTATCGTGAACGTTTCCTTTGCAACGAAGGCAGAATCCGCATCGCGTGACTCCGCGTGCAACGCTCTCCGATTCCTACGAGAATTAATGGCGGCCATTGTAAACGCGCCATCGGAAACGTGGCCAGTGACTCCTCCCGACCGCACCTTTCTCTTTATCAATGGAGGGGCGAAGGAAGAAAATCGCCGAGGAATTCGAATCATTTGCGCGACTTAAACTCGATCCATAAAAACATTACGATCGAAATCGCCCGTTTATATCAGAAATAATCTCGGAGGAATATATGGAAAGAGGGATGGAGAGATAATACTGGGAAGAATGGAGGGCTTGTTACGAGCGCTAACGCATAATATCTTTTTTAAAGCCTGTATAAACTTTGCCCGCAACCTTTAATAATTCAACGTTGAACGGCGAAACTTTTGTCGCGGATGAGACAAAGGGCCAGAATTTAAACGGTTAAACAGGAGGAATAAAGCAGCGTTTTCAAACCTTCCTCAAAATTTGATGACGCGCGTGTAATTATACATTTTCAACGAGTCTATGAACAATTTTGTATCTGTAGCTGTTATATCGAATATAAAGATTCACAGTTATTCGAACATATATGATTGATCGGCGATCGGAGTTGAATCGGGTGAGAAAATTTTGGATATCGTAGAATTGGCGTTTTAACGACGTTTCAGGAGGAAAATGGCGTGGAAAGCTGAGCGACGAGCCACGCACGGTATGCAGATGGGTCAGAAGTTGGCATCTATCTATCGTTCCAGAGTTTCCTCCCGTCGGATAATTATTTCACGTAATTGGAGTCGAGAGAATTCCCTACTTGTTAGTCGGACCGATGCGTTGGTATTTTACTCCGTTGTGATTGTGCGCTGCGGGGAGGGAGAAAGAGAGAGAAATTACCGATGAAATTTCGCAAGACTTCGAAATTTGATTTCAATTAATCGGAACAGAAATGGAAAAATATTGTTCGTCCTCCTTTCGATCCGAAATGTATTCATTTATTCCGAAAATACGTATCTCGAAATATCTTACGACTCGTCGATTTGTTCGGTAAAGAAATCTTTACGTTTCGATCATTTTTCCATCATTCTTCTCGACAATAATCCCTGAATTTACGTTTCTCTATTTTATTCTTCGAAAAAAAAGTATTTCTCGAATAGTTTGCCAGAATCTAGCGATTCTCTCGGGAAAATAATTAGCCGCTTTGCGAGGAAACTTGCGGCGGGTCTAATTAAAGACAAAAATGATTTCTTTCGAGGCGGCGCGACACCCGTTTGCTTTCAACCGGACGGCAAAGGCGTCAATTGCAATCCCGAGTTCCTCTGTGAGCCCTAACGAAGGTGTAAACCCTGTTTAACGGCAACTTAAACGCGAAAGGAAAAAGAAGAGGCTGGACACGTTGCCGCGGCTTTTTTGCAACCGCGCTAACGCTCTCGTGAGATCAGAGGAAGCCAACGCCTCGAAAACTTTTCACGTGCAAACGTTTCCCGAATTAATCGCCGGCCACCGAGAGCTAAGATATGCTCGTTCCTCGTCCACGATGTCCTCGTCGAGCAGAGTAGGATAAAAATTGAGCAAAGGAATTATTGTATAAAATAACTTAATCGCAAGAGATAATCGAGTCATCGTGGCTTTTTGCAGTCCCCTCGGAAGGAAATTTGTTTTTAACGAGTAACGACTCAATAATAGAACTGTCGAAATTTGATTAATAATTCCATTCGAGAGAATTAATTCCAATAAATTTGGATTATTATTTTACTTACGTATCGCTTAAGATACTCGGAAAACAAGAGACTCACCTGAAACGAAAAAAGAATTTTCTTTCGTGAATGCAAAATATTTGAATTCATTATTAAAATTAATTCGCACACGAATCGAAAGAGTTTTTTCGAAACTCGCTTAAGGGACTGTATTTTGATCCGTGGCAAGATCCCTCTGGAGAAGGGATTGATTGAGAGAATAGAATCACTTAGCACGCGAAAAACGGCCACCTATTAAAACGACTTGACCGTTGTTTTATCAAGTAGTCCTCTCGTCGCCTTCGTGAGACGAGAAAGCTTTTGATCAAACGAAACGAGGCTCCTTCGTAAAACTATAAAATTCGGCAAAATTTATATAAACACGTACGTTCTATTATCCGCACAACGTTTCGTAAACACAACGTATTTATATATAATAAACACACTTTCCTCGACTCGTGTTAAACGTAATTCTGTTTCAGTGCGAAACAGAGAACGGTATCGCGATGACACATCGAACGAACACTAGTATTATAATTTCAACTATTGAAGATAATAATTAGAAAATTAATAAGAATTATTTAATGCACGGTTCGAGGCGTATACGATAAAAAATTTATACGACTTGAAAAGATATTTTAGATATTGAAACAATCTCTCTCAATATCATTATAATCAATTACACGAATTTTCTTTCTCGAATGACAAACAACAATTCTTAAGTTTTAGGTTCGCAATTTCCCCTTTCGTGGTGTGCAGAATCGGCGGGATAAAGGATCTGCACGGGGGTTATCGAACTGCTACTCACGGAGGATTACACGTGGCGGCCTCGAGGATCCAGCCGATGGATAATCGATAATTAGTCGCGGCCATTCCGGGGCGAGATCGCCCCAGGCGTGAATTCCTTGGTGCTGCGATATCGAATCACGCTGCGGCTCATCCGTATCGAGTCGATCGGAATCGTTCCGTTTGCGGGGATTACGGGGCCTCGAGATCTGCTTCTTAACCCAATCGATTATAAGGGCCCAAAACGATCAGGAACGCAATGTTTATGTGTTCCAACTTTCGCTGCTCATTTTCCCCGCCCATCAAAGTGGCGCGGAATGTATGCGAATGTATAATTGAATACTTGGATCGGATGATGTGTGTATATGTATTTGCATCGTAAATTTGATAGTTTCGAACGCTGTTATGGAGGAATGGTGATATGAATGTAGATATGGATAGGTGTAGAAGTATTTTTAACGTGGATGCGTCTATAATTGAGTTACCGTAGTCCAATAATGTACAAGTGTTTAGAACGATCTTCCACTCTTGTTGGCCAAGTTACAAAGCCGTGACTTGGATCAGAATTTCAGAATTCCGTTCAGAATTCCAAATTTTTGAAATTCATAGAACCGTTATTAAATAAGATCAGAGAAATCTATGGATGGATTCGAAGAGATCCTTCTTCTCCTTAATCATTACACGATTTTAAACGGACTGTTCACAGTCTCGGTGGACGATGAAAGCGTAACGTGGCCCGCTTCCTTGGCGGAAGTTGCCGGAAGGAAAGCGTTTAACCAAGGACGAAATCCGAAGCGGTGAGGATAGGAAGCTCGAGGAAGGAGGGAGGGAGCGATCCGTCAAGAGTTTCAATGCACGTGCGAGTAACGTCGTTTCCCCGGTTCTTGTCATGAAAAATATCATAACACCGGCACGTATCAGCCATGCATTATGCACATCGTGTAGCAGAATTCCCGATGCCACGCCCAAGGATACGAGGACGTACGTACGTCTCCTCCCCCACCTCCTCCTTCTTCTTCTCGCGAGAGGAAATCCAGTCACAGTGATCTATGTAACTACGTTTTTCCCGAATTCACCCAGGCCCCTCCGGCAGCAACCGGGACATCTTGATAAAAAATTCGATAACAGCCTCTATCGCGCTTCTCCAACATCGGCGACGCCGGTATTAGAGCCGACCCGTTCTTTTATCCGTGTGAAAAACTTTGAGAATACATTTATGGCAACGTTTAATTCGTAATTCGATGTGGAGATCATCGACGTTTCTTTTTATTCTTAAATCTCTTGGTGGAATTTATTATTTTTCTTCAAATTTACGCAACCGACACGACTCCTCGAATCAACTCGGATCGCGATAGAATTGGAATAATCTTTATAAGAATCATCGACGTTTCTTTTTATTCGTAAATCTTTTGGAATTTATTATTCCGATTTTTCTTCAAATTTGCGCAATCGATGCGACTCTTCGAATCAACTCGGATCGCGATAGAATTGGAATAATCTTTATAAGAATCATCGACGTTTCTTTTTATTCGTAAATCTTTTGGAATTTATTATTTTTCTTCAAATTTACGCAACCGACGCGACTCTTCGAATCAACTCGGATCGCGATAAAATTGGAATAATCTTTATAAGAATTATTGACGTTTCTTTTTATTCGTAAATCTTTTGGAATTTATTGTTATTTTTCTTCAAATTTGCGCAACCGACGCGACTCCTCGAATCAACTCGGATCGCGATAGAATTGGAATAATCTTTATAAGAATCATCGACGTTTCTTTTTATTCGTAAATCTTTTGGAATTTATTGTTATTTTTCTTCAAATTTGCGCAACCGACGCGACTCCTCGAATTAACTCGAATCGCGATAGAATTGAAATAAACGTGTCTTTATATAAGAATAGATATCTCTTCTTATCTCCATTTTCTTTCATTCATTCATCGAAGAGATCGCCGTATTAACTCGATGAGATCGATTCCGATTTTGTTATTTCATCGTCGTTCGAAACAAGTTTAACGTTTAAAAAGAAGAAAACATCCCCTTATTACGTCCTCCCCTGCTCCTCGAAATTCTATGAAACCATCCCGTTCGATCCCATCCGAGCCAATGAAAGGAAAATTTATTTGATCGGGGAAGATTATTAAATCCCTCTCTGGTAGAGAAATCGAAAGCAAAGAGTTGGAGGCTTAAGGAGGCGAGCGCGAGGCACGCTGATAAAGAGTCCGAATACTCTTCGATAAGTTGAGGCGGGATTAAGGGAGGGGAAAAGGACGCGCGATCCTCGGACGGACGCCATACTTTCGACGACATGATTAATACTTGGATCGAGCTGTCTGAAACATGCCGCGTTTCCGCGTCGATTTCCCTCCACGTGGAAACGAAAGAGAGAAAGGGAGGGGAGGAGGAAAGGGTGGTGGAAAGGTGGCATAATCGTCGCGAAACGACAAGGGTAGCAAACCGGGTATAACGTAATTTTCGTTTCGATCCGGAGGACGGGTTATTCCGCCGCGTCAGTTACATCCGGTGTCGTACGTAAGCTCGCGAATAAACGAGACGATTTTGATTAACGATCTCGTTTCCAACTCGTTCTCTTACGCCAACAATTATAACTTTAACCGAAATTATTCGCTCCTCCTTGATCAATTCTTTTGCGGATCCTCCGCGTGGGTCGTTAAACATTTTTATTACACTTGCGTCGATCTTTTGCACGTGGTTGCATCGATCGATCGTCTCGTGGTTGCATTGATAGATCATCTCTTGCACGTGGTTGCATCGATCGATCGTCTCTTGCACGTGGTTGTGTCGATAGATCGTTTTTTGCACGTGGTTGCATCGATCGATCGTCTCTTGCACGTGGTTGCGTCGATCGATCGTCTCGTGGTTGCATCGATCGATTGTCTCTTGCACGTGGATGGCATCGATCGATCGTCTCTTGCACATGGTTGCGTCGATCGATCATCTCTTGCACGTGGTTGCGTCGATCGATCGTCTCGTGATTGCGTCGATCGATCGTCTCGTGATTGCGTCGATCGATCGTCTCGTGATTGCGTCGATCGATCGTCTCGTGGTTGCATCGATCGATCGTCTCTTGCACTTGGTTGCGTCGATAGATCGTTTTTTGCACGTGGTTGCGTCGATCGATCGTTTCGTGATTGCATCGATCGATTGTCTCTTGCATATGGTTGCGTCGATCGATCGTCTCGTGATTGCATCGATCGATCGTCTCTTGCACGTGGTTGCGTCGATCGTTGATAGCAACGTATAGTAAAACTTGAAGATCGAAAAAGGAAATATCAAAGAAAGGAACAAAGAGTGATTGAAAGAAGTGAAAAAGAATTTGTGCTTCTTGTTCATATAAGAATGATAAAATAGGTTAACATTTTTTCGAGGAATGCAATTCCGTGAGCTTTTAATCGTCTTAAATTTCGAAATTTTTGTTTGTGGTAAACAAAAGAGAAAAATATAATTCGTAATCTATTTTATATCACCGATTTAAGCTTGAGCTTGATTTAATTTTTCGGGATTAAAGCGAAGAAAAATTTTAATTTTAATTCCACGGGGGGGGGGGGGTTAAAGAACAAATTTGCATTACAAACAGGAAGCGCCAACGCTTGCTCAAACAGCAAAAAAAGAACGATTGTTTTCGTTGACGGAAAAAAATGCTTTCAAAATTTTAAAAGATCAAAAACGGGAAGTCAAGTATGTTTTCACGGCAAACAATCGATTCCAATATTTCCAGAAACCACTTTTTTCCATTTTCATCCCTCCATCCTCGATAAACAACGATAAAAAAGAAGGGAGAGAGGAAAAAAAAAAACCTTTTTCATACGAATCAACGTTCACACGTATACGTACACGCAGAGGCAGGCGTGCGCGAAAATATAACGTTACAACACTTATCGACATTAAGATATTACAGCGAACCACCCTCTCGCTTATTTCTCTCCCTCTTACACTTTCCTCGTCTTCCCTCCAACTCACTACTACTTAACCGATCCTTTGCTTCGAAAAAAAGGCTCGAATTACTCTACGTACAAATTTTAGTCGCCCACGCGAACAAAAATTTCCCCTTGCAATTTCTCTTCACCCAATAACGATCCAACAACAGTTATTTTTCTTTTTTCCCAACATTTCCAACTACTCTTCTTCCCCGTTTCCATTAAACGATCTCACACGAATTTTCATTCACTACGTATAATTGGGATTAGAATACGGGAAGAGTTTTAGGATAGCAAAGGATTTTTGTTTCTCCCGGTTCGAAAGAATCGGAGTTGGACGGCTCGTAAAATCGCCTCCTTCGTTCTCCTCGCAAGAAAAAGCGAATCGGGGAGGAGGGTTAAAAGGAAATTCCTACGATCATTCTCCGCTTTTACGCGCTTCCTACTCGACGACTTCAATGCCAGCTGCAATTAGCGATAAACCAGTGAAATTGCTTCCGCATTTTTATCCGCGTACGCCCTAATTTCACTTCATCTTTTTTTTCTCACTAGTTTTTCAATTCGCCCACGATCGACCGTAAAAGACAGATCTTCCGCGAGGATCGATTTTAAGTAAAAAAAAAACACTCCAATCTTATTATTCCCCGCATTCGTTCCTCCTTAAAGTGGAAAAAAATCACCTAAATCGCGATCTGAGCTCATCTGAACGACATTAAGATATTACGAAGCGAAGCCGTTCAATTTAAAGAAAAGAAGGGAAGATCCTCGTGAAAAAAGCCGGTTTCTGGTTCGAGGGATGTAATGGAAACAATTTGGCTGAGAAAGATGTATAGATTACAATGTGAAATGGAAACGTAGTCGCGAAAAGTTGCAAAGGTGTTTATCGTTATATGTTCCTTACGCTCGATCGTTTCGTATAGGAAAAAGGAGGGGAATTCGTTTGATTCGTTGTTTCGGAGCAAGGAAGGCCGTCAACTTTCGACCTCGTCCTTGCCATTCTCCTTTCGCATCGGAGAGGAACGAGTGGATGAGTTTTATTTGAATAGCAAGGGGACGCCTGCGAGATAAAATCTTCCACGAATTCCCCCGATTTTTTTTATCGCGCACCGTTAAACCGAGGCTCGTAATTCTCAACTTTGGATTAATTCGCTCTCTTCGTTTTTTTTTTTCAAATTGAAATTATTCCGGGGATCGAATGTACTTGAAAATATATCTTCCATCAGTGTTTTCGAAGGGGTTAAGGTAACGAATTTTTTTCTCTCTTTCATCGAAAGCGAAAGATGGAAAATGGAGCATTTATATTGAATTAATACGAATTGTTTCTATTTTCAGTTTAATTCTATGTACGTCGTTTTGTGAAATTGATAAATTCTTTTGTTATTCCAAAGACACTTCAATATAAAACGATTACACGATTCATTTGTTCATTTATACATCGAAATGGGGATGAATCTTTAAATATCTTTCGCAGTGGACGATGATCTGAGGAGAGAAAAATTCGTCGATCGCAAAAATTAATTAAGAAAGTAGGGTGGAAAAAAGGAAGAACTGGATTGAGACGAATAATTCGAACGCAACGGGGAGGAGATCGATGGAATATTAAGGAAGAACAAAGTAGAAGTTGTAAGGAGGAATTGAAGTTTGGAATGGAATAAGAGAATTCGGTGTCTATAAGGTGATATTAAATCCTGGATGAAAAGGAACTCGCAGACCAGCTGCCTGGGTCCTCCTTAGACTCCAGACCAGTTATGAAAGACCGAGGCTTCGGCCTAAGCCTTCGTGATTGCCTCTCGTTGAAAGGGATCATGACGGTTTTTTGTTTAATTTTCTACTCCATGTGCTGGCTGCTCTGTTCGAAAGGTCTGCCAAACAGACCTCCCTTGCATCGATCCAGACCCTACCTTCGATGGGAAACGATCGTCCACGAAACGATTCCCTTCGTTTATTGTTAAACGAAATTCGATCGATCATTGGAAACGATAATCCTTTCTCGACCAATTTAAAATATAACCTTTTTTCTCGTCAATTAACGCCTTTAACGAGTCTCGAGAAATCCTTTGATGAATATTTCTCTCTCGAATAATTCGATCCCCTCGAAACGAACGATACTTAAAAAAGAAAAGGAAAGAAAAGAAAAAGCGTCGATACAACAAACTCGATGGGAGAAAAGTATTCTCCTCTCGGAAGCTATTCAGAGCCGGCGTTAAATCGTGGCGAAATCTACTTGGCCCGACTTTCATCCACTGGATAGAGAGTATGTACGCCACCTCCTCTCCCTCGTGTACAAGATTACGAAAAACGAGCACAAGTTATCGTTTAGATACGGTTTAGATTTATGCAGGAGAGAGAGAGAGGGGGAGTGGAAGCGTGGGTGGTAGCCAGGAATTTTTGGATCGAGCGAGGAAAGAACGAGGGAAGGAAACGTCATCGCTGGAAGGTTGGACGTGGAGTGGATGGTAAAGAGGTGTTCTCCGCGCGAGAAGAATGAGAAAGGAGGGAGGGAGGTGGATAAAAAGGGGGCGTCGAGAGGAGAGGAAAAAAGGGGGTGGCGAAGAAAGTTGCGAGGAGGATCCAATCATAGGAGGATATTGTGGGATCATAACTCTGGCTGCCGCTGGTATCATCGGCCTGTCGAAGTCCTCGAGGACTCCTTCCTTCCATCCCCTCCCCCCGTTCTCATTCGAAACCCCTCGGGCGACCCCCCATCACCCCCCCCCCGTTCTTTTACCGCTGACTCGACGAGGCTTGCCGCGATAGAAATTGTTTCGCGGCCTGACATCGTCGTCTTCCTCGCCACGTGTCGATACGAGACGTCGACGCGTCTTCTAATCAAAAGATCCTTCGAGGGGGGGGGATCGTTAGGGAAGGTCTAAGGTCTCGAATCGTTTTGCTTGTTTCAACGGTTCGATAGCGTTATCGCAAGTGCATCTGGTAGAGGATTGGAGAATTGGAATATCGAAAAAAAGAAACGACAAGATGCGACGTGTCTTCTGATCGAAAGATCCTTCAAAAGATTCTTCGAAATCTAAGATTTTTGGCTGAAATTTTAAATCGTTCTGCTCGTTTTAACAGGAAAGTGTTGCATCTAAAGGAATATTACGAAGCGAGAGATGAGAAAATGTTGGCGTATTTCATCGCATCTAATCGAAAGGTCCTTCAAAAGATTTTTCGATCCAAATCTATGATTTTGATTAAAATTTTAAATCGTTTTGCTTGTTTTAACAGGAAAGTGTTGCAACTAGGGGAATATTACGAAGTCAAAGATAAGAAAATATTGGCGTATTTCATCGCATCTAACATCGTTCAAAAGATTTTTCGATCCAAATCCAAGATTTTTGCTTGTTTCAATGCGAAGATATTGTGTCTAGAAATGAAAATATCGCGAAGAAAAAAGTAACAGAATGTTGACAATGACTTGTCAACACTTGTATTTCGTTATATTCTCTAATTTAGAGATGAAGATTTAAGAAGATGATCTAAGTCTTAGGTTATGAGATCTTGAATCGTTTCGCTTATTTTAAGAAAGAACGAGAGTGTCTCGTTTAGAATGTGCACGAGAGAATAGGAATATTGTGAAAAAAGAATGATGAGAAGATTGACTATATTGCATCCTCTAATCGAAAGATCCTTCGAAGGATTCTTTCATCAAAGATTAAAGTTTTTCGCTAAGATCTTGAACAATTTTTCTTAATTTTAAGTAAAGTATTCCATCTGGAAAAAAAATTAACACAGTGTTGACGCGATCTTATTTCCTTACATCTTCCTTGTTAGATCCTAACGATCCTTCAAAGGATCTTGAATCAAGTCTAACGTTTTGAAGTTAAGTGAAGTTTTGTTTTCTCGTTTCTTAACGTGTAGAGAGAAAACTAAAGAGGGAATGAGAGGATTTTGGAAGGAAGCGATGACAGGATGGTGTTGACGCGATGGTTATTACTGTGACAATGAAGCCGGTGCCGCGTAGATTACAATAATGTTCACGTTACACGGTAAATTAATCCTACGTGACTGGCGTGTAAGATGCGTATATATATACACATTGTGATATCTGAATTACGTTAAGGTATTAGGTCGTAGTCCAATGGTGGCCGAACAGGGAGGCAGGTAAACCTTGCAACCAAGTTTTTGACGAGGAAACGGTTCATAATAAGATTTATACCCCCGGATTATAGGATTTCAGTTACGGTGCGCACAACAGATAATAATTCCGTAATATAATACAACCGAGTTCGTTCCGTTTTTACATCCTTCCATCCTCCTTTCTTCTTCAAATCACGCGTATCGTTTTCAAGACGTGTTCAACCCAACGCGTGAGAGGGCTTTGATTCGAGAGCTTTCCTCCTCCACTTTACGAATTCGCGAAAAAGAAAGGGAGACGGGTTGAGAGTTGGTAACCCACGGTCGGAAAGGTTAGGAAAGGAGACGTGGTTAAAAAAAATCCCATTGTAATTGAATACTCGCGAATACTGCCTGCTCTTTTTTCCACGAAAAAGAAAAAAGTGAAATGATATAGCTGTTGTTGCGTCACAACGACATAATTTCACGAGGAGAAGGAGGGGGAGATCGTCGTGGCTAGGGAATAACGATGAGAGAAGGGAGAGTAAGAAGAAGTAAAAAAAGAGGGGAGAAGTGGAAGAAAGGGATTTTTTTTTATACCGGCAACTTAATTACCCCCTTCTTCCCTCTAAACGAATTAAATCATCGGGAAGGGAGGACCCATTGTCTTTCCGCCAGACTGCTTCGCAACAAATTGTTAATTACGTCGGATCTAAATAATTGCATCCGATAAATACACGCCACAACAACTAACTGATTCGAGGATAATACTTTTAACCAATTTCCCTTCCTCTCTCTTAAATACAACAACCACGATTTACACGCGAAAATATTTCTCCTCGTTCTGGAGAAGAGAAAAGATTGGGATCGGAAATATTCCGATACGCTTGCAAGCAACAAAGCCTTCGCAAAGTTTGGGATGGATCGATCGATACGCAAACTTATCGCGAGCTATATTCTCCAAAGTAAGTTGGAACATCGTTGGAAATATCGAGGCACGTTCTCTTTCTTTCTCTGTCGAAAGGAGATAAAAAAGAGAGAGGAGAAATAAAAGGAAACGGAGGAAAGAAAGTGGGTTTATATATATAGTCGGCGGCGACTGCCAGACCCCGTTCGCCAACATTGTCAGCTAAAACTGTATCAGGAGTTATCGCATTATCTTAATGCCGGCTCTTGGCGCGAGTGTTCCCGATCTCGTTAAACTGCGCCAACTTTTTAAACTCGCCGAGTTTTTCCTGCCGAGTGGAGACCCGCCCAGGTGGGAAGAAGATCTCGAGAGCTAGAAATATATACTTACGTATGCGTAAAAGGAAGGGACGATACGAAGAGAAATTTACCAACTTTTCCCACGACGGTGACGTGAGAAGATTTGAATCGTGCGCAACGCAATCCTCGGAAAGATGCGTATCCTTCGATCCTCGTCCTCGAGAATATCGAACGATGCCACGAGCGAACAGAAAGAAATCGTTATTCGGTGATCCGTTCCGATATTTTTATTCTATCAGACGTCTGTTTCGATTAGATAAGAATAGAAAATGAGGAAATTAGAAAAATCGAGAGAGAGAGAAAAAGGACGAGGAGGGTATATTATTCCATTTAAAAATAGTGTAAAAAAAATGAGGAAATTAGAGGAACGAGGAGGGTGTATTATTCCATTTGGCGCAATGTATGCGTGTATAGAGAGCAAATATATATATATATATATATATATATATATATATATATACGTAAGGGGTGTGGAGGAATCCGGTTTCGAGAGCGTGGGATAGACGATAAGGAAAAGTTGTCGAGATTTCCTCGGTTCATCTCCTGAACAGCAACTTTATTTCCTGGGGTGAAGAAGCGGAGATGCAGAGTTGTTACCCCCGTAGAGAGTATTCGTGTCCTTACGAATCGGGGCGGGTGCACCCGCGGCCTATAAATCTCTTCAGGATATTACTTAATGCACCGACGTTTCGAGGCGCGATAAATCGGCCGCTCTCCCGCCGATTCGTGACGCCACTGGTTGTCGGCCACCATACATATCACTCCCAACCAACGGGTATCGATCTTACCCAAAAGCGCCATTTTATTTCTACGTTGGTAACCGAAGTGTTACAAGTATTTCTGAAACTGAAATTCCCGATTTAACCTCTCTCTCTCTTCTTCCTTTCGACGGCTAGAAAAGATTTTCTCCCTCACTTTTTCTCGTTTATTTATATTTTTCAATAGTCAGAGTATAAATTATAACTGATTCGGTTGTTCATCAATTTTCAAAAATTCAAAAGTTGGTCATTGTGAGTCACGTAAGTATGATTTATACAATTTGAAATTTTCTTTCTCGAATGTTCAACGAATCGATTAAAATCTTCCACGCTTCTATTATAATATTCAAAAACTAAATACAATTCGTTCCCGCGAATCCGCGAGATGTGATGTGGAAAATCTGGACGAATATGAGATAAGAGAAAGAGAGAAGGAGAATGGTATCGTGCTTTCAGACACAATCGCGTACGTACGTCCGATCGAGCTAAGCGAATATCCCGCAGGAGCAATATACCAATCAGGTTAACCCAACAGACCGTTTCCTTCCTATCGATATATTCCCACAGTAGTCGATCCTAAATCAACCGAAAATTCCACACCCGCGATATCTCCTCCCTCTTTGCCACGAGAGTCGAGAGACAGTGTATCGTCATAGGAATTAACGCTGGCCGAATTTTGATTGTTATCTTTATCTACGTAAAGAAAAATTCGTAACGTTAGAAAAATTGAGCAGATGCGTTCAATATATAGGGATATATAGAGGAGAAAGTGGAGACGGTTGAAAGTGGAGTTGGTTGGCCGTAAGGAGAGTGACCTTGGAGGATAGTGGGATGACAAAAGAGGGTGAGGATATTGCGTGAGAAGTGGGCGACAAAGGGTGAAGGAAAAGGAGCGGAAAAGGAATTGAATGCGAGGGAAAACGTAATGGGATTAGAAAAATGCTTTCTTTTTACAATCTTCTCGAAAGCGTGTTTTTAAAAAAAAGAATTCGTACGTTAAAGAAATGCTATATTTTGGAATGGGATAAATTTATGAAAACGTGTAATGTATGTGCATGATGATGCAGTGAAAATAAGGGTGTATAAAAGCCGACAGCTGAGCGTTTAACAATAAAATTAGTTGATAAAAGGAGCAGAAATAAGGTAAAAATTTTACGTGATTTAATTATCTAACTGCGCATTAACTGTGCTAATTCTAAGTTCGATCATTAACGGTGTTCCAAACGGAGGACGAAACCGCGAGAGTGGCGAAGGTTTCATCCTCGAAACGAAGGCGAAGAAATTTATGGGCCGTAAAACTATCGTAAAATTAATGCACCCCGATTCAACGCGTCAACATTCGCTTCGTTCGACAAAGCGGGCATTATTCGCATTTATCGAATGTTTATTACATGCGCCTCTCACTTTTAAGAATCCACACCGATCTCCTTCCATACAATTTTTCCAAATTTTTATTCTCGTAAAACTCGTCGTATTTCCAAGTTTGATTTCCTATTACACACGTGGACGATAAAATAAAACCAGAAATAGTATTTGTATTTCCAAACCACATTTCCTGTATCTTTATACGTATATATTTTCGATTAAACGTCTAAAAAAACAAAGTTCGAGGCTTATCCTCGAAAGAGGATGAAAGAGAACAAAGCGAGAAAGAAGGTTCGCAAAGAGGGCGAATAGATATATTTTAGAGAATACGCGAGCGAGAGAGAGAGAGAGAGAGGAGAGCTTTTGAAACGGAATTCGACGGTGGCGATACCGCTGTGTTATATTTTAATTGAATCGCGGCCAATTTCGGTCATTAACCATCGGGTGACGGGTGTTTAATTAGAATTAAACGTTCAGACAATCAAGCTTATTCGGGTAGGTATGCGTGTCCCCCCCCCTCGTGTTCGCAGGGAGAAGAGTCGAGGCACGGGGATGAAACGGACGTGCTCTCCATAAAACACGTGTTTGGCGTGGCAAAAAGAAAAGGAGAGAAAAAGAGGCGAAAAAGTCTAATTCACTAGGAATTACTTTCCACCAGGATTCCTGTTCTTTTTTTTTTTTCTTTTTTCTTTTTTTTTTGCGTAGTCGAAGGAAGGAAAATTGCTTCGATCGCCGCAAACGATATCTATTCCAAAAGGAAAGATTCGACTTGGAAATATTCCGAGGTTTTTAGAAAATTATCGTGACATTTTTAAATTGTTTCCCGTCGAATAAAATTTTAATTCAAGATTTTTATTCGAGAGTGTAAGTTAATGAAAATAATTTTACTTTAGACTTTTTTTATGGAAAAAACGTTCAACTATCAACTAATTTCGATAGATATTTTAATTTTTCTATTTTCAAGGAAAATTGCTTCGATATCTATTAAAAAGAAAAGATTCGACTTATATCGTTTATATATTTTAACCAGAAAACTATCGTGACACTTTATATTTTCAAATTTATTTCCTATTGAAAACAAAATTTTAATTCAAGATTTTAATTAACAAGTACAAGTTAATCAAAAAAAAAAATTTGAACCTCCCTTTTATATGGAAAACCGTTGATAAAGTTTATGAAAAGAAAGAAATGGCCAAGAACATCTAGTTATCCCTAACATCAAAAAATCACTAGAGCGGAACGTCGAGGGAAACGTTGCGCGATATTTACGAGGCGACATCGATCTCGACGCAAAACTTTGTGCGATTAATCCCGATAAGGAAAGCTTTGCGGCGTGAACCGAGTTTCATGGATTGAATGGAACTTTTCAGACAATAGTCCCCCAGACCCAAGCTAGCCAGTTCGATACAGGAGGAAGCGAAAAACAAAGAAAGAGAGATAATTAGAGGAAATAAAAAGGGGAGAAGCAGCTGGCTAAAAAGTGCGGATAAATTATAGATCCTCGAACGTGGCTCGTGTAACGAAAATTACTCGTTCGACCTCTAAATTCATTTATCTATCGCTCTATCCTCCTCCTCCCCTCTCGTTCCACGAGACAATCGTTGCCCGATCTGACGTTTTTAAACAGCAATCGCGATTTAAAGCGGCGTTCGAACGAGAAAGGAAAGAGTCCAAGAAATAATTAAGCTAATTATTTAATCCGGGCGGAAGTGAGAATTGAATTTCACCGATAATGCGCCAGGGAGATGGGAGGAAAAGCGACAAATTACCCCCTGGTTATACCCTCCCTGCCAATTACCCCTCCCCTCCTGAATTAAGCAATTTACGAAACATTACATGCGAAATTACAATCACGCGAGATTTCCACGTTTCCAACGTTTCCAACCCTATCATCGGTTCAAATTCAATCGAGCGGCGAATGATGAACCGCGAAATGGCGTTCTATTTTTAAAAAAGAAAAAAAAAAGAAAGAAGAAAAGAAAAGAAAAGAAAAAAAGGACGAGAGGAGGGAAAGAGGTAATTCTGGGGAATCGAAGCTCGATCGATATAAATAAAATACTTCGTAAAGAATTAACGAAGAAAGGAAGGGGGAGGGGAGGGAAGAGAATGAGCACGAGCTTTCGAAACGGCTAAATTATTGTGTAACGCTAATTTAAAGCGGCACGGATACCAGGCTTACGATCCGATAAACCCAATGAATGCAAGTCGCAGACAACAAGGGGTTTCGGGGAGGGGGGAGGAAGGGGGAGGGGGTGTTGTATCGACTAATCGCGCACGATGAAACAAAACGATACTGCTCTTTTCCACGGCGTGTAATGGCGCGCGCACGCACACGCGGACAGAAGAACACGCGCCGATCGATAGAATGGAATGGTGAAAAAAAAAAAAAGAAAGAAAAAAAAGGAAGAAGGTCGATGAAATCGGAATGCAAATATCGAAGCGTCGGGAATAGAGAAATATCTGGGGCTAATAACGATCCCTCTCCCATTCATTTTCTTCGTCCAATCTCGACCGAGTTCTAATCTAATATAATTCGTGGACTTGGTGGAATTTAATTAACGATCGATGATGATGAATTTAGGGCGTCTCTCGTTAAACATAACTTCCCCAAAATAAACGAATAATTGAACATCGAAATCTTATTCGAATAGAAAAATATGTTACATACGTTATGAGAAACATTTCTTTTCTACGTACGAAATTTTAACGAATCTGAACTGTTGATTCGACGCGAAATAATAGCAAGAAAATTGAAGAAAAGAAAGGATTATATATCTCAAAATGTTTAAACACAATCTGAAGAAATTTCTAAAATCTCTAAACGAAACTGATTAATTTTACCATTTGTACCATTTTATTTCAATTATTAATTTTCAATAATTCCTTTCCCCGAATCTTTACGCAATTGTTTTCATTAAACTCCAATTATACGAACGTCTCAATCGCAGTTATAAATGAAATTCTTTTTATTCGAGCGTGAAAAATAATTTAACGATCAAGATAAAAAAATATACACGTATCGACGGAGATAGATCGAAGAAGGATCGGTTCACAGATCACTGTTTTCGTTTTTGTCCGAGAGAAAGAAGGAGGGAAGAGTTGGGACGGAGAAAGGGTGCATTGTCGCGCGAAAGATTATGCAGCCTCGAATCCTATCGATCCGGCACGGCCAGCGCGCACGTGTGTCCCGAAAGAATTGATATTTGGATGTCGGCTACCCGTAAGAAGTGGGGCAAAAAACACCGAAAGGGAAATATCTTCCGAGCATCCAATATGTCTGTCGTCGACTTCGATTTTTCTCCGGTATCTGGGCCACGGAAGGTTATTACACCGGCTAGATGTTCCATAACCGACCAAGCCGGCTCTCCCTCTCTCCCTCCCTCTCTCTCTTTTTCTCTCGCCTTCGAGGGAAGAACCGATTATTACATCTTATCGCTTCTCCGTGGAAATTTTCGCGGATTCTCCCTCTGCCGAGTTGACGAATTCCACAGGAATTTTTCCTTCACCCACGTGCTGCCGCCGAATATCTTTCGTCGCGGAAACAAATCCCCGGGGAAAATAGAAATTACATGGGAAGAAGAATTTGGTGGAGGGAAAAAAATTGGCCCGAGATGATCTACGATTCGATAATAATATAACGAAGATCTTTAAAAAAAATCTTTTTTAAGAAACTTTTCGTTAAAAATTGTAAATGATTGAATGATATAACGGATTAAACACGTTAAAATTTAACATATTTAAATAACAGATTTAATAGAAAGAATTATACATATGTGAGCAATTTTTTTCTTTCTTAATCAAAATATTAAGATCAATTCAAAATTTTTAATTTCCCTTTTTTTAAATGTAACTTTGCAACTTTAGGAGGAAAATTTTAAATGTTTAGAATTTAATATTCTTCATCGCGCTGCTGGGAAGGAAATTATATTTAAAAAAAAAAAAACATGTTGAAACTTTTGAGAGTTGATTTATGAAACATCTTTCCTACGGATAAATTGCTCGTAATTGTGTAACTCATCGTGCTCCACGCATGATGCTTTCCAAGCTTAAAAATTAAAATCAAAATTTTCGAATTAGATGGATTTTTCTGGAAAAAAATATTCGAATACTGAACTTCGCGCAAACTTGTGCGTACACAGGCAAAAAAAATAGGGGGAGCAAAATATAACAATTAACGTAGGAATCTAAGCAAGATTAACGGTGATCGTTGAAACCAAAGCAATTAGTCTCACGAATGGACTACGGGTTGAACAGGGAATATTAGTGAAGTTCGTCGAAAGCGTAATACAATTCCCTGTGAAAACTGTAGCAAACCGTAAATTCAGCATTCATGTTGTTACCGAGTTTCTGCTATTGTAGCACGGTTTACCTCAAATTTATGTAACACATATTACAAAACGGTTGCCGCGCTCGTACAACTTGCCGGACGGAACTCTATATTTCTCTGTGTAACTTCAATTTTCAATAAAACGGGTAAATAAAGTTTGCAAATATCTCGGCGCAAAGCCAACCGTGGCCGGTGTTTTCGGTAGGAAACGCGAACGAAAGATGCGATGAAATCAAAGATTCCAATCTTCCCCGTGTTTAGTCGTGCAATCTGCTTTCTTCGAGATTTTTAAATAACGTGTAATGTGACAAATTTTAACGCTTGTTTAAATTATTCTTGAGCCACTTCTTCGCGATAATTCTGGATTGTTCTTGATAATCTTGTCTCCAAAAGCCAAAAGAGGCAATTCATTTTCTCACATATCCTGAATTTTTTCTTGAAAAATTGCATCTTCGAATCTTTCGTGACGATATTTCCTC
Organism: Apis mellifera; assembly: GCF_003254395.2. Classification (NCBI taxonomy): domain Eukaryota; kingdom Metazoa; phylum Arthropoda; class Insecta; order Hymenoptera; family Apidae; genus Apis; species Apis mellifera. The sequence goes on from NC_037638.1 coordinate 25,808,252, forward strand.
CAGATCGAAGACATGGATCTAATCTAATGCCATTATATGTGATAACCAACCATTTGAAAGTATCAGTTTAGACTATATTCTCTGTTGAGGCTTAGAAACAGACTAAACACTTTAGCTAACATTTAAAGGTTTCAAAAATACCCACTTCTTATAATCGTGTTATAAATCTCACCAACGAAGACCCAACATATTTCTTTGTAATGAACGCATTTATATAATATCAATGTTAAATAGAATCTACATTTTAATCAAAGCGATATTCATTCAACAATGAAATCGAACGAGATATATTTTCAAAAACAAAACTTAGGAAGATTTTTTTTAAAATAATTTTCGTATATAATTAAAATATTCCCTCTAATTAATCGCGTGGATGATAAATTTTCACAGTAAAACTAACTACGTAGTATACGTAGTGTACGCACGCATGTAGATTCAGTGACCGCACGAGTATCTCTCGAGAACGTAACCATTCGAGTGTCTTAATTACGCACATTTCTAAGGTTCGGAGAGGTAAGGTAAGGTAAGGTCTGTGGAAGAGAAGGTGCGCGCGCACACCTACGCGTGTTTGCAGCACCGAAAGCGCAGGTAGAGAGAGAAACGTATTTGTAGGTTGGGGGCACAATTGCGGGGTAATCCTATTTCATTCCGAGTGACTTGAAGCTGCTTCAACATTAATTGCCTTATTCCGCGCACCGCCCGTATTTCTGCATACCGAGGCCAGGCCGGGCTAACTGTTGCAACGATGAGATGGAACGGGGGTAATTTATACGGAGCACAGGGAAAAATAGTTTATTCAATTTCTGCGGAAGGTTAACAATGTTCGTACAGCTTCGCGGTAACGAAGCTCGAAAGCATTCGGGAGAATCGGTCGGTTTTTTTTTTTTTTTTAAGCTTTTGATCGAGTACGCAATTATCGAGATAATTTCGCGGATATTCGCGTAGCTTCGTATGGCTTGTTTAATTGGGGAAATGTTACAAGAATATTGTACGTTTATTTGAAGGAATACACTTTTACATCATATTCGCGAATATTTATATACGCGTATATACTTTAAATTAAATATAAATTTCAACCAAGTTTAGCTACGTAAATATATTAATAAAATGTAAATTGTGTTAATAAAAATATCTATATACGTATTTATGCTCGAGTGATATTGATTTATCTCGATTTATTTAATCGTCAATATTTGTACGCAATTATATTATGTTAATTTATATTTTATGCTCTTCCGTTTATTCCGGATAAGATTCTATTTATCCGTAATTTAAATTAAATATTGGTAAAACGTGTATCAATATGATTAAAAAAAAAAGAAAAAAAAATATTTTGTTATTTGAATTATTTATTATTTTAATTCGAATGATAAAGGAATGGAGAGGAAAAAAATATGTGGCTGACTTGCGTGTTCCCAGATTTAGTAGATGTGAATTCTGCAAACATAGCGAATATAGTCAGCTCCGTTTATCTCCACAGTTAGGGAACGCCGCTACATACGATCGAATAACATATGTAGGGAGCTAATACTGTGGTTTTCATCCATAAAAATCTAATATACTTTAAAAAACTCGCAAACGAGAAATAAAGAATAAGAATCAAAAACCTCCAACACCAGGAATCGAACCCGGGACTCTGAGAATTGGAGGCAGTCGTTTAACCAGTGTTGCCACTGAACCAAACAGATATCAAGTCTCGTTTTTAACTACCTATTCAATGTATACGTACACATTAAGATTGTATTAGTTTTCATTACATTCATTTTTATACGAAATAATAATATTTATAAATAAATAAGTAAAATAAAAATAATATAATATAAATACTGTTATATTAATATTAAAAATTAATTTAAAAGATAATAAACAGAGATCAATTTTAAGTTAATAAAAATTGTTGTAAATATTTTACTTATTTATTGAATCAAAAAAGTATTCTAATTAACAGATTAAGAAAATATCGCAGACTTTTATTATATAATAAATACAATATACAAATCAATATTATAATTTATAAATCCAATTTATTTTCAAAATTAAAAAGAAAGAAAAAAAGAAAAAAAAAGAAATTGTAAAAAATAATAAACAGAGATCAATTTTAAGTTAATAAAAATTGTTCTAAATATTTTATTTATTTATTGAATCAAGAAAATATTCTAATTAACAGATTAAGAAAATATCGCAGACTTTTATTGTTTTTAATAAATACAATATATAAATCAATATTATAATTTATAAAGTCCAATCTATTCTCAAAATTAAAAAGAAAGAAAAAAAGAAAAGAAAAAGAAATTGTAAAAAATAATAAACAGAGATTAATTTTAAGTTAATAAAAATTGTTCTAAATATTTTACTTGTTTATTGAATCAAAAAAGTATTCTAATTAACAGATTAAGAAAATATCGCAGACTTTTATTGTTTTTAATAAATATAATATATAAATCAATATTATAATTTATAAAATTCAATCTATTCTCAAAATTAAAAAGAAAGAAAAAAAAGAAAAAAAAAGAAATTGTAAAAAATAATAAACAGAGATCAATTTTAAATTAATAAAAATTGTTGTAAATATTTTACTTGTTTATTGAATCAAAAAAGTATTCTAATTAACAGATTAAGAAAATATCGCAGACTTTTATTGTTTTTAATAAATACAAATATATAAATCAATATTATAATTTATAAATCCAATCTATTCTCAAAATTAAAAAGAAAGAAAAAAAGAAAAAAAAAAAAAAGAAATTGTAACTCCGCAATCCACATTTCTGAAGGTATTGAACTTACCAACGAAAGTCGTGGAAAGCTATGAAGTCTGGGATATTTTCTTACAGTCAAGAAGTGCGCACCTCCATAGCGTTATTGAATAAACACATGGAGTCATTGGGACTGTGTGTGATTGTTGAAATAATAACAGATTGGGAACTGAGAATCTCCGAGAGTAGATTCGAAAAAACTCGACTGGTTTCGAACCCGTGACTGTCGGAGAAACTCGGGGACTCCCAGGTAGTCGTACGGACACTTAGCTCGCACGGCTACCGTCACTGTTGAAACTTTATGCGTTAAAATACATATTTCTTCGTACGTTTGAACTAATCACGATAATTTAATAACGGTAATTTATCAAAAAGATTTATTAAAGATTTATTAAAGATGGAATCGCTGCAACAAAATTTTTTTAATCCAAATTTATCATTTAAGGGATTTTTTCGATCGCTAAATTTAAAAATTATGATCATTTTTAATTTTTTAAAACGGAAATAAATAACATTTCTCGAATGCAATCGATATAGGCAGCAACTACAAAAATAAAATAAAATCTTAGGCGAATTAGATTAAAAATTGCAACATCGGAAATTAAAAAATTATCAACGATTATGTGAAATATTATCGCGGAGAATAATCGATATTACACATTTTTGAATTATTTTTACTTCATCTTTAAACCGTTCATCTTCGTGAAAAATGACCATTAACCTCGTCAACCCGAAAAAAAATCCTCGAAATGACAAATTTGGACGAAAAATTTTGCTCGAGCTAAATACCATTATAGAACCGATTAAAAAAAAATTTCTCTCTCAAATAGCTATCTTCCTATTAACTGTAAAGTATGATTTTCACCAATTTGATCGTTTGAATGTTTTTTTTAAAAATATATAAAATCGTTTGGATATTTAAAAAAAAAAAAAAAGAAAAAAGAAATGGAAAGAAAGAAATAATGAAAATACGCGATACTCGAAATGCGTGGTCGCGTTACAAGCGAGCGTATGTTTGATGCATGTCAGCATGTGGCGTATCTTTCACGTATACGTATTACCAATGGTTGGTTCTCAAGGGGTATCGGGGAAGACATATTGAATTTATCGCTCGACAGGATATAGCAAGATCGTAGGGCCGTATTCCAGGAGAATGAATTTTCCCATAGACCTCTTTGCCTCTTCCTTCGCCCTCGCCATTCCGGTAAATGGCATTACAGTTATTCGATTTGTTTCTTCGCGTCTTGATAGCACGGATACGAGTTCGAGGGTATTTTCTAAATTCAACACGAGTTAATTGAGGCGAAAATGGCACGGATATCGATAAATTTAACCCCCAGAAATTGCAAATTTTACACGTTTCTCTATATTGAATAACACTCGAAACAAGATGTGAAAACGATTTATCGATCATTTTCGAAGCGAGTTCGAAAATGTATTCTCGCGCTTACTAAAGTTAAGTTTCTTTTTCTCTGTGAAATTATTAAAAAAATTCATTAGAAAAATAATTAAATATCTTTTAAACACCACGAGTACGTCTCTCGTACGCGTCGTCTGAAATTGTTTAATTTAAAAAGAAATTGCCCTTACTCTGATTAAATCGTCGAATGAAAATATTTAATTCTATGCTACAAGGCAAGTTCAAATAATCTGTTGATCTTGATCTTGCAATTGCAGTAATTTCACAATTTTCTTCGTATTTCAACGAATTTAATTAACGCGATATTTAAAATATTTCAATTCCGTGAAAATTCAAACATTCCACATATTCTACATAACGCGGTGAAAAAATAAAGAAAGAAAGAAAAAAAGAAAGAAACATTCGTTCGATATGTCGTTTTACCTTTGGTAAAGAATTTTTGAAAATTAAATTTTTAAAATTAAAACGATCCAAAAATATCCATTCCACTTTTGAATATTACATAGATACAGCAAAAAAAAAAAAGTACAATAATACGTAAAATTGCAAAATATCTACAGAGATAAAAGATTCGAAAATCATGCGCTCTTATCCGTACTTGAACGAATATATAAATCAAATAAAAAACGTATATAATATTTACATTTACATATTGATATTGAAAATTCGGATCATCCCTCCCTCCTATACAATTTTATTTCTTAATCGTCCAACTCGTCTGAGGTATCATCACAGCACGTACACACAGCACGAATTCGAAGAGACATATTTTTCTCGTGTATTTTCGACGAGTGTCTCATTGATCATTTGATATCTATTGAACGTGCCGCCCAGGCAACATCGTTTCGAGTGCAGCCGCCTACGTACTCGTGCAGGGTGGAAGAAGAGGGTTGCACCGGAAAAACGGAAGTGTGTAGGTGGTGGCTGCGTGGTAGGGAGAGGAAGAGGGAAAGAGAGAGAGAGAGGAGGGTGGAAAGGATGGAGGAGAAGCGGGAAAGGGTTGTGTAGGTGCAGATGGCGTGCGCGATAATACCCACGGCACGGATGAAAGGGTCTGCCTCTGACGCGCACTGTTCCGAATTGCCGGAAGGTTCGAAAAGGACAAACAGCTCAAAAAGACAAAAGCACAGACGGCGGGGGCACGCAAATGAAGAAAGAGAAATCGATAACTCCGTAACTCGCTTTTGTATATTTTTAGATCTTCTTTCCACCATCGAACGACGCGGCCGTCCGGGTGGACGAAGATATGATGGTGATCGATAACAGGATTCGTGGAAATTTGGATCGAGGATCGAAACGAGAAGGAAATAAAGCGTAATTGTTGGTTAATCCTGCGGGTATATATATATATTTTACGGTATTTGGATACTTGACGTAAAATGTAAAATCGGGTGTATTTTATTATTATCGAGGTTTATTAATTAATGGTATTAAGCTCTATCAAATTATCGCGTGTAATTAATCGTTAATGCGCGTCTGATAGAGTAAAAGTATATACTATTCTCTCGTTTCGGATAATTGTTAAAATATTAAATTATTGTTATCGATTCTACGATAAATTCATTTTCACTTCTCTAAATTGTAACATGTTTAAAGTATCCGGGTCATATTTCGAAATATAATTAATTAGCTCTTTTAATAAGTAGGATTTTATTAACGTTGCCCTAGTTCGCGGTATTTTGATATCAATACGCTTTACAAATTTATTCGATTACTTAAATTACAATTGAACTTCCCTCCCCTCTTCTTTTACCTCCTACTGATCGTATTTAAAATGTTACTTCATCTTGTTTGTAATATAATTAAATTATCTTATCTTAATAAATTATAACATAAATTTTAATTGTATTACAAAAATAGCATTGTAAAAATATTCCAGATATAAATAAGATAGACATCGAATCATTCGTAGAGTAAAATTTAAAGCGTATACGATTCGATATTTTCCAACAAATATTACAAATTTTTCACACAAATACAAATAATTCCTATCGATAAATCGGAAGCAAAAAAAAAAAAAGAAACTACTTGATTGGTTACACTTTGATTCGAAATTACGTTATCATTGAAACGTGAAATGGACTGGTATTCCACGAACATTGGAAATCCATTTCGAGTGTCCATGAACCATTTGTCCGTGGACCTTGCTTTTTCTTGTCCCTACTCTCCACCAGTCTGAAGATACTTAACCGCTGGTCTCCTCGCTCGTGAGAAAGACACTTGAAATATACGGCGACATATATCGAACAGGAGAGGGGAAGATAGAAAGAATTAAGATGGCATTTAGTCGAAATTGTTCACGCGGAAAATATAAATGGATCATGGTCAACCTTATTTCACGATATTTTACGCCACCGGTGGACGGTCAAGAGACAAATTAAAACTTCACGAGACGAACGAGGCAATTTTTCGGCAAAAGTTGAACGTATTTTTCATCGGAAGAATTCCAAAAAAAAAAAGAAAAAACAAATTCGTGGCAATTTGGTAATTTCGAAGGGAAACGGGGATACCGATGATCGTCGAAAACGAGAAATTAATTAGAAATCGTTCCAGCCATTTTTCATTTTTGAACGAAAAAGATTTGAGGGTAACGAGAAAAAAAATCTTTCGGATTCTCAAATTTTTACGAGTCAATCCTTTCGTAAAAATCAAACGTTGAAAACAATTCGAAAAATGAATTCGAAGCAATTCGAAAAGATAATTTGAAATATCGATGGTCATTCATCGAAAACGAGGAATCAGGGATTCTCAGAAAATTCGAGGCACTTTTAAACGAAACATAATAATAATTGCAAATAATTATAACACTAAACGATATTATATGAGATCGACTATAACAGCTACGAATAAATGTTATTCAAGCATTTTAACAAGTAATTACTCACAGTAACTTTATTCTCAATTTTTAACTAATTTCTACCTCTTCCAACTTAATGTTATATATCAAAATATAATAATAATTACAAATAATTGTAACACTAAACGATATTATATGAGATGGACTATAACAGCTACGAATAAATGTTATTCCATCATTTTAACAAGTAAAATTACTTACAGTAACTTTATTCTCAATTTTTAACTAATTTCTACCTCTTCCAACTTAATGCTCAACTCTGTTCGATGGTGACAAAAAATCTTTCGGATCCTCTAAAATTAAGACGATCGATTTCACGAGACGAAGGAGGCAATTTTTCGTAAAAAAAAAAGTGAAAAACGTATTTTTCATCGAAGCAATTCGAAAAGCTAACGATGATCACCCATTCGCTTTCTCATTCAGGCGATAGCCCGAGATTTGAGAGGGTGGGGGAGAAAAAAAAATGTTTCAGGTTTCCATCAGGTGCCTCCTCCTGGTGAGTGCTGCTCAGTCCTGCTGGCATCGAGGAAACATTAAATATGGCCGTAGGATCTGTTTGCACTGCCCTCGTACGCCCAGCAGCCGAGGTGAGACAACATTTACCTTAGCCGAGCTACCTCCTTCGACCGAGACGTCTCGGTTTCTTTGAGGTAGCTTCAGGATGATAGATGCAGTCTCAATTTTCAACCCCTCCCTCTCCCTCAAAGAGACCTCCTCCTCCTCCCCTTCTTAACTTTCTGCTGTTGCCGCCTGTTGAGGAAAACGCTCCTCTTTGCGCCACTACCAGAATGCCAGATCCAGGGGGGGGGGTGCTTTCTATGAATACCGGATGTGAAACGTGAATGAAACGAAGTAAATACTTGCTTAGTAATGACGTCAATGCACTTTTCGAAAATGTTCGCGCGAATGGGCAACGTGGTGGTGGCCCATTGGCCGTGCAACGACGCCGTCGAACGTGTTTCTTTTAATAACGGATGTCGTCGATCCACTACTGCCCCGTGGAAGGAGAGTGCGATAAAACGTACCGTGAATGAGTGGACGTGCAAAAGAGAAGAATATATATATATAGGAAAGGAAGTAGTTCGATTTCGTTCGAATGAAACGAGGGTAAGGATTTTTTCACGAGAGCTGAGATTCCAGAATTGACGAATTCGATGAATGAACGTTGAATGACTTTCCATAATAAATTGAATCGAATCGAAAGAAGGAAAGGGATATTAGATCTCCAATTTCATAAATTTCTTCCGTTTATTGTTCGATTCGTTGTTCCTGGGGGAATATTAATTCTCTTGGACTACGCTCAAAGTTGGAAAACAAGGATAATTATACCCACTAGTCAAATATATATACTAAACGTTGGATAACACCGATAACTCTCTGGTAAAATGTTATTACGAGACTCGTAAAGAGAATTATACTCGAGACAAGATCGGTGGTAATTCTCTGGAATGAAAAGAAAAGAAAAAAAGAAGAAATCCCTTTCTCGTCCAAAGTAATCCTTCAAATATATAGGGAGGAATTTGTCGAAGTTTAAAAGTAAGTGGAAACAGAAGTGGAGGAAATGGAATACATCTGACGAGAACGTACAAGAATGTATTTACGTAAAAGGGGACAAATTCCTTTAATATTTGCTATGCTTGTGTGCCAATATACTAGGTCAGGGGGAGATGTGAATTGCGTAACCCGTCCGGAGCATCCACACGCATTCTATGCCAGGAATGTGTGTATACATAACGTTGCTAGGAATTTCAACCTCAAGTATTTAAATTAAAATTTCATAAAGTGTAGGCGCCGGTCCTTTAAGACTTGCTACAATTTGCTCTTTGTTTTTAAAAGAGTTCGTTTGAAAGAAAAAAGAAGATATATGAGAATTTTTTAATTTCATTATTTTTTTTTTCTTTTCTTTTTTTTTTTTTTTGATAAATGATAATTTTGAAATTTTACAATATCATCTGTAAATATTTGTAAAAAAATGCGTAAAATGTATTTCGATGTAGTTCGTTTATAAGATAAGAAAGAAATGTTACGTATCTCTCTCGAAAATAGATCTATCGCTCTCCAGAGATTGAAATGTATTAAAGTTTACAATGCATCGATGCACAGATGCTCTCAAAGAAGAAAGAGAGATAAATCGAAGAAACACGATATAATAGATTTAACGCGTAAAGATTATTCTTTTCTCGACAAGAATCGCGGTATTTTCATAAAGAAGATTAAACACTCTGTCTGAATTGCAAATCTGACATTAATTCATCGTTGCATTAAAATGAGCGAATATAGAAAAATGTTTCCATTAGTCGAAAACACTTTATACGATAAGTAATTGAATGCATACAAAATTCTTCATCCTGATAGTCATCAAAATCCTTGAATATTAATTATCTAATGATAATTTAATAACTAATCTTATCTCGTGCTCAATTTACAATTTTTTATAACACATACGTGATGAAATAATTCCATCCTTGTTTCGAAGAAAATTAATAATAAATAAAAAAAATAATATACGATTATCGATGATTACGTGTCATCAGAAAATTTAATTTTTTTCAACAAATTCTCTATTCTAGATTAATATTCTATCCAATATTCAAAAGAATCAACAAAACAAACAATATCAAAGATTAACCTCGACTCTGATTCTCAAAACTATTGTTTCTTCGTAAAAAAGCTGAATACCAGAAATAAAGAAAAATATGCGCTATATTTTTATACCTAATTTTAACACTCTACACGCATTAACCCAACCTGATTCAATTTTACTTGGTGAAACAATCGATGAAAGACGGTGATCGAAGAAAGTGTAATAACAATCGAAATAAGGGGGCCTGGAGGAATTGGCCTGGCGAGCCGATGATGAAAGATCCAAAGATCGGGGCAACCTTTCAATCGATTTCGCGGAGGCAGATTGGCCGTCTCCAAGTTACCGAGATACGAGCAGCCTCGGTAATTGGGGTGGGGTGGCGCACAAAGAGAGGAAATGGGGAAAGCGACAGGCGAGAGGTGGCCGCACAGCGCCGCCAGCGATCGGCCTCTCGCTGTTGCTAATAGCCGCGCCAGCTTTCGATGTAACGATTGGAAGCTGCCATTCCGTGTCACAGCTTGGCGGCTTTCAATTTGACGAAAGTTTCCGCCGTGAAAAAATCTCTATCTATTTCGAAATTGTCCGCCCGATTCTGGGAATCCATCGGTTTCTTTTTCAACGATCGTTCGCAAGAATCGTCTCGTTATTTATTCGAGGGAGAAAGTGTTTCCTCGTCCCATTCGTGGATGCCGCGCTTCTTTGCCGCTCACGTCGACCGCCAGAGGGATAGTTAGGTCTAGGAATGGTGGAGATGGTTGATTATTTTTGCTTCGAGAACAAAATTTGACGAAGAGAAAAGAAAATTTCGCGTGAAGTTGTTGATAAATTGTCGAAAGAATTTGATCTTTTGATTCTTTTTTCTTTCTTTCTTTTTTCCAGAACCATGGAGAGATTAAAATGTACCGTCCAATCTATCGGATGAGATAGGGATCGAGGATAAAGCGAGTGTAAAATCTATTTGTTTTTTGAAACCGAGGGATTTTTAAAAAGCAATCGTTTCTCCATCAATTTTTTTTATTCTTGAGAAAAAGATAATTGCACCTACATTCTCGCGAGTTTTTTTAAAACTCGAATTCAGAATTCGACGATATTAATATTAACATTCTTATTCATATATTTTTAGAACACGAAGTTTCGAAAAATTTTTGAAATACGAGTAATTCAAGTACAAGTTGAACGAGTGACGAGAGTCGCGAGACAGGGGAGAGTTGAAACGAAACGAGATGAAAGAATAACGAGAAGGAAAGAAAAGAAAAGTGACGAGGACGATCGTTCATAACTCAACGGCCTCGATCATCTTAAGGGAAGGAATTTCGCGGTCTGTCGGCCGCACGTGAATTCCACGGAAATTGAGTGGAATTTTGCCAAGTCGAAGGGCCGTTGTCGGCCGTGATGCACAGTCTGGCCGCGCCGCGACTATCCCGGGGGATAAGTAAATGGGGAAAGAGCGAGTCACTCCTTCCCGGATGCGAAGTTTCTTACCGGTGGAGAGTTTAGCAAGAAATCAAGCCGGCAGACAGTGACAAGGGTAGCCACGGAAGGAAGGAAGGAAGGAAGGAAGGAAGGAAGGAAGGAAGAAAGGAGCGGAACGAGTAAGAGAAAGGGAGGGAGAACGTAAGAAACAGAAGTATATAACCGGTGGTTCCGGTGGCCGGCGTGCGAAAGAGAAATCGTCTTCGAGGAAAAGAAAAAACGAAACGCTGGAAACTTTATTGCCAGGAAAACGTTTTCGTCGATTCTCGAAATTTCGATCGATAATATCGATACAATGCAACGTTGTAATTTTCCTTAGTGTAATGTATATATATATATATTATTTAAACAGTTTGTTTACTTTAGAAAGTTGCAAGCGGAACGGATATTTCTATCGAATAATATAGATCGGGGCAATAATAATCTAATAATCCTGTTATACCACTTTAGTATTATAGTAGAAACTTGAACCTGGCCAGCTACCCCTTTGTACTCAATCTATTACGATGTTTCTCCTAGTCCATTATCAATCAAAACTATTTGCCTAGGGGTACTCTGCCAAAGCTTAAAGTCTAAGCCGAGCTTAAAGGCGGCCTCGCGATAGGTAGTTTAATCTCGACCGGAGAGTTTAAAAGCCCGTTTTGGCTTTACGCGACACTTACCATATCACGAGGAAACGCGATACAATTTTTAATAAATGAATACATATCTCTCTCTCTCTCTTCCTGTGTTATATTAATTATCCTTGCCTTAAGATCGAACGTATAAAATGTACAGAATAAAAGTATCGAGGAGAGTGATAAAATTTTATTTGATTAAAAATGGGGTTAGGAATCAATTTTCGAATTTTAATTTAACTATATTCGTCGATAAAAGAAATCGATAAATGTATTAACGATTAACAAACGGGGAGAGGAAGGGGAGGGAAAGGAAGAAGACAATCTAGTAGAGCACTCGAAGCAGGAGCAGGTAGTTGTAAGACAGAAGGATGAACACTCGCAAATATAGAGCAAGGGTACTTGGCTACGAGAAGAGAAAAGCAGTGGGTTCGTCGAGTGCGCGACACTTTCTACAAAGGTGAAAATCTATACGGACCACGGGAAAATCGATGCTGCATGGAGGGGAGGGGAGGGGGAGAGAGAGAGAGTTATCGCGCAAAAAAAAAAGCTATGCTGAACGTCTCTCCCGATCAAAGCCGATCGAGTTCTTTTAAACGAAGCGAAAACCCTTTTCTTCCGATTTGTGTTCGAGATACCGGAAACTGCATCACCCTCGTTTCCCTTTTTAAAGGAAATTTTATTTTTGCCGCGATTCCCCTCCTTTAAATGAAATACAAATAAACGAAAAAAAAAATCCAAATATTTTTCGCACAACTCGAACAATGGCAATATTTACCCTTTGACGCAACGAAGGATACGAATTCTTGATGATAGGCATAGTTCTCTCGATTACTTCGTCTAAATATTTTTTTACATATATTGTAAACATATCAGAAACATGTACTCTTTTCATGACAACGAAAGCTACAATCCTTGATGATAGATCTAGAAAATTTTTCTCACAATTCAAAATATTGAGAAAATAATAGAGAGCAATTGTTCGAGAGCAACGAATTCTTGATGATAGGCATAGTTCTCTCGATTACTTCGTCTAAATACTTTTTACATATATTGTAAACATTTACTCTTTTGATGACAACGAAAGCTACGATCCTTGATGATAGATTTCAAAAATTTTTCTCACAATTCGAAATATTGAGAAAATAACAGAGAGCAACTGTTCGACGAAAGCTACGATTCTTGACGATAGAGGTAGGCTTCAATCGAAAATTTTTCGCACAATTTGAAATATTGAGAAAATAACAAAAAACAACTGGAGAGCAACGAATTCTTGATGATAGTTCTCTCAATTACTTCATCTAAATACTTTTTACATATATTGTAAACATATCAGAAACATTTGATGATGTAGCAACGAAAGCTACGATCCTTGATAATAGATCTAGAAAATTTTTCTCAAAATTCGAAATATTGAAAAAATAATAAGAGAGCAACTGTTGGAGAGCAACGAATTCTTGATGATAGACATAGTTCTCTCGATTACTTCGTCTAAATACTTTTTTACATATATTGTAAACATATCAGAAACATTTGATGACGTAGCAACGAAAGCTACGATCCTTGATAATAGATCTAGAAAATTTTTCTCATAATTCGAAATATTGAGAAAATAACAGAGAACAACGTTTGCTGTTCGACGATTCTTGAGATCTCGATGGAAAATTTTTCGAAATTTCGCGTATTGCGAAAATATCAGAGGGGAGCGTTTGCTGTTCGACGCAACGAAAGCTTTGATCCTTTGCTAAAAAGAAACGGAGGTAACAAGAGAGTACGAGTAATTATGATAGGCGTGGGCCTCGATCGACGTTATATGAACATTGATCGATCGCACATGACCGCGAAATCAATGCGGTACGGCTGTTCGTCCGGGCTAATTTGACTGTCGTAATTAGCTTCGTTTATCGGTCCGTGTCACGTTCGTCGTGTACTGGCCGCGGCAACGCGGTAATCTTCCTGCTGCCGCTGGAGCAAACAATTAACGTTGTTCCGCTAACTTTGCCGTGATTACAGCAATTTTCGCATGACAGCTCGCTCGTTTACCGAGGCCTGCACCAACTCCGCTATAATTTCACACCACCGTCTCCGAAAATATACGGCCGTTGCCGCCGGATGCAGTTTTCTACTCGAGGAAAACTATTTTCACTCCCCGCTCAACGGGGAGAAGACGGGATTACGGGACTGCGATTCCTCCAGTTATCGGGCAACAATATTATAACTAATTAATCTGTTTCGAGAGATAAATTTTTTACATTTTTTCTTGAAAATGAACGAGGGTTTATTGAAAAAAAAAATAATTGATCCATCGTTGATGTACGCGTCACGTTTTCACGAGAATAATAAAAAAAACACACACACGCATGGACGAGGGAATATCTCTGTTTACGCGCGGGAAAACGATATATCATGTCTTTCGAAATCCACGTGTCGTCGTTCTCCATAAACTCTAATTGAAATCTAATACCGCGCAGATTTGTTTCGTTCGAATTCGTGGCAAATAAATTTCAAGGAATGATCGTGAGAGGGAGAAAAATTTAATCGAATTTAAAACCGTGGTGCGATTTAAAAAAGAAAAGCGAGCAAAAGGGAAAAGGGATCGAGAAGGAGAATCGAATGTGGCCGTGTTATGTTTATAAAAAGCGGTTAATGAATAACTCTTCGAATAACGAAAAGAACGTTTTATTATTTCCCTTGTTACAGGGAACGAAAATGATAAGCTTTGCGCGGAATTTCGGCGGGTTGGAAGGCTTTGTGAAACGCGTAAAATGTGTAAGGAAAGCCGGAGGAAACAGACGAAAGTTTATTAAAGGCAGGAAAAGGGGGAATCGTTGGAGATGAGGGTTGAAATTAACAAAATAACTGGTACAAAGGAGAGTAAACCGAGTGATATACGTATGACCGATTGAACGGTTAATAACTGGGAGAAATGAAAGGAAGGAATCGAGTTCAACGTGAAACGTGAGGATTATTTGCGCCAACCCTCAACATAACAATAGTCATTCGATGTAGAAAAATATTCTCAGCTTATTTTAATTTTGTATTCTCGTTTGCTTTATTAAATTCGTTTTAATATAATGTCAATTATATTTTGAAACTTCAAAAATTCAAGTTCTTTCAAAAAATTCTGTTTAAATCGATATTAAAATCACTGAAATATTAACGCTTAATATTTACGAGGAAACTTTACAATATATATTTGATATACAATAATAAAATGCATAGTAAAATGTACACGAAAGACGATCGATAATATCAAAAAAAAAAAAAAAATATTATCGTCACAATGATGTCTTCAAAGTAATCCCTATTTATTTTGCATAATGTTTCACGGTTGCAAATGGTCGAGAAACGTAAAATTAACACGAAATTTTACCACCGGTTACGCCGACTAAATGCATCTAAAGTAAGCACTAAATGCTCTAGAAAGAAGTAAAGTGCAACTTTGGGTAATGCTTATGCAACATTAATATTCAAGACTCGCATTAGAGTCACCCAGTAAATTGCATTCTTTTTGCTTCCTCTTATTGCGTCCTAGTCCGATCTTCCTTTTTAGTTTTGAATCGATAATCGTATCAATAAATCAGAGATTATTTTAAGTTTACTCAAAGTACTAAGAGAGTAGTAATCCCTTTTCGATAAGAGATTCTGCAAACTTCGAATTTTCCTCTATGAAAATTTTTAATCAGATTATTTTTAAAATATATTGAAAATTTATAAATTATAAATCTTGTTAATATTAATATAGAGATGAAAATTAATAAATATAACTGTTACAGAAAATGTATATGTTCAAATTTCTTCTAACAACGAAATTTGTAATAAATCAATCCTCTCTTGTAGCTATAGTAATGCGTTAATTCACAGAAATATGCATACGCGTATACATAATTCTTTCGTTCAAATAATTATAAATTATGCAGAATAAAAATTAAAATTCCACATTGTTAACATTCAATAAGCAACGTAACAATGAGTTTCAGCAATTATAATGGTTACACAGTCGTAAAAGCGATGTAGTAACGACTGAACAAACGTGCAACTGATCGATATACATTGCACGCAACCAGTTCAATGAAGAAGTCAAAGTTCTTTTAAACTAAAAACCTATTTTGAAATGGCAAACACTACATGGTAAAATTTGTTTTGCTATTCTTTCAAATAAATTCTTTTTTTTTTATTATGTTCATCATAATATGATATTACATATTTATAATAATTATATTTTATAATGAATCTACAAAAATAAAACGTTTTTTAATATCCTTCTAATCAATGAAACAAAATAATTTTTTACGTGTTAAACAATATTAATAATTTTTTATTAATAATAAGTTTGCAAAGAATGTATACACCAGAATGTATATATGTATATGAATATATCATATATATATATCATATATATATAGTTTCATATACAGTGAATAGTTTCTTGCCACGTGGTTTTCATGATAGGTTAGAAACAACAAAAGTAATGGCTAAATACAATAGCGAAAAAAAAATAATTTTGCATGAAATAAATAAATTTGTTGAAATTAAATTTAATTTGATCGAATTAAAGTTGTTTACACGAAAAAATTTAGATTCGATGAAAATATGTGTTGTCGTCGAAATTAATTCAAAATAATACAGAACTCGATATATTTTTTCAATTGTACAACTTTAATTAAACTTCGAGAATAATTTAATTTCTTTTTTCTTGTCTATGAGCATCCGCAACTTTCTAATCTAAACTTTCCACGATGAGCGTATTGTTTGCATTAATTACCAAGTAATATTTCAGAATGGTTATGTTCAAGAGCAAAGTGGTCGGTGCTGAACAAATTGAATCTGACGCAATACCTTTTAACGGAGGAAAAGATTTCAATTATTAAAACTCAATTTGTATTAAATTTTTTAACGCGATTTTACTTAAAACGAATTAATGATAAAAAAAAATTAAAATAAAATTAAAAATGCATTACCGACAGTAATAATATTAGTTCGAACAAATTCTATTATCATATTCAAAAAAACGCGAGTGAAGTTTTCGATAAATCGCAACACCTTCGGAAAACAATTTTCGAAGCGCATGACACGAAACATTCAAATCACATTTCGATTCTAAAACAATAGTAATTCCTTCTATACCGGTTCATATGGTAAGCGTAAACTAATAATTATCGACGGTGAAAACAGCAAAGAGGAAAGAAAGAGAAAAGTATAGACAGGTACTTACATTTTTTATTTTTCTCGCCGACGACGCCTCGCGACAACAAGCCGAAAAGGATGGCGATGGTTAGAAAAAGCATAGATTTCCTCGTCCCTGGTGCGTCCCAGCACCAGGGCGAGCCTCGTGACATCACGGACATATCACTCTCTCTCAACGAGACTCCATACCGGCTTCCGCGAAACTTCGGCGCGTAACCACCGTGAACATAACCTTATACATCAAAGTCACTCGCGGCGAACAGGTTCGTATGATCGGCTTTCAATCGAAGCACGATCCAAATATAGAAAACTGACCGGTATTTATACGAGGAAACGCGCGAAATTGACACACACAACCGACTTGAATCTCGTTGACGAGCTACCGGCATCGGTGCTCGTCACTCGGACGCACGTACGCTATTGACATCGGGGAATACTCGCCGGATACTCTACTCACGGTGGCGGCCAGGTTGCGACGATCACCGACGTAGGTGTTCGCGCACTCTCATGCGCGCTATCGATCCGACAAACCCCGCCAAACCCCACGTCGCGTACACTCACCACCGTCCTCCACGAAGACGCCATATTTGTGTACATGCGCCTTAAGGACCCGGAAGTGCGCTCCTTACCAAGCGATTTCTTCGTTGCTCGTTCGAAAGTTCGTCGATCTTTCGATTTTCTTCTACGACGTTTGACCTCTCGCGTAGGAATCTCGCGTCTTGTACAATCGTCGTTTCGATGTATCGATCGCGTATACTCATCACGTGACCTGCTATCGACTTCACTATGCGACCGCATCTTTAAAAGCGTATCATTGCTAAAAATGGATTTATCGTGTGATTTTCTTTTTTTTTTTTCTTTTTTTTGAGTGTTTTAACGAATTCATCGAATATACATACCCGTTGAAACGAAGTTGGAGATATCTACTTTTTATTTGACGTAATGTATTTTATTTGTTTGATTTAAACTTTTACGTTTATTTACATTTTAAATGTTTAAAATTGTGGAATGCCGACAAAATTTAATAAACAATTTCATTATTGTAAAATAAAACATAGTACACATTTCAATTTTCGTGAAAACGAATTTCTATACTGTGCCGAAAAACAGGTATGATACTTTTAATGAGATTATTATTATTTATTTATTTACTACGAGTCTAAATAACAGAGACAAATAATTATATGATCTTTTTTTTAATTTCAATTTTATTATTTATGCAACACGTAAATTTTGCATTTAATTCTATTTTCCGTAATAATGAAAAAAATAGTTTATAACCTAAAAATATATTAGGAAGAAAAAAGATATTAATAATAATAATAAGAAAATTCCATTGCATTTTTGAGTTATTGATAAATAATCAATGTTTACAATTCTTTTATACATTATAATTATGTTGGAATTTAATAAATGAAATACAGCTGCATCTATAAGCTATATATAATATATAGTATCGTTCATATTAAATTAAATTCTTCTGATATCTATATCAGAGACTCAATTATTGTGCTTAAATGAAAATTTATAATTTTGTTTTCCAACTTTATTATATTTTTCGTTATTAAAATCTTATTATATATAATATTGAATTAATGGTTTTTAAATTAAAGTTAAAAATGAAAATTTAAATAAAAATTAATCTAATTAATTCATATTCATTTCAGATACTGTTACGATACCAAACTATGATCGATATCTTTATTTTTTAAAAAGATGAAAATGATATATAAATAATTACGCGTTTTATGGATTGCATTTCACACCAAAGAATAATAACTTGTTTATTCAAAACCGCGAAATGCAGCCACGCAGTTTCATTCCGCCGAATGAATCACGATAGATTTAATTTATTATCGTTATCATTTAGAAGATAATCGCTTCGATTATCGATTGATTTCAAGGTCAGTCAATCACAATTTTATATTTTCTATTAAGGTCAATCGTCTATAGGGTGGTTCTCGATATAATAAATTCGGCTTTGAAAATAAATTAATCGAATAATGACAAACGATAAGAAAACTTAGATACTCTAATAATTACTCGTGAATCGTAAAATTGATCGATGTGTATTCGATCAAATATTTATCGTAATAACATAATTTTCAAGCCAAATTTTTATTTACTTTTGCATTACTTTTAAATTATTTATATATACACGTCCCTCATTTTCTAACTTTAGTGACTTAGAAAATTCAGCAATTTTTTGTATATTGTTTTGTCTTGTACGTAGTAAAGTATAGAATAATACGTTCAAATAGGTCTTCATTCATCGCGAGAGCTATAAGAGAGGTATAAGTCAATGATCAAATCACCCGTTATATCTGATTGCAACGATCGAGCACCGATAACATTATCGCGCATGCAATTATTTTTTACCCACGATCAAGGCCTTTTGACGTCACACTTATGAATATTCGCCCTAAACACGGTATTAAAATTCAAATTTTCAGCGGAACGACACCATTATGGAAATGGGTCAACCTTTGACCGAAAAAATCCCTCAGAAAAAATGAAAATCAGCATGTAGTCTCGAATACCCGTTTGTATCCAATTGTATCTATACGGTGGTGAATCGTACCCCTAGACCACAAGCTGACTGTTAGAAAAACGTTTAAATCAGAAAGACAATCTACCTCGGACGCGTTATCTTGCGCGGCTCGCGCGATGGCGGATTTATATACACGACTCCATATTGTCCGGCGTATTTCACTGAAGTTTCGACTTCTATGCGGTGTGCGAAGTGGTGGTATTTGCATAATTGTGCTTTTAATCTCAAAGGGAAATACGTGTTTTCATATAAAATGGAAATTAAATAGCGTGAGAATGTTTGGATTTGGTTGAAGAAATTATTTTATGCGACAGTTAAATATTTTCAAAAGAATTTCCCAATTTGTATAGATATATTCCGTGACAAATTAAAATTAACGTAATTATCGTAATTATTAATGAATAATTATTGTTTGATCAACAATAAAATTGACAACTTAATTAGAGAGTAATTTGTGTTCACGAGATATTAGTGGTATAATCAAGTTGAATTGTGGTCAACAATCTACTCTACGGTACGTATAAAAATTAATTTTATAGAAATATTAACGTTTTAAGATCAATTTTTTAACTTTTTATATATTCCTTCATTTTAGATCCTCTTATATCTCGTTACGTAATCATATTAGCAACGCTTATACGTAAACTTCTATACATGAAACAATCTACATACATATATATATATATATATATATTATATAAATTATTAATTTTTTTTTCTAAAAGTATATTAGTTTCGTTTATGAAACTCGATATTATTACGTAAAAGGGAATATCTTTTGATCATTTTGCGGCGAGCCAATGCGAGTTGTAAAGTTCTATACCTGATCGGTATTCGCTATAATTGCCTTCAGTTAATCACATTGTTTATCGTAAAAATTACCGTCACGATATAAAATTACGAAACACGAGAATCTATTGTTCTAATCTGGAATAATATCTATGTTCACGGCAAAATGGACGAATGATTCCCGTTCTATTATTTCTATCGACTCGGTGTGCGCGTCACGATTTTCCATTCGATCTACAATACAATAATTTTCTAATAAAAATGTCACGCGCGACGAAAAAATTTCACATTCGTTCGAAAGGATAAAACGAAGTGATAATGCGTCGAATCTGTTTGGATCTGTGTCGAAAATGTTTGGTGCAAACGGTGAAAATGTGTATTTATACACCGTGAACGGAAGGCTTATCGATAAGTAACGTTTGTTGTTGGTTTTAAATGCTTAAAAATAATACACTCGTTCGATATTTGTCATTGTTTATGAAGATTATTGATGAAACATTAAAAAAAATGCCATAATATTCAACGATCATTTTACATAACATTTGATAATACATTTTAAAAAAATGATAAGATTATAAATATATAAGATTAAATATTGAAAATATTGATTGATCTGTGTTTTGAAACGATTGAAAAATTTCTAAAAAAAAATTATAGTTTTCGAGAATAATTTAACGAATCGTAAGTGAATCATCTTTCTTTACATATAATTAGGAAACACGTTTTAAAATTTGTCACCCGTTATATTTCGCATTATAATACGTAAAAACTAATCGGCCGATACAATAGTTTTCATATATGTTTACATACAAATCGTACGATAAGGATAGCTTCTGTTCATAGCGCGTATCAGCAGAGTTCGAATTGACACTCGGTTTGACTCATTGCTAACAGGAAATCCATATCGCGAAATCCCGGGTCATCGAGTTATCGCGAGAAAACCTACTCCCGCAAATACGTCACCGGCCGCATCAATAAGAATTGATTGCCCGCTATCGCAATATTTATTTAGGCCGTATCGAAAACAAACATCGGCATACATCACGTTGGTTGGAACCGTGTTATAACCGTGGAGGAAAAACCGTGATATGGGTCAGTGCATGCCCGATTGCAGAATCCATTGTTGCTCGCGATCGTTCATCGAAGAAATTCCATTAAACGCTAGTGGCCGCGTATAAAATTATATATCGATATATTAAGTTTAATTTCATTTACTTTTTAGTGAAGTTTGAAAACCCAAACTTTTGTGCCGATAATTCAACGTGTTGAAATTTTTCGATTCGCGTGATACAGTGATGTGTGAGATTCTTGCTTCTTACGAAAATGAATATAGTTTTCGCAACGACTGATTATAATAATAATAATAATAATAATTTCGAGATAAAAGATTGATATGTTTGAAAACAGTAATTCGTTACGATATATAAGTATTAATAGTTGTTATCGATGTTGTTTATAGAAGAAGATGAGCGTGAAGATCAAGGTAAGGATGAATCGAAACGGATGAAAATAAATTGTAATAAAGCGATATTCACTGAATCGCTCAAATTTCACCACTTCTCGTCACTTTGAATCCACCAATCTCTCTTCACGTAGAAAAAAGAAAAATCATTCCAATTAAGCAACGCGTGCATAAATCTCATTTCACCAATTCCTCCCCCCTCTTTCTCTCGCGGGGGCGAATCTAATCGGCCATAAATCAATCGAGATCCAGGCGAGAACACGCGACGTTAATCGAGTCTAAACGTTACCGAACGCATACCAGGCGACGACACGAAACGAGAACCCGTCCGATTATTAAATTAGCGTCCCCATGGTGACCAGTGGTCAAGGAAATCGGTGTTTCGTAGAGACAGTCGAACCGCAGCGGCGCTTCGTACGGCTGTCAAACCGTACGCGTTATACGATTGTTACGGGCGGAGAGAGAACCGTCGTAATCGTCGTGGCTCGCGAACTGCGATGACCCTAACTTCACGTACAGTTGTTCGAAACGCGTGAGGAATAGTTGGAGTAGCCACCGTGGAGAGACCGTGGCTCGATTCTCATCCATGAAGGATCCTTCCTCCTCGATCGTTCGATTTATCGTTCAGTTTGTTAACTGTCCCCGAGTGTACATCCAGAGTGTCTTCGAGTCCCCCAGAAGCCGAGCAAGTGTGTAGTACGTATAAGTATGGCTTATACTCGATGTTTGGATTCTCTTTCTCCGTTGAAAAGAAGTGAATTCGTATCGTGGAAATGTCGTCAATGTTGATTTTTAATTCGTTTTATTTGGAATGAAATCTTTTTTTTCTTCTTCTTCTCCTTCTTCTTTTTTTTTTGAACGTACACTTATTTTCGATCGAAGCAATTTAAAAGTTCGAACCAGAGGATGAAAGTAGTTTTCGGTTTCGGTTTTCGAAGCGAGACTACGATGAGGAATGTGAGGTATTTTAAGAAAGATGGGAGAAATGAGAGGAAAATTGTTCTTCCACGAAATGTAAATATCATAATAACGATATTGTTAGATAAAATTGTATTGTTACGTAATCACGAATAATATTCGCGCAATCTTGTTATTTCGAAATAAAAATTTAGCAATTCGACGTGTTTCGAAACCTCGTTAAATAAAATATTCTATATAGTGCAAATATAAAGCAATTTTTTACTCAATATTCATTACGTAATATTTTTCTGACTTGTTTCAGATTTAAATCGGCGATATTCTCGTTTATTGAAAAAAATCAGAAGAGAAATCGCATCGAAAGATACGTCGACGATGTTCTGTTTAAGAGGAGAGACGAACGGCGATACGAAGTTTAAAGAGATATTGAAGCAGGATGATTTCGGTTGGTGGTTGAGCGACGAAGATGATCTGAAATCGCCCACATCCGCCAGGAGCAAGGACCGTCTGTCCTTGGGATCGTCTGAATCGATGTTCTCCTGCATAGACTCGGACGATACTGAAAATTATTTTCTCGCCCAAGAGTTCAAACAGGAATGTAAGGAATGTAATTACGAAAAAATAGAGCTTACATCGTTGATTCACGAAAATTTGGATCTGAATCTTATCGAACAAGACGCGATAAGAAAAGAATCTGTGAGTGATACAATTCTTCGATACAATTTCTTTCTTTTCTTTTCCCCCTTTTTTTGTTTTTTCGAAGAACTATCTCGTTAAGCAACGAAATAATAATAAGCAGTTCGATTACTTTTCCATCCTTTGAATACCCGAATAGGATCGATAAGGCGATGCAATTTTTAAGAAATCGATCAAATTGCAGGACGTCACGCCATTTCTAATGGAAGATGAAAGATACTCGAACGACTCGAGATCGAAGCCGGAAGCGTTACACGGCATGTGCTACACCCCGGAAAGATTGGTCAGATCTCAGGAGTATCGAATATTGGCGCCTTCGCCTCGCTATTTGTCCATCTCTCAGCCAAAAATCGTGCAACAGAAGGAAAATTTGCGGAAAGGGTTTTGCTGCCGGCGGCAATTGAACTGTTTTACCGATTCCAAGCAACCTGGTATGTATTCAGGGATAAGGGAGAGAGGGAGGGGGGGGGGGAGAGGAGAGGAGAATTGTTTGCAGAATGTGCAACAACGGATCGCAAACTTGTTCCGATGCGAACCTACCGTCAGCTAACTTGAATATAACCCGGCTATTGTGTCTGACCTAGTAAAGTTTCGCGGTTTACCAATATGTGAAATCGGCTCGCTTCATGCTCGTTAGACGTACTTTCATTTCAACGCCTGTACTCTTAAACTTGTCCCACAATGTCCCCCTCTATCTATAATTTTTCTTTCTTCTTTTTTTTTTTCTTTCTTTTACGAGAACTTTGGAATCCCTCGAAGCAGTTTTGATTATTCTTTCTTTCGAAAGTTTCCTTGCCTTTCTTGTCAATTGTCTTTCTTTTATCTTTAATTTTCTCTCTCTCTTTTTGCTCCATTCATTTCCATCAAATGAATTTTCAGCGATGCAACTGAAATCTTTCGCGGAGAGCAGGCCGAGGGAAGGAATTGCATCGACGATCGGTTTGCATGGTTGGAAGGATAACAAACGGATCTACAATGACGATGTTGGGACGAAGAGTAATAATGAAAACGAAACGAAAATGGAAGACGTATCCGATTATAACAAATCGTGCAGCTTGCGAACACCAGACTCGATCAGCAAGAGATCCAGTTACGACAAATTGAACATCACGTGGGAAGATTGTGGAAAGATGGGGACACGTAGCTCTTCGTTGGACACTTCCGGTATCCAGAGCAACGACTGGAGCTCGGACACGCACAGCGACATGCAAAACACTTTTCTGTGCCTCAGTGATGAGTTGGCGACGACCGATTACAAGCTAGATAACTCGCAGGTTTTACTTTTTAAAACACGCATTGTTTTAATTAAATTTGCACATCGATGCTAATTTAATGGGAAAAAAGAAAAAAAATGGAAATTTGTCGATTTGATATTTCTTATTTATGAATTTTGGATCAAAAAAAATAAGGATAATCTTTTTGACAGGAACGATGCACTGCCATCAATGAAGTAGTATCGATTCTTGAAGAACTTGACGTAAATCCTGAGAAAGCTACGATTCTTCTCGAGGAAGATCGTTTTTGCGACAGCACGTCTACGCACGATCAATTAACCAGGCTGGCCCTGACCACTGAAACGGACGCTAATGTGCTGGAGGTCCTCGAAAATCCAGAACATTTAGTAAAACATCTTCAAAATAAGATTAAAAAACTTCAAATTAGCAACAAAGATATCTATAGAGATATATTTAATCTTCGAGAAAGCTTTCAAGTAATAATTTTTGTTTAAAGATTTATACGTGTATATATTTGTGTGTATATATATATATATATTTTTTTTTTGTAAAAAAAAAACGTTCATAAAATTTTTCATTATTTTATTAACCAGTGTGATGAACAGAGAATAACGGATATCTTGTCTGATACAAATAAACTACGACAGGATGTACATGAGCTGCGATACCTCGACGATCTTTTAAAACTTTTACGAGGGGAATTGGAAAGGATTTCGAAAAGAAATTGGCCATTTGTTATAGGACATACAAATCATTCGGAGGAAATGAATCTCATCGTGTGAATAATATAAATCCCTTCCATTGCTAGAATTTGATGGAGGTATTTTTTTCAACATCAATATCCGTAACATCAATATTTTGTTACTTAAAAAAAATTAATTTATTTAAAGAGAGAAACACGGTTAAGTATTTTTATAACATACAACGCCAAAAGCGTTTCACTGCCATTGTTAATATTATAAAAATATGTATTACAAGTTGGTTCTGCAAATTTTTCTGTAATGTTGTCCAAAGTCAAACAGATTGTAATGAGTGCATGAAATTTCGATTATTTGCGCAAACGAAAAAAAAAAAAAAAAAAAAAAATTGCATTTAAGTTTTCAATATATATAACATTATTTATTTAGATAGATTTTTTTTTCTTATTGAAAAATTTATTTAAGAAATGTACAATATATTTTTATATGTATACAATCGATAATAATTTTTCTTTTCTAATTTTGTGATTTAATAAGATGTACAAATTCTTCATACTTGTTGCTATTAAATGAACTGTTACCAGTATTAATATTAGTATTTAATCGCACGATAATACCGCAAGCAGAATAGAATAAATAGTTAATGAATATCGAATATTAATTTTCAGATTTTGATCTTATCTAATGTTTTTTTTCTAATGTTAATTTTGAACATTTAAAATTATTTCCCATAATTATTATATAAATATTTGCAATTATTAATTTTAGACAATAATTTAACAAAATGAATTAACAATTAAATTAATTATCAAAATTTTTATATTTAAATAAACATTTATTATTGCATTTCAAATTGAAATTTGGATGAGAGAGTTGGAAAGAAAACAATGCGAGTTCGTACATGTATAATTGTATTAAATATTTCAATTCTAGATACGTTTTTATTTATAAAATTTTGAAATTACATATAATCGTCACAAATTTTAAGAATAAATAAAAATTTGTGAACCGTTATATTATTTCGAAACACATTTATGTCAATTTTTAGATAAAATATTATTTTGATATCAATGAAAGATTGTTGATTGAAGAACTATTTATGTTAAAAATTTCAATATTTATAAATAAAATTTCATAAAAAAAAAAACTATATCTACGTGTCCAAAATCCTATAAATTTATTTCTAAATTTCATAATTTAAGCGTTATTTAGAAAAATATATCTTGAAATTCTTTCTCTATTTTTATTCAAAGTTCAATAATAATTTCAAAAATTTTAACAAATAATTTTTAATTAAAAAAAAAAATTAGATAGACATTAAATTTCTACCTTCTCCTTAAAATTAATGAAGCGTACATGATTTTTTGTTTCACTATTAAAGTGTAACAAATTTTAATTTAATTGTACGTTCTTTATTCATTAAATGAACAACATTATACACTAAATTCTTAAAGATATATCCACGCATTTTTCGTATTGTACAACTTTAATTCTTTGTACATCGCAGTAAATTATAATAATAACTTGAGAATCCCTAATTGAAAAACATTTTACAAAACACAATTCGATATAAAAAATATCTCTACAGAATTTATAATAGAATTTGACATATTCGTTTTTACATAACGATTACAATTGAAATAATTGTTTAAGGCGAAATAATTAAAAAAAAAAGTTAAGTGATATCGGTACGTTGTGACTGCTTGGGATATTGCCTGGAGGAATCATGGTACGCGATACCAACTCTCAACATTTCACCATGGCGAAACATATCGTGCGGAGAAGAGAGAGAAGGCAAAGATGGTAGCGATGGTAATAAGCAATTTAGCATACTGGCACTACCATCCGACGAGTAAATTCCATTATTGGCAGAGGCGATAGAAGTTGTACTCGAGCTCGATGCAGAGACTAGGGTAGAGTTCGCGTTTTGATCACCACTTCCCAATACACTTGATCCCATTAAACTTCCTGTTTACAAAGATATAACAATATCAGTTACAATTATATTACTTTAATAATTTTACATTTACATTACGGTGTAGTTAACAAAAGAAAATCAGAAAGATGTAAGAATTATTTTTGAGATTAATTTTTTCCTTAATGATAAATTTTTTACAATAATAGCTTTTTTAATCATTCATCATTAAAGGAAAAAAAATAATTCAAAGATTTTGCTTTAATGATTATATTATTTATTTTGTAAATCATTTTTTATATATAATATGTTGGAAATATTTTATTTTGAAATTTCATAAGAAACAAAGTAATTCATTAATATATTGATCACAACTTAATGATTATTTTAAATAAATATAAGAAATTATAAAAATAATAAAGAAATAAAACAAGATGATTAACAACATTTTTAACATAAATACTTGTATTTTGTTTCTTATTCAATTACATTTATAATACAATAACTAAAAAATAACTTACAGTCTCTCAACGTATAATGATAAATTAAAATGTACAAAAATTACATTTTAGTTTACTATCTTTACCTTATCATATATATATATATATATATGTATAAGTAAATTTAATCGTAAGAAGTCCTACAGTTACAGGAAACTTGATATCACAGGAAGATCGATACAATATTATTTTCCATGATTTATTTTAATATTCTCGTCGTTATTTATTTTACTTAATTTATCAGATAATTTGCATTTTAATTATTATTACTTATATAAAAATCGTCAAATTTCGAAAATAATTATATCGATCGTTCCTTTTCTTTTCTATCTCAAGTTACTAAGCATTCACCTGCAAAGCTGACATTTGACGCGTTGGAATTGACTGTCGAAGCAATGGATAAAGACGTTAACGTCGACAGATCTGTGCTTTCCACAGCTCTTGAGTAATCCGTCCTCGTCATATGTGGTGGACAAATCGATGCGAGCGTCGATCGAACAAGATCGTTATTTCTATCAATTCTTCGATGCCTCATATGGACACCGGATTTATTATTGCTACCGAGTCCAAAATGTAGAAGCTCTAAATGCCTCCTTAAATTTCGCGATTGGCGTAAAATTGCTCCGCAAAGTGGACACGACGCCGGTTGATCGGACATACTTCGTGATTTGGATAATCCATCTCCTAAAATTAATTCCGTCAGATCTAAACACGTTCAAACACACTTTAAAAAGAAGTCACCGTAAGAATAGGCAGTACACATAATCGAACTAGCTTACATTTTGGGCTGTATTTATTCATTTTTCTGACCTTTTCTTACTATTCAAAATCATTCTATTGCAACTCCTAACTAAATTAGATTAATAATACAATTATATAAATAATAGTAAAAGTTATAAATAAATAATTTGCAAAATACCTTAAAGAATTAATAAAGATTCTTTTATTTAAAAATATAAAGTCCATGATAAAATAAACTTTTATTTAATTTGTCAAATAATTTTATTACTTACTATTATAATTAAATATACTATATAATTCATAATTCGTCGATTTTTACATCTATCAATCGATCAGTATCAAAGTCAAATGCATGCTTTTTTGAAAAAATAAAACTGCGAAAATAAATATATTATTTCGATAGAGATTAAAATTTCTGTCAATTAAGTTTTTTTTCTTATTTTAATTTACGATTTTTGTAATTATAAGAAAATATTTTAATTCCTTATTTATATATATATAAATAGATATAAATCAGCTTCTGTTTTAACCATGATATTATTATTAGTGTTCTTTTTTACATAATCGACAGAAGTTCGAATTCTCTTGTAATTTTAAAATATTAATTCGATATTTTATTAAAAAAATAAAGAAAAAAAACTGAGCAATAAAGATTTGTAATTCAATAAGTTTATATAAAACTGATCATATACAATTATTGCATAAGTGATTATTTGAAAGATATTGAAAATTTACAAGTATTTTGCAATTCTTATTAATCATCGCTTTTACTATGAATAATTTTTTATCGATTGCTATTCCTATTAATCCTAAAGATACTGCTCTTATTTACTAACGTGGAAGATTTTAATATAATTGTAAATGTTTATTTTAAACATTCTGCTTCAAATTATTTTAATATCAATCAGAAACAAATCAGAAATGAAAAATTAATAAAATAAGAATACATAAACTATACAAAGAATGTATAACAATCAATTCATTCTGACAAATATTAAAAAATAATGTCAGTCCATTTTTTTCCCTTAAACGATGCAAAGAAATTATAATTTGAACATAAATTCCTGTAAGTACATTAAAACAATAATTAAAAAAAAGAATACGCAGACTCAAATTAAATTTATAACATACATTATAAAACAAATTAGCAATAGGAAACAAAGTTGTTTCTAAATCACAATAACAGAATCGGAAGATTCTGTTTACATCAAATCTTCGCTTTTATTTTGTTTCTGTATATTCATCTAGCGATAGTTGGAGACGAAACATTGCTTTGAGGAGAAACAACATTTGGTCCCTGTGATGTTGGCGAAGGAAGTGGACTGGGCTTACAAATTATTTGCTCACAGGTACTACTTCCACTATCAGTTCCATACGTCATAGAATGCTCGTTATAACCAGATAATTCGACTTCAGGCTTTACTTCTATCATCATTGTATCAGCTGGGGAACTTTGGACCGGATTACTACTAAATCGATATTTGCAAGACGATAATAGATGTCTACGTAAATTTCTCGCTTGTCGTAACGTTGCACCACATAGTGGACAAACGCCTGGACAGTCGGATGCACCACGTATTTTAGACAAATTCATATTGCCTGTAAATCCACAAGACGCTGTTCCAGCAGTTGTACCCTGAGTAACTAGTGGGAGCGGTATTCCAGGAGGAAAGCCCATATTTAGGGGACCGGGAAATTGCGGTATATGTAATGGAGAATATGGCTGCATTGGCATTAAAGTGTGAAGATGCGATTCATTGTCCGATATTTGATCCTGATGCGTTCCTGCTTGAGAATTTTCTGTTGACACCGGCTGCGCTTCTTGAGCACGTGGCGAGTGACAACTCCGATGATTCGAATATTCCAATCGATCGTTCGCTGCTAACAGACACAAACACAATATTACCATACAGGGCTGAACTGATTTTTACATCTGAAATTTTTGAATTGTTATATCTTATGATATGATTGATTAGACGCAGTTCAACCCGATTGATGGTTGTGCTTGTGTCCGTTCTAAATATAAAAGCTTGAAAAAAACTTTGTTTTCAAAATATATTAATAAATAATGAAAATGATATATCGGACACAGAACACAATTAGTATCGCATATCCATTCTTATTAAAATTTGTTTACTAAACTGATCATTAATCTTAGATATTAATATAATGATCAACTCAGTTTAATGCAAGTGATTATGACAGAAAGAAAATTATATTTAGAATATAATAAAATAATATTTACTATTATTTTAAGTAAACAATAAATGCAAAATGAGAATTTAAATATATATTTTCAAAAAATTTAACAAATACAATATATGCTGTGTGTGTGCGTGTGTACGTGTGTATGCGTGCGTGTATGTGTACATATATGTATATATGTGTGTGTACATATATATAACTATGAAATATGCTGTTATATATAAAGCTAAATATTCCTTACCTGTATCATCTCCATGTTCTGTATTATCTTCATCTTTGTGATCATAATTAGTTGATCGACTATTATCACTTCCATCTATAGCCCTATTTTCATTATCAGTAGTATTAATATTACGTGGCCATTTTCCAGAAGATGAAGATGATTTTCTTCTCTTTTTCCTGCGTTTTAATGGAAAATAGGGAGTAATTGATTCTTTTGATAAAGCTTCATTTGCTGTTGGTATTGCTGATACAGGTACCTCTTCTCCATTCTAAATGAATAGAAAAATTAATTATCTTTGAACAAATATATTATTACTGATTGTAAATATTGATTCAATTAAAATATTAATAAATGTAGAGATTGAAAATTATATATAAGAAAAATAAAAATATCTAAATACAATATATTATATTATATTAATTAATTATAGAACATACTTCAGTCAATATAGTAGGTGGTGTTAACCCATGAATACAAAGACAATGAGCAGCTTGAAGTAGTGAAGGTAATTGAGAAGGTTCCACACTTACTTCACCACGATATACAAATTCCAATAATGATTCTAAATCATCTGCTCCTATGCCAGCTAACATAACTACTGGATGTTGACATGGTGTGCTCTATTAATAAAAATTGGATTGAAAACAAATTATAAAATTTAAAACTATGTTATACTTTATAAAATTCAATATAATGAAAAAATATAAAGTTAAAACCTTTAATAAATCCAATAAAAAAGGACTAGCTGCACAAAGTACTATCTTGTGTGCAGGAAAACTGCGTCCACCAGCAGCTAATGTAACATCAACTAAATCTCCATGACCTCTTAATAATTGTACTGCAGAAGCCAATGATGAACTAAATTCTCCCCAGGATAAACTATACAATTGACCACTGCTTCCCATTCTAAATAGCAAATTATATATTATTCAAGTAAAATTTATATATATTATAAAAGAACTTTATGATACAGTAATAGCAAATCAATGTCTCCATATTGTTATAATGAAATTAAATAACTCATAATGTTTTGTTATAAATGAGAAGAAAAATCCAACATAAATGCATTTACTTGATATTACAATGTGTAGATCCAAAATTAATAAAGTTCGAAAAAATTGATCACTAACGGTAACGATATGTACTCGTCTACCTCATCCACATTCTCTTAATTAGTACCCCCACCCCAAAAAATATGATCTCGGCGTCGTCTGAAACTTAACCTAACAAAAATTTATACCTCGAATAAAATAATCTAAATATCAAATAAAAATATACAATAACAATCTACTAATAAATAAAATTCTTTATATTTTGATAAGAAATAAAAAATGAAAAGAAATTGTATATGATAAGAAATAACTCACATTGAGTTAAAATTTATCGCTGTAAGTTGCTCGATATGTTACAAAAAATCACGTTAACTTCGTTGCTCGTATATTGTAGGAACAAAAATGAAATTGAAATTTCGTAATTTTATGAAATAATTGGAGTTTTGACTCAAATAGATATATGATTTCAAAAATGAAATTCAAACACTGTCAGAAATTATCATGCACGTCACATTTTATGAGATTGTGCTGCCATCATAATACTATTATAAAAAAAACATTTTATGCAACTTTTTGGCGGAAGTTATAAAAAATTAAATAAAATCAAATTTTATATTTAATAATATCAACTTATGATTTTTAAATATAAATATATAAGTTAATATTCTTTATTTTTATATATACTTTAATCATTTTATAATAAATAAATAAACAATTGCTTCTTTCACAATAAATACTATTCAAATATATTAAAAGTTTACAAACAAATCGAACAAAATATAAAAAAATCACTTATAGGTCACTTTCAAAGATTTAATCCAATAATAAGTCAAAAATTTATTAACAAATTTTAATATAATATAAATTAATTAATCAAAAAACATATACATAATAATAATATCAATTATATTTAAAGAAAATAATGTTAAAATGCAAATAAATTATGAGAAAAAAAGAAATTATTATATGCAAGAAACTGTAGAAGTGGAAGTCATAAAAGCATTACAAAAAGAAGGTATTAAATTATGTATGTAACATTGTAATTATCAATAATTATATTATAATCTATAATTATTTTATATAATTATAATATTTAGAAACCATTCTTTTTATTTTTTAATAATTAATTTAATTTTACAAAATTTTAAATTAATTATTTTATAAAATTAAATCAAATTAGAAAAAATAAATAATTATTTATTTTAAAATTTAATTTATTTACAGAATATACATTAAATACGGTAAATAGTTATGGAGAGAATTTATTACATATTAGTGCAGCAAATGATTGTCTTGATATTATAAAAGAAATTTTTCGAAAATACGAATGCCATCAAATTATTAACAGAAAAAATAAATTTGGTTGGACACCATTAATGTTAGCAATTCGTAATAGAAATATTAAAACTGTAAAATATCTTTTACAGCAAAATGCTAATATAAATGAATCAACTTATCTAGGTAAACTTGTTAACATATTATAATAATGTTATAATTAGTCTGAAAAAAATTGAAGGTATCATTTCGAAAAATTTATTGTTATAATTATAATAAAATATCGTTAAATTCTTTATTGTTATTGATTTTTAGGTATGTCTGTATTTGGATTAGCAGCTGCAATAAATAAAGATATGTTTGACATTGTATATGAAGCATGTCCATCAGCATTATTAAATACTCAAAATGATGATATAACACCCCTTTGTATTGCAGCTATGAAAAATGATAAAAACTTATTTTTTAAGTTGATAGAGTTAGGATTTGATGTTTCCAAAAGTAGTAAGATATTATATTTTAATAAATAATGATATATAAAAATTTATATAATAAGATAAAAATATTAATATAAACAAACAATAATGTTTATTCATGTTTATTCATATTTATTATAAATTGTTTAATAGATGAATATACTTATATTATGATGAAACAGTCAACAATACCTGAAATAAAAAATTTTGCAAAAAATCTTGATATAGAAGAATATTGGAATAATAATTCAGATAATATTTTTATAGAAGATGAAACAAATGTTACAGCATTTAACACTCATTATAATATTGGCAAAAATTTACAAAATCTTTTAAAACTTCCTCCATTAAATTTAACAAATCATTTAGAAACTGACCAATGTGCTTTAATTTCACCAACTTTGACTTTCAATAAAATATTACCTACTTCTCCAAACATATATTTTATACAAAATAAATACAAAATTGATGAAATCAACATTAATACAATGCATAACACAGTAGATAATCAAATAATTTCAAATAAAAATGAAATAGTATCAATTTATTTAAAAAATAAAACTACAAATGAACTATCTTTGCAAAGGTATATTTATATTAACATATAATTTTATATTACATAGTATATTCATATAATAATATTTATTTATTATTATTATATATATATATATATATATATATATATATATATATATATATATATTACATATAATTGTACTATCAAGATTACAGTCTATTCGGCCACCAGATTTAGATATTCAAAATGAAGAAGAAGATCTTAATACCACTCTTGGATATGTACCTGAATTTAGTCCATTACGTTCACCAAATGTACCTTCAAGTATAAATGATGAGAATGTATTTGGAGAAGATACACCAACACCACCACGTTACAAAACACCTCCAAGAGGAATGATTTTAAATTCAGAAGAAGCAAAAATGTTTGCTTTATTGAAACATTATGGATTAAATCAATATGTATCTATATTTCTTCAGCAAGAAGTAAATATATTATAATAATATTATACTATAAATTATAATATAATATATTTGATTTAAATATTAATATAATTTTATATATATATATATTAATTAATTTACACACACATATACATATATATATATATATATATATATATATATATATATATGTAAAGTAATAAAATTAATAATAATTTAGCATTTTTTTATTTATTTTGTGAATTATATTATTTAAATAATTTTTTATTATATTATTTTTTATTATTATATTTTATATTTTAATTTTTTATTTTTATATGATTTATTTCAGATTGATGTTGATTTGTTTGTGACTTTAACTAATGAAGATTTAATTGAGATTGGTATAGAAAATGAAGCTGATAGAAAAATTATATTAAATGTTATAGCAGATTATAAAAAATCAATGGTATAGAAAAATATTTATTGTTATTAATTCTTTTTAATTTTATCTTGTTATTTATTGTGCACTTTTTTTAATATGTAACATCTAAAAAATATTAAATATTATAATTATTATTATTTTTAATATTTGATATAATACATATAAATTATATAATATTATTATCTTTTTTAATAATATAACATAAAAAAAATATTTTTTATATAATATTTATAATTTTTACTTATAAAATACTATTATATTTAAATACGATATTGTTGCAATATTTGTGTGTTTTTTATATGAGATAATATTTTATTAATAAGTTCAGTTTTTTTTCCATGAGTATTATGTGAAATTGAATGTTTTTTTAACCAGTCACTTAAATCACTATTCTTCATTTGATCTAATTGATTTCTTTTTGCCATTTCTTCTACTGTAATATCTTGATCCTATATAATAATAAATTATGAAATAATTATATATGTAATTTTTAATTTTGTTAATTTTTTATTAATAATATATATAATATAAATTATATTATATATATGTATATATAATATAATTATACCTACTGTTTTTAATAAAAATATAATATTATCTTTATTAGATTTAGATTTCGAAAGTTTTTCTTTTAATGTTAATTGTTTTTGTTTTTTTTCTTGTATTAACTAAATATTTAAATAAATAAGGTTATAAATAAAAAAAATAAATGATAAAATATAATAATAATTTGTAAAGAAAATATAAAAGAAAATACTTTTTCCATATCATTACAAGAGTTTGTCTTTTGAATTTTAAAATATCTTGAAATTGTATTCTCCTTTGATAGAATGAAATAATCATTTGAATTTTTTAAAACATTATTCTTAATATAATTATCTTTTACATTTTGTGTACTGTTTAAACATTGGCTTTCTAAAGTTTAAAAATTATTTTATAATTACTATACAAATTTAAAAATATTTATAAAAATATTTCATTATTTTAGTATATACCATTTTGATTGTCTTTTGCATTTTTGTTAATTGAATCAATTTTTATATTTTCATGAAATTGTACATTATTAAGTTGATGGATTTTAGTTAATTGTGTTGTTAAAGATGTTGCAATACTTGTATTTTTTGTTAATCCATCTGCATATTTATTAGAAAATTCCAATTGTGAAGTAATGTTTTTTTTTTCTTTAAGATTAAGATATGTGTCAAATTTTTTATCTTTTAATAATACATTAGATGATAAATTTATATTTAAAGGTTTCTATATAAAATAAAATATAATAAATATAATAAATATATTTTTTATTGTTTATATCATTTAATATATATAATTTATAACTTACTGGAATAAATGGAGTATATTCAGATATTTGTAATTGTTTACCACAAACTGTAGGTAATTTCATAAGCATATCAGCTAAAAAATATGTAATTGTGGATTTTTTATCTTTATTTGGAATAATTTCTAATGGTCCATTTGCTATACACATATTAGGATATATGAAAATATTAGATTTAGGAATCAAAAATTTAATTTCATAAAATAAAATTTCATTTTTATTTTTAGATAAAGAATATCCATACTGAAATATTATACATATATAAATATATGTGATATGACGATATATGATGATAAAAATAATTTTAATTGTAAATAGTATATTTATTATATATTTATTATTTATACCATATTTTTCCAATGTCTACGTAATTGATCATAATCTTTAAAAACACATCTTGCTGGAAGTTCTTTAGATACAGATAATAATTTTCCTCTTTTTGTACTATAAAAAATATTATAATTTTATTAATTATTATTAATTAATATTTATATAAAAATAAGTAGAAAAAAATAACATTTAAAGCGTATTTCCGAAAAAATTGAATTTATTAAATTATTAAAATTATTAAAAAAAGAATTTAATTATTTTCAATATAAATAATTTAATATATAGAACATTATTCCAAGTACTTACGAAAATAATTAAATAATTAAATAGAAAAATATTTTTTATTCGCATTTTTATTTTTAAGATAATCAAAATTGAATAAAAACAATTAAATATTCATATAATAATTTTTAAATTCAATAAATTTTTAAATTTTTTATTTTTTTGAGAACGAAATCTCAAACAAGAAAAAATATTATTCTTTTAAATTATTATAAAATTATTTTTACATATATTTCTACACATATTTGTTATTATTCTATATTTCCTACCATATTTTGTATAAATAAATGTAAGCACATGTAAATGAAGACAATGATTATTACCTTGGTAATACATATACAAATGGAGGATTATAATGAGATAAATCAATATATCCTTTAGGATCTGCTAGAAACTGAGATATAACAGATGATGGAAAATAATCTTCAAGTTTTAAATATGGAATTTTAATTATTTCTGCTTGAAATTTTATAGATATATTTTTTTCTAAAAATTTGTTTAATATTAATATAAGATTATGTAAATAAAGA
This sequence comes from Apis mellifera, assembly GCF_003254395.2. Classification (NCBI taxonomy): domain Eukaryota; kingdom Metazoa; phylum Arthropoda; class Insecta; order Hymenoptera; family Apidae; genus Apis; species Apis mellifera. The sequence goes on from NC_037638.1 coordinate 25,845,741, forward strand.
ATAAATTTAGCAGACCTTCTATAAGTATATCTAATTTCAATGCTCTGGTTCCTTGTATAAAGTTATAAAAATCTTTTCCTTGAACTAAATATTCACCAACTTTATTCCATAAAGGGGCTATTTTAGTCTGTATTGTATATATAAGACAAATTTTATATAATTCTATTGTAACTGATCGTAATCCTTGATACTAATAAAAATAAAAGTAAAAATAAAAATAATATATAAAATAAAAATAATAATAATGTATCATTCAAAAAATAAATCTTAAACAAACCACTAATTTAAAATTTTTTAAAATTTTTAACAACTTTCCAGTTTCAAAAAATTTTTTATTCGCAATAACAAATATAAATTTTTCTGTGCCCATTACTGGTGAAGCAATAATATCAGAAATTAAATGAATAAGTAATCTAAAATTATAATATTATTTTAATAATATTATAATAATAATATAAAAATCGATTAATATAACTTAACTAACATAAGATGAAATAAATAATATAATACTTATTCTTACCGACATTTTATTGTTTGCCAGTGAAAATTTGATTTTGCTGATGAATCACGAACTTCGATAAAATCAATTTCACAAATTACACAACATAAATCATTTATTTGCGGAAATGAAGCATATAAAATTGATTGTTCTTTTCTTTCATACATGATATTGCAAACGTCCATTATTTAATTCCAATTATTTAATTCGTTATTTGTAATTACTTTATATTCTTTTAAATATTTTATCGCGCGCAATTATAACTTTTTGAATTCAAATATATTGAGTATATTTTTGAATCTATTTTCAATATTAAGAATCTAAAAAGTACTAGTATATAATTTTATACAATTGAATAATATGCTCTTATTGTAAAAGATATCAAAGTTTGTACTTTATTTTTTTCATTATAATAAAAATTCAATAATATTAAGTGTATTTATTTATTTAAGACTAATTAAACTAATTTTAAAAAATGCTTGTACATATGATTTTTCATTTAGAGAATTATAAATCTATATTTTGGCAATCGGAATATATATTACAGATCACAGCCTACTTTACAAACACAGTTTTACAGTTTTACGTCATTTCATATCCCTTTCTCGGATTTATCAGTATCATTTTCGAACTTTTATCCCTATTTGGTCTTTCAAAGAATTTAACTTGGATTGCATTCCAAATATCTTTTTGTAAATTATTTCAGTCTACGTAAGTATAATTGATATTTTTATAACTTCTTATATGTAAAGATATTAAGTAGATTTACAAATAATCAATATTTTAAGATTTCAATATTGCGAGCCTCCATTTTGATGAATAACAACTAAACAGACTAATATTTTACGTGTTAAATAAACTAATTTTTATCACATAATGAATAATAGCATATTAAAATTTTTTTATCGTTTTTTTTATAGGTTTCTACATAAAAATGCAGATCTTTGTTAAGACTTTAACAGGAAAAACCATCACCTTAGAAGTTGAAGCTTCAGACACAATAGAGAATGTAAAGGCTAAGATTCAAGATAAAGAAGGAATTCCACCAGATCAACAACGTTTAATTTTTGCTGGCAAACAACTTGAAGATGGTAGAACACTTTCAGATTATAATATCCAAAAGGAATCTACACTTCATTTAGTGTTGAGACTTAGAGGAGGTATGCAAATCTTTGTCAAAACTCTCACTGGCAAGACAATTACCTTAGAAGTTGAAGCTTCAGACACAATAGAGAATGTTAAAGCTAAGATTCAAGATAAAGAAGGAATTCCTCCTGATCAGCAACGATTGATCTTTGCTGGCAAACAGCTTGAAGATGGAAGAACACTCTCAGATTATAATATTCAGAAAGAATCTACTCTTCATCTGGTATTGAGACTTCGAGGAGGAATGCAAATTTTTGTCAAAACTCTTACTGGAAAAACTATCACACTTGAAGTTGAAGCTTCAGACACAATAGAAAATGTAAAGGCTAAGATTCAAGACAAAGAAGGAATTCCCCCTGATCAGCAACGCTTGATCTTTGCTGGTAAACAACTAGAAGATGGAAGAACTCTCTCAGATTATAATATCCAAAAGGAATCTACACTCCATTTAGTGTTGAGACTTAGAGGAGGTATGCAAATCTTTGTCAAAACTCTCACTGGTAAAACCATTACCTTAGAAGTTGAAGCTTCAGATACAATAGAGAATGTTAAAGCTAAGATTCAAGACAAAGAAGGAATTCCTCCTGATCAACAACGTTTAATCTTTGCTGGTAAACAATTAGAAGATGGAAGAACTCTTTCAGATTATAACATTCAGAAAGAATCCACACTTCACTTAGTGTTGAGACTTCGAGGGGGAATGTATAATCATATGCAACACATTATACAGAAACTTTGTCTATTTGAATCTGCTGTCATGCAGTTTGAAGATATTAATAATTATCTAAACAATAATCAAAGTCTGTGTTATAGTTAATTTCATGAAAGACTATATCTTGAAACTGACATGATAGTAAATTCTGTTGATATCTAGTAAAATCAATAGTATTGATAGATACATTCTATTACTTTTCTATGTATCATATTCATTAATACTTGCTATCAATATAAAAATATTTATTTATTCATATATAATGACAAGAATGGCAAGTTGTCTGTGTGCGTATAATGACATATTCTTGTGATGTACTTATTTATTAAACAAATATCAATGCATTCCTATAAAGATATTTGTTTTCTTTTCTCTTTTAAATCCTAATCGTTTATTTAATAATTTATATAAAAATATCGTTTCGTACTATCATATTTTACTTTCTTTAATCTAAAATCTCTAAGATTAATATTTATATATAATTAATTTTTTTTATCTTACATTTGATTGAAACAAATGTATAGATTTTTTTATAAGTATTGACATAAATATTATGATTAATCTCGTTACGATAAATTTGAAAATTAATTATCTATTTTAATTTTATTTTTATATTTTAATATTTTTGTATGTTTTTATATTATATTTTATTATAAATATCGTATCATAATCATAGAATAAAATAATCATTATTTTATTTTATTTAAATATTTACATCGATAAATTTTTTTAATTTTTTAATTCTTTTCTTTAACTGTTTTCATAAAATTTTTAACAAACTTAAATATTTGAATGTCTAGAAATTTTATTTTTTTTTATTAAAATTTAAAAATGGAAAATTTAAATTTATCACTTTTAATTAAGTTAAATGTAAATTTTTTTTAAATTTGTTTTTTTATTATCGAAAAATGATATTGTTAAACATTCCCTATTTTGTAGTGAGTCTAGAGAATTTGAAACTTACTATTTGGTAACAATTGATATTAAATACTTATATACTACTAGATTTGTGTCATTTCACGTCCCTCCCTGCGACTTACTGGTTCTTATTTTGAACGCTTGTCTAAGCTTGATTTTTTGAACGACTTAATTCAACTTGTGTTGCGAATATCATCTTATAAATTATTTAAACGTGTGTAAGTATAATATAAATTTAATATATAAATATATATTTACCTTTTCTATAATTCTATATAAAAATATTAGATAAATTTTCAAATAATCAATATTTCACAGTCTCATTTCGGAGCCACCATCTTGTAAAACAATTATAGATAAAATTAATTAATATTGTTTTAAATTATATACAATTATTATACAACAGTTTTATTTCAGATTTTAATATTAAAGTATCAATTTTTTATAGTATATATGTAATTAATAGAGTAATAAATTTAATACATTTTTTACATAATTTTTAACTTCTTTAGACTCAGTTAAGACGCTATTTATTATGAACATTATTTCCATTTACTTAGTACTAAATTATTAATTACTTAGCACTCATTTATAATTTTCATAATATAATATCTTACTTTTATAAAAATAATACGCGAAAAAATATACATAAATATATTAAATATTATTTTATTTCTTAATATATTTAATATATTTTTTAATCTAAAATTATTTATTAAGTAATATATAAATAATTATATATTATAATAATAATAAATATAATAAATATAGATTTCATAATTATTCTTTTTTATAGTTTTCCAAATCTACAATCATGCAGATTTTTGTTAAAACCCTAACTGGAAAAACCATCACTCTTGAAGTTGAAGCTTCAGATACTATAGAGAATGTGAAAGCTAAAATCCAAGATAAAGAAGGAATTCCACCAGATCAACAACGATTGATCTTTGCTGGTAAACAATTAGAAGATGGAAGAACACTCTCAGATTACAATATTCAGAAAGAATCTACTCTTCATCTGGTATTGAGACTTCGAGGAGGAATGCAAATTTTTGTTAAAACTCTTACTGGGAAAACTATCACTCTTGAAGTTGAAGCTTCAGATACAATAGAGAACGTAAAAGCTAAGATTCAAGACAAAGAAGGAATTCCTCCTGATCAACAACGTTTGATTTTTGCTGGAAAACAGCTTGAAGATGGAAGAACACTCTCAGATTACAATATTCAGAAAGAATCTACTCTTCATCTGGTATTAAGACTTCGAGGAGGAATGCAAATTTTTGTCAAAACTCTAACTGGGAAAACTATCACTCTTGAAGTTGAAGCTTCAGATACAATAGAAAACGTAAAGGCTAAGATTCAAGACAAAGAAGGAATTCCTCCTGATCAACAACGTTTAATCTTTGCTGGTAAACAATTAGAAGATGGAAGAACACTCTCAGATTACAATATTCAGAAAGAATCTACTCTTCATCTGGTATTGAGACTTCGAGGGGGAATGCAAATCTTTGTCAAAACTCTAACTGGAAAAACTATCACTCTTGAGGTTGAAGCTTCGGATACAATAGAGAACGTAAAGGCTAAGATTCAAGACAAAGAAGGAATTCCTCCTGATCAACAACGTTTAATTTTTGCTGGAAAACAACTTGAAGATGGAAGAACACTCTCAGATTACAATATTCAGAAAGAATCTACTCTTCATTTGGTATTGAGACTTCGAGGAGGAATGCAGATTTTTGTCAAAACTCTTACTGGGAAAACTATCACTCTTGAAGTTGAAGCTTCGGATACAATAGAGAACGTAAAGGCTAAGATTCAAGACAAAGAAGGAATTCCTCCTGATCAACAACGTTTAATCTTTGCTGGTAAACAATTAGAAGATGGAAGAACACTCTCAGATTACAATATTCAGAAAGAATCTACTCTTCATCTGGTATTAAGACTTCGAGGAGGAATGCAAATTTTTGTCAAAACTCTAACTGGGAAAACTATCACTCTTGAAGTTGAAGCTTCAGATACAATAGAAAACGTAAAAGCTAAGATTCAAGACAAAGAAGGAATTCCTCCTGATCAGCAACGATTGATCTTTGCTGGAAAACAGCTTGAAGATGGAAGAACACTCTCAGATTACAATATTCAGAAAGAATCTACTCTTCATCTGGTATTGAGACTTCGTGGAGGAATGCAAATCTTTGTTAAAACTCTTACTGGAAAAACTATTACACTTGAAGTTGAAGCTTCGGATACCATAGAAAATGTAAAGGCTAAGATTCAAGATAAAGAAGGAATTCCTCCTGATCAGCAACGATTGATTTTTGCTGGAAAACAACTTGAAGATGGAAGAACACTCTTAGATTACAATATTCAGAAAGAATCTACATTGCACTTGGTATTGAGACTTCGAGGAGGAGAGTGTACTTACTATATAGAAAAAAATATTTCAGCTTGGCTACTTGAAGTTGCTTATATGCAGTTGAAAGATTCTAATAGTCTTTTAAAAAAAAATGACCTATTTTAGAATTCATAATGGGTCATAATATTAGACTGCCTTAGGGAGTAAAATCTAAAGGCATTGTCTAAAAAAATTGATAGTATTGATAGCTCCCCTATGTTACTTTTTTATGTATATTTCATATTCACTACTATTTTTATCAATATATAAGTGTTTATTTATGCATATGTAAAGTCAAGAATATCGAATTGTAGTAATGTAATTACATATGTGTAGCTACAATTCTTGTAATACAATTAAGTTCATTAAACAATTATTGTACATTCCTGGCATTAAAGTATTTTTTTTGTCCTATTTTTGTTAGAAATTTATATAATAATATTATTTCTTATTATTGGTTCTATTTTTCTATTTATTATTTTGAAATATTTATATACAATAATATTTTATTGTATTTATAGTTGTGTTCACATATATAGTTTATGATTTGATATTAATATTTTAAAATTTTTGTTATCTTGTCATAAAAATTTTCAATATATTGCAATTATATGTGTGCACAATTAATGTATATGGATTTTAATTTTTCGCGCGATTTCGAACGAATAAAGAACTGTGTTGCTTTAGCCAATTAGAAAAGCGCTAAGTGATGTGACGCATGACATCTTTCTTCTATTAAAAGTCATTGGAACAGAACGTATTACCGGTTTGATAGAACTTCAATTGTCAAGTAAATAATTTTATTCTTATGTTAACAAATTTATAAATTATTGTTATATATTTATTTCATAATTTATTGGTATTATATAATAAAATTATTTTTATTTTATTTTATTTTATATATTTATTTATATTTATATTTTTTCTTTTATCAATTTTTTGGTTATTGACCGGTAATTTGTATTATAAATGTTTGAAGAGTTTGAATTTGATATTATTTTATTTCAATATAATTTTAATTCTATATATTTTATTTTATGATATGTATTTTTAAAGATTATCATTAAATTTTCAGAATAACTTCGAAGAAGAATAATGATTCGTTATATACATATGTTGTGTATCGCAACGATTTGTATCCAATTTTCAATTTCCTTATTTGGTAATATTTTATTTCTTTTAATAATAGACATATTTAGAATAAGTTTCTATTATTTTTCTATTCATACTGAAATTAAAATAGTTTAATTTAATTTATTATAACAAATTTTATTTCATTAAGTTTCAAGTTTTCATATTAAAATATGAATGTTTATTATTATTATATTGTAAATTTAATAATATTTTATCTTTTATTATTTCCATTTTTTCATCCAATATTTTAAATTAAGTTTTTGTTACAGATTTTTCTCAGCTTTCATATTTTCCTACCTGATAGCAGTTTTCTTGATGATTTCTTTTGGACAACAGTAATATTCATAATGTAACATTTCTTACATTTTATGGTAAGTCGTATATCTTTTTATGCAAAAATTTGTTGAATTATATTATTTGTCTTATGATTTATTATAAAATTATTAGTAAAATAACAAATTATTATAAACATAATTTTTTTATCATGCATAAATTAATTATCATGATGAAAAGTTTATTAAATATCAATTATCAATTAATATTATTAACATTAAGTTTGAGATGAAAATCGATCTATTTCCAATTATATAGTCGATATACATGTATGTTAAATAGGTATTTAATATTCCCAAACAAATGCAGTTAATTATCATTTCTTTATGTTTTTTATTTACGCGTAATCAAAAGCATAGGCTCGTTAAAGATTTTTTCCGTAATTTCCTCAAGCCCTTCGAGAAATATGAAATAAATATGAAATATTCATTTTTTTTTATAGTTAATTATTATTGTATTATCCAACCGCGTGAATTGCGTGACCAACATTGTCCCACAGCCATGAACCCGGAACTATAAGTGCAAGTTTCATATAAATAGTTTTTTTTTTCTTTTTTCAAACTTTATTATCATTTCCTGTTTTGTCGAGACGTAATCAACTTGATTTTTCGTTGACAAAGTGACGAGTGAGACATTGTGGAATAAGTGAAATGGTATCGCATTGAAACGTTCCAAATAGAAAGTGTTATGCGCAGGCTCGTGATTGCTATGCCTCTCCTCTAATCGTATTCGCGATCGAATTGAGATATTAAAATCGAGAATCGATCTTATCAACGTTAAATATAGTTGGATTTTCACGATGATAAGGGCTATAAAATTTAGCAGCATGAAGCTGTTAAATTTAGAAGCATGATATATACTTTATAAAGAAATCCTGTTAGAAATGCATAGTCTAAGATAACCTTATTTCACATTGTAAATAAATCTTATTTCCACATTTCTGTAAATTAATTTTACACACTTTGAGGAAGAATACGTACGTAAAGTGTCACGGTTTCTTGTATAATAATTCAATAAAGTTACGGTGAAATCTAAATCGATCATGTTTAAAAACGATCGTTACGACACAGAAGATACGATGAAAGTGCATAGCAATAAAATGTGTGACATTAAGACTTATTTTTTCTTATGTAAAGTAATTTCCGTGTCTTCTTCTTGAACGAGAAAGTTTTAATATCAGAAGAATTGTGAATTTTCTAAACCAATGACTAAATTAATCAGTGTATTACAATTTTGCATTGCAAAATGTTATCCCTCTTCTGGATCAACGGTATATGCAATCAGATATAAAAAAAAGAAAGAAAAAAAAAAAGAAATAGCATATAATCACCGTAAGTTTTAAGTAACTTAAATTGCTTACCTCGTTCGAGCAAGCGGTCTTTAATTGTCTGGATCCTCGCGATATCCTTCTCGTGGAATTCCCTTTGCGAAATATCTTTTCCCGCTATTCAGATGCGATCAATAGAGGCGAATGTAGAGCCGAAAGGTCGTGGATTCCCACGTTGCGAAAATTACCCTTGGATAACGGCCATATGTGAAATGTTAGTGATCTCGGTCGTGGGTGGTATCCGCGGCATTCCGTTACCCGTTGTACCCACCTTTATTCTTCATAATGTGGATCAGAGTTGCGGAAAACGCTTTTACACGCATGAAGTATCTCGTATTGTGGTTCATTGGTATATCGGACGCGGTACAATGTTTTACGTAACTCTTCATTCTCAAGAAAATCATTCTGGACGCGATTTCATCGTTCTCGATGAGTTTCCTTTTTCAGTTTCTTCGAAAGTTAATTGTTAGGCGGTGTAGCGTTTTCAGGATAAGAAATTTTATCTTTCGTTGCGTTTTTTGCGCGATAAATTTTTATGAATATACCGATCGCGACGATTTCAACGGTAAGAGGGAAACGTAATTGAAAATTTGACTTGGAAAGATTAAAAAATTTCCGATTTCGTATTTTTATTTCAATTATTATACTTTTTAATCGTAAGCAAATACGGTAAACTAATAAGTGTAACGATATTTCGATATATCAGATTTTAATAAAACCAAATTTCACGAGTTTGAAATTTATCTTTTAATACGTGAAATTGAATTTCTGAAATAAATTATTCGCTGAGAAATAAACGATCATGGTAAAAGTATCTATCGTGGTAATAATATTATAATGTTAACGATTATTAGATCGATGGGAGAAAGTGGTATGGAACGACGATATTTTCATTATAATTGAGTTTATACGAGGCTAAGATCCTTTTGATAACACGTATTCACGAAGTTTTTATCCACTCGAAAGTCCATTGAATTTCATTCATAGAAGTTATTCATTGAAGTTTTTTCTCGGACCATCTTCATAAGCGTTCTTCCAATCTAATTCTTATATTTTTATATCTTCTTCTAATAATTCCCCCTTCCAAAAATCAGCTTACTCGCTCGCTTATTATTTATTTTAATGCCAATTATTCAAGAATTTACGCGTATTGGATAACGAGCAAAATTTTTCACATGTTTACACTTGCGGCGAGAGTAAACACGGTAGTGGAAAGATCCACGACCGATTCAAGATCAGTGAAAACGCCAATTATTACGGAGAAATCATTAATTATGTCGCTCGTATATTCTTTTTCTTCTTTTCTTTTCCTCTTTTTTTTTTTTTTTTTATTCCTCTCTCCGTAAAGTTCCTTCCCCTCTTCGCCCCCTTCCTCCCTCGGCCACCGTTTCCATCCTTCTCTCCTTTCATTTCCTTCTTTTTCCAAGCCTTCTCTTTCACCGTTGTTGCATTCTTTCGCGATGTTAATTATGCGAAGGACTCCCACGACTCGAGAATGCCGCCTCAAGATCATGGACTACGGTCGTGTCAGCCGACGACTTTTCTAATTATATTATTTCCCAACATTTTCATCGTGCTCGATTTTCACGTTTCCCTCTTTTATCTCTTATCTCTTCTTCCCCTTTCGCTCTGACGCGCGCACGAAAATATATATTCTCTATATACTCGAGCGGAATTTTAAAACTCGACAGATGTTACGTTCTACTCCTTGAATCGAAGGCGCTCGGCCCGACCATCGGGTTACCTTACGGTTGGTAAAAATCGTGTCAACGAACGTTCTATGAAATTTAAACAAGAGGAGGTGCCGTGAATTTACTTTCGTCCACTGTCTTGTTTATTCTTGATTGATTGAAGAAAAGAAAGAAGCGTTGAGCAGGAATTAATATTTTGAAAAATTAATCATTGAAATATATGTATACATATTTTTCTTTCTCCTCGGTATTTTCTGGAAGAGTGAGCAAAAACGTTATGAATTTTTCGCCGGCAAATCGATATTTTCTTGAAAGAAAAAGTGTTTAGAAGTGAAAACAACTCTTGATATAAGTTTAAACCTTCTCACGATTCTTGCTCTCTATTATTTTCTTCGCTCTCTATTATTGAGAATGCGAAGAAAAAAAAATAGAAATTAATCCGCAAGAATCCGCAAGGTCGCGTATTAATTATCGAGACACTGAACTTCTCGAGTAACGAGTATTTATATATTACGTATAACGTCTTATATTTATAATAATTTCTATATTTGGAATGCTTTTATTTTATTATTCTTCTTCGTTCTTTTTTTTTTTTTTATTATCGTTTCATTAAAAATGGAAAAAAAAAATTCTACGTTTCGTTGCATTACTCGTCGAATTTCGGGAATTGAATCATCGTTGTAGCATCTCCAAACATGACGATGACCGGATCATTCGTGGGCGTGTAATTCATTCGAAATTTTGAATCCGTCATTGATTAGAAAATTGAACGGGAAAAATATCGGTAGAATCGCGGTACATTGGAACAAAAAGGTTGTTTACATTTTGAACGACGACCAAGTCGAATCAAGCCGAAGAAATTTTTATTAAAATCGCCTTTGTCGATTAACCAGCTGCCCGTTCATCCGTTTTTGCGGTCAATATATGCTTCCTCGCGTTTCACAGCATTTCGCTCTTTGCAATGTAGCATGAAATCAGTGCATGCGTGAAGAATAGGCGAACGGTATCTGTGCAATAAGTGTAATTCACAAAGTGTAGTATTTTATGCCAGGAAATACGAGTGCGGCAAATCCGTTATTGTTTAAGAAAAGAAAAAAAAAAGAAAGAACCTTGTTTAATCGAAATTAATTTTTCTTCTTTTTAAAGCGGGGAACATGTTAGAAGATGGACGAGGCAGAAGCAAGGAAGGAATTTTCGTGATCTCGAAAGGGAAAACAATCGTTTTTCTTTTTTTTCCTCCGCATCGAAATCTATGGATCTACTACGATCGGTGAGTTGCACGTTTTAATTTATTGGGCGGTGATGGTTCGACGCTTGAAATATCATCAATCCCGTGTACATTACGTTTCAGTAATTAATATCTATCGGTGATTGATCACCGTGTGTTTATATTTCGATTTCGACACGACAAAACGAACGTTACGTTTCGCAACGCATGTGAAAAATGATAAATTAATTCGATACCACTCGAAGCGATCATTCCTCACCTTTTTATTCCCAATCAAATTTCCCCAACTTTGCGTTCCTTCGAACTCGATCTCGCGCGATGATTAATAAATCTAATATCTAACGAAAAAGGGGGGGGGGAAGAAATATTAGAGAATCGTTTCTCTCTCGACCGAATCTTATTCGTCTTCTTATTACGGATTCTGTAGCGCGCGATGATTAATGTCGATGCAAACAGCGTGCCTCGTTCCGGTTATAAAGGTCGACGTTTCACGATCGCGCCTAAGTAAAAATATCATACAAACCGACAAATAACGTTGCACACGAGCGTTTCGATTACATCACTTTCGAAGGAGCGTTAACGTAAGTGGCGTGCACGATACTGTACTTGGATCGTTGGCGGCCGACACGAGCAAGTGTCCGCGAAGGATCGTCGACGAAAGGAAAGGAAAAAAAAAAAAAGAGAAAAAGGAAAAAAAAGTAATATTTTTATTACTCTCGCTGCACCTCGATCCTTGTTACTCGCGCGTTAGATCGGAAATAGAGATGGGAGGGAAGAGAATTTTCTCGTTCTCCTTGGACAGGCTTCCTTCTCTCCGAGCGATGGCTCCAGTCCACTGACCGAGACTCGGATGCCGTGCTATAAAGCCGAAGAAAAAGTCGCGATCGTAAACTTGGCTCGCTTCCGCACCTCGCGATAGTTCCGTGGCAGGCGATCGCCAATTGCTTTTCGTGGAAGGTCGCGCCAATCCCTGGAAACGCTCGAAAGGATTCGTTGAATTTCCGCCGGTGAAACTCGTCCAGGACAGGAACAATTTAACCGTTCCATCTCCTTTTCCAATTTCCTCTCTCCAATAATTATTACGAATATTTGCGAGGAGATCGAGGTTCGATGGATTCGACGACGAATATGAATAATAAGAAGCCGTGCGAAGAGAGAGAGAGAGAGGCGTTGCTCCTCGTGGCGGAGATAAAGACGAGCCTAGGATGGAAAATATGGCCATGATATTTACTAACGCGGCCTCCGCGTGAAAGTGGTCGGTGCTTCGCTTTGTACCGTGGCCGAGGAACGCGTGTGCACGGCCCCGGTGTAACGGGTGACATGGCCGAACCTTTCGAAGAAAAACAAGATCACGCTCGGTCCGGATTGGAAATGCCGCGTTTCCACCAGAGATTTACAACAGCCTCGGCATCGGGTAATCGGGTAATTGGTATTAATTTATTCCTCAAGGATCCTTAAGGCTGAGCTCGGTCGGCCGGGGATCATGAACGGGTGATCGAGAACGCGTCGTCTCGAAAAAAATGGAACGAATCGAGTTACGAGAGATTCGCGTGCGATGGAATTCGACCTAAATAAGAGTTTGCGGAGGAGCGCTGACTCTCTCTCTCTCTCCAGCTGCTGCTCGATTCTCCTTGAGCGAACAGTATATGTACGTGGTCTTTTTTCTTGTACAGTTGTTATTGGAGACATTTTTTTCTTTCTCTTTTAACTTTTAGAAGGAGGAAAATTGGAAGGGAGTTACTTTAAATACGTTGGAAAAAATTCATTTCCGCGTTTTCTATGCAAATAAACGGTTCACGGTTTGTTAGAGAAAAGTAACGAATGAAAATATATATATATATATATTCTATAATATATTTCTATAAATAGTAAGTGTTTTTTTTCACAATGCGAGCCGACAGTTTTTTCACCTTTCCTTGGAAAACTTGCGATTTTATGTATCCGTAAGATCTGTTTCACATTCGTTGCGGATAATCCGTCTGCTGTATTCTCTATTTCTCTTTTTTTTTCCCGCGCGTAATTGAATGGCTCGGTGAACCAAGCGTAACATTGGTCTTGGTTCAACTATGTGATTGTTGCCTAAAAACTAGCTTTTATTCAGTGAAAGTCAATTTCTACGTATAAAGGCTAGCGATATCCACACACACACATATACACATATCGTATCGTTTAAAATAATTAAACTGATTCGATTTTTTTTTTTACAATTCTCCTATAACATATAAATCGAGACCGAATCTGTTACCCAACGATCGATACGATTGAATTTAATTTTCGTCAACTCGATCCTTACTTGAAACTTACTTCGTTAATTAGATTTATATCCGTGGACAAGTCTATAAGAATACGTAACGAAGGAAAAGCGGCGATACGATTTCCTTGAATTATCGAAACCCGCCTAACATTATCCGTCTTTCCGTATATACGCGAAATATATCTAACAGTCCACCGCAAAAATTTTCCCATCGAACCTCGGCCGTGCCAATTTCTTATTTTCACGCTTCATCGGAAACCTCCGAGCAAAATCCACCAGTTTGTCCAACGTTGACATCCATCCGTTCTCCTACTAATTTAAATACCATATAATAGCATCTTTTACTTCGAAATATCCGAGGTATCTCGAAACGCTAAATTAAAAATAATAATAATAACAACAACAATAAATTTAGATTCGATTCTGTAAGAATTCTGTAAAAAGTTGCATTGTCCTCTCCCTTTCTCTCTCTCTCTCTCTCTGTCTCTCTCTCTCAAGATAACATTTTCGCGAACGAGTTGTCGGTCGGAACGCGAGGCTGAAAAGCGTAATTCGTCGAAAGAATTTCGATGAAAATATTCCTGTGGAAGTATTATCCTTAAGGTCTCCTCGTTCCTCCTCGCAAACAAGGACAGAAGAGAAGGGGATACGAAGTTGTACAGGCACCTTTCTCGCGGCGCTCGCCGTGGAATGGCAAAAAGAGAGGAGGCACTCTGACGTCACATTGGCTGGTCGGTAGTGCCGCTAGCCTCTCACTTGGCCGGCGACGTTCGGCATGCTCGCTTCGGTTCACCTTTGCTCCGTCCCCTTCGATCTCCGTCCGATCTCCGCCGTTCGATCTCGTCGTCCCTCATCGATCCGTCCAGCCAGGGGGGATGTCCGCCGCTCGACAAATTTACACGCGCGCGCCAGTGTAAAACGCGTGAAACGATGTAAAACCGAGTCGTCTCTCCCTTGTCTCCTCCTGTTGTAGGGAAGTAAAAAAAAAAAAAAAAAGAAAAAGAAACGAGTGCGAAAGGAGACTGATTCGAGTGAAGTTTTTTTGTTTTTCGAAGGTGGTTTTCTTTTTTTCTTCTTCTTCTTTTTCTCTTCTTTCTCTCTTTTTCTTCTTGCCTTTCATTCGACGCTCGGTTCTCGCCGATTGTGTGCGCGGCCGATTGTATTGTTGTGCCATGACAATCTGGATACGATCGTGAACGAGGGATTAGGAGGCAGCCCCGGTAAGTCCACTCCTTCTCTCCTTATCAATCAGCTTCCGCTTTTGCGCGCTTCGAACGAACGAACGCCTCGGCTGTCGTTCCTCGCGATCTCGTTTCGTGCAGCATTTGTCACCGGAAATGCGAGCGGAAAGTTGGAAGTTTTAGAGGAAATAATATCGAGAGTGTAAAGATGTAGGATGTAGTTTTTCGTAGAATTTGTATTCTACATGTGGAAAATTGCGTGGAAAAGTAATAATTTTCATCGCATCGCGAAAATATCGATGAAATTTTTTTCCAGGATAAAAGATTATGTAAAAGATTATTCTGGTTGGTTACATTGTGCGATGCGGTCATCGCGAGGAAAATGCGAGATAGGAAGATTCTTTTCAAATTCTTGAATGGCCTTTGAGATGATTTGTAAACTGTTACTTAATTACATGGACGAATCCGTTGACCTTTAAATGTCTGGGGGGAAATTCTAATCTAAAATGTTCTTTCGTCGGGGTATAAAATAATCGATGGTAAACATGTCGAATGAAAGGAATTAAATGTTTACCCGTGGATTCGATTATATAATATTTATAGTATGTGCTTGAGTTGATCAGCGAAAAAAAATAAGAAAAAGGAGAAAAGAAAATACAACTGATGAACGTTATTTATTATTTAACATATTTTTGAAATACGAATAAGTTTTAAAAATTATTCAATTACAAAATATTACGTAACAACGTACGAGCGATAATATTGCTTTAAAAATGACGAAACGAAACGGTAAAAACATGCTGATGCGTTACATTTTACGCGGTGATAAGGAAATTTATGTTGGTCATTTTGCGTGCATTCTTCCAACTGCATTTTTTTTTCGACACGACTTTATACGCGACACCAAGCGCGCGAAAGGAATCGTTAAAAGGAAAAGTTAAAAAATAAATTGAGGAGTAAAAAAGATATGTTCCGACTTCTTCTTTATTAAAAATCTTTATTATCGAGAGAAATTTACTTTTCTTTTTATTCGACGAAAATTTATAAAAATGGACGCGGTGCTATTGAAATGTCACGTATATGTTTGTATATTTCGTCACGTAATGCATATTTTTTTCCATCTTGCAAGGTATTTCTAATGTAGCTTAATAGGTTACGAAGGATTTCCATATCTTTTCCTTTATTAAATCCGACGTTTCACGCGATGGAACAGCAAACTATCGATATTTTATTATTAAACGGAATGCAGGATTCAAGCGATTTCTGTGACTCCTTTATTTTTTCTCTTTTTCCTCTAGATTATAGATAATGATCACGTGCAACATTACGTGACGTATATAAAAAAAAAAAAAACCTTCATTGAAGTTGTTAACTCATCGAGTCTAAGCTGGCTGGTTATTTTCTTCTCTTCTATAAATTTTTTCGAATAAAGAAAAAAAAAAAAAGAGAAAAAGACGAAACACGCGAAACGTAATTGTTGTAATCCAACTAATATAATATCCTGCTTGTCGCTGCTATTTCAAAAAAAAGAAAAAAAAGACGCGACGCCGTGTTTTGTTTAAGATTAAGTAAGATTTGCCAAACACAAATTACATAATCGTTGAAAAATTATCGAATTTCTCGGTAATAAACCAATTTGCTTGAAATGGATTTCGTTTCAATCTGATTCATATACTGATTTGTCATGATTGTTTTAACGCAAATTTAATGATATATCGTGAATATCACGATTACGTAAGTTTTACCAAGGAATATTTTTTATAATAAAAATAATAAAAAACAATTATTAAGCTCCGTTTCATAGATAGCAATATATTATTTCACGAGATAAATATCTCTCTCGTTATTTAATTAAAACGCGAGCTCTTCCTTTGGAAAATGCACCGATCTAGTAATCGTAAAAGGAATAAGGGGTTAACGGGTTAAAACAAATTACGGCGTTCGAACAGCTTGTGTCGCGGTATGAGAATCGACTTGGAATCCGTGATGAACGTTTAACGAGGTCGATCGTAGATTCTCCTATTCCTAAGCCTTATCATTAGAACCGAACACACGAAATTCTTTCTAATTCTTTCTTCGTTTCTTCAACGAGAGAGAGAGAAAGAATCGAAAGAACAATTTTCATCTCGATTTCTTTCCCTTCGACAATTTCTCGCTGCTTTTTTCCCAACCAATTCGAATGTTTTAAAATCGAACCGCAACCGTTTCACCGACCATCATCGTTGCACAATTGGACAATCTTTGGAGGAACTGTTAGGCCGACAACTTTGATTTTCCCATACCGTTCCAGGATTTCCAAGTATTTTCTCGGTTCGAGGAGCACGAAATCTGTCCATCGATCCGTTTCCCGAGAGAGATCTCTCTTGGATCCCGAGCAAGCATCCCTGACTCCAAGTGGATTGACCTCCGCCGTCAGGACTCGTGATAGGAATAAATTCTCCCCCCTCCCTCTCCTTCGTTCGAGGCTATTCGTACTATGTATTCCACGTATTCGTTCTTTTCAATTTTGGATATTATTCCGTCGCGGTCGAACTGGAATACCGACGTGTGACCGGCTTAACTTATAACGTTCCCGTCCTTTTTCTTCTTCCTCCTCCTCCTTCCTTCTTTCCTCCCGTCGCGCTTCGACACACGTCGCTGTAACAGTTCTTCGCCGACCTCTTCACGAGTTACGCGTTCATCCCGCGTGTGTACGTGCGTGAACAGATGGTTCGAGCGACAAATTTTTTTTTAGCTCGTGGGAGCTCGATTTCTCGTTTAAATTCGATACTTTCGAGATTGGAAGGGAAGGGATTGGATTCTTAGAGGATTCTTATTTTGCATCCGGTATGCAAATTGTTATACAGAGTAATCTTTGGATGGATAAAAAGGGCAAATGAAATGCGAATGAATGGAATAAAATTATGAATGTACCGCGGATCAAGAATTGTAAATCGAATAAATATGGGTGGACAAAGCGAGCTGAAGAAAAAAGAAGAAATTGGTAAAGTAAAGGGGAGGGGAAATCTTTGTTGAGACGAGGAGATTGGAATCGAAGTAAATTGCGAATATCTGGAAAGAAATGTGTTCGTCAGATTCGCACGAAGAAATTGGAAAGATAAACGATTTTCGGTGAGATCGAGCTGGCAGAACCGATCCGCTTGAACGGGGAAAATTATCCACAGCGATATTCTTTGCCTATTTATTGGATCGGAACGTTTTACCGCTCGAGCTTAGTCGAGCGAAAGGAAACGTTTCTTTCATTCGGCGTAGATTTAAAATCTGATTTTTCCTCTTGAGATTAAAATCGATTAAAAACTGCATAAATTATTATCTGAATATCCGTTGCTTTTGCGAAGAAACTTCGAGCAAAAGAGTAGAAAAACCTTTCCTTTTGCTTCTTCTTTATCGTTTCGTTATTATTCATTTAATTTTCCCAATGTAAAACTGTAAAAATATAATTTGTCCGAGTAATTCGAATGATTTTTAGCTGGAAATAAAAGTTTCAAATAAATATTTCAATATTCAAAGTAAAATAATTACGGAGAATCACGTACGAAACTCGCGTCCTGGAAAAGTTAAGCACGAAGGCCAACAATTGCTTCTTCCCTCGGATTATCGAGGAAAGATGGACGGCAATAATTAAATATCACACGATCTTTCTAACGGAAGACGATAGAATTCAAGATGAGTAACCACCGCCAGTTGCATCACTCTTATTTTTCCACCTATTCTTTTCGATCCACGACCGCAGAAACGGGAGAGCTACGAACGAGGAAATACGATTTTAGTCAAAAATTACGGAGGATAGATTTACGAAACTTTAGACATCTGCGGCGGATAAGGACGGAGCGAAGAGAGAAAAAAGTCGTTTCCAGAGAGAGAAAAGTCGTTTCCTTCGCGCGTAATGCGGATTAATTTACACGAGGACGAGGGAGCGTGCAACAATTTTTCTCATAAAGTTGTCGCGGATCGAGCAAGAGGAGAGGGGAGGCAGATGGACGCGCGATATAATCGGCTTCACACGGAAATGTGCGAACAAGTTTAAAAAGCTTGCCCGTTAACTCGATACGATTTGACGTGGAGGAAACAATGAGAGCCCGAGACAATCGTGAAAGCAATCGCGGTAAAAATTCTCTCTGATTGTTTTTCGTAGAAAGTAAACACGCGGTGGGAAGAGGATTCGAATCTTGGCGAGAGTGTGTATACCCGCCCCGCTCTTCCCCCCCTTCTCCCCGCGGAGAGGGGAGGCCGAGAGGAGCGCGAAAGGGACGTGGAAATTCGAATTAAGCGTAATTGCACGTTCCGTCCACGTGGCCGAAAGGAGAAAGAAGGTCGAACGCGTTTTCGCCTGGCGAACGCGAATCGTTTCGAAAATCCGTCCGAAACGATGACGGTTTCCTGTCCCCCGTTTTTCTTCCTTCTTCTTTCACGATTTCATCTCTGTCTCTCTTTCACTTTTCAGCGAACGAAAGAAAGAAGTCGACACTTTTCTTGCGCGATACATTTTTTTTCTTTCTTCTTTTGGTTTCGAGAATCGACGGGTTTGAAATACGATCGGATTCGTCCGGTGCATGAGAACAAAATTGCAATAAACGAATATCGTTTAAAGGTCGACGAAACAGGTTTTGTAGAATCACGAGGATTGGATATATGCGAGTACGCGAAAAAAAAAAGAAATGACTGTCTGTCTGGCCACTTTCAGAAGCTGGTCACGTGGAACATTTGACCCCGAAACACTATTATCATTCCTCGGATCAGAAACAGTTTTAAAAGTCTCATCTTTTAAAATAATTGTTAAAATTGATATCTTTTTTTTTTGTATATATATATATAAAAGAAAATAAGAACGTAATTACAAAAATTAGCGTAAAATTCGTTTACATTAGTTTTTTTCTTTCCCTTTTCTTCTTTTTCATCATCACCTGTATTAAATTCTTCTTTATTCAATCACTATATAATAAATCGATTATTAACTTTTAACATTTGATGCGAATAATTTATACGTTTAAGGAGATGACATTTCTACGAAGCCTTTATTTCACCTTTGAAAGAAATTCCGTGAGCAAAAAGTCAGTGGAGCGTACCGTTTCTTCTTAATGTATAATCTTCACATACACACATGTATATATATATATATATATACACATATCCTTTTCCAAGACGCATCAAACACCGCGTAAAATTGCGTCAAATGGGTTATATTAACCGAAGGAGGAGATGAGATATATATTTCGCGTATTTGAAAGATTGAACACCGAGTTTCTGGAGGAAGGAGCGGACGACATAATTGCGCAACGTGAAACCTAGTAACCTTTTGTGATTCGATGCACGGTTGTGTTGGGAACGGATAAAATAATGTACGTACTATGCGGTAATAGCAAAGTGTTCTGTTAAAGTCGCTTGTACGAGGCGGAGATGCGAGAGAGCGGCAAATGCGTGATGAAAATCACGTCTTCTCTTTGTGAAAGAAAGAAGAAGAAGAAAATAAGTTTTTTGAACGATGATGGACGGAGGATTCGTTTCTCAGTCGCGTGAACAAATTCATCGAGATCTTTTTTGAACGAATCAAAAATTGTTTTTCTTTTTTTTTCAATACGATATTTGAGCACGTTACTTACAGAGAAGAATTAGCGAAGAATATTATGAAATATTCATATATTCTTGCATCTTGATATTTTTCTTTTTTTTCTTTTTATACTCTCCTTTTAATGAATACACGTGTTTACACAGATATAACGGACGCGGAACGACGAAAATCTTTTTTTCGCGCTATCCTGGAGACTGGATTTGAATAGCTTGGAATATAAAAGTTGCTTTTCACGATGGCATTAAACCTTGACACATGGAAAAACGTTCGAGAGAGACTTGGAAATATGAGAAAGTGAGTTATTCGCGAGTTTGGATTAAACACGCGATACGTGTGCGAAGGAATAGGAATTATATCTGGTGGTATATTGCTGTGCCGCCGCTAATCTGAACCTTCACTCTTTGAAAGTTGCGAAGGTTGACTTGTTCCCACTTTTGTTTCGATTGTCCTCGCGTTTCCATCCATCGCATGGGATATTCCTCTCGCGAATGAAAAGAGAGAAGAAAAAAAAGTAATTGAACCGTTATCGCGTCGCTGCATCGAAATTGAGAACGATTGTGGCAGGCAACGATTATACTCTTAGCTCTATCGAGAGCTTTTTTTCCTTTTTTTTCTTTCTCGAACGATGAAAATAATTACGAATGCGAAGATGTTATCGTCGCGTTTTCCGTTCAACCGTGGAATCGGTTGCATCGGCAGTCGAACTTCGCTCGTCAAATCCTATCATCCGTTTCGTCGTTAAAGTCGTCCTGTTTTGAATCCCGTGTAGACTTTCGAGAGCGACCGTTAGTCAATCAGAAAATCTTAATAAATGGTATCTCGTCTTTATTTAATCTTCGAGTAACGTTACCCGGCAAATAAACATAATACGCCATCGAGTTGAAAAATGCAAATACGGGAAACTTTCTCCTCAAAACAGTAAATTTGAAAAATTATCGTTTACGATAAATTGCCTAATTGTTGCTAAATCATTATTATATTACAACCTCGTCAATTAAAAATTTTTTAAAAACGGATTTAAAATACAAAGAAACTAAAAAATTACGAAAAATTGCGAATAATAAATTAGCAACATACGGGGAATAAAGTGTGCATCTATTAAAATTTTAATGGCTCCTTTAAGAAGGAAATTTATCGATTTATTCGCCTTGCCGTGTCTACAACCGTATAAAAATGATAAAAGCGATAAAAGCTCAAAGTTACATTTGTTATATCTAGAACGAGATTCGATCGATGATTTCGATCGATAAAATCGGTCGTTAAATGAACGCGAATAAAATTTATTTTTATTTATTTATTTTTTTTTTTTCGAATTAATTTTATCCCAAAAGAGGTTCGTTCCTCTCCGATTCTCACACGTCGAAGTTTTGAAAATTGATGCAGTAATTTAAGCGTTTGTCCGCGTTACGCCACACCTTGGAAGTGTGTCAATGGGCAGGTAAATAGTCGAATGCCACCATGTTCTTAACGCGAGGTTAACCTACTCACGAAAAAGAAATACAAAGGCAACAGTTTCGGTTCGTCTCGACTGCTCGCTGTTGCATTTACCGAGGCCGTGAGCCGGATATTTCAAGACCTATTTCAACGCGATCCTTCTAAAGCGAGCAAGATTACTTTTTCAATCTCGGTTTCTCGATCAATCTTCGTACGAAAGTGCTAAGCTTGCTTTTTTTCTTTTTTTTTTTCTTAGGTTTTTTGTACATTACACGTTATAAGTTAATCGTTGGAATCGAATGAAAATAAATAAAATGAATAATTTTAAAATATTTAACGTTCTCGTAACACAAATAACAGTACCGTTTGTTTTTAATGGAATTAAGAGAGGGAAAGAGTAATTACAACTTAGGATCATAAACTATGACTAAGATACCAATTTGCAAATAAGACGAATTGAAATGGTAGTTTTCAAATTAAATTACAATTTAAGATTTTGATTTATGAAGCTTTCTTGTAGCGTTTCATCGTGAAAAATTTTTTCCTACGATCATCGTATAGAGACGTAAACACGTAGTTTCTTCTCTTCAAAAATTCACGAGACGGGAGAAGTCCCGTAAGACGAGGCTGCGATGTTTCTTCTTCTGTTCACAGGTCGGCGTAATTAGCGTTGAATCTGGACTAGCCGATCTTACTACAGTAAACGACTTGCGACACTTGTTCGACTCGGGCCTAATGACAGTCGAGCGAATCTATTTTTCGATTCGAATTAAATTACTTGGCATTCGTTCCGCGAAGATATCGAATCGTATCAACTGCAAATTTATACATCTTATTTATATATCTTATCTCCCTTGTAATTCAATTAATTTCCCCTCGATCTCTTCGGAGATCACACAACGTAGAGAATTTCACCTCTCCTTCGAATGAATCTTCTTCTTCTCTCTAATTTATTCGTCGATGGCGAACACACGTTCGACCGGTTGCTATGCTAAACTCGACCGATCAATTTACTTTTCATTCGCGTATCCCAACAAACCCCATTGATTCGGATTATAGGGAAAATATTTTCCATCGGCTCGGGAATGGGGCGATAGCGGGGCCCTATAATCCGGCTATAATTCACGTGGAATGCGCAACTCGCGACGAATTGAACGATACGAGGCGAAGACAAATGGAGATGACCCGTTTAGCCCGTTCGGTGCCTCGCCGATGAACCGTTGCTTCGTCGCGGCAAACGCTACGAAGCAAAAACTTGGAAACGCGATGGGCGACCGGTTTGAATTCTCGCTATCGAGAAAGGAAACATCGACTTTCTTCCTGCCTCTATCTCTCCGTCCCTTTCTCTCTTTCTCCACCTCGTTCCCCCTCCCCCATCGTATATTTCTCCATCTCTGTTCACTTCGCGCATGCCCCGTCGCTTTTCTTTTTCGCGGACAAATTCTCCCGCTTACCTTTTACGACTCTGGCGGCCGCCTCGGCGCGACAATCGCGCGCGAAACGTTGTTATTGGCCGAGCATATATGCCGTAACAATTGTTACGATTATCGCGCGGAAATATCGTTCATGAACCTCGATTTCTTTTATGTAAGCGTGCTTGTATATATCGGTTGGAAAGGAATTTTCGATCGGTACGGGAACGGGTTTCACGGGCGCTGAATTATAGCTGGTTTACCATTGTCTGTCTCTTTTATAGAGGTCGGAACGATTAGAAGATCGCCTACCTAAGTAACTGTACCTCTCAATAAGGTATCGCGTGGCTTATCTTGCGTTTCGTGAACGCGTCTGACGAAATTGTTTTGCTACGCTAAGGGGAATAACAAGTGAGTATCTTATTCGATCTCGAGTTTTAAATAATGCGAAAATTAAATGATTAAATGTTAAATCACGCGTATACAATTTAATCGCAAAGGAATCGTTGAACGCTATCCAGTTTAAAGGTTAGATTTCGAACGCAATTCGGGCGAACAGAAACTTTGTTATTTATTTAATCGGTTGTTATTGTGAGCGCGTTATTCAGAGACAGAAAAAAAAGATGTATCGCGTCGCACATGAAAATGCGCGGAAACTTGTTGGCACGGTGACCATGAACCCGGTATTATCGTGGAATTATAATTTCGTTCTACTGACCAAATGCATGCCCGATTTGTGCGTAAAATACACGTGTACACGATGAGAAGAATGAGTTGATGGTAGAGGCTGTTAACCCTGTCCGCGGAAGAGAGCAGTGCTCGAGCGGAGGCCATTGTCTTCACTTTCTGATTGCTAGACATTCCTATAAGATCTTCGCGTATCATTGATGAATAAATATATACGTCAAACGCGTGACTAACACGAGGAACAACTTCCTTTTTTTTAACACGATTTTAATGATCGTGTTCATTGTAACACACTGTGATTTTTCGTTCCATTTTTTTTTTCTTTTTTTTTTTTCAGGGATCATTGATTCATACTTCGAAGTAATACTTTGTTCTCTAATTTTAAATTTGTCTAACTTTTTTTTTTTTTTTTAATATTTTTAATATAATTGTACGATTCGGAAGCATAAAATTTGCATTGAATTTTATTCCCAGTATCTTTTTTTGTAATTTCAAATTCTCAACTCGGTCGAATATTTTGAATTTTGTATATTTCTACAAAATGTTATCGTCTGTGCGTACATTTTTTTACATTACGAAGTTTTACATCAGCAAATAGTGCGCGTCATGCAAAAAACAGTTCTACATAAGGTGGCCTCCTTGTTGACCTAAAGTAAACGGAGCATGACTGAGTTCGATGGCTGTAACTATCACGAGTCATCGACATGCTCGTTTGCATATATATATATATATATATACAAATTAAATAAAAAAAAAGAAAACACGAGAAATATCTTCTTGCGCGACATAATAATTATCGAAAGTTAAAAAATAATAATAATAACAATAATAATAATGGTTTGGAAGAGAGGACACGTATTTACAAGTGACGTAATTTCTCTTAGTAGCGATTATGAATGACAAGTTGCAAATAATACAATGTATTATTAGATTTAATAAGCATGAAAATATAATAGTTGATTAAATGGGATAGCGTTTACATATTTTCCATTCGGCCATTTGGAAATATTTATGAATACCGTAAAGTATCATTTTACCTTTACGTTGTACCTTGCATTCGCAATGTACAAATGCTTCAATGAACGTACATGTGTATCGGGCAAACTTGTTCCCCTCCGTTCGCCTCACCTTCTTCCCCGGCCTCGTGCATGAAAGTTAACTCGAATCCGATTTTCACTCTGCTGTTCCGTTGTTATAAATTTATTTACGGCGCATACGGAATACGATTAGAAGAAGAAATAGAACGCGTCGCCTTACGTAAAATATCATCAGAAAAATTTTTTGTAAATCGTCCGTGATTCGTGTATCGTTTGAAATTTATCGTCGCACGAGATATTCGGCAGAGATATTCTTATGGAGTTATTTAAAAATATATATTTTCAAAAATCGTGACAGTATATATTTTTTCTTTCATAGATGCACACGAAGTGAATTCGAAATGAGACTCCTCTCGGTAAGCATATACAAATTTTAAAAAATATTCGTACGAGTTTTACTAAATAATCTTTTCTTTTCTTTTCGAAAAAGAAAATTAATAAATGGCAAGGATAAAATTAGGAAGAAGAACAGTACAATGAATGTTCATATATTATGTCAAATCCGATATGATTGATTTCAGAGTGAAATCAATAAAACCGATTATTCCATTAATTTTCCCGAATTAATTATTGAAAAAAATCGATTCATCTAAATTTAATTCGATTCAATCGAGGAATAATTGAATGAATCGAGATATCGCTCGCATCGAATATAAAAAACAGGAGAGCGGAATACGATTGATCGCGTGCGCAAAAAAAAAAAAAAAAAAGATATCATCTAGGAGAAAATTTATAAACGAAACTCGCGAGTCATCATCGTCCAATGACTCGTAATTTCGTAATTCTCTCGTAATTTATCTTCTTCCTCGAAGCCATTTCGTACACGTTGGAACGCATAGTGAATCCGTTTCGACGAGTAAGCCAATTTGGATTACGTTGGGGCGAGTTGGAAAACGAAGCGAAGCGAAGTGACGGGCGTTGACGCGTCGAGGAGAAATGGAAATCGATCGAGCCGAGCGATTTTACGATACGATCGGAGATCGTAAGGGAGGAAATCCGGTTTCGAGAATTCGTTAATCGCAAATCTCGAGCGAAAGGTTGCGCGGCGAACATATAAACAGAAGTTTAAACGATAATTTAATTCAACAATGTACGCTTCTGTTCGAGTTCGAGAAACGTTTGTGAAATATCATTCTTGGAATCTTGCACACGTCTAATGCACAATGGGATTTCCTCGTTTCTTTCTTGATCCGACAAAGACGAGTCTTATTTGCAGAAAAGAGAGGAAAACGGAAAAAAAAAAAAAAAAGTTCAGTTTCCAACGCTAATTTCAATTTCAATTCCTTCAAAGGAATTGAAATTCTAAGAATTGTTGAATACGAAATATGCATAAGCTTTTTAATATTTTATAACTGTTAAAGTGGTGAATAGGTGTAAAGTTAACAAGTAACCGCTGTATATTCCAAAGACTTTGTTTCTAATAAAAAAAAAAATGTTGCCTCGTTCCGCCGAATACCGAATGGAAATCATCTATCTTTCCTCGTGAGAAAAAAGGAAGGAGGGAATTAATTAATTATCATCGAGTATTAATTCCAATTTCTTAAAACCGCATTCGTGTCGAAATCTCTTAGAAAAGAAGGATCTTTTTTCAATGGAAAATAAAACGCGAGCGATACGAGAAGAAACGGAAAATATTTCAAATATGACAAAAGAAAGGAGAATTTTAAACCGAGCGTTTCATCATGACGAAGTATCTACTACGTTGTGTCTACGCGCGGAACGGAAGAGAATATACGTGCAAATAATATATTGACTATATACGTTATCGAAATGCAGTTGACCAATCGATGGTATGCAAATGTATTTTGAGGAGAGGAATCGAAGAAAGGCCGCGAGTGGCTGTGAAAGGAATAGAGAGGAAAGGGAAGAAAGGAGAGATCGAACTTGCGTAAAGAATGTTTGCAATACGTATATGTATATGTATATATATATATCCGCGATGCACGCCCCGAAGTAAGGCTACTTTCTTGAATCGAAGAAAGCCGTTTACCTACATTGTAGGTGGGAGTAGGTTAGGTTACATTATATGCGAAAGAAGAAATTTTGCCTTCCTATATAATCCAACAAAGACTTGCGTAATTTTTAATCGGGCCTCTTGTCTTCATAGACAATGCGTGTAATACAATTTACACCTATTTATGAAACAAGATGGAGAATTCCTTTCCATTCTTATTCATCCGTGCTCTTTCTTCTCTTCGAAATATCGGTTAACAAGGCTTGGTTTAACTTATTGTGCTTGGTTTACGTTATGACGCAACACACACGCCTCTTTAACACGCTACTCGATCGAATTCTCATCACTTATTTATTATGGCATATTCTATTTTAAAAGAAGTTGTCTGTTTAAAAAGTGAAATCACTTTGCGATACATCGAGGAAGTAATATACATTTAAACGAATCGTCCGTAATACTCGCGCGAGAAATATAGGTTATGTACGAAAAGAGATAAAATTTCCTTCACGACAATGGAATGTGGCGAGCACATTTCTTTTCATAACCGTTTCATTGTTCCACCGATCGCGTTCGACGTTCGTAGAAATGTCCGTGGCAATGTCCCTGCTCTATTATTCGGTTACCGAGAAAAATGTATCTTACCTTACGGTATTGCATATTACATTAGAGACCCAAGCCAGCAATAACGTAAGAGTGTAACATGGTATTACGTCGGATGTGTAATTTGAAACTACGAGCACCACATACTTTTGTTCTACGAATGAAACACATCGTTGAAAAATTCACACCGTTTCCTATTCTTATTTTGTATTCGCAAATATATTATTTTGTCCTCGATTAAAATTCTTCGGATGATACGAAAATACGAAAAGAAAATAACAATACGAAGCGATGTTCCAAAGCAGCAGATACGATTAAGGATTTCATTGAAATTAATTGGATTATTAACATTCGAGGCGATTCGTGCATAAAATCATAGGCGCTAGGCGCACGAATTGTACGCTGAATGTACAATGTAGATGGAATAGTTTCGGGGAAAGGTGGGCGTGCAAAGCGGACTCTTGGACTCTTTCGAGCTCGATTTACACCGTTCACCCCAGAATTGTAGTTGTGTAGCGAACCCCACACGCGACTCACGCCCAAAGGAGAATCTACTTTCATGAGAGCGAGGAAAGTCCGTCCAGCATGCCCATCTATGTATATACCGCGCGAACAGTGAAAATAGGTTAAGAATGTACGCACGCTCGCGTACGGACATGTGGAAAATCGTACGAAATTGCGTCCCATTTCTTTCTCTCTCTTTCTCGAGAAAAACAACTATTTTGATTCTTACTACGTTTCTGC
Source organism: Apis mellifera (assembly GCF_003254395.2). NCBI lineage: Eukaryota > Metazoa > Arthropoda > Insecta > Hymenoptera > Apidae > Apis > Apis mellifera. The sequence goes on from NC_037638.1 coordinate 25,874,053, forward strand.
TTATTTCTCAGTGAGATAATCGCACACGATTTTGCACGAAGGAAAGAAAGAATTCCCTATGAAAGAAGGAAGGCGATCAGGTTCACGTAACAGCTTGTCCTCTACTGGATGCAAGAACGGCTCGAGTTTCACGAAGGAACTCGTTCGTTTCTTTCCTGGCCAAGCCTTTCGGTATCGAGGTAAAAGCGAGAGAAAAACGAAATTATGTGTATTTACGCTTGGATCGATTGGTGATAAAAAAAAATCGTGGTAATCGAGAAGGTTTCTCCTCTACGTTTCTTGCATTTCTTCTTTCGAACGAAATCGGCTCGTTCATTTCTATCGAATAGTATGTATGTATATATATATTTATATAAATATTATTTGGTTTTGATCCTTTGTAAGCAGAGAGATTTTTAATAAATTCGTAATTTTATTTGTAAATTTTTTTAAAAATTACAGATAAATTATGGATAATAGGAAAATACAAAGAAGAGCGAAGCGTGCTAGAAACACATTTTTACGCGGGAATGTAAATTTAATCGTCAAGTATGTGTTTAAAGGAACGATAATTACGGAGGCTGTGAAAGTACGAAATATCTTGATTTGAGCATTTTACAATTTATGTGCACGCGATACGTGAAAACGCTTTTATATAGCCGAGGGAATCGGCCTTTTTTTTTTTTTGCACAATGGATTACTAATAATGTTGATAAACGTTAATTGCTGCGTGTTCTTTATAAACAATTTACAATAAAAAAGAAGACAAAGTCCGTTTTTTTTTTCATTTGTATTTTAAATTTCTATAAATCTTCATTTGGATGATAAGATTTTAGATATCTCGGTTGAATTTATAACGAGCGTAGACACTTTGTTCGAAATGCATGAACAACTGCTCAAAATCACATTATATTAAATATATACGAATAAATGCGCATGAGATATTACGTTAATGCCTTGTTTAAAATTACGCTTGTATATTTCTCGTTTGAAATAAGTTTAAAATATTGAAAGAATCGTAGGAAGGTTTCAAAGGAAGTGTCGTGAGAACGGAATTTTCATTAAATGGAATACATGGATATTAGAAGGATAAGTTAAAAAAAAAAAAATGTTTAATCCATACGCTTTTGCATACGCTTAAATCACAATAAAAATGAATAATTAATGGTCGGTTTTAATTATATCCTGTGACATGCAAAAATTAACGTTAATTAATTACGTTAAGGAAGAGCGAGTGCTTTAAACGAACGACAACTCCAATAATAATATACATTTGTTATTAACAATCTGATAGTATTCCATTTCAAGTTGTCATCATCTTTCATGGAAAATAACATCGACAACGTTAAAGATACGTCTGTTGATTCTCAACCTACGTTGAAAAAAAAAAAACGCTGATTCGTTCCAAGATTAATAATTAATTTTTACGCACAACGCAACGTTAATCCTGCCAGGTTTCCACCGAGGAATTCTTCTTCACGCGGAGAGGAGTTTTAATTGAGCATTTTTTCGCGCTACCATTAAAAAACAATGAGAGCGATAAAAATACCATTAACAAGATGCAAAGACGCTTATTCACGGAAACGAAGAAACTGACATTTTTACGCTATGCTCTTTTCACGCTCCTCTTTTCTCTCTCCTTTTTTTTTTTCCTCCTCTTCTCTTTTTCGACGAAAAACGTACCGGGTTTATCTCTCTTGATTGTTTTAACATCTTCAACCGTTTCGGCCAGGTGAGCCGTAAAACAGACGCCGATTTCTCCGCTTCTTACGAAATCGATACGATGTAGCTTCCCCGCAAGTTTCTCCCTCTTCCTCGATCGAAATGCAAATGCGAGATGGCAAAATTGGCTGTTAAGAATGAAATTATTCTGCGATTCGAACCATCCTCTCCGCCTCGTGGATGATATTTTTGACGAAGAAACATCTTCCTCGACAACGTGGAATTCTCCTTCGCTCGTAACACTCCGATGATAATTAATTAAAGTTAATCTGAGCACGTGTATCGCATCGTTTATGCGCGATATTATATTATAATTGATGGAAAATGAACAATACCAGGAGGACGAAAGTAAGTAAATGGAGATGTAACAACAAAGAGGTTTTTCGAGATTTTTATTCGAGGCGATAATTTGCATAAAGTTTGCAAAGAAAGCATCCGGCTTTATCCGTCCGCGAAACGTGCGCGCAACAGGAAGAAACGGAACACTTTTCATTTGCATTACCACTTTCCACCAGAAGTGGAAGCGTGATAATACAAACGGGTGTCTGTATGAAAAAAACAACGAAATTAGTTTCGTCGACGAGTTTCGCGAAAAAACGTTATAATTCGAAACGAAAGCGTGCGATTATTCGGTATTTATCCGGATGAAAATGAATAGAATAGAAGTTTTGTCCTCTGTTCCCTCCCCCCTCCTCGCACCACACTGCCTGCCTTTCATCCTTCTTCGCTCCTTTTCACTTTTTTACTCTCACGTCTTTTTTCACGTTTTATCTTTCCGTTTTCTCTGGGTCTGGCGTGTCGATAACCGTTTCTCTCTCTCCGGGAACCGTTATCGGGTCAGTTAACCACCTAACGAGATCGTGTTCTCTTTGGTTTAATGGATATTTCTTCTCGATGGAAATAAAATCTCGACGTCAGACAAAACTCTGTCTTTTGTTTTCTCGGATACACCAGTGCCTCGCAGCCACTTCATTTTGCCTTGTTGCGTTTCACCATCCTGTTTGAAAATTCTGAAAATAGAGAATTCGTGTAATACTTTCCACGTCTGATCTTATATTAACGTAAAATCGATCGATTTTTTATTTTCGTATCATATTTTCGAAGGTAAAACTTCATTCTTGAATTACATTATTCTTCTACCAGGAGAGAAATAAAAATAGGAATTCCGCGTGTAAATGAAGGTTAATATAAATATATAAGATAAATCCATGTGGATCGACAATGAGATCAACGGAATGAAATGCGTGTCACGATGATTCTTAAATAAAAATCAGTCGGCGGCATGCCGATGCATCATAATGAATCTTAGCCGTGCGAGGTAACAGTATCGAGAGTATATAGTTTATACCGTAGCAAAGGTGTGTCAACCTACATTGTAAAAGTTTCGAATTCTTTCCTTCCAATCTTTCCGAAGCTATTACACCGATTCCAACCGTGTTGCTCTCCTCTCTCCTTTTCTTAATTCGATCAAATTTCGAGAAATAAGAAAAATTCCAATATTCCATATTCGCTTGTTCCTGTATAAATATTTTAATAGAATGAGAATCGTAGAATAAACAAGATGAAAATTATTTTCACAATTTTTCGAATTAACATTTAAGAAAAGGATTAGGTTTCTAATTCTCAAAAATTTCCTCCGACTCGTGCAAATTTCGAATTCGTAAAAAATTTGGAAACTTGTGAGAGATTTGTCCGCGTGTCGATGTCGACAGATTCGCGATTAATCGCGGATCGTATTCGTAAACGTAAGAGCAGCGATTGTTGGCGAATTAGCATTTCCTAGACGCTTTCTAGGTCCGCCCGAATGTCTCGTCTGGCGCGACGAAAATTGTGCAATTGCGATCTCCTGGCGAGAGTGAAATTACACGGTGCCATTGTAGGGTGTTGTAATACGATCGAAACACGATTGCCCAACGAATCGCCATTTCGCTGTGACTACTTTATACCCGTGCGTATAAAAAAGAGGAGACGTTTGCTTCCCGAATTTGGGGATCGATCACTATTCTAACGTGTCGCGTGAAAAAAATGAATCGTTGGTTGACGATTTATTATATCGAGATACAATTTCCTCTATTAAATGATAATTGGACAAGAAAAGGAAAAGGAAAAAATTTTTTAACGTGTATAAAACAGAGTCAGTGTTCGTTAAATTTTGATATTGTAAATTGCTGTTGTAATAGCAATTGGAAAGAAATCACGTTTTTTTTAAATCTCATTGAATCGAAGAAAAGAAAGACGAGGCAAACTTTCGTTCTCTTCTTCCATTCACAGGAACAATTTCTCTTCTCTGCTTTAGGTTTCACGAATGAAAAATGAAAACCTTTCGTTAATTGAAATTGCACTCGCGCTTTACAGTACACTTCTCACGGTCGAACACATTCCTCTATTACAAGATGAGGAAAAAGGTGTTCGCCGGTTAAAATTTTCATTCGACTACAATTCTTCATCTTGTCTTGAGTCGAAATCGAGTTCACGCAGAATATCGTATGGTTTCAGAGGTGACGGTACGAGGATGAGCAATTACAGGGATCGCAGAAGGCCGCGGACAGGTGGTTGGAAGAAGCCGAGGACTGCGCCCATCGTAGGAAACGACCATGACGAGCGTGGCTGTCGCCCCGGGTAGCCTCGGTGCACCTCCATCTATGCTCGCCCCGAAGATGTATCATCTACAGCAGGGGTTAAACTCGGCATCGCCCTCGCCCACTTCCGGAAAGGTAATATTATTGTTGTAATCAGAAACGTAACAAACGTCGAAATGATTTTTAATATAAATATCATCGGATTTCTTATCTTTGCCATTGAAAGATTCAATGGCGTGAACAACTTAACTTCTTTTTTTTCGTTTGGAATAATTAAAAAAAGGAAGAATTTTCTATTCTTTTTCTTTCATTGTCGCGTTTCTTATAATTAGGCCAACTTACGTAAAATTTTGTATTTGTATTTGACTGCTTTGTTGTTGTTAGAAGAAATCAATGGTACGTAGATAGATTCAGAAGAACAGTTTTTACGTAAGGATTTAAGTCGCTTTAAAAATAATTACGTAAAATTCGCGTTTGAGAATCGTGTTCCACGTTTGGAAATTAAAGGAGGAACTAACGTAAAGGAGGGGGTATCTCGAATTTATATAGGTGAGAACGGGATTAACAATAAGAGATCGTGTTTATTCTGATAAAAACCGTGCGGAGAAAGTTCGCACAAGCCGGCTGATAATTACAATTCGTGACCGGCTACTTACGTAACGTAACGATATATACGATATATGCAACAGCGGCATAGTAGTGTGCCAAGCCTCCATAACTCGTCTCACGTGTCATTCAGTTTTCTTTCCTATCGCCTTATAGATTCCTCTCGAGTCGAAACGGACTCGCACCGCTCGTAATTGCGACTTTGAACGTACACAACGATACTTCGATCACGCTTCGATGGACACCTATTTATTTTATTAATTTTTCACCCAAATTATTCTTTCCAATTCTATCGAAAATTTGATTTCTTTCTTTACGAGAAACTGAAAATATCACAACGGCAAAATTTTATTGCTACAAAAAAAATAATATAAATTTAGCTCCCTTATTTTCGAGATATTTAAAATTATTAAATAAATTTTAATCAACCCTGATACAAAAGGTACAAAAATAATTTCTACTTTTTTATATTTAAATTTTCATTTACATTACTTTTAACTATAAATTTTATAATTATTTCAAAACAATTAATTTAACATAATATTAAATTTTACTAAACCTTTATAAAAAATAATTTTAAATAAATAAACTAACACTACTATTAATAATTTTAATTTATAAAATTTAAAAAAAAAAATTTTTTAATTTTTTCACTGTAAAAGAAATGTTTTATAAATATTTAAACTAAAATTTTAATCTAACAAAAGAAAAATTATTCCAGAGAAATATTTGCAAATTAATTATCCTTCCTCGTATCTCCTCTTTATATTCTCCCCATTATCGGTTTTAATTTGTAATTAATGCTGATGATGAACCACTACTATTCTCTTTATACTTTCCATAAACATTCCACGATATTAATAATTAGCAATAATATTTTCTTCGTATTTTTTTCTACGATAATTACGATGTTAAAACAAGAGAGAGAGAGAGAGGAGAATAAAAATCGAATTTCCAATTTATTTATCCCCGGCAATCGCGATATTTATAAAATTACGCAAATCGTCCCGAGACGAATCCATGTATCGAAAGGCTTGAAACGCGAGACGCGCGAGCAAGGACGGACAAGCTCTTCCGATGATGTAAGAGAGAACTACGCGCGCGTACTACGCGATTTAATTCGTCCAAGTTGTGTGACAAAGGCTGGCTCCGGTTTTACCTTAAAACCTGACCTCGCCTTCCTGACACCGAATACGCTTTTCGCCGTCTATTCGGTGTTGAAGTCGAGTCGGATGGTGCACATGTCTCAGTCTCGGTGTTTTGCTCGACGAGGAAACGCATTGGTCGGATAAAACGACGAGAGAAAAAAATGGCGAGGAGTATTTCGAAGTTCGAGGAAAGGAGAAGGTTGTGACGAGATCGCGAGTGGGTAAGAATCGAGTTTTTTTTATTTTAAGGTCAATAGAAGAAGCTTTATTTAAGATTTGAAATTTGGAAGGATGAAGAAGAATAAAATTCGATGGATCGTGTAGAGAGATAAATAACCGTTTAATTGTCTGAATATTGTAATGTCCATAAAAACAAAATGGTAATTTATGGTATATATACGTCTTCCTTACAAGGCGTTTATTTATATGAAGTCAATAACAGTAAAATTTAATAGAATAATAAAGTGATAAAATTCAACAGTCTTGAAAATCGTAATTGGCTTTAATGTATTTAAGTGTAAGAAAAATATTTGTGAATTTAGAAAGCATGGTAACTCGAAGTGCATGGCAAGCGAGCGGAGAAAATTATATTCCAATCGTTTCCAAATTAAATTATAACACGAAACACGTGCAACACGTTCGATTATGTTACGTGTATAATGAAATAAAATATTAAACCGGAAAATTATTCTAATTGAATATTATTAATTCCAGATATTTCTCCAACTTTTACGATTTATAAATTTTAATTTGATCGATTCGATTTGTTATATACGTATTATATTTACGTAAGAAAATACAATGGAGAAAGTATATATATATACATCTGTGTAACGTTTGCAAAAAAATTATCGAAATTATCATAACGTAACAAAATTCAATGTTACTCGAAACAGAAATGTAAAACTTATTTACTCTCCCCCCCCCGACAAAAATCGTTTGCTCGGATAAAATACGCCGTATAACTTTCACCTCGCATATTTAGACGCGTAATTTGAATATTTTTATCTTTATATAAAATTCTTTCCTAAACATGATCGTGATAAGAAGAAAGAATTCCTTTAGCTCGTATATCGAAATAAGAAACGAGCGATTCCCGGATCTGTAAATTTAAATTTCATTATATATAGAGAAAAGAGAAAAGGGAAGAAATGGCGGAGGAAATTTTTTCCGGAAAAAATTTTCCCAAACAAACTCCTGGTTGGAAAACCTAACGATTCCCCACGGCTTCTTTCTTCTCCTCGTAGTACAATGAATCCGCTATGCCAAGCGGATACATTCTTCGATACACCGTGCGTATAATCACCTTTTTCTTCTGCACTCCACTCAAACATAGTGGCAGCCACGGTGGCTCTATTCACTATGTGTAACCGGTTTTGCGTTTGGCCCACATTGCTATGCCGCGATAGAACTTTCCAGATATATCGCGTCCCAGAAGTACGTGCTCTTTTCGCATCAAAACACGGATTTCCTCGTATCTCCTCGATAAATACTTCCGGGAACAAATGCTCGTAAACAAATTTCTTCTCCTTCGCTATCCAGCGTTACGATTGTTCCTCGTTTAAAAAAGAAAAAAAGAATAAATACTCGACGATCAAAACCGACCGATCCGAAAGAAAAAGAAAACAAACTCGATGTGCGTGATAATTTTATCGTAAGGATCGCGTGCATCAACGAGGGAGGATCGTAAATCCTTAGGTTTCGTGTCAATCGCGTGAAAACATCGGTTATGAAAAGACCGAGAGAGCACATCCGGCAATGGAAAACGCGCGCGTGAGGAGAGGGGGCAACGCTGGCAAATTGCGGTATCGTCGGAGGAGGATTGTGCAACCGTGGTCTCCGGTTGCCATAGAGGTGCACGATCCATCTCTGCGTGGTGCATCCACCGTGACCCCGGTTCACGCGCGCGCACCCGTGTCGTTTCGTAGATAACGCCCATATTCCTCGATCGTGTAACACCGTCTTCGTTCACCTTTGACTGATGATTCCAGCCGATCCGAGCTTACGTTTTCGATAAAAATGTTTACATTCCTATTTTTGAATAAAATAATTCGCTAGCGTTGCAGCGATCGTGTTGCTTTTCGAAAAAATAAAATATTGTTCGTACGTTTACGCGGTTTAACGCTCTAGATGGCGCGATTCTTCCACTGTTTCCCTGATTTCTGACGCTCGCTGCGCGAGCCTGAAAGTGAAGTGCCGTCCTCCGTAATTAGAATTTATAACCGTTGGTATCTAAGAATTGATTACTATACGCAAGGTTATTGTTGGCCTTGTTTAATTTAGTTGTGCCATTGTTTGTATTCGTAATTTTCCTTTTTCTTTTTTTTTCAAAATCGAAAATATCGAAGAATTTGCTCGATTCGATTTTTTTACGAAGCAAATCGATTACGAAATATTGTACTCGTATCACGCAAACTCTTAATGATATCAAATATCGTATATCGTTACCATTTTTAAACGCGCTTCGCGTATTTCTTGCTCGACATTCGTAACCGGAACGAATGCTTTTCACCGATCGACACGTGTTAAGTAGTGCATACATTTCTCGACACATAAGAATCCACTTTTCCGATCTTGCGAACCGACTCTGTAATTTCTAACTCGAAAAACGTCATACAAGAATTCGAACGCGCACGACTTTTCTATTATCCAGTTAATTAGCTGCGCATCCAACGTGTGGAAGAAATATTATTATGTTAATTAATTATCGACATCTTGGCATCTAGAGACGCTCGCGTCAAATCTCTAATCGTATAGAAATCGATTCACGACGATATCGGATGGGAAAAAGAAAAAGAAAGAGAAGAAAAATTTAAATAATTTTTCCAAGCCGCTTTTAAACGCTCGAGTCGAGTGTTTGAAAACGATCGTATTGGAAATTAATTTTATTTTACGATCGACGACGATCCGGACGACTTTGAGAGATCCTTCTCCAAAGGAGGGAGGGGGGGAAGAGATCGTAAAAACATAAATACTATTCTTAGTCGAAGGATACACGGCATTAAACGAACGGGAATAAAAAAAACACCGATTCTTTCGAATTCGCCTACGCGAATTGTGGAAAAAACATTTGGAGTCACACTCTAAATATAGTAGGCGCGATTCGTCGCGATCCTTTCGATTATCATCTCCCCGGCGATGATTCCCTCCTCCCTCTCTTGCGTCTAAACCGTACGTTGCAAAATTTCCTTTCCTCGCTCCGGGCTCCCCTTCGCTACGCGCCATCGAGATACGGCCTTCGAAAAGAGATTTTAAAAAAGAGAGGGGAGGGGGGAGAGTTTCGAAATCGCGGTTTAGATGCAATCCGTTTCGAGAGCAACGCGAGTTTTTCGAGAGGGGGAAAGGAAGCGAATCGATACGGGAAGAAGCTCTTGCGAAAAGGGAAAGAGAGAGAGAGAGGAGGAGTAATAGAAGATGCCCATCTCTTGAGGTCATCTCGATCTCGAGCCTTGGCCATCGGGGGAAAGTGGACTTCTGCCTTTTATGTCACTCGTGGTCGACTTTTGATTCGTCGATCCTTCTCTTCGATGGACTTTTTTTTCTTTTCTTTTCTTTTCAGTAAAAGTCATGTGTGCCAAGGATCGAGAATATATTTTTTATATTATTTTTTCTTTTCTCTTCTTTTGGGGAGAGGTTCGCTTTCTACGAATCTGGGTATAATAATCGATCTCGATTTACGAAGAAATTAATATTTTAATCTCATTTTCTTTTCTTATTCCCAAAAAAAAAAAAAAAAATAAATCGTACAGGAAGATTCAAAATTTGTTCCTTCTCTTCTTTCTAATTCGCCAGAGTTGCGAATTATACGAGGTCGAGAATCTTCCTCCTCCACCAATTTGGAAACTTTGCGTCCTCTTGCGTTTGTGTGCAATTAGCATTATCTGGCTGCGGGCAAACTCTATTCCCGCTAATATCAACTTTTGACTCGCTAATTGTGTAAAAAGCATTAAGCATAATCTCGGACATCTCGGCTGTGGTAATAGTTTTCATTCGTCGTCTTACCGCGGAAATTACGAAGGTTGCTGGTGGATCGTCGGGGGAACAAGTAAATGTACAATAATAAAATATATAGTTGCAGCGTTCTAAACGTTATATTTCATTCATTTACATTCTTTTTTTTATTTATTTCCTTTTAAAAAGCTCTCTTCTCTCCTTTTCTCTCTTCTTTTTTCTCTTTCGAAATACTCGAAAAACTGGTATATAGGAGAGAAAAATATAAAATTCAAGTAACAGGGAGTAGACTCAATCTAATAGATCTGGTTGCAGAATTTCAAAACTGTCTGCCCGAGCGGGGCCGGTCTTTTGAATGCAACTTTATTTGTAATTCATGCCGCACTTTTACTCGTTTTACGTTTCGTTACCCTCGCTTTCGAAATTTCTAAGTAAGAAGAAAATCACGATTACAATTGAATTATTTAACCATTGGAATAAATCGTAACAACGTAGGTCCTCGAAACTTGGAAACTCGATCGCATAAAAAAGAAGAAGAAGAAGAAAAAGATACAAATATTACACACAATTTCCAAAGAAAAAAAAAAATCGAGGAATGCGTTATCCATCTTTGAAACTCTGCACACTTTAAATCCACCTACAGATGAGAATTATCGCGGGTCTAGGATCAACAACTTAAATCCGTCGAATCCATCGTTCGAGAAATTGAAATTTCACCGAGGAAAGTAAAGAAAGAAAGGAAAAAAAAAAGAATCGCAAATGTCACTGGACTCTGGGTGGACTAAACGCTCGCTTGAAATTTTGTCGGCCACGCCCGTTTCCCTCGTTCCACCTGCGAGATATCTCTCATTTTCTACTCGATACGATTGGAAACACGGCGCGCTCGCTCGCACCACTTATCGTGCCTCCGCGCGATACGTGCGCGTTTTCTTGTTGTTTTTCGACCGACCGACAGGCCGCTCCTCTTACGTGAGCCCGTCGTGGAACGAGAACTTTTACGAAAGTCTCGGCATCGACGCGAGAAAGTAAAGCGTATCGAGTATTCGCCTTCGGGCTATCTATCTGCTCCATTTTCCGACCTCCATGTCATATCTCTGGCTTCTGTATCCGCCTCTAACATGCAAATAACCTCCTTTTTCCGCGCCGAGAAACCCATTTTTTTTCCTCCCCTCTCCTTCGAAACGGAGAGAGAGAGAGAGAGAGAGAGAGAGAGAGGAAGTTGCCAATTTCCAAGTTTATTCCCCCGATAAATCTGGGAACGAGCGCCCCTCCCAGCACGAAGGAAGCGATTTATCGTATACGATCGTTCGTTTCTCATGCTCGTGTCGATGCTTCGAAGGAAATCGTTTTGAAGGAAATCGTTTCCTCCGTTCTTGTAATTGGGTTACGCGCGGAAGATACGAATAGATTCTAAATTGAAACGAGGATGAAAAAAATATCGGAGGAAGGGTAGATTTTTGGAAGAGAGGAAGTTTGAGGAAAGTTTGAGAAATTCATTTTGAAAGAAGGAAAATGAAAATTCATTCCTCTCCTCTTGGATAAAATGATTTTAAATGGCATCGCAAGGACGTTGTTCGAAAGGCAGATGTAAAATACCTTTGACGAAGGTAAGACGATAATTACCGCAGATAGTTATCGAGCCTCCAATTGTCGACACGTGTTTTTTTTTCACGAAGAAAAATATAAATTTCAGTCGTCTCCTCTTCGGTTTCGATAATTAACGCGCGTTCTAAAGTTCTGTATCTTCTGTAAGAAAACGCGATATTCAACCGCGTTGGGAAATTAAATTGAGAATCGTTAACGAGTGTACGAGAGGCAATCGTGTATCGTATTACAAATACGATCGACTCGGAGGAAATTTCGAAATTTGTACGATCATCATCGATAAGATTTATTCGTTTTTTTTTTTTAACGCCGAGGGGCGAAAATTCGCGCAATTTCGCGTAATTTCGCGTAATTTCCCGTAATTCCCTGAAACAGATCGTAGATCTAACCTTCGAACACGCGCATCACGTGCACGCGAATCCCACCTTAATATTTTTTTTTTCTTTCTTTCTTTTTCTTTTTCCTTTCCAGAAACAATGGCGGAGAGACTATTGCTTCGTGAGTTTCCTGGTTTCAATTAAGCTTTCGCTTTCCAAGTAACTCTCGTGTTAATTACACTCGTGATATCGCTTCTGTTGCTTTAAGATGAAACTTTGTTTCTCGTTTGCAAACAAATTTCTTCGAACTAACAAAATTCTCTGATAATTATATTAAGAAAAAAAATAGAAATAAAAATCTGTTTTCTAAAAATTATAAGATAAGAGCCAACGTTTAATTCGGATATTTTCATTTGTCAATTTTTCCAACGAAACCCATTGCGAGCAAATGTACAACCACTTTGATAGATAGATTTTTTTTGTTGCATCTAAAAGCTACAGCTAGAAGTTTTGAGCGACGTGAAAACCATAGAAGGAACCAGTCGAAATATTTTTCAATCCTCTTTCTTTACGCTATCCCTATAAATAGAATTTTTTTACGAGTCGAAATTCTTCTTTTCTGGAAGAAAAGAAAGAAAAAACGAGAAAGAAAAAAGAGAAGAAAAAAAGATGTTTGCCTCGTCTGATATCCCTCTCCATCCCTTCCTTCTCTCTCGAAACTCTCACGGACGCAAGCCTAAAACGAGCCGTGACCCCCTCGATCGAGGCAGTTTCACCAAAGGGGAAAACAAATTTAAAATGCGATCTCGAACGATTCCTACCGTCATTTACTTTCGCTGAAACCTGTTGTTCCATCGTTTTCTTTTTCTTCTTCGATTTCCTTTTTTCCTCTCTCTCTCTCTCTCTCTTTTTCTTTATCTCTGTCACATTCTCACTCACCACGAGTACAGATAAATACACTTTCAGCCACCTTTAATTTTTATCGAGAGCGTTTTATTAATTTATAGCCGGTGATATATAAAATAAGCGAATTTCGAAATTTATTTTAACTATGCGTGTGCGCATTTATGTTCTCGATGTTCTTACTTTTATTCTTTCTCGGTGGTCGTTGAGTCAAAGGGATAATAATTTCGAAGTACCATATATATGTATCTGTGTATGTGTATATATATTTGATTTACGCTTAAGATCTGACGTTAAAGAATAAATAAATAAAAGTTTATGATTATCATTTTTTTTTCCTTTCCTTCTTTCTCGAGGAAAGAATAATTTTTATTTTATTTTAAATCGTTGAACCGATTCGATTCGAAAACGCAAGGAGGAATTTTATTTCGATAAAATTGCGGGATTAAATTTTGGGGGGAGAGGGGGATTTAAGAGAAAATAGAGCTCGAATTGTAATTATATTTTTCACTTTCGGATCGTCTTTTTTTGGCAACGAGATCGAAAGTTACCGGAAGCGTTATAGAGACGCGGGATCGAAAGTGTTAACATTATCGAGCCGCGGTAATGTAACGTAACTCATTGAAAATTCCGTTTATTAAGTCAGGATATCCTGTTGAAAACGAAAGCATCACGTACGCATTCACCTTTTCGAATAACAATAATAAACAACTGTAATTATTCGCGATAAACACGCGCGATGAATATTAATTGGACGAGAAGATACCCAGAAGATTAGACGCGCATCTTAGCAAATTTAAAACGAGTTAATAACTCGCGAAACAATCGTTAATTTAAAAAAAAAGAAGGAGAACGATGTCGATTTAGCTATCGAACGAATTTATTTCTACGAATAGCGTTAAAAATTTTGCGATAATCGATATTCAAAATTTTCGTAGGATTAAAATTCTAAAAGTGAAAAAGTAAGGCAACAAGTCGTAAAAATATCTCGTAACGGCGTTTAAAAAAAAAAAAAATTCGTATTCCTATTTCCTATTTTTGCCTTATATAAAAATATTCATGTAGAAAAAAAAAAAAAGAGAAAAAAGAATACTTGGCTACTTTTTTTTTTTCGAACCGAGAAGAAAACCGGTATACGCTGTACCAGTCGTATCGCTATTGCTCAATCTGCATATATGTTAATATCTAAGCAAACCTTGTTTTCTTGTATTCCGATGCCCAGCCGGTACAACGTTCGTGATATTGCAGTAACATTATGCTAATTACTAACACGTTGACACTTGTGATGTAATAATGCATCTAATATTACAGCTCGCGGCTAAAATGTTGCCGTCTCGAAACGATGCTCGAAGATCGAAGCCGATGAATCGTATCGTTGGATTATTTAACTCGCGACTCGAATCGAGAAATTGAACGATTATAAAAATATTCAACGACGAAAAGGAGTCGTTCGATAAATCGATAAACCAAGTCCATCGATGAAAGATATATATATATATATAAAACACGAATAGTAAAAAAAAAAGAAAGAAAAAAATCAATGAATTACAAAACACATCCGTATACTATATCAACACAATAGGACGCGTAGTATAGGAATTCCATAGAGAACGCAAGTCGCATTATGCTTCGTCCACGGTTGCAGAGGCGCATCAATCACTTTTACCGTAACTACGGAAGAGAAAACAATAATCACGAGAGAATTTATTTACAAACTCACGGTCAAACGATCGATACCCTTCTTCATTTTCAAAGTCCCGAAAAAAATCTATTTCCTCCTCCTTCAAAAAAAGAAAATCAACGAAAAACAAATCCGTTATTATTATTCTCAATCTCATCGAATTATCAAACTTCGATCGAACGAATAATGATTTTCGATCCTTGGTTCCAGAATTACGATACACTGAGCAAAGGGAAGAAGTCGTGGAGCGTGAGACTGGGCTTGTCGCGGCAGAGCCAGGCCACCGATGACCCCCAGGGGAAGGGGTGGGGAACGATAAGCGGCGGAAGCGGGATTTCGCGTCAAATGATCTACGGGGATCCATGGCTGTACGGTACGGTTCGGTCTTCGAGGCCTGGTCACGAGCCGCGAGGCTTCATGACACCCCCGCCCCCGCCACCCCCGGGAGCGCCAGTATTGGTAGTATGTTCCTGTCCGGAATTTCTCGCCGGAACCACGCGGAAGCTCGGCAATTGCCGCAAGTGCGGTGGACACCGATTGGCTGGTGTACCTTTAGGAGGAACATGTCGGCTACCGCCGATCTCCTCGAGGTCGAGGCCCAGCCTCGCGGGTAAGTAAGTTCTTCTCCAAGACCCGTTTTCCACGGTACGGTAGAGCGCGTGGAAAATTTTCTTAACGCCATCTTTCTCTCTTCCTTCCCTTTCGCACCACCACGAACGAGGAACGACGTGTGAGTAAGAGAAAGACGCACCAATTAACACCGTTCGTTTAGATCGTTTAGCGCAACGTTAACTAAATTTCGTGGCACGCTAAACTCCTCCACCTCGCTAGTATGCAGTTTCGTAGTATCCAAAGTAGTATTTGCCATTTACCCTTTTCCCAATTTTATTAATTAACAAACACCTTTTTCTCTCGAGTAAGAAAGAAACTTGAAAGATATTATAAATCGGACAGGAGTGCTGAGGTCGTCGATGGACGATCCCTACGACCAGATGCGGCGGAATCGTCTGGTGGAGCCGAGGACGAGGGCGAGGAGTATCTCTCCTCACCGGCCGTTGTCGCAGCGCGATCCGAGGAGCCAGAGCGTGGCGCGAAACGAGCGGAGAGAGCGAAAAGGCTCGATCGAAGGCACATCCTCGAGATCCGAATGGTTCGACAAAGAGGGAAGCGGGAGTTACGGGGAGGAGGCGGCGACGGGGCGGAGGCAGCGGGGGGCCAGCTTCGGCGGTGCTTCGGGGGGGGACGAGTGGCTGGAGGAGGAGGAGGAGGAGGAGGGGGCGGATCATCGAAGTCATCAATCTGGGAGATCGGGCCGGGTGCCGAGAAAGGCGAAGGGAACGAGGAACGATTGGGGTGGGACGGGGAAAACGGGGGGGCTCGGTGAGACGTCGAGCGGCGGCGACTCGCGGAGGAGCATCCTCGAGTGCGACGTGAACCCGTACCTCCTGTTGAAGAAGCAGAGGGACGAGGACGACCTGAGCGACGACCTGTCGGACAACGCCCTCGAGCAGGACGACGCGACTCGACCCCTGTCCACCCTGTTCGACCCGTCCAAGGTGAAATCGATCGAGAGGATACAGAGCAGGAGCTCGGTCGCCGCTATAGGGGGGCAGAGGATAAGGGTGTTCAACGAGCGGCGGGAGATCTCGGAGGACGAGGAGGAGGGGGAGGTGGTACCGCCGGTCACCAGGATTCCCATACCAAAGGTTTCACCGAAGCGACCGCCGAGAAGGCTGAAGGAAGCCAAACAAACGCTCAAGAGTATTCTGAAGCGGGGAAAGGTGCTCGAGACTAGGAGGAAGAACGTCCTGTTCAACGTGGACAACGTGATATTCGCCCCCGAAAAACCGTCCGAGGTGGCACGATTGTCGTGGGCAAGAATAGGGAGAATAGGGAGCTGCGCCTCCCCGAGGGAGCGGCGCAGGGATAACGACGAGGAGGAGGAAGAGGAGGAAGAAGAGGAAGAGGAAGAAGACGACGAGGAGGATGAAGAGGAAGGGGAACAGGGTAGAGTAGTCGCGCCGCACCTCGAGCAGAGGGAGAAGTATAATTTCATAACCATTCCGAATATCAAGGATCCGAAGAAAGTGGAGAGGAAAGTTCGAAGCGCGAAGGAGCAAGCTAGAATCTCGCAGGACGTGTGCCAAAACGTCGATCATGGGATCAAGGATAAATTTGCCCCATCTGGGAACGTTCTAGCGAAGAAGAAGGAGAAGGTGAACGAGATGCGCAGCGTGGAGGGTGTCGTCGCACCGAGAAACTTTGCCGATCGCCGTGCGGTCCACTCGTCGAAAGCGCGCGAGAGCGCGGGGGAGGAGAGCGAAGAGAGGAAGAGGATAGAGAAGGTGGACGAGATCAGGATGGGGGAGAAGGATAGCGAATCGCGGATCGAGGTGGAGGAACGGAAGGATCGTGTGCCGGGCATCATCGCCGTGGATGAGAAGGATTTGATACTGAAATCCGAGGGTGAGTTTTATAAAAATTATTCCTTCCAGATGAGGGAAGAAAGGATCAATTTTATGGTTCTCCTGCATGATATCTCATTTGGATTTATTTATGTGAAAATTCATAACTTTTGCAAAACTTTGTATTGCATTGCCACGCAAGTTAATCATCGTGTACTTCTCGAATTTTCTCGGTTGGTAGAATTGCTTTTATTTTTTTTTTTTTTTTGCACAAGCACGAATTGTCTTCTTTCATAGTTTCACTAGTTCCAAATGGCCATTTGATTGCAAAATTTGCTTGTTAAAAAGTTGATTTAATTCTAAAACATTCTCAAACTGCTCGTAATATGTATCATATATTCTAAATTTCGATGAAATAATTTGAAACGTTCTATTAACAATAATTTCTCGACAAATTTTCTTGGTTTTAAAATTATAAATATTTAAACTAATTTTCAGAACAATTCTCCTTTCTCTACGTATCGCGAGCGTGTAATTATGCTCTTTAGAGATCTCGCGCGTTTTCTCTTCTTTTCATGATCTTGTGCTTACACACGATTACACCTTTATATCCTGTTATCCTGCTCGAACGTTTCTTTTTTTTTTTTTTCCATCCAAATATTTTATAAATATTAGTCGGTAATATTTTCGAAAAGAAAGAGAAAAAAAGTGTACGATATGTCGTGTTAAATTTGCAGAAAAGAAATCATGCTTATCGCGCAGCCAAAGCGAACGATCGTTTAACAGACCGGAGGTGTCGGCGTGCGACGTGCTGTTCATGGACACCATGCGTCTCAGCCTGTGTAGAAAAGCGAAAGAGGCGTCACCTCCCCAGTTAGATTCGAGCGAGCAACAAACGGCCCGGCGAAGAGATTCGACGATCGAGACAACGGGGAAGGAGAACTCGATGAAAGAGATCGATTCGTTCGAGATGGAGTCCCGTTCCGAAGACACAGCGAGGGAAGTCGAGCAAGTTCCTAGTGAGAGAATCGAAACGAAAGCGGAAACGGAGTCGTCGATGGAGATTCGAAGCAACGCGGAGGGAGGGGGCGAGCCTCATTTCCGAGGAATGAGGCCGACCAGTTGGTCACCTCCGCCCGGCAAACCGAAGCATCGTTACAAAGTCAACAGTTCCGAGCCGACGACGAGGTCGAAAATCGTGGACGAGGCACAATTGTCGAAAACGAGTTGGACGTCCAACTGCTACGGATCGTCGAAAGTGGAGATCGGATCGGCGGAGACGAGCAACGTGTACAAGATCACGGTCAGTCCCCGGGCGTCCCCTCTCGTTCACCGATTGCAAATAGGGCCGACGGGGTTGGGCGATCGGGGGTCGAGGAGAACGTCGATTTTGATCAACGGCGACACGACTCGGCCCGCGACGGCTGCTGAGACGTCGCCGGACAATAAGGTGACGATCAGCGTGGGCGGCGAGGACAGCGTTTACAACCCAACGGTGATCTCGGTCAACTCGGAAAATCCACCGCGGATAAAGAGCTCCGGGGAGAAGACGCGGACCCTGGTCATCCTCGACAATTACAAATCCAATATCGTCGTGGCGTCTGGTAAAGAGGAGGAAAGGGATAAGGAGGACACGAGATCGAAACCGTTGTTGAAAATCGAGACTGCGGAATCTGCGATTCCCGAGATGGAGACGGAGCAACGCTCTCGTCGGAACGTCGAATCCGAAAGCAGCAGCGCGACGATTCCGACGGAGGTCGACAGCGAGAAACGGATGACGAGATCGAGCGTGGAAGGTGGTAGGTGTTCCCTCGCGGAGAGGAAGCTTCACGCGAACGGGAACGAGAGAACGGCGGAAAACTCGTCGAAAGTTGCCTCGTTGTCGAAGGAGGCGTTGATCTCGAAGCTGCTCGAGGATTCTCTGAGGAAGGCGCGCGAGAACGGGGAGATACTGGACGAGGACAGCGGCGAGGCAATTTTGAAGATACTGAAGCAGAGTTTGTTGAAGAGCAAGGAGTACGAGGGTTCCGAGTCGACTCTCGAGGCGAATTACTCGAGAGCGTCCAGCTTGAATTCGGACGGTGACTTCATCTCCACCAATCTTTTCCTCGAGGAGAATCCATACGAGGTAATCAAGGAGCCGATTTACGAGGAAATACCGGACGAACCTCCCCCCCTTCCACTCAGCCCGCCACCCACCGAAGATTACATAAAAGACAGGATATATTTCGGTGACATCGATTACTACAGGAAGAGCGGCCCGGATCAATTCCTCGGTTCCTATTTGACCGACAATGTTTACAAAAAATCCGACGATCTTGGGGAGACATATCTGTCGAAGAGCCCCGAGGATTTCTTCAAGAAAATGTCCACGTCCCCTGACGAGGGGAACATCTCGAGCAAGTTCGAGCTGCTCAACTTCCTCATGGACACGAAGGATCGAGCGATATCCATCGAAGAGGAGGAGGACGAGGACGACGAGGACGAAGAGGACACGGAGGGAGATTTGGAGGCGTTATATGAACAAAAGGAAACAAGCCTGGGCGATCTTAGCTCGAAAAGTTCCCAGATATCCAACGTTTCCGACAGCAGCGAGGAATGCAACATTATATTGACCAGCTCATCGGAAACGTCGAAGGTGAGTTTTTCATATATAAAAATTAAATACAAAAAGAATACAACAAGTGCCTTCAATTAAACTCTCGTGATTTAACATCTTATTGGAAAAATTCCTTGAATGAATGAAAAATTTATTGGCAATGTAAACGATCGTCCCTATTCAAATTTAATTATTATTATTTATATATGTATATGTATGTATATATATATATATATATATATATATATATATATATATATATATATAAGATAATTCATATTTTACGATAACGTTATAGTTTACTCGAAATTAAAGATTTATGGATAACGATATAAGAGATAAGGATCGAAAAAAATGGTGATACGTATTGTAATAGCGATATTTTTTTTTTTTAAAGGTAAGAGCTGTAGATATAGAAAGAACTGATAGCGGAGTGGGATCTGAAAGCAGTCAAGCCAGCAGCACACGGGGCGTGCCGAGACGTTGGAGAGCAGGAAATGTCTCTTCGGGACCAGGAAGTCTCCTCAGTGGAATCCCACAAGTGATTTCCGGTGATTCAAAGCACTGCGAGGACTGCGAACAACGTTTGGATCCTCTAATAACAGATAGGTATGTGTTAATATTATATTTATTATTATTATACTGATAATAATATTATCTGTATAAATCATATATATATATATATATATATATTTTTTCTTTGTAATGAAAAAAAAATAAAAATTTAATATTAATATATATGTATAAAAAAAATAAAATTATATATTTCGAATTGTTATTAAAAATTATTAAAAAATATACGTATTTCCTATAACTAAAATAATACACAATTCTAATATTATCTATTCAAACAAAACCACGTAACAAATATTCACTGAATTGTGTTTTCTCTTACTGCTACTACTTACCGCAACGAGCGAAAGTTTTGTTACCGAATATATATGTTTCAACCACGAACACATGCCAAGTCGATTGTATTTTTTTTTTTTTTTCTTTCAAATTCTTAATGCATCTTTTGTAAATATAAAAAAAATCATTTTAACTTTTAATGATAATTAATTAACAAAAATATTTTAATTAGAAACGTTTTAGAAAAAAAAAATGTTTAAATTATATTCTTTGAATATAAAAAAGTTATTCTTGATGAAATTATAAGTACAGAGATTATTAATGATTATTAATTAGCATTAAGATTATTAAAGATTTTTAAAAAAAGTTTTAACGATTGTTATATTTGTATTATTTAGCGGTGTAGTATATGCGCCTTTCGTGTGCAGAAAATGCTCGAAAAAAAGAATAGAGCGAAAAGAAATCATTACGGAAATCGTCGAGACTGAACAAAAATATGGAAGAGATCTACAGATTATTCTCGAAGAATTTCACAGACCCATGTTAAGGGCTGGCCTACTCACATCTGAACAGCTTACAGCGATTTTTCTCAATGTGGAAGAACTTCTCGAACACAATCTTGTACTCGCGGAAAAATTAAAATTCGCTGTGGAATTTGCTCAGGTAATAAAGAACTATATCTATACTATATTTTATTACTTACTTAGTTATAAATAAACTAATCTGATTTTGATTGATTTTAATAAAATAAAAATAAAATTGTTTAAAAATAAGTAAAAAATTTTTAAATGTTTCATAGGAATCTGGTGATGAAGATCTTTTAACGGTAGATGTAGGCAAGATTTTTCTAGAATCTGAACGGATGTTACATGCATTTGAAAGTTATTGTACTCGTCAAGGAAGCGCAAGTTTGTTATTACAGAATCTGGAAAAGGAGAAAGAGTTGCTACGAATTTTTCTAAAAGTTTCACAAATGGAAAACACGGTTCTACGTAGAATGAATTTAAATTCTTTTCTAATGGTAAAAATAAAGTAAAATTAAAACATTATTTTTGAAATATTAAATATGTTTTTTCATTGAAAACTTATGATAAATTTTCTATAGAAAATTATATACGAAAAATAATTTATAGGTTCCTGTACAAAGAGTGACGAAATATCCTCTTCTCTTGGCACGATTACTAAAAGCTACGCCTTCCGTACGACCAGATATACAAGAAGCAAAAGAGAGATTAAAACAGGCTCAAGCTAATATAGAATTACATTTGGAACATATGAATGCTGTAAGTATATTATTTATTTATATTATAAATTTAAGTAATGTTATATTATAAGTTTATTTTTATATATAAATGTAAATTATACATGAATTTATTTAATAATGTAATAATAGGAAGCAAAAGATGTGACTTCGACGAAACTTTGGAGAAGAATTTCAATTATCCAAAATGGTAGACGACCGATCGGTGAACAAGATATGGTGAATATAAAATTGAGAAAGGTAATATAGATATATTTATTTCAAAATATTTTTATAAATATATTAATAAGTTTAACTTTAATTATGTATGTGTATGTAATATGACATAATTGAATAATATAACAATATAGATGGCCGTGGAAGTATTAGAATGGGCTCATGAAGAAGCAAAATTTGTATTAGAAGGACGTCTTCTAGTTGCTCAACCAACAGATAATAATTGGAGACGCGGACGTACTGTCAAACTTGCTCCTGTAACTGCTATGTTGGTTACTAATGGCAAGGTGAATAATTTTTATATAATTAATATAGATTGTATGTTCTTCGTATAATTTATGCTTACATAATATTTTTACAGCCAAATGCAGAGGATCTTGAATTTAATGATGATTCTCTCTTTCCAAGACACATTGGTATTAAAGAAGCTACTTTATTGTTAGTTAAAGAAAAATTCGGACGTTATTCTTTGTTGCGAGTAAGTTATTTACACGCTTTTAAATATCAAATACTTACACAATTTTATTCTGTATTAAAATAAAAGATTTTATCTATTTTAGGAACCATTGTATTTAGATAAATGTATAGTATGTTGTGAAACAGATCTTGAAGATTATTTCGAAATTCAAGAATTGTCATCAAAAGAAACTTTTATTTTTAAGGTGAGATGATTTTTGTTAAAAACAATATTTTACATTTTGAAAATTATTTATTTATTCACTATAATCTTTCTAAAATTAAACTTTTTGAAAAGTTATTCTTTATTTTTATCAATTTATCATATTATTTATCACATTATACATTGTAATATCAAACATATAAAATTTTAACTGTTAACAATATTTCATTTATAAAAAATATTATCTTATAGGCCGAAGATGGCGCCAGAACAAAGAGATGGTGTAGAACATTACAGACACACGCACAATCTCTCGGTGCATGGCGCAAACGACGCGGAGCGCTGCCAAATATCATGATATGCGGTGTTGCAAGAAATTAATAAATTATAATATATATTAATAAATTATAAAAAAATTTAAATTTAAATTTAAATACAATTATTATTTAAAAATGTGATTCCTACATTTGCACAAATAAATTTGTGCAATTGATAAAACTGGCGCATGATCTCTAAATGAATTAATAGTGATTTATCAAAAAGAACATATGTGTTGGACCAAAGGATTTCTTTCTCTGTTCATTGATAACATGTATCAATGAGTAATATGAAAATCTTGTGCAATCTATTTTACGTTCGCTTACAGTACGTTGAAGAAACTTAAGTTTCCTACGTTGCTGTAATAGTCAATATATTGTTTAACATATATCATGAAATATTCTCTTTTTCTCTTTTTTTGATTAATATTTTTTTTTTTGAATACCATATACGTATACTATACATATATTGTATATTGAATGAATAATTGCCTACATAAAAGACTATTTAATTAATAATTTCATTGCAATTGAAAGAACAGAAAGTAGCTGTGATACTGACCGGTGTTATTGCGTACTTTTCGTCCGATTATATTAAATACTGCGATACGAATTCGAGCTTTTATTTCTATATATTTCATGGCAATTAATTTCCACAAGATCAAATCGATAATAATGTACATAATATTGAAAATGAGGTAATAGGGTTGTTATACTTTGTATCTATAATTTACGAAAACCAAGAAACTGCCAAATGTTTCATGACAGGCTTGATATAAATTAATTAATCTTTATTATATTTTATAATTATTTCTTAAATAATAATTAACAGTATTTTATGACGTCTAACACAACAAAGTAGAAATTGTATATTGTATTATAATTTTATTTAAGCCATGTTTTGTATATAGATGTATATTTATACTGAGATTGGTTTTAAACACATAATTGTTATTTTAAATCATTCAATAAAATTTAAATATACTTATTTGCATGCTGTATATTGCAGCATGATCTATAATTTTTTTTATATTTACCATAATTACTCGCATATTTTAAAAAATATTTAATACTAGGTAAGTTATTATCCGATTGAATTATAATATATAATATATATTTAAAGATTTATATAATTCCAAAGATCTTTAATTTATATACTTATATACTTATATCTTAATTTATTTTTTAATTAAATGTAATTGATAAATAAGATATTTCTAAAAAAGATAATAAGAAGATAATACTAATAGTCAATCTTTAATTTATATTTTTCTTGCTCTTCAATCTTTTTATTTATATTTGTAAAATTTATTTTTCTATTCGATAGACTCATACACGCTTTTGTTTATTAGCTATATTTATAATTATTAAAAAATTGATGAATTCATCTCATACATGCATTTATAAAATGATATATTAAAGAAATTATTTTTAAAATATCTTTATTTTATCAACTTTTGTAATTGAATATAATTCTTATACTCACTAAGATAATTTATATATACATATATTATATACAATATATTTTATATATATATATATATTTATTATTTTTACATTCTTCTGTAATGAAATTATTAATTTTCATTTTTAAAAAAATTTAAAGAATTTCATTATTCTTATATTTTTATTCTTTATTCTTATATTCTTTTGTAATAAAATTATTAATTCTTATTTTTAAAAAAATTTAAATAATTTCTCTTTTTCTAGCTATTATTTATATTTGCTAAATAATTTTAGACAATTGACATTATTTTACAAATTTTTATTTTTTTTATTATCTTATTATTTTGTTAATTCATTATATTATTTATATCCGCAAAAATGAATATCAAATTTTGCATTTTTAAAAACAATGCGATTGATATTAAAATCATAATGGAATTCTATAATCCTGATTTTGAGCTACAAAAATATATAATATGATTTGTTTATTCTTATACTTAATATGTAGCAAAAATAACAAACAATAGAAAATAGAATATAAAAATTGACCTTCAGCGTCATCTATTGATTACTAAAAACATTTTTCTAAAAATCATCTTTTTAGAAATATTTAAGAAATGACATTGATTCTCAATTCTCAATTTATTTTACTTTATTTTTGAAGAAATGTGAATTTAATATTCAAAAGTTGACATTAATAATTAATTTTTATCCTATCTATTTTCTTCTATCTTTGCTGTCATTATTTATTGCAATACTCTGAAGATGACGCTGATTTTCATATTTTTAGTTTATCTTTTTTTTTACTTTATTCCTTTCCATATTTGTTGTACAAAATTGATGTATTCAACGGACATTTGATTAACTTTATTATCTTCTAAAATATGTACAAAATATTTATACAATATATAAAAGTAAAAATATATAAAATATATTAAAATATAAAAATAATATGTATGTATATATTTGTAATATGTTTACAATAAAAATATATCTGATATAGGATCTATCCGTTTATTAGAATTACACAGATTGAAATTTTATTATATTTAGATATATATTTAAATGTTACCATCTTTATTATGAAGTAAGCAATATATTTAAGGGGTTCTCATATAACAATTCAGTTATTCTTAAAATTTAGAACCCCTGATATGTCATAAACAACGAAGATGGCTTACAGTCAACATTTTGTTAATTGTATATGTAGATATGATATATGTTACTATTTACGAAATTTTTAATTCTGCTCAATAAAAAATTAAAATCTGATTAAAATTATGGCTCAAGCGAAACTTAATTCGCAAGAAGAAACAAGTAGCACGCTAAATGATAAAGAGAAAGAAACTGATGAAAAAGAAGGTATGTGTATTCTGAAAAAATTATCTTTACTTATTGTATACAATCTATTAATTTAATCAATTTTGTATCATAATTTGTTTAAAATATTTCATTTAATTTATAATAATATTTTACATTCTATATGTTGTAATATAATTTGAAAATATTATATATAATATTCAAATAATATTATAATAATATTAATCACAATTTTTTAAATTTTATTAAAAATATTGATAGGCTCAACAACAGTATTAGAATGTGCAGTTTGTCTTCAACCATGTATATATCCTGCAAGATTACCTTGCAATCATATATATTGTTATCTATGCGTCAAAGGTGTTGCAAATCAAAGTAAAAGATGCCCTATGTGCCGTCAAGAAATTCCTCCTGACTTTCTTAATAGACCACAACTAGTGGAAGTAGATGAAACACAAAAGGAATCAGAACATTTTGAAGAAGAGTATCAATGGTTTTATGAAGGCAGAAATGGTAGAGTATTATACAAATTTATTTTAATTTTAAAATAAATTATAAATTGCTTTTCACAATATATTAAACATAAATATTACTACAGATAAACATATATTTTATAAATGCTATAAAAATATTTAAAAATAAAAATTAAGAAAGCATAATATTAAAATAGTAAAATAAAATTATGATTAAATTATTAAAACATTATGAATAAAATTAATTTTATTAATAAATTAAAAATAAAAAATAAATAACTTCATTATTTGTTAAAAACATGTGATGAAGTATAGAGAAGTTTATATCCTACCCCTTCATAGGTTGGTGGAAATATGATTCAAGGACCAGCCGGGATTTGGAGGATATTTACAACCTAGGTAGCACCCAATGTGAAATTTTAATTTGCGGCATGCTTTATATAGTTGATTTTAAAAATAATTGTCAGTACAGAAAATATCAACCATATTATAAACGTAATATTAAGCGTGATAAAAAGGACGCACCATGCAAAGGTGTTTCAGGAATAAAATAACTTGTAATCTTATCTTTTATACCATTTTAAATATTGGCATAAAATATTTTTGATTGTACTTATAGTCATATAATTATTTATAAAACTATGTATAATACATAAAATATTATAAATTTTCATGTGAAATATGTATGACAAGATTTAATAATTTTCATGTATAATATAAAAAATATAAAATTTCCATTATTTTGTTATAAAAAGATAAATATACAATTTAGTTTTAATATGTATATTTATAATAAAATTTCTGTATTCCAGAATATGTTATTTTTCTTTATGAATACCCTAGCTGATTTATTTAAATAAATTTTTTTCACTCTTTATGAGTATCATAATTTTATCATAATTTGTGTAATTTTTCAAATTACATTGTTGCAGGTTGGTGGCAATATGATCAACGTACAAGTCATGAATTAGAAACTGCATATAAACAAGGCAAACGGAATTGTGAATTATTAATCGCAGGATTTCTTTATATTGCTGATTTTGGTTCAATGCTTCAGTTACGTAGAAATGATCCCTCTAGGCGAAGAAAGATTAAGCGTGATTTATATAACGTACCGAAAAAAGGAGTTGCAGGTTTAAGATTAAATAATCAAGATGAAGAAATTACTAGAGAAGTAAGAGGAGCAGAAAGACCAGCTAGTCCTGCAAGTGATGATATGGGTATAATAATTAGTAAAATCAGTTGAAGTTTTAATTCTATTTATAGTTAGTACAGTAATAACTGTACTATGTTTATTAGTAATTATATAAATGGATATTATTATTTTATATTTAAAGGCACCGGAGATGGTACAAATACTCCAGTACCTCCAAGTAATACACCACAAACACCAGCTGGTGGAACAGCAAGTGGTGATGCTACACCCCTAAATGACAGAATGGAACAAAGAGACTCTTTACATCAGGTATTAGAACAAATGCGTTCCTTAGTTCTGAGAGAACATTTATCTTCAGATACAGATGATGAATTAGAGGAAGATGAAGAAAGTGAATCACCTTCCACTCATCCTACATTATAATGACTACAAACATCTAATAATTCCTATACATCAAATGAAGATCATTTTCAAAAAATTTAATTTATTGAAATAAATGTGGCATTCTATTAAGTAAAAAATATAGTATAATAAATTTGTGTACATGTTCAAAGATACAAAACATTTATATGTACTGTAATGTACTGATATGCAATCTGTACATTACTCTGTGATTTTATTAAAAACAAAACAATTAAGTACAATTAAGTCTTTCACAATTAAATGATTATTATTATTTCAGTAAATAATTATTTGAAATATTCTTTTGCATATAATGATTTTTCAATAATTGTTTTATAAATATGTATATTTGTAATTTTACACTTTTTATCATCTCCTTAAGAAATGTTCTCCAGAAAAAGAAAGTATCATTCCATATTCCTGTACTTCAATATTGATTTTACTTAATTGATATTTATGTAATTTTTATAATTATTGTTGATTACATTATAAAAGTCGTAATTTAAGTCATTGACAATTAAAAATTTCTTAAATCTTTTTATTTAAAAAAAAAAAAATAACAATAACATATTATCTTTGAGCACACAAAATGTAACATATTCAAAAATTTAGCGATATTTCCTTGCATGTTCGGCATAACTAGCGCACTGCCATTTCCTCGCATTTGTTATCAGTATTTTTTATATTAGTATCTTGAATTTATGCATTATTACAATTTAAAAACAACATAATTTTCAAACGACTTGTTAATAATATTGTTAAAAATAAATTTGATAATTGTTAAAAAGCTATTGTGTTTTTCGAGCTTCATAGGTAAAATGATTCTATTAATTTTTTAATGATAACAAATTATTTTTTATGCATTAATTATTTAAATATTGAATATAAAGAAAGATTATTAATATTAATATTAATATTAATATTAATATTATAATTATACAAAATTATATAAATTACTTAAATATATTTTTAAAAATTTCATTTAAATATTCATATTTAAAAATATGTGATAATTTCTCAAAAAATAAAAAAAGAAAAATATGTATATAAATGTAAAATATATAATTCATCTTAGATATATTATATAAAAATTTTTGATAAAAATGAAAATATGTGTAAGACTTTTTTTCTTGTCATTTTTATGTGTCATATGTGCAAAATACAATGAATATATAAGTACATATCTTCAAGAAAATATTATTATATATATATATCAATTTTAAATTTAAAAAAAAAAAAATATTTAATTTAGAATAAATGATATACATCAATATTACATTACATACATAATACATTAAATTTTTATTTAAGAAAATTAACTTATATAAATCATTAATTATTTTATTATTATAAAATTTTATTTAAAATTATTTTCAAATGTAATATTAAAAAAATTTTGCGAGGAAATTTTAAATATATCAATTTTATATCAATAATTCGATAATTGAAAACAATAACTTTAAAATTATAATAAATAAGTTTTTTTTAATATAAAATATTTATTAAGATTTTAATAAAAATGCAAATATAATATACGATATTAAAATGCATTAATAATATGATATCAAAGTATCCTTTTTTTGAAACTATGATAAACTTTGAATTCTGTTTTACTCATTCTTTTTTAACAAATAAAGAATTAAATGAATTACTTTTTTCTGTTATAATATCAAATCGATATTTAATGGTTTGCATCGCAGATCGTTAAACTACTAATTGAATAATATTTTTTTAATATTTTAACATGTTCAAACAAAGTTTTTTTTAATTAAATAAATTTTTTTTTTAAATAAATTAAAATTTTTAAAGTTTACAACAATTTTTTTTTAAATTTCAGAAAATAAGAATAAAATTTAAACTTTTTATATTTTTTTATATAATACCAATATTTTTTTCTATTTGTTTTTTTTTTCAATTTTTTTCTAACCTCATTTTTTCTTTGATTTGATAATTTCCATATCCTATTTCCTCTATTTCCTTTCTTTCTCTTTTAGTCAGCTAATAATTTTATTTTTGTATTTCTATCTTTTTCTTGATAATTTATTTTCCTTTTTTTTTTTTTTAATATTTTATTTTGTTTTTATTTTTTTCATGTTCAATTATAAATCTATTACTAAATAATTACAACGTAATATTTATCAACATCAATTTCATTTTCAAATTATTAAATAAGACATGCAATATTCTATTTAAAAATTAAATATATTCTATTTTTTTCTAATCAAATTGCTAAACTTTAAAAAATTATTTAAATTATTTAAATTAAAAGAATTTAATTTTTATTTATTAATTATTTTTTAATTATTAATTTATATTTATTCTATCTATTATTTTCTATTAACAAAATAAATATGTTTTTTATTATATAGTTGTTATATTTATTTTTAATAATGTGTATATTATTGAAAAATAATTTTTTTTTAATTTTATCATACATATATTAAATTTATAATAATTGATTCAAAAATAATTAAATAAATTATAATATATACTTGATACATATTCGGTTAATACGACATTCTATATTATTATTATATTTTAAATTATTATTTATATTTATCTATATTATTACTATATTTTAAAGTATTAATTTACAATTACTTTTTATTCTATAATTTTTATTCTATAATAACTTATTATTGTCTTTCAAATTTAAAATATATATAAATTAAAATTGTTTTATGAATCTTAAAAAATCATTATATGATCATTATATGATCTTTCAAACTAAAAAGTTTTTCTACATATATATGTATACATATATACGTTAAAATAAAAATTTTTAATACTTTGCATATTATATATAAAATATTAATGTGAAAATATAACACAAATACTACTTACATAAAATTATGTTGAATGCATTAGATGCATGTGTAAATATTTAAAACGATTATTTGACAGCTATGATTATTATCATTTAAAAATATAACCTTACATTTATGTTTCTTTATTTAAATCTGGATTCATATATTTAAAATTTTCTGAAAAATTATATTATTGTTTCATAAAAAACATTGAAAAAAAAAGCAAAAGTATTTTTTTTATTAATAAGATCTTATCTTAAAAAATTTCTTCCATAATTGTTATACATAATTATATATATATTGAACAAAATAAGAAAGGAATTTAAAAAAATATTAAATAATAATAAAATATAAATATTAAAAAGAAATTATATAAAATATATTTCATAAATATTTATTTATATATTTTATAAAATTGAAAAAAAAATATTATTTTAATATAAATTTCACATAGAAATAATATAAAAGTACATGAAATGAATGAAAATATATTCAGACAAATAAAAAATAGATTAAAATTAGAATGTTATTTAATGAATAATGAATGGTTGAGAGATTGTATAGAATTTTATATGAATCAACATAAAAATGTAAATATTAATTTCAATTTTAGAAATATTAAATTCAAATTATATATTTTTTTATTTTATTACAATCAAATTTTATTTTCAGTCAACCATGGAAGAAATATTACAATTTGTAAGAGGACAATGGCAACTTAGTGATTTACGTGAAATTAATAATGACAATGGTAGTTTACCTCCTAAACTTTCAGAAAAAAAATTTATTATATTATCTGGAAATTATATTCTTCAGGTATAAATATTATATTCAAAATGATTATTTAAATATTTTTTTTTATTCTTATTATTATTATTCAGGTAGAACAAATGTATAATATCACAAAAGCAAAATATAAACAATTAAAAGAAATTAGAAATGTTAATTTCTCAGAAGTAGATCCAGCTGAAGAAGAAATGATGAAAAAGATGACAAAGACTCAGAAAAAAAGAATGATGCAATTAAAATTAACAGATGGATTACAAAATATAATTGGAATTGAATATAATCCAATACCTCAATTAAATGTATGTTAATGAAAATTATATAAATTACAAAATATTTTTAAAAAAATAATTAAATACTATAATTAAATACTGATATTGATATATTCTTTCTATAAAGGATATGTTATTACCAGGATATAAAGTTATGATAATAGGTCCTATAATATGTCGTAGAGGTGTATTGTTATTAGAAGAAGGAAAACTTAAAGGAATTGGTGGTGAAGTTGATAATTTATTAATACCTAATGCTTTGGAAAATATTTTAGCTAGAGCTCTGTGAGTTTAATTTAAATTGCTATGAATTGAATTTTAAAAGAAGTAATAAGAAAACCAAAACAAAAGTAAATTATCAAATTATTTGAAACAAAATTATAATAATAATAATTTAATATATATATTTATCATTTGCAGAAATCTACCAGAAAATCCTGATCCTTATAATGATAATGAAATAAAGTCAAATAATATTCAAAAAGAAGAACCAGAAATAGATGATAATTTTTTTGAAGAAGATTTTGAAATAAATTTTACAAATGTCTCAAAAAATACAAATTCACATAATAAAAATGAAGAAATAATAATAGAATCACATAATAAAAACGAAAGTCCAATTAAAACAAAAATTGAAAATATTAATACAGAAATTAAAAATGTTCAAAATTATGAAGATGAAAAAATCATAGATGATGATGATTGTTTTTTAGAAATGGTTATTTTTATATTTTATTTTATGAAAAGATTCAATTTAATTAAATTGATTAGATTAAATTTAATTAATATATAAATTATATTTTGAGATTTAATTAATTTTTAAAAATATTTTATTGCAGATTGATGAAAAACAATTTATAGAAACACAAATAGAACAAAATGTCATAACACCTTTTAAAGCTTTGCCAAATGAAGAAGATGATGATCTTATTATAATAAATGAAGAAGAAGAAAATAATGATGTAAAGCATGATATTTTTAGAAATACCATAAAAAATGATTCTTCACATTTGTATCCTACATCCTTAGTAAAAAAAAATGTTTCTCATTCAAAAGTTCAAGAAAAACAACAATGTTTGTTAATTAATAAAGAAATAAGTGTAAGTTATTGAATTAATTTAAATTTATTTATTTATTTTTCTAAAAAATAAAAATTAGTATTTTTTTTTTAAATTTTATTTAAAATATATTTAATTATGTAATTTTTCAGACTTCAACTGATTCATCTTCTTCTGAAACATTAAAAAAAAATAAAACGGATAGACATATTACAGAATTTATAAAAGTGGTAACTGTTCCAAAAGAAGAGAAAATTTGTGAATTCATTCACGATATAAATAATGAAATAATAACAAATAATATCTTTAAAATCATTCGAGGTCATGTTGAAGTTCTTGGAAAATTATCAAAAAAAGACTCATTATGGATTTTAGAAGCTATAATAGCAGATGGAACTGGAACAATAGAAGTTTCTTTCTCAAATAAGGTTCACAGTTATAAATTATTAATTTTTAAATTATTTAAAATAAATTTTTAATTTATGAATGAATTCATAATAAATAAATTTCATTTTATGATTTCAGCTTTTGGAAAATTTATTAGGTTTTAGTGTAAAAGAATTTTCATTGAAGAAGAAATTGAAAAAAAATCCAGAAATTGAGCATGAACTTAGAATGGTATTTTAAATCCGTATTTTTATACAAAATTTTATAATTTTTAAAAAATTTTTAAATATTTATAATTTTTAATAATTTAATTTCGTATCAAAATAAGTAATTTAAAAATAAATAATAAAAAAAAATATAAATGTTTCAGAGTTTTCGTAATGCAGAACAAAAAATAAAAACATTGGATGCACTTTTGAAATTAGAGTTAAATATAAATAAAAAGCCAATAGTAATTGAAATTATGGATTTAACTCAAGAACAAAAAAAAATAATAGACAAAAGATTATCCAATTTTTTACTTAAAAATTGCAAATAGACAAACTGTAATATTCAGTAGATTATTTCATTAATTTTTATTAAATATTTTGATATAATAAAAAATATAAATAATTTATAATGTATTTAATTATATTTAAACAAAATACATGAATTATAATTTAAAACCTGAATGAATAGCTACTATTCCACATGTCAAATTTTCATATGTTACATTTCTGAATCCTGCTTCTTCTATCATTTCCTAAAATGATTTAATATTTAAATATGAAATATTTTTCTAATAATATACACGTATAAAAATCTCTATTTTTATATTTTATTATTTACTTTAAAGTCTTCTTGTTTTGGGAATTTTCTAATACTCTCAACAAGATATTGATAGGGTTGCCATTCTCCTGCTATGAGTGTGCCCAAGACTGGTATAATTTGAAATGAATATTGATCATAGACCCTACAAATTTTATTTTGTAATATAAATATCTATTTTAATATCCATATATACATAGTTTTTTTATATAATTTTTACTTTATATTAAATAATTACCATTTTAAAAAATTATTATCTACATGACTAAACTCCAAACACATGAAACGACCACCTGGAATAAGTACTCTGTATGCTTCAGAAAGTACCTATAAGCAATATTATTTTTCTTTTTTAAAAAAATTAATTTTTGTAAGAATTTTATTTTATTAATCTTCTTACAATAAAACCATAAATATTAAATATAAGTTTATTTATTTTTATTTAAAAATTAATTTAATATTATTGAAATCTAATATATGTTAATTTAATTTACCTTGTCAATATGTGTTACATTTCTAATTCCAAAAGCTATTGTATAAGCAGTATATGAATCATTTTTAAAAGGAAGATTTTCTGCATCGCTTTGTTGCCAATCAATATCAACATTATTTTGATTAATCCATCCTAATTTTTTTATTCTATCTTTACCAACTTTTAACATATTTTCATTTATATCACAAACTGTTACAGAACTTTTTAAATCTTGATGATTAAGAGTATTTTTTAAATAATTTAAATATCGAAATGTAATATCTCCTGTACCACCAGCTGAATCTAATAATTTACTGCCATGAGTTGGTCCAAGTCTTTGAATGAATATATCTTTCCAAATACGATGAATTCCAAAACTCATGGCATCATTCATTTGATCATAGGAATTTGCTACTTTTTCAAAGACTGTATATACTAAAAAATTAATTTATTAATAAAATAATAAAAACCAAAAAATTTTCTATCATAATTATTATTAAAAAG
This sequence comes from Apis mellifera, assembly GCF_003254395.2. Taxonomy (NCBI): domain Eukaryota; kingdom Metazoa; phylum Arthropoda; class Insecta; order Hymenoptera; family Apidae; genus Apis; species Apis mellifera. The sequence goes on from NC_037638.1 coordinate 25,908,700, forward strand.
TTATTAATTATTAACATCAAATTATTAATTATATTAAAAATTAGTGTAATAAAAAAAAATTAAAAAATAATAATATTAGTATTAATAATAATATTTTAATTGAAATGAAAATTATATTAAAGAATATTAAGAAAACAGTTTATTATTTTAATTTTTTATGCATTTTACATTATATTTTAAACTCATATTTAGTGTAATGTTTTTTTTATTAAAGAAACATGTTATTTTAAAACAAAAATTATATTCCTTTTAGAAACAAAATATTTTATTATTTACAGTATACAAGGGAAAAACATTAAAGTATATCTAGATAATTAAATAAATTGTAAAACACCTTCTTTCACTTTATCGCTTTCCTTAATAGTTTTGAATCCAAAATGAGTTACTTTTTCATTGTTATTAGTTTCAGTAGTATCTGAGAAATGTTTCTTAAATAAAAATATCATTCTTTTATTTTTTATTAAATTTAAAAAAAGTCTTTGTTTTTCAATCATTTCAAAATATTTTAACAGTAATAACAATAGCAATATCAGTCATGAAAAATTAAATTATTTGTGAAATTATTAATGAATTTTTTTAAGGTTACTTTTAATTAATAATTATTATATAAATATAGTTCAAAAATTGATTGCTGTCAAGACGATAGAACAAGAAAAATATTCTGCTTGCTAAATCATAGACATACAATTTATATGATGTTATTTGTAAATGTGACAACGAAATACGCATATTTTATTGTTCCGTAAGAAACAACCAATGAAACCTAGCTGTCAACTCCTGAATTCCCGCTCTATATAAGTATACATAATATGTATGTAATGTATTGTTATAACAATATTAGAATTCATAAGATAAAAAATTGTTATATATTACATGTATTGTATTATATATTAGTTCATTTTAATTTTACAAATTGTTTATGAAAAAAATAATATGCATTATATTATATAATATTAAAATAATTTAATTTTATTTTAAAAATGAAATAATATTTAAGAATTAATTATAATAATCGTATTAAATGATTATTTTACATCTATATAAATAAAATTTAAATAGAATAATAAAATTTAATAATTATAAATTAATAAAAAATATATATATGTAATATATTTTATGTATATATATTTTATTTATCTATTTAAAAAACTATTTTTTAACTGTTTCTTTTTTAAATTAAAATTCATTTATATTTTCTTTGAGTAATATTAAACATATTAAATAAAATCTTTTTTTCTGATATATAAATTAAATTTCCGCGCCATACAAAGCTATGATCAAAAGTACTTTCATGTGAGTGATGAAAAGCCGGTCAACCGCCAGATTCTGATATTATTTATAAAAAAGAAATTTTATGAAAAAATTGTTAATTTAAATTCTAACGAAACGGATTAGAAGGCATATTTCATTTTAAAGGTTTGTATTACTTTTAGTTCTAATGTTGACATAGATACATACATCTTTTTTATACGCAGTATCATATAAAGAATTTTAGTTTTGGATATATAATTCAAGTGATACGTGTAAAGTGCACATTTAATGTTAAACAGAACAGTAATATTTATTAGCCAAAAAAAAATATTATGAAAATTTTTATTATATATACATTACATTATGTTGAAATAAGTAAGTGATCAAATAATTTTTATTAATAAAGTATAAGATAGTTATGTGATATCTTTTAATGCAATACGGTAAAAATAAAAGATATTTGTTTATATTGACATTTATTAAAATAATATAGATAAAAAATAATATAACTAGAACAAATATATAAGAATAGAAAGAATCGTAATCATATGATCTTCCGGTCGCATTATTTGATAAGTCGAGGCTAAGGTGGCCCAGTTTTAGTTAACGGTTAGGATTGAATAAAAATATTTTCGTGGTATTTAAAAAAAACTTGGTATTTCAGATTACAAGTTCATCTATGTAGTCAAATAGAAATTAATATTCTATAAAAAAGATATATATTATATAACGCAATGAGTATACAACAAAGTACTGAATTGGTTATTTTTGTGACCCATGTTGAAGCAGAAAATTCATTTCTTAAAATCTGGGGTCAAGTTGATAAAAATTCTGCAACATGTGTAGAGCGTATGATCTTACCCTTGGTTGAACAATTTGCTAGAAGTCAAGGTTGTGTTGGATCTCAATCAGCTAATTTACGCATCAATGCTCTATGTTGTGCTAGATTCCAAAATGAAGGATATTATCGAGCAAAAGTTATAAATATACGTGCTGATGGCATGGTAGTTCTGCAATTCATAGACTATGGTAATATTGAAGTGTTACCACCTCAAGAAATACATTTACTTGAAAGTATACCTGGTTCTGAATCTCTGCAATCTTTTCCACCTGTGGCATTTGATTTTACATTAATGCATGTATTACCTATAAATGGTATTTGGGAAAATAATATAATCGAGTCAATTAAAAAGACCCTATGGTATAACGAATATAAAATCTTGATCCATACTGTGGTCAATAATCATCGTTTTATTAAACTTTGGTATAATAATGAAGATTTCAGTGAATTATTAATCAATAAACATATGGCAATGAGAGCAACATTGCAAGAAATGTTTAGGTATTTATTTTATATTCATAAATATTTTATTCAAATTATAAAATTTGTTTAATTTCTAAATTATATTGTTTTATATTTATAATTTACAATCTTTATTTTATTTATATTATTTATAATCTTATATTTCATAATTTTATAAATACATTAGATACATAAATGCAAATGGATTAATAAATTTCATAAATTATTAAATTATTTTATTGAAAATATTATTAAAAATTTCAATAATAATATATTAAATAAATAAACAAAAATTTTATGTAATAAGTTTTTTTAATTAAATCCAAAATATATAAATATTTTATTTTAAATAAAAATTATAAAAATTATTTTTATTAATTTTTATATTTCTATAGGCCAAAATGTATACAACAATCTCAAGTACCAATTTATCAACCACCGAATAAACGTCTTATTAGTAATAATTGTACTACAATGACATCAATGCAAAATATGGATCCATTACATGATGGAAATGAAATACATGGATTTCAAAGAAATGTTCCTTTGTGTTGTGCAGTTCAACAGAAACATATGATGCAAACTTCCATTCAAGAAGCTCTTGTATTTAAATCTCGTGTTTTGGATGTTCCATCAAAACATGATGTATATGTTTCATTTGTAGAAGATGGTCCACATAAGTTTTCTGTACAACTTCAAAGTACTTCTCAAATATTAAGTATGCTCATGAGAGAAATTAATAGTCATCCTATAGAACCATTACAAGAACCTCCTTTGCCTGGATCAGTATGTTTAGGTCGTTATACACAAGATAAAGTTTTATGTAGAGCTGTTGTAATGTCTGTTATGGAAAATAAGTGTAAACTTTACTATGTTGATTTTGGTCATACAGAAGTATTACCATACACAGATATTTTTCAATTACCACCTCATTTTATTAATCCAAGAGTACTTTCAATTCGATTTACATTAAGTGGTGTACATGAATTAAATGTTACTGATAAAATGAAAGAATATTTTAAACAAATAGTATCAGGAAAACTACTTGTATTGCATGTTCGACCACCAGAAGGACCACCTTTAGTACAATATGGTGATTTATATGATGATGGAAAAAATATAAAAGATATCTTAAGACAAGCATTTCCAACACCAGTTATAGTGACATCCATCAATTTATCTTTTGCATATCAAAAACCCAAAAAATTATCAAAAGGTGTTGTAGAAATTGTACTTGTTTCATTTGTGGAATCTTTTAGAAAATTTTTTGTACAAATAGAGGATTATATTACATCTTTAGAATTAACAATGAATAATTTAGCAGATTTTTGTAAGACTGCACCTACTTTGAGCCTAACACAATTAAAAATTGGTCTTCCTTGTGCTGCTTTATATGATAATCAATGGTTAGTTAGTTGTATATATAATTAAATTAATATATATTAATTTAAATTATATTTTACGTTATTACTTTTATTATTATTAGGTATAGAGCACAAATTCTAAGTATAAATGGAGATAATATAAAGGTTTTATATATTGATTACGGTAATGAAGAAACTGTAAGTTTAACATCTCTCCGTTTAATTCGCGATGATTTAATCAAAAAATTGCCAGCTCAAGCTATAAAATGTGCTTTAAATGGCTGGGAACTTTTACCATGTACCCAGGAAATTCATAATCAGTTTGAGTTATTAATTTTAGAAAAACGTTTACGTTTAAGAGTTGTAGATGTGAATTTAGATGGCATTATAGTAGATTTATATGGAGCAGAACAAAATGATAATATTAAATCTCAAATGCTAGATATAATTAAAAATCAAGAAAAAATAATAAATGAACCATTAAATTATCAAGATACAGAAAGTCAACATTCTACTAAAATGACTTCAAAAATTGATCAAAGGTATCTAATTATTTTGATTTAATTATAATAATTCAATTCTATAATAATTCAATATATTAGAATATATAATATATTCTAATATATATAAAAATTATTTGATTTTATAAACGTATTTCGAATAATAATTTGCTGTATTACAGATTTTGTATAAAAACTACAAATGAAATTTTCGGTTCAATAATGAAAATCTATTCAAATTTTTAATATTAAAATAAAATATAGTTTGGTAACTTTTTATAAGTTTAATTATTTTTTTAAATCTAATTATTTATTTTTTAAAAAATATTATTTATAAAGTTTTTATATTCAATGTATTAAATCTTAAAAATCAATTTATTTTATTAAGCATTTTGTTATTTTTTATTATTATATAAAATTTTCAAAGTACAAGAGATATTTGAAATATTTATTTATTAAAAAGTTTTGTTAACAATATTAATATTAATTATATTAATTATTGTATTTATATTATAAATATTATATTGATTTCATTTTATGTAAAAAAATTAATAGCAATTGATTTTTTTTTGTATAAAAAATATTAATTTATTTGTTTTATTATTAATTTTTTTTTTTTAATTTATGTTATAGTGAGGATAAATGGCATAAAAGAAATCAGTCGGATTCATGGCATCAAGAAAAGAACAAGTTTAAAACTTGGAAAGATGAATCAAATGAAGAAAAAATACAAGAAAATAAAAATGAAAAAAGTAGTTTTCATCGTAATGATGTACGAAATGAAAGATTCAATAGAGATGATTTTTCTAATAATAGGAATACAAAAGATAAATGGAACAATAGACATGAACATAATGATTCATTTAAAAATGGAAAAAGTACTAGAGGTGGTAGAAATAGAACTTCAGGATATATACCTAAAAATTCTTCTGATAAAAGTTGGAGTGATAAAGATTCTGATACATCATCCAGAGGTAGTAGTAGACGTGGAAGAAGTAATAATAGTCGTGGTAGTTATTCTAGACGTGAAAATGTTTCTGGAAAACTGCAAAATAATAAATTTAATGATAGAAATAATGATGGAAATTTTAAAGGTGGAAAAACGAATAGTAAGTTCTTTAATAAAATATTTAAAATTGAATAAAAATTGAATCTAATTTATAAAAAATATATTATTTACATATCTTTATTTTTTATATATTTTAAAGATATGCTAATTATTAATAGGTGATTCTTATCATGGAAATAGAGACCGATTTAAAGAAAGAAAAGGACAAGGATATAGATTAACACAAAACAAGGTAAAATATACTAATATATATATTTTATATGTTTTATTCATGTTCATATATTTGGATTTAAAAACATTAATATTGACATATCTTAACAAATTTTAATTCTTAATGTTAAATTAAATAATAAATTATTTTTTATTTTAGTTAAATGATAATTTTGCATCTGATGAAGAAGGACGAAAATATAGTCCTATGCGAAATAAAAATGAATTTTATATTCCATATCCCAGAATAATTATTGGAGCTACAAGAATTTGTGAAGTAGTTTTTATAAATAATCTTTCTGATTTTTTTGTACAATTACATTCTGATTATGTCGCCTTGGATTCTGTAATGGATAATATTGCATCAATATATGAAATTGGAGGGGAATTAATGAAAGAATCTGATATATTAAATGGAACATATTGTATTGCTCAATACTCAGAAGATCTGAAATGGTATAGAGCCGTGATCAAGTCCACTATAAAAAATAATGCAATTGTACAATTCATAGATTATGGTAATACAGAAACAGTTAAATTTGATAAAATAAAATCTATTCAAAAAGAGTTTTTGAAACTTCCAATACAAGCTGTACATTGTAAATTATTTGGTGTAAAAGATAATCTTGATAAAGATAAAATAAAAAATTTTGAAGACGCAGTTATAGGTAAAACATTAAAAGCAGAATTTATAAATGAAGAAAATGGCATATATAATATCTTATTGGAACAAAATATTGATAATTGTTCAACAAATACTTTTATAAACCAAGAATTTTGCGAAAATATAGATTTGCCAAAAGCAAAAGAAGACAAAATATCCAATAAAATATTTATTTCTAGTATAAGACAATTTAATGAACCTGATTATGTATCTTTGGATGCTGTATGGAATACAGTTTTATATACACCTGAAACTAAAAAAGATGTGATTATTACATGGTTTACAAATCCCAATAATTTTTATTGTCAAATACTTGATAAAGAAAATCAATTTAGAATTATGATGAATCAAATTCAGAAAATATATGTTGGGAGAGAACCAGTTTCGCATACGTTACAGGTTATAATAAATAAATAAATAATTAAATAAATAAATTTGTATACATGAAATATATTATAAATAGATTTTTATAATTATTTTTAGGTTGGATCTCCTATAATAGCAAGATTTTCTGATGATGGAGCTCTTTATCGTGCAGAAGTCATTGAATTAAACAAATTAAATGGTCATCTGATTCAATATATAGATTTTGGAAATAATGCTGTAGTTAATCCTCGAAAAATTTATCCAGTAGAAAAAAATTTAATGTATCTTCCTAAACAAGCTGTTCAGTGTTCCTTATTAAATATTGCTCCATTAGATGGTATTAGTTGGTCTAAAGTTAATACAAAAGCAATTGATAATTGTTTTAATGCTGACAAATATAAGTGTATTTTCCATGATATAAAAAATAATAAATATTCAATATCATTAATTAATGAGGAAACTGATGTAGGTAATATGTTAGTTGAACAAAATCTTGCATCTTTTAATTCAAAAACTAAATCACATATTACTGCTGAAGGTAAGATAATTTTTATTATATATATCTATATATTATTTATTTTTATTATATATATCTATATATATTTTTATATATATATCTATATATTAAAAAATATTTATTTATATATATTTTTTATTTATTATATTTATCGTAATATTATATATTTATATAATATATCATATATCATAATTTTTTTTTTAGATAAAAATTCTTTAAAATCAATAATTTCATGTGATATAGAAAGAGTGGACATAAATCTTTTAAATGGTCAGACACTTAGAGTAAATGTTTCAAGTGTTGAAAATGCATCAAAATTCTATATTCAAATTCCTTCCGCTACTGAATGTGAAAAAATAATTAACACCTATATGGCTGACAAAAATCCTAAGGTATGTTTTACACAGATTATATTACTATATTTAATAATAGAGATATAATTGTATTATTCATAATTATATTTGCAATATAATATAATATAAAGATATTTAATTTAATATTTAATGCATGAAAATTATTTATAAAAATTGCTTAAAAAATTGAATTTATGTAATGTTAAAATCCTTAAATATTTCATAAATATATTTTCAAACAAAGTATATTTTATATTAAATAGAAATAAATTTCTTAATTAGAGATTAAAAAAATTTATAAATATAAAAAATTATATATTATAACATGATCATATTATCAAAAATAGATATTATATAAATTCTAAAATATTTTAATATTGATACATTTTTTATATAAATATTATAATTATTTTATAACATGAATTAATTAAATATATTAGTTTTATTTCTATTATGATATTGTTTTTTTTATATATTTCTGAAATTATTAAATAATAAAAAATTATATATATTTAATAACAAACTAATTCTCTCACTAACAGAATTTGTTAAAAATCGTATGCAGTTGAAATAATAATCCATTACTAATCTTTGTTATCCTAATCATATATTTTTTGCATTTCATTGCACGATGTATGGTATTAATAACTTAATTAGTAAAGTATATCTTCTCTGTGCTGTATTCTGTTTTTTCCTACCAAGTTGTATTAAGAACCTATATTTAATATATTTATATATTCATCATAAAAAATAATATCCCTGCCATTTTGTATTTTGACTCATAATATTTAAATATAATGTTATTAAATAAAAGAGGTAAGTTGTAGTTATATTTTTTATAGGATTATTTTTTATAGTTATATTGTATTATATATATTATATTGTGTGTTTATTGTTATAATATTTAAATTAAAATATATTAAAATTATTAATAGTATATTAAAACATAAAATCTATTTATTTATTTTTAAATTTATTTACGAAATTTTATTCTAAATATCTAAATATATATTCTTCTATTTTGATATGTAAAATTATTTAATTTTTTTATATAAAAATAAATATTTAAATATCTTTAAAATTAAATATTTTAAATCTAATATTTTTAATCTATTTCAAATAAACTGTACATGTTCATAAGATAATAATAATGTTTTTATTATTTTTAGTTTTTTATTTATTTATATACATTATCGTGTATAATGAATAATTTATTATATTAATAAAATTAAATAAATTATTATTTCATGTTATATCTAACATTGCATGCTAATTTCTCATTAAATATAAAATATAGATATATTGGATATACATGTTAAATAATTTATGACATTTTGACACTAATCAAAATGATATGATTTTAATGAATAATTTTGAATTTCTATATGTATTTTGAAATTTTACATATAATATTATATATATAATTATTTGGCAGAAAATTTTAATTGAAGATCATTAAAGTATAATATATTATAAGAGTAATATAATTAAAAAAAATTTTCAAAATTGAAATTTTTTATAAATGAAATAATATATAATAAATTTAATAACTTGAACAATATTGGTAAGGATAAGTATGATAATGGCAGGTGATGCAACGATTATCAACCCATGAGATATGCCTAGGCACAGGTTGTTTGGTTTATTCAAATGGAATTTGGAGACGAGCGGTAATCAGTAACCATTCACAGTCCACAGGCTTTAATGTAAAATTCATTGATACTGGAGCATATGATGAAATTTTCTCAGATAGTGTGAGTTTAAAAAAAAAAAAAAGGATAATAAAAAGAGATTAATTTAAATATTAGATTTAATTTGTGCATAAATAATATAACATTAGTGCTAAGAGTAGAAGTTATTTAATACCATACTTGCTGCATTGAAGATTGTTGATACAATGATGCAATTCATTTTTGCAAATTAAAGATTTATATAAGTAGAATTAAATTTTTTTTATTTATATTAAATTTATTATATTATTTATAAATTTATAAATTGTTATTATATTGCTTGATTTTAAACAAAGCGCTTAGTAAATATTTAAAATATTTAATATAATACATTGTTTATTCATTATAGTAAAGATATCTTTATTTGCTTTTACTTCATTTTCGTTAATGATACGTTTTTAATAATTAATATAACTTATTAATTCAGGTGTTAGCTTTACCAGGAGAACTTTCAGTAATGCAGAATCAAGCAGTGGAATGTTCTCTTGTAAATACTATATCTAGTTCTGAAAAAGATATTACATTGAAAGATCTTATTGAAGGAAAAGAAGTAATTATATATGTGGATGAAATTGATGATAACAGGTAAATTTAATTTTTATTATAAATTATTATTAGAATATTTTTTTGTTATTATGTTATTGTTATTTTGTTATTTATTTTTTCAAAGTCTTTATTTTGAATATAGAGAAATCCATAATGTAATATTATTCAAAAAAATAAGTGAAATAAATTTTTATTGATATGTATTTATATATTAAATATATATTATTAAATTATATTATATTGTTTATATAAATTAATGAAAAATAGAAAGTTAAATTCACACAAATTTTAATTAAAGATATATTCATTTAATTAAATATTATTTCAAATTTTATCAATTACTTTATAATTTTTTTCACTTTTTTATATATTTATAAAATTTATTTTTTCAGACTTATTGTAAAATTATTTGATTTGAATGGTAATAAAATAAATATTTCTGGAGATATAGATGAAAAAATATCACCAATATGTCCAATGCCTATTTTAAGTTCTACTCATAAAGTATCTGTATCATATGCAGATCATTCTGCTAGCATTTGGTTACAACGTAATGCAGAATATAATTTAGATAAAAATTTAGTTGAAGCACTTGATCAGTATTATTCTACTTCTGGAAAATTATTGGAACCAAAAGTTGATCTTTTATGTGCTGTTAAAAGTATAGATGGTCACTGGTACCGAGCTAAAATTATAAAATGTACAGAAAATGGAGTTTATGTAAATTTTATTGATTATGGCAATAATGAAGAAGTTACTCCTTGTGTAGTAATGGTTTTAGATTCACATTTTTATATACCACATCAATTAGCTATTAATGTATCATTACCGGTAATGCTTAATGGTACCATAGCTGAACAATTAAATATATTACAAAATTATTTATCAAACAAAGAACTTACTGCCGTTTTTCATAATTTAAATAAAAAATGGACAGTGGAATTGCTATATAATGGAGAAAAAATTAGTGATAAATTTCGTTCTCTTAATTTAGAATCACAACAAGGAATATCTGAAATGAAAAAACCTCAAATTCATAATATAACAATGGGTTGTAAATATAATGTATATGTATCTCATGTTGATTCACCTAGTCAGTTCTGGCTTCAACTTGTAGATGATGCAACAAATCTTTCTAATAAACAAAAGCAACTTCAAATTCAAGCTCCTACATTTTCAGAAATAAATGGAATATTAGAAGAAGGAAGTTTATGTGTTGCTGTGTACACTATAGATAATTTATGGTATAGAGCACAGGTTCTCGATGCTGACGAAGATATTACAACTGTTCGATTTATTGATTATGGAAATACAGATGTTATTGATAATAAATCAGGAAATATTCGGCAAATACCAGATTCGTGGAAGGAAATAGAAGAATATGCAATTAAATGTAGATTAGATATCATTCCTATAGAGTCAGAAGATTGGAATATTACAACTTGTGAAAAATTTGAGAATTTAATTTCTGTTGAGTCTTTACAAGCTATAGTAGTAGCAAATAGTGTTCCAAAACGAATAGATTTATTAATAAATGACAAAAGTGTTAGTGAATCATTAGTTGAAGATCACCATGCTATAAAAATTCATACTGAAGAAGAATTGATAGATGAAATAATTGATCTCGAATTGGATCCCCATTCTGCTTTTGTAAGTCATATTAATTCTCCAAATGAGTTTTGGGTTCAAGAAGAAAAATCTGTTGGTGATTTAGAAATTATGACTGATAGATTTATTGTAGCACACATGTTTGCTAAAGTCGATGAAATTAAAGAAAATTTATTGTGTGTTGCTAAATATCCTGAAGATGAATGTTGGTATAGAGCACGTGTTATATCACACAGTGATAATGCTACACGAGTTATATATATTGATTATGGAAACTCAGCTACCTCAACTGAAATACGTGCTATACCGGCAGATCTTGCGGAAATACCTCCTCTATCAAGAAAATGTTGTTTAGTTATGCCGGAAGAAATTACAGAATGGTCAGAAAAGGCTTGTGAAGAATTTATAGCATTAGCAGCTGATGGAGCAACTATATTTTTATTAGATGTAATCAAAGAAGATGAAACATCATTGGTGAAATTAACATTAGATGATAAGAATGTAACAGATATACTTGCAAATTTCTGTCAACGTTACCCATCAATCATAGAAGAACGATTACCTCCTTTAGGTGAAGAAAATTCACCAAATGTATTTATTAGTCGTATCAATACACCAGATGAATTTTGGATTCAAACTGAAAGTAATACTACAGATTTAAATATGATGATAGATAGATTAAAAACAGCATCTACTTTTCTTCCATTGAATACATTTGAAATTGGTACTATTTGTGCTGCAAATTATTCAGAAGATAATCAGTGGTATAGGGCAAAAATTCTTTCACATTCTGAAAATGGTACTGAAGTTTTATATATAGATTATGGTAATACAGCAATTACAAACGAAACACGAATGTTACCAGTAGATATTATAAATATTCCTCCTTTAGCAAAACGTTGCACTTTACAAAAACCAGATATTATAAATTTTTGGCCTTTGGATGCTTATAAAATATTTGAAGATCTTGCTGCAAATGGAGAAACAATGTTTCAATTTGAAATTCTTGATAATACTAGTGATCCTGTTTGTATTAAATTAATTTATAATGAAAAAAATATTGTTGATATTTTAGTACCATTTTGTAAAAATATATCTAAGAATGGTCCAGAAGATAAAGAAGAATCATACAAAGATAAAAATGCTAATGAAATGAAGAATAATAATGAAAATGAAGAAAAAAGTATGAAAACAGAAGAAATAAATGACATAAGCAAAGAAAATATAGATATAAACAAATTTCAAGAAAATATTGAAAGTCAAAATCAAGAAATTGAAAAAAATAATTTATGTTTGAATACTTCTATTATAGAACTTAGTGTAGATGAAATAGTTCAAAATATGAAAGTGGATGAACCAGAAGAAGATGAAGATATGTTTAATACTCATAACAACATTATTGAATCTTGCCATGAAGATAATAGTGATAAAATAAAAAATGATTTAGAACATTTAAAACCACAAGTTGAAATACAAATATGTAACAAAGATAATGAAATGCAAGATATTCAAAATAATACAGAAAACAATAAAATGTATCATGAAATAAAACTTATGAATGAAGAAATTTTATCAAATACAAAAGATAATATTGAAACAATTCTGAACTCGCCAAATATTAAAAATGTAGAAAATCTTGAAACAGAACAAAATAATATAATTCCAGAAACACAAATATGTAATAATGAAATAAGAAATATTCAAAATCATTGTGAAAATCCTAATAATGAAAACACATTAGAATCAGAAAAATTGGTCAAAATACAACATACAGAAATATTAGAAAAAAATGAAACAAATAAATCTTCTATAAGTTTCAGAAAAGAAGAATCTTTATGCATTGATGAAGAAGAAAAAAGTAATACTGAAAATAGTAAAACATTACAAAACATTAATGAAATAAATATTAATATAACAGATTTTAAAGATAAAATGATTAGTTCAGAAATACAACAGAGTAATTGTGAAATAGGAATACATGAATCAAATATAAATATTCAAAATCATTGTGAAAATCCTAATAATGAAAACACATTAGAATCAGAAAAATTGATCAAAATACAACATACAGAAATATTAGAAAAAAATGAAACAAATAAATCTTCTATAAGTTTCAGAAAAGAAGAATCTTTATGCATTGATGAAGAAGAAAAAAGTAATGCTGAAAATAGTAAAACATTACAAAACATTAATGAAATAAATGTTAATATAATAGATTTTAAAGATAAAATGATTAGTTCAGAAATACAACTAAATAATTGTGAAATAGGAATACATGAATCAAATATAAATATTCAATGTTGTGAAAATTCTAATAATGGAAAGACATTACAATCTGCAGAAGCACAAGAAAAAAATATAACAAATAATTCTTCTATAAGTTTTTTAAAAGCAGAGACTAATATTTCAAATGTTGATGAAAAAAAATGTAATATTGAAAGTAAAAACAATAACGAAATAAATGTTAATATAATAAATTCTGAAAACAATTTTGAAGTAAAAGATACGGACGAAAAAATATTTTCAGATTTACAATCTACTGAACTAAAAAACAACGAATTTAAGATTATTGACAAGCAAGATAGAGTTCCATTAATTACTGTGACAGTTTCTGAAAATGCTAATGAAAATAATGATATAACAAATTTTTCACAGTTTGAAAGTGCTTCTACAACAGAATAATTATTAATTCTAAACTAACTTAAACTATTTGAATATTTCTTTTAAGTGATATTAAAATTACATCTTTAAAATGAATGTTATTTACTTTTTTAAAAAAATTTATATTTAATTTAGAACTATTTTATTACATGAATAATATCTTGCTTGAAAATATAAGATTATTGTAAAGAAGAAATAATATTATTATATTTTGTCAAAAAAAAAGTTGAATGAACAACATTCCCAACCGTACATAACAGCTTTAAATGTAAAGTATAAAATATTTTTATTCATATATTATTTTTTATCTCATTATTAAGAATAATATTTGCATTGTTTGATTATGTAATGTATTAAATAATTTTCGTATGTACTCTTATAAAATATAACAGAATATTGTTATAATAATATAATATTTTTTTAATTAAAATATAAATTTTCTTTGATTAATTTGATTTGAAAATTATTAAATTTATATGTTTATATATAACTCATTTTGAATTATAAACTCACTGAATTTTTAATTATTAATAAAAATTTGTTTATGTATCATTTATCTTTTTGAATAATTTATAATAATTTTTTGATGATAAAAATAACGAAAGCTGCAGAATTCTTTGTATTTTAATAAATTAATTTTGTTTTCAAATATTTTATAATTGAAGTACATATAATTTTCGCGTTAATTAATGTGTTGTTTTTATTAACATTAATATACTGAAAAATTATCAAAAAAGCCTATAAATATAAATATATTATTATTGTTAAGGTACTAATTATAAAATTAAGAATAAATTTTATAATTGAAGAATGGATATTTTATAAATTTATAATAAAAAGTCAAATTTATGATAAAAAGTGAGATTTAATAAATTTTCGACATATTTTTTCTATAATAATTTAAAATTAAATTTTTGATTTGGAAATATTAATTTTTATTGCTATAACATTTTTCTTTAAGTAATTATATTTAAAATAATTATGAATACAATAATAATATTTCAATACTGATGTTAATAAAAACTAAATCTGATTATTATAATTAATTTAGTTTCTATTGCAACTAGTATATGTTTTTTAAGTTTTCATACAAATAAACAGAAAGATAAAATTTATTAATTATACATTCATGTATTAATTGATAATTTTTATCAAATACAGTTTTTCATACTTGTATGATGCTTAACAATAACATTAAAATGCCTTTAAGAGTGATTGTTAATACATTTTATAGTTAATATAATATATATATATACATGTGTAGTATTTTATTAATTGATGATACAATGTCTTTTCCATAAATGTTTATTACGATAATGTGCGTAAATATATACTCTATAATTATTACTTTTATACTACATTAAAAAATCTAAACTTAAATAAATATATTATACTTTAATATGTATATTAGCATTTAAGAAACAGATTATTTCTTAATCAGAAATTGTTCTTAGTATAATATTTCAAATATGAAATGAAAGTAAGGAAATATATGTTTATGAAATTTTTACTTTTAAAAAATGTGAATAATCAGTTGTTTTATAAAAATAATCAGAAATTTTTATAATTAATTTCAAAATTAATAGCAATATTTCTAGGAACTTAATCATATTTTCTGTTTCTTAAATTCTAAAAAAATATTCTAATAAAATAGCATATATGTATATATTACTTTAAAAATAATTTTAATAAATCAATATAGTAAAACAAATTACGTACTAAAAAAAAATCAGTAAAAATTTATTTTATTATTTATGTTATTTTTCTGTGTTATTTTTTATTAAAATGCATAAATGCTAATTTCATTTATTTTTTATTTTATATATTTATATAAATGTAAACATATCTTTATTTCAAATTATAAACGTTATTAAAATATTAAAACATAAATCAACCTCATGTACTTTATATAGCATATATACAGTATTTCATTCTTTAACACATATGAGATTATGTAAGCATTTTTATTATAATAAAATATATTTTCTAATACGAATTTAAAAATGTTTATTATTTTAAATAAAATTATAATATTGAAAAAAAAGTTAAAAAAAAATATTAAATTTAAATATTTAATATTTGGAAAAAAAAATCCTGATTGAAATTGAAATTTAAATAGTAATAATAATAAATTTAATAATAAATATAATAATATAATAATAATATGTTTTATTATATTTTTTATTTATTTATTCAAATTTACACTGTATTTTTTGTTTCATCTTCATTTATATCTTCTTTATCTTTTTTCTTGCTTGATATTTTTTTCTTTCTTCGTCGTCTTCTTTTTTCTACTTAATAGAAGTTAATATTTTAATTTTTTCTATACAATAATGGTTTTAATGATTTTTCGAATTTTTTAATGATTTAAATTCATACATATAATAAGATCTTAATGTAATTAACTGTCAAATCAAATTTCTAATCGAAAATATATGCAAGAACAAATCCTTTTCTAATAGTTACAATATATATGATTTATATATTGTAATAATATTTTATAATATATATATCTATGTATATAATCTATAATTTTTTATAGATTAAATTTATAGATATAATAATAATAAATAATATAATATAGTTATATATCAATAATTTTCACATATATTGTATATTACTTTTTAAATAAATATACCTATTAATGTAATAATGAAAAATTTAATAATTCTTTAGATATCCTATATATCTAAAGGAAAAATGATTGAAATTTATTGTATTTTTTACATTTCTACGAAAAAAATTGAATAAAATTAAAATTAAATATATTAATTATTTTAATTTATTACCATTACATATAAAATTTTGCAAAAATGTTTAATAATAAACATGTTTTATATCGATTTATTTGCATGATAGAATGAAATCATGTACCTTTTTGCTTAGCAATTTTAATATTTTTTTTCATTTCTGCATGATACATTTCTTGCTTTTTAGTCATCATAATTTCTCGAGCTGCTGCTATTTCATCTTCTAAGTACCATTGAAGAGGTCCTCTAAGTCGTCTAGATGTGATTAAGTCGGCCAAAGATTGCAATTCAATTCCTCGACGTAGACGTTTATCAACAAGTTGTCTGTCAACGCCTCGAAGATATTTACCTCGAAGACCAACTCGGTCTCGAACATTTCTTTGAGTACTTCGTGGACTGAAATTTAGAATATCATCATGTTCTTGGATACGAATTTTAATATCAGGTCCTCCACCAGATAAACCGCTTGAAGAAAAAAGTGGCACGGATCTTTTTCTCGATGCACTTAATTTTGGATCATAATTTTTGATATCACAACAAAATCCATAAGGTTTCACAAAAAATTCATTGTATGATGTACTGGCATTAAGTAACTTTGTTCGGTCTTTTTTCATGTTTTATTTAAAATAATTAATATTAATGTATTTTAAATTTAAACATGAAATATATGTATTAAAGTAAAAAAAAAGAAAAAGGAGAAAGAGAAATCATGCTGATTTTTTTTTAAAATTAGGTTTGAAAAATTTGAAAGAACTATTTTGGAAAATCATTGTTTTTATATTAAATAAATAAAAATTGTTACACATTATATTAAAGTAATCATATTATATTTTTCATTGCTTTTAATTAGAATAATATTATAAGATTAATAACGAAACAAGTTAAATATTTAATATAATTTATAAATTGAATAAGATTATTAAAAATTATTAATTGTATATGAATAAAAAAATTATTAATTATGTATATAAATATTTTCATCTGAACTATTTTTTATATTAAAAATTTATTGCTTTAATTATATATATCTATCATAATTTAAAATAAGATCACTTTAATATTACAATTAATTTTAATTTAATATAGAACACGTATATTTATAGAGTAAGTGAAAAAGCGCTTCTCATGTTTATTCGTGTAAACGAATGATACCGTTTCAGAAAAATTTTATATATGTAATTCATAAATTATTAAATAATACATATGTGAATTTGAAATGTTATTTATAAAATTATGAATTCTACTACTTTGTCATCTGGAACTTTGAGTCATTCACCAGGACAAAGAGGTACAGAATCCCAAGATTCAGAATTAACCTCTGTTGGAAATCAAACTTCGAAAATATTGAATCAAATGAAATCTGAATTACAAGAGCAAAAACAACAAGATCGTTTACTTCGAGAGCTTCATTTAAAACGTGTTCAATCATTAAGAAAAGAATTAGATTATATTAAAGCTACAGAGTGGAGATATCAGCCAATCGATCGGTATATCTTGATTATTGCAAATTATAGATATATAATGTTTATACAAGTATTAATGACAAACATAAATATTTATAGGTATATGGATAGAAATAGTAGAAATTAAATATGTTTTCATTTATATATACACTTATAAAATATACTATAGGAAATAAATCATCAATTAAAAATGAATCGGATGAAATAAATAATGTTATAGCACGCATTGAAAATGCTCATAAAAAAGAAATACAAGAAGATGAATATTTTAATAAAGATGCTAATTATTATAAAATAGGAAATATTACTTTGATTGATACAGATTATGTAGTAGTTGATGATTTTTATATTTGTGATACAGTGAATATTTCTATAAATAACTTAAAAGTAGGTGATAGAGTTTATTATTTACTCTTGCAAGACAATCATGGAACAGGATATAAAATAAAAAAGATTATTTCTGTGATAGATGAATCATGGGATAATGAAATAAATGTTATTAAACCTCAAACATTAACAAAATGTATAATTGGAAAAGTTACAGAACGTAAAAATCGATTGTTAATTATAGAACCTAATAATATTATTGTTGATTTAAATAAAGTACAATCTGAATTTATTCCTGTAATTGGAGATTGGTTAAAATTAGAATCAGAAGTAGAGATTGATGAAGTTTCTTACAATCTTAGTGGAGAAATTTTGGAGATAAAAAAAATACAACCTCTACGATCTAAGTTAAATATTGGAATTGTATCTTATTTTGATCCAATTAAAGAAATTGGTGTTATTGGAAAAGATACTGTATTTAATAAAAGGATATGTGATACTGGCTACATTCCTTGTGTTGGTGATAAAGTAATAAATGACAGTATTGAGAGTGATCAAGGAATTTATACATGGAGGTCATTAACAGTAGTTCCAGTGATTCAGGTAAATTTTGAATAAATTGTTTTAGATAATAAATAATTACAATTACAATTATAATTTATTGATTACAATTTTAGATAATAAATAATTACACATTTTTAATAAGTGTCTTAATTAATTTCTATTTAATTCTTAAAAAAATTAATATTTTTATTAATATTTTATTAATATTATAATATTATATAATTATAATATTTGAATACTATGCTTAAATTTAATAATAAAAATGTACAATAAAAAAATAATATTTAAAATAAAATAAAACATATACATAATAAGAATAAATTTATTCTTTATAGACTTCTATAAAAAAAACGAAATTACCAATGTTATATAATACCTTTACATCAAAAAAGAATTTAAATGAACTTGTAAAAGATAAATGTGGTATTGTTATCAGTGATAATATAAACATTGATTTAAATATAGAAGAAGAAGAAAATGTAACAATTATTGTAGAAAATGTAGGTAATACTACTCATGTATTATGTAAAGGTTGTTTTATGATAAAAAAAGCCCATTCTCAATTAACTTTGATACAACCAATTATTCCTAACACAATTTTAAATCCCTCTGATAAATTAAGTTATATATTTAAATGCACAGCAAAATTTATTGGTATAAGCAAAGAATTATTTATCTTTAATTTTAAAGATTTTGAAATTGGACGAATTTTTAATATTACTATTAAACCTAAAACTATAAAAAATAAATCATATAGTAAAAATAATAATGTTAATATCAATTATGTACCAAACTTGGATGAATGGAATGAAGCTACATACATTCCAGGTATTCGTCCATGTAAACCACCATCATTTATTAAAGTACGAAATATGATATTTAAAGTTCCTAAACATTATTGGGATATAATATCAAAATGTATAAATGAAGGAAAATCACAAACTGAAAGTGAATATGATGTAGGAAATGCTATACCCTGTTTATTAAATAGACTTTGTTTTGAATCGTATAAAGATCGTTTTCATGCATTATTATATTTAGAAGAAATTGCACAAACAATAAACTTGCAACAATATAATATAGATAGTACAATTATGAGACGTTGTGGAGAATATTTGGTTATGGAAGTACCAGGACTTGCAGAAAAACGTCCATCCCTTTTGGTTGGTGATAGAGCTATAGTATCTTTCAAGTGGGATAGTTCTCAAGGTATGTTATGAAATTTGTAATAAAATTATGAATTATATAAAAAAAAGTCTATGAATTATTAATTAATATTAATATTAATATTTATATAATAAGGAAAAAGTCTTTCTATATGAAATTTAAAATTTAATGATGTTTGGAATAGGAAAATTGAAATATGAAGGATTTATTCACAAAATTACAAATTTGGAAATTTTTTTAAAATTCAATTACAAATTTCATCAAGAATATAATTATGATGATTGTCAGGTATCATTTAAATGTTCACAATCTGTCATGCAACGTTGTCATAATGCAATTAATATGGCTGTACATCGTCTTGGTCAAAATTTTTTGTTTCCTACTCATGTAATTGAAAAAGAATCTCAATTAGATATTGAAGAATTTGAAATAAAAGATAATAAACAGACTCATCAACGGACTAATTCTGTATCATCAGAATCTTCTTCTACTAGTACTACATCTATAAGTAATAAATCTAATAGTACAACAAAATCGTTTACAAAAATGTCAGTTGTACAACGATTATTTAATGTTGAACCAATTGAGCAAAATCTAATAATAAAATCTGATATAAAAGATGAATATATTAAAACAAAGGATGGAATAAATGTTATTAAAAATGCAATGCATGAATTGCCAGATTCAAATTCTTCTTATAACATTGAATTACAGCCAATTATTTCACAAGTACGAAAACGAAAATTGCATTGGTTTAATAAAAATTTAAATTATTATCAGAAAGAAGCTGTAAAAAATATCTTAAAAGGACATGCACGACCATTACCTTATGTAATTTTTGGACCACCTGGTACAGGAAAAACCATTACTCTTTGTGAAACAATTCTGCAAATTTTATCAATTATACCTGAAAGTCGATTATTAGTTGCAACACCATCTAATAGTTCAGCAAATCTTATAGCAGAAAGACTTTTAGATAGTGGTGTACTTAAACCTGGTGATATGGTATGTATTAAAATTATATAATCTTATTTCATAATAATTTTAAGTGGATTTAATTTAAATTTTTAGTAAATAAATTTTTATAATCATTGTTTGATTAATTATGAAAAATAAATAAGAATATAAATATATTTAAAGACAAATTTAATATTGTTTTATCATATTTTTTATATTAGTTTCATGCTAATTCTATTACATGTATATATTATTTCATTTATAATATATGTTATTATGTATATATTCTATATATAATATATATTATATATATAATATATGTTATTATGTATATATTCTATATATAATATATATTATATATATATAATTATTAACTTGGAAAAAAAATTTTATTTCTTTTATAGGTACGACTTATAGCTTATCATTGCTTGGGTAATGATTCCATACCTAGTAAATTATTACCATACTGTGCCACTGCAGAATTAGCAGATGAAACAACTATTGAAAAAATAAAATATAATGGAGTAGGACCAAAATTAAATTGTACTATGAGTATACTTGGACGTCATAGAATTACTATTGGTACCTGTATTGCATTGGGAATATTAAATAATATGGGTTTTCCTTGTGGACATTTTTCACATGTATTAGTTGATGAAGCAGGTCAAGCAACAGAACCAGAGATTATGATTCCACTTAATTTTATTCATTCTGATTATGGGCAAGTAGTTCTTGCAGGCGATCCATTACAACTTGGACCAGTTGTACAAAGTGGAATAGCAAAAAATTTTGGTTTAGACGAGTCATTTTTATTGAGATTATTACGTCATTTTCCTTATCAAAGAGATCCTAATGGATTTGAAACACATTACGATCCTCGACTTGTTACAAAACTTATTGTAAATTATCGAAGTTTACCAGAAATACTCGAATTATCAAGTTCATTATTTTATGATTCTGAATTAAAAGCACAGGTATATTATTTATATCATAAAATTTAGATTTTTTCATGAATGTAATGATAATTAAAATAAATATTTTTAGATATCTTCTAAAAAAAGTAAAGAAGCAAAACTTTTACAAACATTAGCTTCTGAATTGCCAAAAAGAAAAGGTATTCCACCAGCTATAGTTTTTCATGGTGTAAATGGTGAAAATTGTAAAGATAACGATAGTCCAAGTTGGTATAATCCTGAAGAAGCAACTCAAGTATATCTTTATTTGTTAAAATTATATAAATGCGGTCTTTCACCTGATGATATTGGAATTATAACTCCTTATCAAAAACAGGTATGGTATAAAAGAGATAAAAATAAAATAATTGTAAAATTATTTTATATTATATTTATTATTTGATACAGGTTCTTCAAATTCGTGAATTACTCATGGAATTAAATATAGAATTACCAAAAATTAGTAGCGTTGAAGGATTTCAAGGTCAAGAGCGCAATGTTATCATTATTTCAGCTGTGCGATCTTCAACTAATTTCGTAAATGAAGATATTAAACATTCTCTTGGATTTGTTGCTTGTCCTCGAAGACTTAATGTGGCAGTTACTCGAGCTCGTGTTTTAGTTATTATCTTAGGAAATCCCAAACTTTTGGCACAAGATCCATATTGGAAAAGCATTTTAATATATTGTATTAATCAAGATTCTTATACTGGATGCAGTTTTGGTTTTTCCAATATGGAAGATTCTTGGATAGAAGCAAATAATTCTTTTATCAGTAATGAAATAAACAAATCATGATGATTTATGGCAATATTCATTAATTATATCTTTTTTATATCTATCGCATAAAATATTTGTTATTAAATTATAAAATTACATTTTATCAAATATACAGTATTTTATGTTCATATATGTCTTTACGAAGGAATAAATAATATTGTTGATATTATGATTTAAGGCTATATGTTAGAAACTATTTTCATATAAATTAATGGAAATTTTTCATAAAGAATTTATATTTAATTTTTTAAATAATAAATTTATATTTTTTAATTTTTTATTTTAAAAAAATTGATTTCTAATTTCTCTAGATTATTGCATAGCAAATAAAGTATGTATTTTTTAAGTTAAAAAGAAATCTTTTTGTTAGAATTAATTACTGTTTACAAATATTCGAAATTAGAAATGTTGAAAAAAGTATCGAATTATATGTACTTTCTTTTTATACATTTCTTATAATGAAATGTATAAATACATATTACAAAAAGTATAATAATTTTCATGTAATAATATACATATACGTATATTTATACAATTTTTCCACAAATATATTTTTATTCATTCAATTTAATTTTCTTAAAAAAAAATTTGAATAAAAATATATTCATTTTACAATATAACTCTGTCTTTAACTTACTTATATAGAATTGAATTATTTCACTGTCAGATGTTCTGCTTATAGTTTGAGTTAAATGCCTTGTTAGTTAGTGTCCTTGCATATTACATCGTGATGTCATAAGTCCAAGTTCCATGAACTTTGATACTATAAAAAAATAAAACTTTGTTATGATATATATAAAATAAAGAAAATTAAATTTCATTTACATTTAAATAATACAAATTTCATTACACTTTTTCAAGTTACATTTGAAATCTGAAAATTTTATATGCTTTTGATTCATATATATATGAATGATTTGATTAATGAAAAATATCTTATATTTATATATTGTATAAAATATAATATGAACACATTATATTTTTATAATAATAATTTAACAAGTTGATTATAATATTATATTATATATTAATGATTATAATATTATATTATATATTATAATATTATATAATATTATACGAGAATGAAATTTATGATAAATATGATGTAATTGTTAAAAAAAAAAATCATGTAATGATTAAAAAGTAAATAATGATTTAATAATATCTTAATAAATTTTTTAATGTAAATATTATTTTTTATTGAAGAAAGTTTTAATTACTTTAACTTAATTAGATGACAAAAAAAAATTACTAATGCTCGAAAATGATTGTGAATGATACTGACCTTAGTTAGTTCCACACTATACTTACAGGATCTTGATTCTTAGCTTTTAATTTCCGTTCAATTAAATTTTCTAATGCTTCACTACGAACACTTAAGGTTTCAATTTTTTCAACTAGCTGTTGATAAGGTGATGCAGGTTGTCCACCCATTACAACATGTCCTAATTTGCTATCTATTTTGGCGTCTAATCGTGCATTACGAATTAGATTGACAATCCAGCATTCTGCTACATCTGCTTTCATATTAAGTTTTTCTGCAAGCATTCTGTAATATAAAAATATATTAAAAAATTTTAAAAAATGTCTCATTATTTTTTTTAATTATAAAATAAGATATAAAATTATTATATACCCGATACTTATACATTGATGTATTCTACAGAATGTTTCAAAGATCATTAAACGAGCATTTTCTACAAATTCACTCAATAATGCAATCAAGAAAAAATCATTGAACACAACTGTTTGACATTCTTGTAATTTTTGTCTTGCTCCATCAAAATCAAAATTAACATATAAATGTTCTAGAAATTCCGTAATGGGATCACGATATGTATAAGATTCCTATTAATAAATACAATAAATATAATAATTATTATTAGATCTTAAGATTGTGTAAAATCGAAATTTTAATTTTGTTAATTAATTAACATTTTATCATTAAATTAGTCACAAACCTGTTGTATTACTTTTACAAGATCTTTTAATATAGATCGTCTAGAACGATTAACAATGACAGCTGCTGCTAAATATCTCAATATATGAGGACACATTGTTTGAATTGCATTTAAGTAACTGTAACATAATAAATGTTTTATTATATTTACTACATTATTTTAAAAATATTTATAAAAAAAGTTAACATACTGTGGTCTATAAAGAAACATTTCTACAATTAAATCTCTGCCTTTCACATGATTAAAAAATACAAATAAACTCCAATGAATAAGCCATGTTCTTTGTTGTAATACTTGAAGAGAATTTCCTATCACATTACTATCAATGTATTCTCTCAATTTGTTTACATCTTCTAATGCAGTTTCCCAATTTTGTACTAAAATTTCTGATGCTAATTTACCCCAAAGTACATTTAAATAATTCTAAAAATTATAAATACTATATTATTATAAAAATAAATTAAATTTTTAAATTATTCTATATATTATTATATTTATATATTAAATTTATATATTTATATATTTATAAATACCTTATCAGTTGGTGGCATTATAAGCATATAGAAATACAAATATGATGTAGAAACAGAATAATTGCCACATTCATAACGATATTTTGCTAATTTCACAAAACTATCCATCATTTCCACTCTGAACTATAAAATAGTTATATATATAATTTATATATGTGTATATAATTATATATATAGTTTATATATGAATAAATTTTATAAAAATTATATTATTCATATAAAAATATGGTATTAAATAGTTAAATAAAATTATTACTATATTATGTATAATTATATATAATTACACAAAAATATATTAGTATATAAATTTTTACTTTATTCACTTACATCAGATTCTTGAGTAAGATAATTATTTAATGCTTTAGAATCTCTCATATTTTCCATTTTCTTCATGACTTCCTCATTATTCATAAGTGCCACAACAACAGACACGTTATTTTGTAAAATACCAAGTTCTTGTAGTACATCTGCACGACGAGCTTTTAATTCCTATGATTTAAATTTCTCAATTATATTTGTTAATTACGAACACATATTATATTCTGTAATTTATAATTATTTATACCTCAGGCACCTCTAAGTTAGGATAAAGTTGTTTTCGAATATCAATTGTATAATCTATCATATTTGTTTTGCTAAGAATATCGAGCTTAGCTTGTAATAACTCATCTTCATCGTAAATCTGAAAAGCACAAGTGCATTATAACCAAACTATCTAAAGCAAAAATATTTTTTTATTTTATTGTACCTGTTTCGCAGATAAGAATTCTAAAAGTGGAAAAACTAAATGTCGATCAAGATATTGACCTATACGCGATGTCAAATCAAATTTCGCCATTTCGTTTTTTAAGAAAAATCGAACGAAAGCGGTTCTAACCACAATCTAAGGATAAAAATGGAGCCGATCAAGCGACCACGCTCCACGTTAATGTCAAAGAATGTAGAATAGATTGAAAAGAAAGTTTCTATAAAAATAGATTTCGATACTAGCGCTACATTATGATTTTTCAAACGAATTAAACGTTTTATCATTATTTGTTTAATTTCAAAAATACATGATGTATGTTTTATATTTCTATAATTGAATGATACCAATAAAATGAAAAAATAATATATTTTCTAATAAATTCAATTTAAAAAATTGTTTATAATTGTTGGAAAATATTTATGTCGTAAATTATTATAGATATTTTTATTCTAATCAATTATATATTTATATTAAGATTTAAAAAATAAAAAAATAATTTTTTAAATAAAATATTTATTTAATTTATAAAATGGTTTCATTAAAAAAAGAAATAAACAAGAAGAATAAATAATAAAAGAAATAGATTAAGAACTATTAGTGCCATCTTTTGAGTAGTGCTCCAGAGATAACGTTAATTTTCAATTCTCATCTTATTTCATCCTAAATAGATGTATTTTGAAAAAGATTTTTCTATTTTCAGCAGTCGAGAGATGTCGCCAAAAGTAAATTTTTTATTTCATTTCTATCTTTCTCCTGCTATTTGCTATTCTTGTTCACTATTTCATTTATGGCATTCTGAAGATGGCGTTGATTTCCATATTTTTAATCTATTTCTATCTTTCTCCTATTATTTATTCTTCTTGTCTATATTTGCTTTTAATGTTTGATACAAATGAAGTATGTGATGCCAAACTGAACATATTCTTATCATTTCTCTTTCAAAACTAAAAAGTATTTTAATTTTTAATAAAAAAAAAAATATATATAAACCATACATTCTCGACTTTGTAATGTATCTCTAGAACGATAAACTCCCAAGACGTAATATATTCTTATATATGATATTCGGTCAAGGTATATCACCAAATAGTTTGATTTTTTGCACGATCGATAATTCAGAACATGAGAGAAATCTCATAAGATGGTAGGTAGGTCTATCCTATATCTTGACTGTGGTTCTATGATCCAAAAGTAAATTTCTGTTCACTTGTAAAATTTGTTAATAAATTTTCTGCTTTTGATATTTGTAAATATCGATAAGTGAATGAAATGCCACCTAAAAAGACACCTGCTCCTAGTAAAAAAGCGGAACAAAAGAAAAAAGAAAAAGTTATCGAGGTATATTTAAATATTTTTTCTAACCTTAAAATATCATACTATATTTGAAACATGTTTATTGAGATTTATTACTTTTTAAACTTTTTCATAATATCATCTATTTTTTGTAGGATAAAACTTTTGGTATAAAAAACAAGAAAGGTGCCAAACAACAGAAATTTATTCAACAAGTAGAAAAGCAAGTAAAATCAGGTGGTGTTAATCCACGGAAATTAGAAGATCCTAATATTAAAAAGCTTGAAAAAGAAAAAAAATTAAAGGAGCAGAAAGAATTAGCGCTCATATTTAAACCTGTGCAATCACAAAAAATAGATAAAGGTATTAACTGAAATTGCAACAGTTAATTATAAGATGTGAGATCAACAATTATTTAAATTATATTATACAATTATATTATATTTAAGTACATTTTTATAAATTATTTTTAAAATATTTCATAATTGCAATTTGCTTTACTATGAGCAGATAGTAGATAGTAAATAGTAGATAAATATAGAATTTAATATATTTATATATATTTATTTAAATTTTTTAGGAACTGATCCTAAATCAGTAGTATGTGCATTCTTTAAACAAGGACAATGTACAAAAGGTGATAAATGCAAATTTTCTCACGATTTGAGTGTAGAGAGAAAAGCAGAAAAACGTTCATTATATTGTGATATGAGAGATGATGATAAGGAAACTGATACAATGGATAAGTGGGATGAAGATAAATTGAAAGAAGTTGTTGAAAAGAAACATGGGAGTGGTAATCGTCCTACTACAGATATTGTGAGTTGAAATTCATTGTAATATTTTAATTTTATTTATATAAAAGCAATATTTAATATTTTTTAAATTTTAGATTTGTAAACATTTCTTAGAAGCAGTTGAAAAATCAAAATATGGTTGGTTTTGGGAATGTCCATCAGGACAAAAATGTATTTATAGGCATGCATTACCACCTGGTTTTGTTCTTAAAAAAGATAAGAAAAAAGAAGATAAAAAAGATGAAATTTCTTTAGAAGATTTAATTGAAACAGAACGAGCTAATTTAGGACCAAATCAAGTATAAATATATATACATATATAATAATCTATAAAATTATTTTTTATTAAAGTATTTAACATATTTTTGCAAAATACATAATAATTAATTAAATGTTTTTGTAGACTAAAATAACATTGGAGACATTTTTGGCATGGAAAAAAAGAAAGCTAAAAGAGAAAAAAGAACAGGCATTGAAAGATGAAGAAAAAAGACGAAATGATTATAAAGCTGGACGTCAAGTCGGTATATCCGGAAGAGAAATGTTTTATTTCAATCCTGAACTTGCAGCTGGAGATGGTACTTTTTTATTACTTTATATATTATGTAATTTATATTATTATTATAAATATATAATTTATTCTAAAAATAATTTTAGGTATTGATGATGGAGATGAAGCAATATCTAGTTATGTTCGTGAGGAAGATGAAGCAGAAGAAAAAATTGAATACAGAGAACTTGATATGGATAGACTTGCACTTGAAGCTAGTGAAATTGATACTTCTGGAATAACCGTAGCTGGTGCAGATCGATTAAAAAATAATAAAGTTACAAATGAGAATTCCACAGGTATTTAAAAAATATATTTATTGTTTTAGAATGATATTCTCAGAATATCATATAATAATAATATAATAATTTTATTTATACTTTTATAATAGTTACAATAGGTGAAGGTGCAACTGCATTAGCAATTAATGAAAATTTGTTTAAAGAGGAAGATTTAGAAGGTTTAGAAGAAGAATTAGAAGATTTAGATTTAGAAGAGTGATTCATATATTTCTTTCTCCTTAGTGTCTTCGTTTATCTGTATCTTTACAATACATACATTATAAACATTATATATACATTCATTAATTCAAAATGCAATATCTTGTATATTATTACTTACATCTTATATTCTATATTTTCAAGCAATATACTTATATACAAAGTACATGTAAAGAGCTGGTCTCGTGCAAATAACTTGAAATTGAAATTAATATATTTTAGTGTAATTTATGATTTTTAATTTTTTTATGATTAAAAATATATAATCGAATTTATTGTAATTCCATTTATAAATTAATTGACATCTCTGCAAGTTAAAAAATATATGAAATGTTACGATTATAAATATATTTGAAATATTAACAGTTTTTGAATCTTTTTTAATAGTTATGAACTTGAAATTGATAACTGAAACTATGAAATTGAAATGTAATATGATAACGAGACTAGCAAATAAAACAAATCATTTTCTTAAAAATATTTATAACATATGTAATTATTAATAGTAATATAAATATTACATAATTTATAAATTCATTTTATTTTTTAAGATCACAATATTCATATATGTGAAAAAAAAAACAATATAGATTATTGTTATAAGATTTTATCTATAAATATATAATTAATAATTTTTCATTAATTTTTAATAATATAAAACAAAAATAATTAATTGTACCATATGAAAAAAATTATTTGAATATTGTTTTGTTTATGTTATAAAATAAAATTCAGTTACTATAGTATAAAAAAATTTTCATAACATAAATGATATAACATTCAAATAATATTTTCATATTTAAATTGATTTAGAGATAATGCAATCATATATTAATTATAAATATATACATACGAATAGAATAATAGAAATAAATATATCATTAAAAAAAAAGAAAACTTATTTAGATTATACTTAAATGATGTAATTTAAAATTTTCTATAAGTATGGATAAATTTTATAAAATACCTCATATAATATTAATATATTATTTACAAATAAAATATGTAAAAATTTTATATTTTACTTAATTGCAAATTTTTATATATTTTTATAGTTTTAAATATAATCATATTATATAGACTGGTTTAATTATGATTAATTAAGATATCAAATATAATATGTATTATTTATTACATTATTTTATTATTCAAAATTTACACATTCTATGATTTCTAGATCTTTTGAATAAGATAATGATACTATGCGTCGAGATGCACGATAATCATATAATTTTATATCTGGATGCTTTTCTAATAAATATTTATATGCACTAATAAGATTATCAATATTTTCTATTGTTAATTCTACTGGTCTTGTTTGTGGATTCAAATCAGAAAGTTTATACATCATTTGAGCTAATTCAGTTCGGTATTCTAAAGGAAATAATGTCCTAAAAAGTAAAAAAAAGTTTCAAAATTATATTATTTAATTTATTATATTTTCATTATATAATTTTTTATTATATATATAAATTATTATAATTTCATAATTATATTTAATTATCTTTGATAAATTAACTTACTCAACACCTCGTATACCGTATTTTTGACGAAAACTAAAAATATGTCGTGTTACTTTTTCAAAAATGGAAAATTCATGTTTTGTACGTGGAATAGTTAAAGGTACAAATGTTACAAGACCGACATCAACTTTTGGTTTGGGAATAAAGGCTGTACCTATTTTTTATAAGAAAAAGTAAAATAAATTTTATGAAATATGATTAAAATTTATAAATTATATATGTAATAAAAGTTTAATAATTTACCTGGTATAATAAAATGTAAAACTGGATGTGTCCATGCTTGTGCCATTACAGATAATCTACATCTTTGTACATCTAATGGTTGAGCTATTAAACGTTCAGCAACTTCTTTTTGAAATGTTAATGTCATTCGAGTTTTTCCAAATGTCCATGCATCTCTTTTTTCACTAATTGCATGTAACAACTTTATTATAAGAGGTGTTGAAACATTAAATGGTAAGTTACCAATTAATTTAATTCTTGGACATTTTTCTGTCCAAGCTTTTATTTCAGTCGAAGGAAAAAGATTACTCATATTTATTTTCATAATATCATCAAAGATAATTTCCATTTTACCATTAATTGTTTCAAAAGCATCTGCCAACATTTCTAAAGTAGGTTCAAATCTTTTATCTTTTTCTACAACAATTAATTTTTTTGGTTGACATTTTAAAATAGATCGAGTCAATGCACCAGGACCAGGACCAATTTCTAATACATGACAATCATTAAGATTTCCTGTTTTTTTTATTATTTTATCTGCTAAATTTTGATTTAAAATAAAGTTTTGTGAAAGTTCTTTCATTGCTCTTAAACGATATATTTTCAATACATCTTTTATACTTGGTAAAGGTGGTAATCTTATAGTGGACATTTTTTCTTTTTATTAATTTTTTAAAACTAAAAACAAATTTAACTAATTTATAATATTATATACTATTATATAGTATATTTTATAGTATTTCAATATTTGGATTTGTTTTATAGTTTTATACTTAAATAACAAATATACTTAAAAAAATCAAAAATAATATTCTACGCGTTAGAAATATATTTCTAAGCAATATTTGTATCTGAATTTTTTTCAATTATTTTTTCAGGTTCATTTAAATCATTTAAGAAGGTTTCCTGTTTAACAGCATGTATAGTATATAAATAAATTCCTAAAGCTACACTAGCAATAGAGATTCCTGCTATAGTACATTTTGTACGAGTTCTTCTATATATCAATGCTTTTCGAACAGCTACCTCTTCTGCTTGTTTCATATATATTAAATCACTGTATTTTAGTTTATTTTTATCTCGTACAAGATCTAATTTTGGCATGAACTCACTATCTTTTTCATCTATATAAAATAAAATAAAATAATAAATGGAATATTTATAATAATATAGTATTTAATAAACATTTATTTTATCATTCACCACCTTGCATCTTTTAAACTTCTTTTTTTGCGTATTTATGTTACTTTTGGTGCGTAATTATATTATTTTTTTTATTATTTTTTCCTTTTTTATCTTTCCTTGGTTTTATTCCTAAAAGATAAAGTTATATAATTTCATAACTTTCATAAATTTGATTTTTACAAAATAATTATTATATATATATATATATATATATATATATATACATTCTTGTAAAATATCTATTTTAATTAATAATATTAAAATTGTTTAAATATATGTATTGTAATGTTTTTTACAATAAATTTATTAAGGTTATGATGTATCGTAATTCTTCAAATTTGAAAATCACATATAATACAATTTATTATATAAGTATTTATATATTTAGAACATGAAAAAATATGTATATATTTTTAAAGATATAAATTTAATACTTATATTAATAAAATATATCATACCTTTGGTTAAAATTCTGAAATGGTAATATACAGTACATTTACAAATATATCCTAAACGCATGCGTATTTCATACATCATTGGTGTATATATAAAAGTATAATATAGTATATAATAATATTAATAGTATAAATTAAAGAGATTAGATGAAATAAAAATAAAAAAAATAGAAGCATATAATAATTAAATAATTAATAATATTGCTTTCAAATATTATTAAAAATATTTTTCTTCTATGTCAATAAATATCAATAATAAAAATAAAATTATCCTTTTAAAATTAATAATCTAAAATACTGATAACAATATTCTAGATAAGCGATGATCAAGATAAATTTTAACATTAACATATATTACATGTTGTATAATAATGAATGATAAACTAAAATAAAATTAAAATAAACAATTTGCATATATATATTTAATTATAATCAAGAAATTTTCAAAATATTTAATATTTTTTTTTATGCGTTAAACTATTAATTAACTATGAATCGAAATATTAATTAATAAATGTAATAAATATAAAGGTTAAAATCGAAAGATTATTTGAGCAAATTTGAAAATGGCGATAAACAAAGAGATTAAAGTTTAGAAAATTAAGAATTCAAATATAAGTTGTCCCAAGTTGTGCGTGCATTGCGTTTTTTAAGGAGAGATAATTCTGAAAGGATTCTACCATCTAAATCGAGAATACGAGATAAGGAATTAGATGTCTTAGACATATCTTGGAAAATTACTTACGAATATATAATGTGTAATATCAACTTTTGAATTAAAGAGAACTTTATTTATTTAACATAAAAAAATAGTACAAAAATCTTTCTAACTTGAAATATATTCGATTCTGAATACAAATCAGTAAAATTTATAGAAAAAGAAAAAACGAATACTGCGCATACTATAATATTAAATATTAAAGTGAAATTTTTTCAAGTAAATGGCACATGGAAAGCATTTTAAGATTTGTAATAAAATATTTTACATAGTACATGATATTCTTTTTTTTTTTTTTTCTCTCTTTAAACGCAATTTTCTGTCTGTTAGATCTAGCAAAGCGAGTCTCCGGAAGTGCGGTCCGTGTACTCACTCGTCTGATGAAACCTGAATATTTGATAACGTTGCATTACGTTAACAGCGTCGCTTATCTATTTTAATGAATTGTAAAGTAAATTGAAACATCCGACTTTATCTAAACTCGTTCCACGGAATGCTAAAGTTTGTATTAATACTAATTTTTCGACGCTGCGGCAAAACATTCATATTCGCTGAAACATCAAAAATCAATGAAAAAGAAAAGAAATGAAAATGAAGAAAGATTAAAAGAAAGTTTTTTTTCACGACGAATGTTAATTATTTAAAATTGACCGATAGAGGAGAAATATTTCGATCTTTCACTTTCATTAATTTTACAAACTTTTATCTTTGCAATAAACCCCATCGTTGCTAAAAAATCCTATTTCATGCGTTATTTTTCACGCATTTACCTTTACCCGGTTTCATTGCTAGAACTTTCCAGTCAATTGACTCCTGAGATGCAGCCTTTTGTCTCCTTTTGTCCCTTTGACCTACGTTCGTACCTTATTCGTTTTTTTTTTCGCTGATACACGAGAAGAGAAGCGAAGAAGTCAATTTCGAGAGGAACGATATTGCGATGAAGATGCATCAAAGTGCAAAGAATTTTTTTTCGCGTCATCAATTTTTCCTTCTCTTTCAAAAATCAGGAGAGAAAGTTTGAAACATTAATATACAAGTGTATAAAGAGAATGGAAACAACGAATTCAGATTAAGCTTTCAATTTTATTTCGAGAGGAGGTAAGCGAATCGATCGATGTACAATGATCTCGTTCATCGACGATCATTCCCGTAACAATCCTTCATCATTTAAAACAAATAATAGGTAAAAACTCTCCCTTTCCAATACCTCTCTATACTTACGTTTCCCCTTCGAACGATTCGTTTTCGAGGAAACGATCGGATCCCAACGATTATCCCCAGCTCTTTCTTTCTTCATCAAATCCCGGAAGAGGAAGAAAATTTGGAAGAAACATCGCCTTCCCCTCCTCCTTTTCCTCCTCGAATCGCGATGCTCCGTGGAGAGTTGCTCGGTACGTCGACGATCTCATTTCAATCCCCCTGCGTTCCATCCACGTGCGTGAAAACGCGCGCGAATAAGGGAAAGAGCGTCTCCCCCGTCGTCGGGGGTGGGCTCCCCTGGGCCTTTCCTTTCGGACGATATTCCTCCTGGTGAATCTCGCCCGACACGAGATTCTTCTTTCCCTTCTCTTCGTCGCAGGAGACGACGAAGGACGGGCTTGCGCCTTGAGCTCTCGACGTGGGACGTGAAGAGAATGGGAAGAAACAGGGATCGACGAGGGCGAGGGACACCATCGTTCGGGATGGGTTGGAAGAGACGTTCGGTTCGCGAGCAGAGAGTCGCATTGGTTGCGAGGAAGAGAAGAGAGAGAGGGAGGGAATAAACGTCGGAAAGGAGCGAAAAGGACGATGAGATAGGGGAGGGAAGGAAAGAGAGGGCGGAAAAAGGAGTATATGAAAAGAGGTGAAAGGTGGGGTGAAGGTGGAACAGGCGAGCTTTTTCGGCAGGCGCGCTCGCAGTGGCGTTGGAGAGGTGGGAGGGGGTGTAAGGAGAGCGCGAGGGAGAAGACAGGAGAGGCAGGAGAGGCAGGAGAGCCGGGAGAGACGGGGAGAGATCGGAGGGGCGAGTGGTTCGCTCGGTGGGAGAAACAGGAGACCCGGGCAGTGCAAGCCGGGCAGCCTGCCCGACGATATCGTCGCTCTCGATATCGCGGTGATTCTACTTTTTTTTCCCCCTTTCCCCCATCCTCCGCCAAGAGCCGGACTTGTTACGCCGCGAGTTTTCCTTTTCGCGTTCTAATAACGCGGGCATGCGCACCGTCTCTTTTTCCAGCCACCGAGAAACGCGTATATACAAGGCACATCTTGTACCTTGGAATTGATATACACACTTGTATATAGAGACACGTATATACATATATATATATGTATATATATATATTTATATACATGTACGTTATACAGTGTACATACGCGTAGCAGGTACGAAGTAGGATACGGAGTAGGACGAACGTGTGTTTCCGCGCGCACCGATAAGGAGACAGTCGAGAGACAGAGAGCAAAAGACACGCACGTTAGATCGCTAGTTACTCGGCCACGTACACGTTCGTGGAATATAACACGGAAGCACGTGTATCCATCTGGAGGGGCAGCTGAAAGAACGCACGCACTTCCCCGCTTCGGAAGTTTCCGCAGCTTTCAAGTAACAGGTTGGTCATTCCGCCACTTCTCTTAAAACCGCTTTCGCGCCTTTCCATCCCACTCGTTTCCTTTCCATCTCTCGCTCTTCTTACATTCTCCCTGGATAAATCTATCTTGACGCACGTTAATTAATTCGCGTGAATTAATTGATCAAGCAATTTTTTTCTTATTTTATATATATATATATATATTCGTTATTGAATTTCGATCGGTAATACGAACGATCCACGGAATAGACTGGAAATTGTTGAACGGAATGAAAACGTTTCCGCATGGATGTGATAATTGAAAATGGTTCGACGTGTGTTTTTCATCGTGTGGCCGTTTGAATAGTGAAATCGATGTTAATCAATGGAGAATCGAGAGCCCTTCCCGTCTTTCGAAAGTTCACGTTTCGATCCCACGGAATGCGGTTCCCCCCCCCGTGCGAAAACTATTACGCGTGCAACGCGTGTAATTTCCAAATGAAATTGATCCATCGTTTTAATCGACCAATTTCCGCCCCTAATTTCCCCCAATTCCCAGGGAACGTTCCATTCTGTCCACGATCTCCCGTGCCTCCTCCACCTATCGCCCCCGGATCGCCTTCGCCATGGTTGCTAGCTACGCCGTTCCACCACGAATTCGTTCCGGCGAAAAATATACATCGCGAAATTACCGCGTTATCGGAGCGGAGGGAGATGGAAGACCGCGAGGGCGAAAGTGCATATTTATTTTTAATGTTGACGGGAGGGCACGTATGCGGGTGACGTGTCGCGTGCAATCAATGCGCGCGACGCGTGTAACAGGTCGTGTTGGCGAGTTAAATAAAGAATAAATTAATAATTCGCGTTTCTTTTTTTTTCTTTTTTTATTCGCAGTATCAATGCAACTTGCGCGATTTATAACGATCGCTTGAAACGGTCGGTAAGAGATTTCTGTGACCCATTAATCAGGGGTTATTTGTCCGTTTTCAACGTGACGTTTATTGAAATATCGGATTATGTTACACGTACGTGAAACGACGTTACGTAATTTACTACGCATAATGTAAAGATTTATCTATTATTTCATCGTAAAACGAATATATCTGTAAATAAAATTGTATTACGTATCTCGAAATAAATATTCGATCATTTTTGTGATTCGATAGATTTGTATTAGAATTTACGATGGCAATTCTATTCCAAGTGTATACCTACAGTGTCTAACGATCTGTGAACGATGTAATGTAAAAGGCAGCTCCTTGATAGATGAAGTTTGGCACGTGATATAGATCGGATAGATCCGCATCAAACAGAATCGAGAGATTTTTTCGTACGATATCGTATGACATGGCGAGCGAAAATTTGATTTCTAATATATTTAATGTGTAACATTCGTTGAAGAAGAGATGCGTTGAAAAACAATTACGAACTAGATAAAGAGAACTTTGCAATTATGATTTTTGATTTGATAGCAAACTTTCTGTTGGCCTATATTCATCCCTTGTTTGATATATAAAACTCAGAACGGTTATTAAAATCCGCAAAGGATTATTTATTTTTATCGCTAAAAATTTTACTTCGCGCGTGTATTCGTTATAATGTAAAATTTGTATCGAATTTTATCGAAAAAAAAAAACAACAACCAATTTAATCTCAATTAATTGGTCCGAAATACAACATTATAAAATTACGAATTTCGAATACATCATTTTTTCAAATATTTTCCATTTCAAACTTTACATAATGAAAAATTATCGAAATATTTATTATTCTAATTTCTTTTACATATATTTCCTTTGCACCCGTTCGAGCGTATCCCATTGCGTTCAACAAAATGTTCATTAATTATAACGATAAAATATAACGAAGGAAAATAAAATGATAAAGGGAACGGGAGAGAAGCCAGGCGTAAAAAAAAATTATATTTCGATCAACTAAAAAAACAAAAAAATATCTTTATTTTCCGAATAAGAAATATAGAACGTATTAGAGAGACGTGTTTTTACGTGGATTTAATTAGAGAATTAACTCTTTTTCGTTATTTTCCGCGCGTAATTTTTTCCTTCGATTTTTATCGCCGATGGAAATCGCGTGCCGAGCCACGTCGCTCGCTCACAAGGGTCCGCTCGCTAGATTCCTCGGATGGAAATTTTTTCTACGTTTTTATCGTCACGTAGGAAAGTTTACGGCGGATCGGGGTTACGCTCGAGATTAAGTTTCCGCGTTAGAATTTTTCGCGAGGCGAGATTTACCGCCCTCCCTCGATCCGATTTAAATTTTCGATCGCTCGGGGAGGGAGGAGGAGCTTTTGAAACCGTTCACCGGTATTATCTTTACCGATCGAGCTTTTGTTTATGAAAATCGAATTATCCTCTCCACGCTTCCCCTCCACGATTTACCACAATTTCATCGTTCCAAAATATTATTATTCCCTCCTTTCGTATTCCCTCCGGCGCGTGTATTTTTTTTATTCAAATTTATCAACTCGCCCGTATCACGCACGTCCCTCTTCATTTTTCTTATCTTATTATTATTTCCTTCTTATCTTATCCCAGCGCGACCTTTTGTGTCGAACATTTCGCGAAAATAGATGCCAGATATTTCCGTCACGTTCCCTCGACTGGCTACGTATATAAAAAATCTATAACAGCGAATATAAGATTCTTAACTTGAAAACGACGGATCAATTTATCGATAAAATTACAACGATTCGAAATCTCTGATCGAGATAAAAAAATAAAGAGAAAAACTACGAGAAAATTACCCTCATATACCCTTACACGCTTTCGAGCACGGTTGAAAGAACGGTGGTTTCGCAGAGGTTTCTTTTTTTCATTTTTTTCTTTCTTTTTTCCCGACCTCTCGAGAACTCGACGGCGAGTTAACGAGCGGTTGAAAAAGTATCGCGGCGCGAGGAGATTAGTCGTCGATTGTTGCGCGGAGGCTCGCCTCCGTCGGAATACGTGTAACGGAGTTTAGAGAGTGGTATATAACTCGAACTTTACAATCTCGAAAACGCAAACTAATCCGGGAGGGCGGGAGTTTTCCACTGTTCCACGAAAGCAGAGCAAACGGTTTCCATTCCGCACTTCGCGCAATTCTCTTCTCTTTGGAAACGCGGCAGAGAGAACCTTCTTCGCGAGTGGATGAGTCGAACGGTAAACAGTACGCCGATCTCCTTTTCTTCTTCTCTTTCTTCTTCCGTCCAAAGAAGCGGTTATACTTATTTTTGGAGCAGTCGAGGAGACGAAATCTTCGATTAATTTCATACCAGGGAGCGATGTTATTAACAGATATGAGATAATTCTATTGGGTTGGCAACTAAGTAATTGCGGATTTTTTTTAGAAAATCAAAGACAATTTTTTCATGGAACTAAATAACTTTATTCCGTAATGTGTTGCCCATTTTGATCAATAACCTTTTGCTATCTTTCAGGCAGCATCATAATCCCACGTTCATAAAACTTGTGGTTTTTATTAGCAAAAAACTGAATCAGGTACGATTTGATATCATCATTATTATTGAAATTTTTATCATTCAAGGAGTTTTGTAAAGATCGAAACAAAAAGTAATCCGATGGTGCAAGGACTATATGGTGGATGTGGCAAAACATCCCAACCAAGCTCCAATAATTTTTGCCGAGTGACCAAAGATGTGCGTGGCCTTGCATTGTCACGATGGAATACAACACCTTTTCGATTTGTCAATTCGGGCCGCTTTTCTTCAACTGCATCGTTTAATTTCGTTAGTTGTTCAATGTAGACAACAGAATTGATCGTTCGGTTGGGTGGTAAGAGTTCAAAATAGACAATTCCTTTGTAATCCCACCAAACTGATAACAAAACCTTCTTTCGACGAATACCAGCTTTTGATGTTGTTCGAGCTGGTTCACGTGACCTGCTCCACCATCTTTTCCGCTTGATATTGTTGTAAACAACCCATTTTTCATCGTCAGTTATCGGTCGTTTTAAAAATGGATCATTTTCATTACGTTTCTTTAGCAAATCGCAGCTGTTAATGCGTTGCGTTAAATGCTT
The DNA here is from genome assembly GCF_003254395.2 of Apis mellifera. Lineage (NCBI taxonomy): Eukaryota > Metazoa > Arthropoda > Insecta > Hymenoptera > Apidae > Apis > Apis mellifera. The sequence goes on from NC_037638.1 coordinate 25,948,872, forward strand.
TTCTTTCAGTTCGTAAGGAACCCATGTATCGAGTTTTTGAACATAGCCAAGTTGTTTTAAGTGGTTTTCAATGCATGTATGTGATACATGAAGCTTCTCTGCAATCTCACGAGTGACGATCCGAATCGATTATTGCTTTGATTAGGTCGTCATCAACTTCAACTGAAATCCGCAATTACTTAGTTGCCAACCCAATATTATTCGACAGCGATCAAATATATCTGCAAGAGCATCGACATGACGAAAATTTTTAATGTGTTCACGTTTACAGATCGACGAATTCGTGGATCACTGACGAGAGAATCGTTCTTTCCTCTCTCGATCTTTTTGATAATCGCAGTAGGAACGTTTCTATCGTTGGAACGAACGATTCAGAAGCGTCGATGGATGGTGAAAAGGAAAATTCATAAAGTTCGCGGACAAATCTCTCTCTTGATTTCTTGAACACGGTGAGAAAAGGAGCGAGAAAAATTCGTAACGTTTCACAGAATCATCGTTCTTTTCTCTCTTTGCTAGATATAATCGCGATGCAAATGGAACGTTTTCCATTGTTGGGCGAGCAATTTCCGCAACAGCATCGATGACACGAGGCTCGAAAATTTTCACAGATATTGTAAATCAGTGGGTTATCGCTACGTCGCTGCTTTCGAATCCATTAAGAACCATGAATTTTCCTCTCTCTCGATCTCTTTGATCGCCCTAGTGGAACGTCTCTATTGTCGAAGGAATAATTCAGAAGCATCGATGACAAAAATACGAAGGAGAATTCATAAGGTTCACGAACGTGCCTCCGTAAAATCACCCTCTTTCCTCTCTCGATTTCCTCGGCGGCCAAACAAATTTTTATCGTTGGCCAGCAATCGTTTTCCAACCATCATCGATTACGGTGACAGTGAAAAGGAGCGAGAAAATTTCGCACGCGTTGCAAAAAAACGAACACGAGATTACGAGAATAAAAACACTCGTCCCGTTCATTCTCTTCTTTTCTCTTCCCCTTGCTTTTGCCGTACAGGTAATCGCGATGCAAATTGCGGTGAGAACGTTTCCCATTGTCGGCGAGCAATTTCTGTAAGAGCATCGATGACAGTGAATGAAAAGGGGCGAGAAACGAACGTATATATTCGTATATATTCTCGCCTCGACTCTTCTCACTCTCCTTTCTTAATAATAAACTCCGCCGTCTCTTTCATCTCCTCCATCACGATTTTTCTCCCTTTTTTTCCCTTCGACCGAGGAGAAATATCGAGGAGAGACCACGACTTCTCCTTTCTCCCCCTTTTTTTTCACCCGGAAATATCCACGCGATTCTACGCGTCCGCCTCGTAGAATCGCTCCTTTGAAATCCAATTCCCCCCTCCCCTAAATAAATTCAGGATCCCGCGTGGGTGGACTCGAACACGATCCTTTCCAGTATTTTTAGCTCGAGTGAATGATTGGTCGGTTGACATTTGACCGGGCGGAGGCTATTCGTGGAACGTTTACACGCCGTCACGCATTACGTGGTTGGCACCAGGAATCACCATCGGGGTTTGCGTATTCTTCTACGTGGTACTCTAATCAAAATGGCGTGCAAGGTTTAACACGTTTAACGAAGGAGGAGGAGTTTTATTTTCGATTCGAGGAAATCGCAATAAATCGAACGCCATCAACGTGTGTGATTGCTCGAAAGGGGAGGATTAATTAAGGAAAAGAAAAACACGTAACAATGTGTTTCGTTGTTGGGATGAAATTGTCCCCATGCAAATAAAGTAGATAAATTTGTATTATTCCTGGTTAACAGGCAATTCACGGTGTCAGGTCTCGTAAAATTTCTCTTTCCGTGTAAATTCGAACTGCAATTTACCTTGTTTTCGATGCCCTGTAAACTAAAGTCCCTCCTCCCCCTTCGAGCCGATAATTGGACGCGTGCATGATTTTTAAACGATTTAAAGCCAGCCTTTAACCCAACCGCTTTTATGAAATACCATTGACGCGTTGACAGATTGACACTTTCTCATTTTCGTAAATTAACGGAAAGTTTGTACAAGCATTGCTCTCCTGAGTTTCAGATACATGTATATATAAAGTCGAACGGCTCGTCGAACAATGTCGCCATTGACATATTGACATCTTAACGCATCGATATCACGACATTTTAGCCGCTGCTAGGTGGCTACGGTATCACCTTTGCCGTCAAGTGCCCGTATTCAAGTCGATCGAACGAGAAACACGTTCGTTACAGACAAGAAAGATTCCTTCTTTCTTTCATTACGTAATTATGCGCGATGTTAAAAGGAAACGTTTAATTAAATCTCTCTGATTTTTTTCATTACTATGTATATTGTGTTCTTGAAAAGCGGTTATTTAGCAAGCGATATTAGCGGTGTAGCGAATCGTATTTCGATCAAAGGTTTCTCTTTTCAGGCGAATCCTGTCCTTTTGGAAAACGATTCCAACGTTTCAACGAGGGCATGTTTCATCAGATATATCTCTGTGGTAGTACAGCAGAATTTAATCTGTATTTCTTGATCGGCCACTTGCTTCCAACTGCTCGTTATTTTCTTTGATACAGATTCATTATTATTCGAATATTTTCGAAAAATATGCGAAAACGTTGCATCATTTTTCCATATAATATAATATAAACATTTTTTAGTGGCAAGAAATGGATAGAATAATTAATTACATTTTAAGGTATACTCGTTGTATTTCGTAAAATGTATTCGAGATGAAGATCATATACATTCTCACGAAACGCCTTTATATATTTTTACTGGTCTCTCCGTTTATAATATGAATAGAAAGTGAAATAAAACAAGGTTGGCAGGGGTAATGTTTCATAAAATCATGTGTGAAATTACTGTTTCTTCGAAATATTCTGTTCCGTTGGATACCATCCTCGTGTATTTTATATATATATAAAATACGATTCATCGTTCACGTTCCATTTCACTCGAACCGCGAATGGCTATTCGAACGCGAAATCGTCTAAAACTTGTACAACGCTCGATTTTTCTTCTCCAAAACTTTTATCTCCTCATTCGTGTAACGTACAATCCCCGTAATTCCTTTTATTTAATTTAAAACGATTCTCGTCGAATCTTTTTTCCAGATTGCGTGTGTATATATATAGAAAAAAATAACGAGTCGTTTTTTCGAACGACATGCCACCCCCATTTGTTCAACTTTGCGGGATTAACGATCAATCGAAGTTCACCTTCTCGTCACCGTTTCTTGATGAATATTTCAGAGGGCTCGTTGGGGAATTATAATCTCTTCAAGACGACGACGTGTATCACCCCGGTTACTTATTGCAAAAAAGGTCATCGGTTGGCCCAGTTCCTCACCGTGAACTTCTCGCCACTTCCTCTCATTTCGCCATTTTTCCCCCTCCTCTTCTTCTTTCTCCTCCCTGCTTCTTTTTACGATTCGCTTCCATTTACCCCCTTTTCACAATCACGACACAACGTTGGTCTTGAAATCATCCCTCTTTCCATTGTTTGTTTACCAATGCATTTACGACATTAATGATTACAATTTTTGATGTACGGGTGGTGGAAAGTTTGGAGCAAAGTGATAATTATTTTTCAAGTTAGACGTGTATATATATATTTTTTAATAAAATTATTCACAGAATTTCGAAATATCATTTTAATTAGTTTCATGGAAAATGGAGAGAGGGAAATGAATAAACTTTCCGTTTATTCTTGAGGGAGGGAGAGGGGACGAGGTAATTTCGCACAGCAGGGGAAATCTATTGAGAAATATTTGAAATGGAAAATAATGATCGGAGAGAAAAGATGCAAAACTATTGCGGACGATCCAGTTTTTTCGGAAATAACTTTTTCTTTGGTTATGCTTATAAAATGGAAGATTATTTTCGCGGTAGAATAGGTCGCTCGATATATATATTATTTTTTGATCAAACTTGAGAAGAGAGAGGATAAGAATTCTCTTATCGAAATTTTCTTACGAAATAAATAAAGGAAAATATAACTACTTTCTATAATTTTTAATAAATTTTAACATTATTGCATTATAATTAATAACAATATTAAAAATATTGAAATTATAAAGTTCGTCAAACTGATTACTGAACTCCGTTTCCTATTCTCAATTAATAAACGAGATTATAATAATTTTTCTTCCCTCATCTTAATAATTAAATTTATGCTTAAAACAACGTGCATTATTCGCGCACAATGAATAGAAACGTTTCGACAATGGGATATCGGAAAATAAGTAGAAATAGTTTAAATGTTAATTGTTCGGATAATCGCGGGTTATGGGTGTATCAATTTCGTGTTAATCAACGAAGGAAATATATTGCTTGGATAATAATACGTTTGGATAGTGAAACATTCGAACAGGAGAATGTTTGGATAACGGACGTGTGTTCGAATATAATTGCGTTATATATGCACCCATATAACACGGAAGGTATTCAAAAGGTATTTCGACGCTTTATAAATAAATAGATAGTAGAATTTTTTTTTTATTATTTTTTTTTTAATAGAAAAATATAAACGTAATGTATGCGAGTATCCGTCTAATTAATTATTATCGAGAGAAAAAAAAAAAAAAAGAAAAAAGGAAACGTTCCGATCGGATAATAGAGGGTTTGGATAATGGAATAATCGATTATCAGAGAATTTCGATAACAGGTTGGCCGGATAATGAACGAGTCTACAGCCTCGGGGCCCACTGAATCGAAGATCCTTCAAAATTCTCGACATTTTCCACTTTTCTAATAAAACCGAAGCACGCGAGCGAATTCTAATTTAATCCCCCCTCCAAGATCGAAGAACCGGGGGGGAAAAAAAAATTCATCACCTTTATCCTTTACAAATCGACTTTTTTCAAATTATACTCAAACAAATCGTATCGAGGAAATTACACTTCGAGAGACAGCTTGAACATATTCGAATCTTTAATAGAAAATAGAATATTTTGCAGGATAATTGTCCATTTTCCCCCACGACGATAATTTTTTTCAACAGTTTCTCCTCCTTTCTTTCTTTCTTTCTTTTTCTTCTTCTCGTCTGTCGATTAACGAATCGATGCACTTTGCATATCGGCGTGCACACGACGCTTGGAAATCGTCATCCCCAACTCGCGAATCTTTAATAGAAAATAGAATATTTTGCATGTAATTGTCGAAATCATTGTCCATTTTCCGTTAATTTTTCAATAGTTTCTCCTTCTTTGTTTCTCTCTTTCTTTCTTTCTTTTCCTTCTTCTCGCACGACTGTCAATTAACTTTGCATATCGACGTGCACACGACGCTTGGAAATCGTCATCCCCAACTCGCGAATCTTTAATAGAAAATAAAATATTTTGCACGATAATTGTCGAAATCATTGTCCATTTTCCGTTAATTTTTCAACAGTTTCTCCTCCTTTCTTTCTTTCTTTCTTTCTTTTTCTTCTTCTCGCACGCCTGTCAATTAACTTTGCATATCGGCGTGCCCACGACGCTTGGAAATCGTCATCCCCAACTCACGAATCTTTAATAGAAAATAAAATATTTTGCACGGTAATTGTCGAAATCATTATCTATTTTCCGTTAATTTTTCAACAGTTTCTCCTTCTTTCTTTCTTTCTCTCTTTCTTTTTCTTCTTTTCGCACGCTTGTCGATTAACTTTGCATATCGGCATGCATACGACGCTTGGAAATCGTCATCTCCAACTCGCGAATCTTTAATAGAAAATAGAATATTTTGCAGTATAATTGTCCATTTTCCTCTACGACGATAATTTTTTCAACAGTTTCTCTTCCTTTCTTCCTTTCTTTCTTTCTTTATTTTCCTTTTTCTCGCGCGCCTGTCGATTAACTTTGCATATCGGCGTGCAAACGACACTTGGAAATCGTCATCCCCAACTCGCGAATCTTTAATAGAAAATAAAATATTTTGCACGGTAATTGTCGAAATCATTATCTATTTTCCATTTCAACAGTTTCTCTTCCTTTCTTTCTCTTTTTCTTTCTTTTTTTTCCTTCTTCTCGCACGCCTGTCGATTAACGAATCGATGCACTTTGCATATCGGCGTGCACACGACGCTTGGAAATCGTCATCACCCGAAGGCGAACGATGGGGGATGCAATATACGTAACGGTGGTACGATATCGCGATGCAAATCAGGGGGTTGTTATCGTGATCGGTTGTCGACTACAGAACAACAATTTCGCCGAGTGATTACTCGATCGGAAATGCTCGCTCGAGGATCCTCCTCCCTTCCTTCTCTTCCTCCTCTTCCTCCTCCTCCTCCTTCTCCTCCTTCCCCCTTTTTTCCTTGGCGAGCAAGGATACGGAGGATCGATAAAAGAACGCGCTTGCGTTTCCTATTTCTCTTCTCTTCGCGATATGGAGGCGAGCGATGATGATCGGTTGACCCAGTTCCCTCCTCCTCCTCCTCCTCTTCCTCCAGGCCTTCGAACGCAGGCCTTCGAAAGCCTCAAGTCCCTGAAATTAGGCTGCAAACGACCGAAGCGAAGGGGATGGCCGAGCGAAGCTTAACGGCGCGAGCGAAACAAACGAGCTCGAGTTCGAATTCCGTCGGAAAAAAAAGTTCCCCTCCCTTCGAAAAAAATCGAGGAGGATGGAACGAGGGGGTTTTAATCTCTCGCCACGAAGAATCGCTAGAGAGAGAGAGAGGGTTAAAGGGTTTTTTGGTTGGAAAGGGAGGAGGTAGAGTAAAAGTTCTTCTCCTCTAATTTCGGAAGGGATTCGAATCTCTCGAGAAGTTTTGTTTCTTTTTTTTTAGAATCGGGAAAATCGAATTTTGTTCTCTTCACGCGGTGATACGAATTTAAAGATAAAAAAGAAAAATCGTGAAATCGATCGGATGGAATTTATTATTTAAACAGTTTTGGAAATGTATATATGTATGTATATATATATTTATATATATATATATATGAGCGCATATTGGAAATTTCGAAACGTCGCTATCGTATTTTTAATCGGATTTTTCATTTTGAAGCTTGCACGCGTTTGCAGCTCGCAGCGACTGGCTCGAATCGGGTAAATAATAAAGTCGAGAGGGAAAATAAAATAATCAGAGAGATGATTCCTAAAAATAATCCTAGGAAATCCTTTCTTTTTTTTGTTTTAAATGGTCTCTCCATCTTTTTTTCACGAAATTTATGGAAATAACAATATCAATCCTCCCTCCTCGTTCGATTTTCACCCCTTGTAATCATTTTACGGGTCGAAAATGAACAATCTCTTGAGTTCTTATTAATTCTTTTACCCTTACGAGGCGAAAACCTCGAGACTCGCAATCATAAAATCGCGAACAGAGCGACTCGTTAGCTACGAGAAATGCCATTTTATCCACGCGCGCCTCTATAAATCTCTTTCTCTCCCCTCGCGTTTCTTTCGCCACCTTGAAAGCTAATATTTATGCACCTTTTTCCCTCCCTCCTTCCCTCCCTCCATCATAATTGTAGCAGAGTGAATAGCGCGGAGGAGAAAAGGGGCGTGGCGAAGCGATTCGTTCATTTATTGTTAGATCGACTGAAAAGTGGGAAGCGGTGTATCAAAGAAACCATTTTCGTATGTATCCCTTGCAACGAATATACCCTCGAGGAGTCCTTCTTTGCCTCTTTCCTTACACTCTTGTGTGTGCGTGTCTGCCCGCCTGCAGGGAAAACGCGAGGGTTGGGCTTTTATATTGCCGCTTCCTGTTTTATTGGAACAAATTTATCGCTTGTCTATCGTGCTCTGATACTCCCCTCCCCTCTCTTATCCGATAAATGAACCGTTCAACCGGTTTTTATCGTGCGTTTTTTCCAATTTTTCTTCGAATGTTATTTTTTCACACAGTGAGAAATCGAAAAAGATATTACATCCTTATAATTGTCCCTGTTGTTATAAATAGAAAAAAGAAAGGAAAAGGGAAAGAAACGCGGGATGTTTATTGTTACATAATTTCTTTTTCAACGGATATGGAAATGTTATTATATACAGTTATTTCCAGTATATAGCGTATATACAACGTGCAGTTGTAAGGTATTTTTTAATTAAATTTCGCATTCGTTGATCAAAAGACGAATATTCCCTTTGATATCGGAAGAAAGTTAATAAGCGTTCTTCGAATTATTCTTTTATTAAAATGAAATACTTACATATTCGAATATTTGAATCCATCCCCGTTTTTTTACTTTTAACTAGGACGCAACAAGTCTCGAGAAGAGGATCAGGAAATATCTCCGCTTCGATTGAAAGAGGATATAAAATCATTTCACATTTGCTATTACAAATATTATTATCCGCGATTGACCGTGATAACATCTTTTATAACGGTTCCACATCCAAGAACGATTTAAGGTTAATTCGATTGCGTAATCGAATCGTTTTCCCTCCTCGTTCATTATTCCGTTTCGTATTTTGTTGCTCGATGCCGATTTAATTGACAATTAAAACAATCAGAGTCGAATTTCGCGTTACGTAAATGCGGAACGAAATATATAATCTCGATGCAATTTTCTTCCATCCTGTTACGCCGATTTTTACGAAACTCGAATCTTTTCGTTCTTCGATTATATCCCAAGAAATTTTGAGATACGATCTCTTATCGATCGAACATATTTATTTCGCTCTACGATATTTCTCTTTTCCACTCGAAAGGCGAAACAATCCCGCGACGCGACGAGAGTTAAAGTGCATGGAAAATCATCTCGGGTACCCGATGCGTGTGGCGTTGATTGCGAAAGCGGAAAAGGACGTTCGTTTGTTTTGAACGTTTTCAAGCGTCGTTCATCGATAGGAAAAAAAAAAAAGGAAAAAAGAGGGAAAAAAAAAATGCTTGATGAGGCTGAAAGCGCAATTTGCGGCGTGATGAATGCGCGGCGGGGCGCGGGGAAAATTGGAATCGGACATTTTTATTTAATGCCGCCTCGAATGAAGTTTTTTCTTTTTTTTTTTCCCCTCCCCAGAGTTGGAGGGCTTTTTGTTTTTGTCGACATCAAATGTCTGGAGAGAAAATGAAAATAAAAATAAACGAAGCAAAGGGATATGCGCGTTTCCATTTAAACGTATAGAAGGGGGGGAGATAAAGCGGATAGATAAAGTTTCTGGTCACCCACGGCCAATTACCGGATACATCTATCTACCCCAAGGCCCGGATCGAGAGGTTAGTAGTTATCCAACCGAGTTTTCGGTTCTTGGAAACCGGAGAGTTTCGCCAACCGATAAAGACCAGTTTCACAGTTACATTACGGAAAAGTCAAAGCCGGGACTTGTAGAATTGGAGTCGAGTAGAGAATTGTCCAGGGCAGATAGTTACAAAGTGGTAATGTGAAGATTCTAAAGATTCTTAACTTAAAGCGTGGATAAATTTTCCACGCGCGTCACGAAATAATCGATCGAACGCGTTTTAAATCAATTTTCAGAAGAAGGGGATAGGACTATAAAAGCTTTGGAAGAAGAGAGTTAGTCAGTTAGAAAGTGGCGTATATAAATTCTGAGGCGTAAAACCCGGTCTTATAATCGATAAATTTTTCAGAAGAATAATGTTTCAATCGAACAATAATGCTCTCATCGAATACATTTTCGATAAGATCAAAATAATTGTAAAGAACTATGGGATTAATTGGTCACAAAATGGAAATGATAAATTCTGACCACCGAAAGTATCAGAGTTTCAAGAATACCTCGAATAATTCAACTTTTAAATATATATATACATCAGCTTGGAGAAAACCTTTTGGAGGAGGACCCTTTCGCTCGTAGATCCTTCGTTTAATATCCCAGTCTAATAGTATTTCCAAACGAACGGTGTCGTAACTTGGCGTCCGACTGTAAAAACAACGGAAATAATGTATATGGTTTTTTCGCTCGAGGCGCACCGTTTCACGTATATTCCAAGAGGAAGCGTACTTTTGAACACCTGTAGCTATATCGATCGAGGAATCTCTTTTGCCTTTCGTTTCGTTTCGTTCTTCGTAACCATTTGCACCATTTCGTGATTCGCCAATTTCGGATTCGAAAGCGCACGTTAAAGAAGAAAGAAATTGGGGGGGCGTTAAAGAAGAAGAAGAGAAAGAATTGGGGGACGAGGAAGGCGTTAAAGAAGAAGAAGAGAAAGAGAGGGCACTGATTTTCTTTTTCTTTTTTCTTTTTTTCTCTTTCGCCGACGGGAGCAGAAACGGATAGGGTTTCGGACACCTGTAGCTATATCGATCGGTCGAGGTCGGTCGACAGCCCTCGACCTCGAAACCACCCCTTTGCCGGTGGCGCTCGGGGGAGGGGCGAATTAAATTCAATCCCCTTTCCCCGCATTGCTCGACCGCATCGACACCCACCCGGCTCCGTCTTTTCCACCTCGCACTCCTACCTAGAAATTTAATGTTTCCCCGATCGGGTTGGTGGCTGGTGGGTGCATTAGGGCCGCGACAAGGACAAATGTGCCCGAGCTCGGATTTAAATCGTGCTATCTGAAACGGGGATTTTGGACGAGAAGAGAGAGAGAGAGAGAGAAAGAGAATCGAAGAAGTTAAATTATTATTATTATTGTTATTCTTTTTTTCTTTATAACGGAAAGAATTGGAAAGAATACGAGAAGAATGGAAAATTGTTGGAAAAAATTTTTTCGGAATAATTATTTCTTCGCCCGTTATTTTCATTTCAAATTTAAAAAAAATGTTTAATTCAATCCAATTGTTTAATTTATGAATTTGTACAATTAAACCTCTACTCGTCGAGCGTTTTATTACGATCGACGTAAAAAAAAAATAAACAAAAAATGGAATATATAAAAATCTATTAAATATTCAGATAAATTTAAATTAATAAAATAAAGTTTCCTCTTCTCCCTCCCCCCCCGTGATTTCCCTGTGGATAAAACTGTGTATAAATTATAAGATATTACAATATTGCATGTAAAACACAATTCAAAAATGTCGAATTCTCAGGAATCGTGTCTTTGTGTACGTGTGTTTTATAGATAGATCTTTATCGTTTGCTCGAAACTAATCGTCGAATGGAATTTTTGAATTTATGGAGATAAATATCAGTGTATAGTTTTCACTTGTGCGCGTGCATTTATTAATATCGACGTTTAATTTTTAATAAAATCGTGTCACACATTTATCGTTTTATTCCCCGATTTCAATCGCGGGAATGATCGTAAATAATAATTGTATATTCGATAAAATTCAATACTGCATTTTTTTTTTTTTTTGCTTCGCATTTTATCTCTATTGAGAACTTTTTCTTTGACATTTTCTTTCTTTCTTTTAAATACAAATAATACGAATAATAATGTCGCTACCAGACATCTTGATTAATTTATACAACTGTGCATAAAAATCTCGACTTTGGAATATATTTTAATTTTTTTTTTCTTTGAAAGAAAACAAATTCAACGAATAAAAGCGTGCGATCGAATCGAATCGGTACAGAAACGCGTAGAAAAGAAATTTTAAGAGCGCATATTGTTCGTGAAAAAATGGAGGAAAAATAATATAGGATAGGTAAGCCACTAACAAACTCGAATGGAAACGAGGTGGGCGTTTTTTTTATCCTACTTTAGATTCTCATCGCGAACGTTCTCTCGAAAGAAGAATTTCGAACGATTATCATCATTCATCCGATCAAAACTTACATTCTTGAAATAAAATATTAAAAAGAAAAAAAAAACTCTTCTTTTACGAAATAAAACCACTATATTTCTACATTTTTTTTTAGTTTCGAGCTAAGATAAGAAGATAACAAAGAAAGAAAATCAAATCAATTCCGTACTCATCGATTTTAATTAGCTTTTAATTCGAGCGTATAATATATTGATCGAGGGGGGGGGGGAAATGTATCGTGAAATATTTTCAACGAGAAAATAGAATTTTTTCGACGGTAAATAATTGGTTAACTACGGGCAACGTTTTTTTAATTAATCGGTCGGATGTCAACGTTTATTAAACTGAACTGAAACTACTGAAAATATTTTCGCGCAACGAGATAATAGAATTTTCGTCCAACCCATAAGATAATCGAATAAACTATGAAACACTTTGTAAATATTATTAATACTTTCGCGTCGCGTCACGTCACGTCACGTCATGGCTGTACGACGTTTCCCTCCCCCGATGATGAAATTGTGAACCGGTTTTTCGAATGATAAATCCGATGCCCACGCGGTTCCATGAGAAAATAAAAGAATCTCCTCCCTATTTTCACTCCCTTTTCTCGCCTCCGTTTTTCGAAAGAGAAAAACGAAAATTAATTAAGAAATTTCGATAAGTTAAACGCTATCGATAGAGAATTCAATTTCTCGATGGATCTCTTTAAAAGAAGAAGAAAATTACGAAGGCGTTTCCATATACACTTGGAAATTGTTATTAACGTCGGACGATGTTATCGGATAAATTTAACGTAACGTGTTTACGTCAGAATGATTTACCGCTACTTTCCCCCCTTCTTAATTTTTAAATTAAGAAGGAAGACGCGCTTTTAGAACAAGTAGTTGCTAGAATTTTATTTTTTTCTCGAAACTTTGTAACATGAATATCGAATATATAACCTTTCCCTCAAGGTATAAAATAACTTGAACATTATCGGTCCGAGAGGCAAAATTGATTCTATTGCCAGTATAATCGAATAAAAGGAGAAGAAATTCTCATCAACGAGAATCAATCTATCGTTGCGCGTAAGATGTTTCCAAAGATTTTCAAAAAAAAATATCGAGTTTCTACTCGTAAGTAAATAAAAAATTTTATTCCTTCCGATTAATTATATATTTAAACTAATTTTACTTATAAGACAAGAAGAATTATATATCATAAATATGAATTTCATTAAAATTTATTGGCAAAAAAAGGAATCGAGCTCGATGACCAATTATTTAACTCCGTCCGACGAAAATCGCACTTTTGTTACGTCGCAATTAATTCACAAAGGGACGATTCAAAAGTGAATCGAAAGGAAAGAAATAACGCGTCAGATATTGGAAACGGAATGTTTGCCGGATCTCGCGGAGTATCCAATTTCAAGTAACGAAGCCAGCCAACGAAATCATTCGTTCCTCTAATCCCCGAGATTCGATGCCGCGATTTTCTCTCCGCCCGGGATAAACTCGAGCCCGGGGGTAACCCGAAATAACCAATACGGATAGGGAATTGCAATAATACACGGGAATGGAAACATCCTGGAAACAAGAGAGGAGAGGCGCGTATGAAGAAGCGCGGAATAACGAACCGATCGAAAACCGCCGCCATGATTATGAAACGAGCGCGTAAGTTGAAACTTGCCAGTTCTCTCTCTTTCTCGTGACTCGTAAATGTTCGAACGGTGCTCGATAACTTGTCACAGATGTACAAGCTTGTAGGCGATATTTCGAGCGGAAATTCGAGCGCGGCTCGATCGATCGGAGCAGCCAAACATTCGCTTCGATTCGCTCCTTCCTTCGTATTCCGCTTGTACTCGTTAAAAACAACGATGAAAAGTAATTTCCAATTTTCCAACTCGTTAACGCATCGCGTAACATGGCACTCTCTCTGTCGGTTAATCGGGGCCCGCAAGTTTTTGAGCGCTTTAAAAAGAAAAAGAAAAAAGTGTACCGTGCATATATGCAGTTTTTAATTCAGTATTTGCACAAAGTATTCTTAAATATTTATATGTAATTAAATTATATATATTTCTTATATATATATTTGTTAATAGACTTTTTTAACATTGTTATTCGTTATAGAATTAAATCGATTAATTATTATTTACTTTGAATAACGCTTCAGATTATCTCTGGTTCCGCTCCTTTTTCCATTCGACATTTACGTTTTTCTGTCGCCAATTTCTTCTCGCCTTTTTCTATTACTGTCTTTTAATTCCCTTGGATTGTCGATCGAGTCGTAAAAAACGAGGTATCTCGTGACATATTGTAACGTGTTAATGGTAATTTAAAAACTAGAGAAAATAGAGTTTTCTTTCACATCGTTCGCAAAGTTGGAACGCAATGACTGTTTCTTCGTTCGCTTGTTTAAAACAAATCGGATATCGTTCAAGCATTCGCGAACGAGCATATTTGAGCATCGAATCTGATTAATCCTTTCGTGCAAAAATCGAAGCGCACGCGTTTTTCTTTTCCCCTTTTAGAAACAAACGCTTCGAGTCTGCCTTTTCCAGACCTCGTATAACGTTTCAACGTCACGCCAGATCCTTCCCTTTCGAAAGGACACGTAACTTTTCAATGAGTCGTGCAAACGCAGCCACGTCACCCTCTTATCGGCCACGAATCGAACAGTTGGAGGCCTGCCCAATTCTCCTCTGACCGGTTTTTACGACGGTCTCTTATCGGCGGCCAAATTATTCTCCGGCCGATCTTTATCCACTCCAAGGGTGGCCGACCTTCGATCTCCGATACGATTGTTTCCCCTCCAAACGGTCCTATTCCCCGATCGCTAATGGAGCCGTATCGCCATCGTTAACGGGCTCGTTAATTCCTTCTTGAAGCGGCCGATCATCCTGTTGGGATCCTCTTGTACGCTCCACGATTTTATTCGAAAATTGCGTTCAATTTTAACTATTTTACGGACACAGTGAATTATATAGATATTCGCGTGACGAGGGGTTTTAAACATGTATTTGAGAAATTTAATTTTTCGCTTTTTCTTTTTTCTTTTTTTGAAAAGTATTTAAGAAATTGGAATAATATACAGAGGTGTATTGTATAGTTTCCAAATGTGGAGAAAATTAACACTAATTTTCCGAAATCGGATAAAACTAAGTTACATCAGATTTCTCTGTTCAAGTTAAGAATAGAAAGTTAGTTTACAATTATTTTTTGTTTCTCGTAACGTCGATTAAAAAGAATTATAGTAATTTTGAGTAATATTTCATTCGAAATTTTTATACAGTGAATTATATAGATATTTGTGTGAGGAGGGGTTTTAAATATATATTTGAGAAATTTAATTTTTCGCTCTTTCTTTTTTCTTTTTTTGAGAAGTATTTAAGAAATTGGAATAATACACAGAGGTGTATTGTATAGTTTCCAAACGTGGAGAAAATTAACGCTTAAGAATAGAAAGTTGGTTTACAATTATTTTTTATTTCTCATAACGTCGATTAAAAAGAATTATAGTAATTTTGAGTAATATTTCATTCGAAATTTTTATACAATGATTATATAGATATTCATGTGAGGAGAGATTTTAAACATGTATTTGAGAAATTTAATTTTTCACTAATCCTTTTTTCTTCTTTTGAGAAGTATTTAAGAAATTGAAATAATACACAGAGGTGTATTATATAGTTTCCAAACGTGGAGAAAATTAACGATTAAGAATAGAAAGTTGGTTTACAATTATTTTTTGTTTCTCGTAACGTCGATTAAAAAGAATTATAGTAATTTTGAGTAATATTTCATTCGAAATTTTTATACAGTGAATTATATAGATATTTGTGTGATGAGGGGTTTTAAAAATATATTTGAGAAATTTAATTTTTCGCTAATCGTTTTCTCTTTTTCTTTTTTCTTTTTCTCGTAACGTCGATTAAATTATACGAAAGGTTGTTATAAAAACAACTTTCGGTCCAATTTAATATTCAACAAGCAATCGATCAATTATTTTTATTTTTTTGCTTCCAACGAATTACTTCGAAACTATACTCAATATATAATATCCTCTATCACTCGTTCCGTAGAATAATTACATTATAATTACATCTTCATAATTATCAGAGTCTCTAATAATTCTTTCACAAATATCCACGATTAATTTATTTCGACGATGGAAAATCGTTCGATATAAATCTCTCTCTTCTTCTTCTTCTTCTTCTTCTTATATTTTCATTTAAGAAGATAAGGACAAGGATTGAAGGAGGGATTTGCGGCGAAAAGGGCGAATTCTCAAAGGGAAGTGGAATTCTTGTTAGCTATTCACAGGGAAATTACTGAACACGCGGGAGAGTTTGAGATCTGGAGAGAGAAAGAGAGAGAGAGAGAGATCTGATGTAACTTAGTTTTATCCGATTTCGGAAAATTAGTGTTTAACGTTTAGCGGCGGAGTTTCTGGCTCTGTCTGAAAATTTGCTTTTGATTGCATTGTTGTGTTGTGTTTCGTCAACATCCTCCCCTTTCAACATTCCTCCGTGATCGAACATCTCTCCTCGATTCTCTTCTGCTTCTTCTTCTTCAGTATATAACATATTTCGAAAACGACGCGATATTATCTCCTTCAGTGAGAAAAATCTTTCTTCTATTACGATATAAAATCGGTAAAAATTTTATCAAGAATCCTGTACGACGCGTTTTCCAAGATTCCAAATCTGCTCGAAAGAGAGATATACCGTGAGAATCGACTTCTCGGATCCCTTTCCTTTCCTTCCTCCTTCGATAAAACTCGCTCGAACCGAGCGATGGCAACCTTTATTCGCGGAATATTTTAGCGATCGTCCCCTCCTCGAAGCTTTCGAGGGAGGATCCTCTCTTTTTTAAGAGATGATAAAAAACAAATGCGGCAGCATCGCTCCGAGAAAATATTCCCCGCCGTTCGAATCGTTTTAAAGGGCGAGATATATCGCCAGGACGTGCGTGCAATTACGATCGGCCACGTTAAATTTTTCCACGAATTGAATTTATCTGTCCCTCTCTCTCTCTCTCTCTCTCTTTTTCTTCTTCTTTCCTTCCCTCCCCTTTTCCACGTTTGAATAGAAAATGTTGGAAGGAACGTGTAAACCTTCGTTGTAATTCCAACCGCGAACGACCTCAGGGGATCCGTTTCCCGAAATATCGAGAAACAAGCAGCTTCGCGAGCGTGGAAACACTTTCCGCATACGGAAAACGAACGAGGTCAATTTTCGAAATAAAAATTATCTTAATGTACTTCCTTCCTTCCGTGTATATCGATAGATATCAATTTTAATTTTGAATCAATCGTCCATTGATTAAAATCTGTTGATTTTTGCAAATAACGCTCGTGTTACTGCGCCCGTTCAACAAACTCGTTCCAAATTTTCCAAATACCAGCTCTCACTGTTCTTCGTTCTCAGGAACATTTAGCTACGCGCGCACGAACGTATTCGTATTATTGTCATCTCTGTCGGGCGAAAAATTCTTGTTTCTCTCATGTTACGTTCATCGAATGATCGAATGAAACGTTCAACGCGTAAAAGTTTTCTTTTCCGATTTGGAAATAGGTCGGCGAAAAAAAAAGGAATTCTACTTTCACCGTGGAAAGTTAAAAAAGAAAAAAAAGAAATTGTAAAATCCGTCGACGTAACAACGTGTACGTGTACGTGTAGGAGAATGCGGTAAGTATATATACTTTTTTCGAGCATGGGTATTTTAATATGGTCCTGTATCGCGTTTTTCTACCTTCTCGAAACTGGGAACGAGCTATTACGAAATCCGTTTAACTAACTTTATTTCCGCCGATTTTACGCGAGAGTACATTCGCGTATCTGAGAGAGAGAAAGAGAGAGAAAGAGAGAGTAGATAATGGCGAATATAACAGAGGAACAGACTTTAATTCCGAATCGTTTTCATCCTTTGAGAGAGACATTTTTTTCGTGAATTTTTTGCGAGGTTTGTATTAAAAAAAGCAATTAATTTACGTAATTATTTATCGCGAAACGCAATGATAAAAAAGAAAGAGAGAGAGAAAGGAAGAAAAATATAGTAATTCCTTCATTATCCGTTCCAGAACAATATCACATTACTAAAAATACTATACAAAAATCCTTCTCTTTCCGTTTCCCGCCAGCGTTTCCGTTATATTTTCTCTGTTTTTTTTAAATAAAAACCACCTCGTCACGGTCCACCCATGGAAACACGATCCTTTCAATCAAAAATTTCGCGCCGTCATTTCCGCGCCGGCTAAACGGGATCACGAGAGTTGTAAAAATCTTCGTCACGCCATTTTTTCCACGAGATTTATGCTCCCTCCCCTCCCCCCCATTGTCAACGCGTAAAAAAAACGAATTTCCTACACCTAACGACCCGTGATATTGTCTCCAACGACACGCGATCTCTATTTCCTACCTTGACAACGCTATATACTTTACTCGTGTATTCTACTGCTGTCGAATACGTTTGTCACATCGTTTCCGACAATTTCTAATTACTTTCCTACGAATTTCCTACGAATAATTTTAAATTTCACGGTAAAGTCACTTTCGTATATGCGTGAAATAATTATTTCTGTAACTATTCTATAACTAATAATATTTCTAGAAATTTCTTACGAATTTTGATATTTGAAAAATTCCATATACATGTGTATAAAGAAATATCCGGCGGATGCAATCGTCGAAAATAATAACATTTCTTACAACTTGCACGCAATTATTATTTACGAATTATTCTAGAAATTCGAAATTTCCCTACGAAATCATTTACCGACTCCAATCACCGACTTGTTATTCAATTCATCCTCCGTTACGTTTCCGTCGAAACGTTATTAGTTCCGTTAATAGTTCCGCACACTTGGTCGAAGGATCGGGACGGTTCAATTGGACGAGGCAGCGGATTGCTGTCGAGCGAAACTGAACTGCTATCTCTATTTTTCTCTTCTCCTCTCTTTCCCCCCCTCTCTCGTTCCGGCCACGTTGCCGTTCTTCTTTTTCCGCGATACAGGGCGGCAAATGGGCGGCTTTCACGATGAATAGGATACGATGTACATAAATTTGAATTTATGGCACGGAGAGAGTTTGCAGCGGCTATTAAGCGAGATCGTAATCCGCAGCCAATTCCCCGTGAAAAATTCTCGCCGACGAACGAATCTTTGTTCCCTCTGGTGGCCGGCCGGTGATTCGGCAGAGAGAGAGAGGGGACAGGAGATTTGCGAAACGAACGAGCGAAACGGAAATCGAGTCGCGAGATATTTTCCAAACTCGGCTTCCCTTCTCGATGTTAACCTTTCTATGTTTACCTTTGCGCGTTGCGTATTGCGCATCGCTTTGCTTTTTCTCGCGGTTTCGGTGGAAAGGAGGGGGAAGAAGCTTCTCGATTGTCTTCAATCTCTCGCGAGTTTCACTCGATTATTATTAAAGCTATAAGTTGGGGAGAAGTTGGTTAGTCGGATTGAGTGATAATTTTTATTGTTTCGCATGTGTATACGTATGCGTGCATTGGCGTTTTAACGAGATTTTTAAGGGAGAATTTAAGAAGAGATTTGTTTTGCGAATATCGTTTTTAATGAAAGAGTCGTGGAAAAGGATGGAATTCGGTTCGGATGAATTTAATATGATTCGTAAGTTAATCGGATAGGAATAATTTTTCACGGCAAAAGTATCGGCGCTTTGATTCTGCGGTTTTCAAAGGGGAAAGAGATTCGATAGTTTTTTTTTTTTCAGGCAGGAATTTTTTTTCAATTTAAAAATATTTTCACTTGATCGTTTCGAAAAAATTATTCGGAACGAGATGAACGAAGAATTTAATACATACAGGTTGGTATTTTAATCCGATGAGCATTTTTGTACGCGTTTTTTAGCTGTTTACGAATAAAAATGAGATAGGCAGGTTATTAAAGATTTTTAAAATATGAAGAACGAAAAATTTTTTAATATCCTCAGTCATTATAACGAATCGTAAGAATAAATTTGTTTGCTAAGAGAAAAGTCGGACATATATATATATTTTCTTTTTATATATTTATTATTACTAGAGAAATTTATAAATTATATTTCCTTAAAAATTGATACGTTTTTCAGAAAAGAGGAAGCACTTGGAATCTGACTTGCAATGGTATTATGTTTAGAACAATTTATAAAGAATTCATAGTAACTTGACAATTGCGGATATCACAGATTAGTGGATTAGATTTTGAAATTAAACATGCATTAACAACTCGATCTGGTGTATTCAATTCTAAATCCTTATGCAATTTGATACAAACAATCAAAGTTTCTGATAATTAGATTCTCTTAACATTTTATATTTTATCGAAAATTTATTCAAAAAGAATAAAGATGTCACTTAATATTTCATACAGTCCTTTTTAAGCGATTTTACCTCTTCTCTTATCTTTCAAAAAAAGTTATTCTGAATTGAAATTTTAAAACGCGATATAATGGTATAAATAATAAATTTTGAAAACTTCGCGTTGATTACTCCGAGCTTAGTTTTCTCCGGATAATAAACAAATAAGGATGATGTTTCGCGAAGAAAAAGAAGTAAAAAAAGCTAACCAATGTTGATCCTTATGAAACTTTACGAGTTTATAAGGTAACGCAAAGGATACCAATTTTTTTTTCTTAACCACGATAATGCAAGTTTAAGGGATAAAAGTTCCTTAACTTGAAAGTTTCACCGAGGATATCTCGAAAACTGTCGGGGACAAAGTTGCGTAGCTGTTTTAACGGGAAATAACACGGCGTGTAAATTCGCGAAAGAGTTCGGATGTAAAAGAAAGTCGAAACGTCGAATACAATTATTTCGAAATTATCATCGTTACGATATATTTCTGAAAAATTATTTACCTCGTCTGTATTAAGAAAAAAAGACGTACCATTTCGTTTCGTAAATTTCAATATCGAGTTTTTAGGAATGAGAATAAATCGCCAGTAATAAATACGTAAATTGTTTGTGCAGATGGTGGCATCAATTTCTGATAATTCAATAAATAATTACGATACTAATTATTATAATTATTACAAATTGGGGGGGAGGGGATGGTTTGTTTTAATTATTAATAAAAGGCAAACACGATTATAAAGCATAATTGAATATTAATTCAGGTAAAATATTATTACGATTGGCTTTGCGTATAAACTGCATAAATTGATTTTTTTCCTTTTTCTTTTTCTGATCGCGCTCTTCACCGATGCTTCTTTACAAATCTATTTTTCCTTCTCTCATTTTTTCTTCTCGACTCGTTTCATTCATGGGTCGAGAACAAATTTTGATTTACAATTTTTCCACGTAGCAAAATGTTTATCTCTTGGATTTCAAAATATACAAAAGCATCGATTCATAGTTTTTTGTTCATAGGATCATCAAAAACGGTTCTTTTCACTATTTAACACAACAAACGTTACACGAAACTGTTCCAAATCTTTTCATCGTGCCAAGAATAGCACGATGTTTCTATTTTAAACGTGAAATAAAATATGAGATAAATATATAAACGAATATATTTTTCAATTGTTTCAATTGCTTTTTGGCGAATGTTTTGTTACATTTTCACTTTTACTAAAAAACAATTACAAATTTATCTCACTCGATTCTTTCTTTTCCTTCTCCAAATCCAAAGCAAATATCATCTTGTTAAACTTTTCAAAATTAAAGATGCTGCTCTCATCCACTCTACTTTCATCGATCATTTCCCGAACAGTTTTCATTCCATTCCTCAAATTCCATTCGCAAAGCATCCGTGTGAACGATATCTCTTGCTCGAAAAATAAGTGAATAGAAGCCAAGAGGAAACGCAATGGGACGACGAGAATTTTCGAAACGAGGGACAAAATTTCAACCAATTAATAACGTTCGACGTTCAAACACGATGGGATACGAGTTGAGATGGGTCGACGTTTCAAAATCTGTTATCAAAATATCATCACGGATTCGAAAGGATTTGAAAGGATTTGAAAAAAAAAGAGATACGATTCGATTCGATACGTGTGAAATATGTAATCAAAAT
Organism: Apis mellifera; assembly: GCF_003254395.2. Classification (NCBI taxonomy): domain Eukaryota; kingdom Metazoa; phylum Arthropoda; class Insecta; order Hymenoptera; family Apidae; genus Apis; species Apis mellifera. Next base: position 25,970,427 of record NC_037638.1, read on the forward strand.
TTTTATGAAATTTAATGCAGAAATGAGAGAGGAACGAATTTCCTTTCTGAAATAAACGTTTCTTCGTGATTCAAAAATCAGAAATCTTAACCTTAACTTTCGACAGACATCATATTCGTTCTCGAAGCTTATGCAAATTATTTGCGTGTTATAACGCGTGTGTGATGATCATGTATCATTGTCTCGAGAGTATCAAGCTACGAGTTGTTCCATAATATTATTTGCGTTTCTTCGACGGAGGATCGTGTAACGCCGATCGGCATATCGCGAAACTGTTTAAATTATTTATGAAACGAGACACGTTAATGAAGAAGGAACGAAAGTTAAACTTCGCGCGGGGATCGAAAAACGTGGGAAGGAATGGTAATGAAATCGAGGAATAATTAATTTGCTTAATTAGAAGTGTAAAGTGAAAAGATGAAAGGGATGATTGGAATATTGAAAATTGATACGAACGTCCAGACTCTCGTTCTTTGAACGAAAATGAAAAAGAATCTAAATTCATTTTATTTTTCCCTCCCCCGAATTATTTCGAAGTTATTAATCGTGGGATAAACTCGCTGAAATTTTAACACTTTAAATAAATTAACAAATTAATAAATTAGAACGTACGAAATTGGAATGAAAACACAGATGAATGCACGAGAGAGAGGGGAAGAAAAAAAGAGGAAAATATAGTTTAAGAAGGTGGGCAGGTTCAAAAAATTGAACGGTACGCGCTATACAAATTTTCCATTTGTTTCGAACGTCAATCTAGTTTGTTATTTCATAAAATTCCTCTCTCTCTCTCTCTCTCTCTGTTCACCACGTGTTTCCACCGAAACACCAGCGGATCCCAATTATTGACGAAACAAAAAAAGCATATATATATATAAGCAAAGTGCCTACGGTCAATTTTAATTACTTTACTGATTGCACGTTATGAAACACGTGGCCACGTTGCTTTTTTTCACGTGTTCCGACACGTGTCCTCGAATAACTTCTTTCTTCCCTTTCCAATATTTTTCTTTTCAATAACTTTCTTCCCTCCTTCGTGACATCGCTTAAAAACGAAATATCCTTCGAAAATCAAATTCCTCTCAAAATTTCCAAAAATACTCGCACGATTAATTAATAATACAATGGAGTCTCGTTTCTACAATTTTCGTGTCATCATCACGTATCATTTCTAGTATATTTCAACCATAATCTTGCCGGAATTGAGAGACTCCAATCTCCTCCCAATTCCCACGAAATGAACTGAAAACTTTTTCCATTCCAGAAAAATCTCACTGCCTCGAATCAAAAGATAAATCAAAGAAGCTATTAATATACACACACGCACATTTATATATATACTACATTATTTCGTAATTATCGAATCGCTCGCCGCAGAAGCGAGGAAACGAAGCGGCGACGCGTGGATTATTCGATCGCGTGCACGTGCCGCCGATTCCTCGACGAGCGCGTAAACACCGACGACCCATCCGACGCACGGTTTCCCTCCACGGTATATAAATCGAGCGACTGCGGTCACGCGGAAACTCGAGCTGATCCGAATGCGTTTAATTAAAATGGAAATGTAATTACGGATCGCGGGGCGGGAATAGCGTTGGGGTGCTCGTTTCACGGTCAAAGATGCCACCCACCGCCGCGCGGATCGTGAGATTCGACGCAGGAGGAACATTCGAATAAGCGGATTTGTCACGGAAAGTGGTGACGAAACGGCTGGCTGTTCGTTGGATGGGGGTGCGCGCGCGTTTCTGCGAATTCGATCGAATTTCGATACGAACACGCGTTAATGTAATTATACGGAGCTGTAATATCGTGATGTATCGTGGGGAAAGCCGTGTCAATTTTCCATCCCGATAACGATTGCAACGTTCGTTGAAAAGGTTTTTTCGAAGTAAAGTATTTCATTAGAATTTCTTTTTTTTTCTTCAAATGAATACGAAACGTTCTCAATCTGAACGTTCGTTACGCGCGAATATGAATTCGCATTATTTGCAAGAGAATTTTTCATGAGTATAATATAAAAAGGAACATGTTTTGTATAATTGTTATCTCGTGTCAACATTTATTCTCCTATTTTTCCTTATCGAATAAATGAATTTAAAAAAAAAACGTGAAATAACGTGAAGTAGATCGCAAAATAGTCAGTTTCTTAATATAATTTTTCGAATTAACAATTTGAAACTAAATACAGAAACTGATTCGATTGATTGTTGCGTCCAATAATAATTAACAAATTTCGCATCTTTTTCGAGGAGATATCAATCATCTCTTCCTCTCTTTACCCCCACGATTTTCGTTTTTCAAAAAGTTCCACCGAAATTCCAACTCTATTTTCGATCCCCTTATCCACGAATACGCACAGGAAGGGAAGAAGAAGAGGAAGAGAAGAGCGAACGTTGTTCTGAAGTTGGCTTGAACGTTGGGGGGAGGAGAAGGGGGGGTATGGGAGGTGAAAACGGAAACGGACGAGGACAACGGCTCGAGCTAACGGATGTGAGCTTACAAGCAAAGCTTTTTCTCGCGAAAGCTTGGAGAGTTGGGAGAGGGGTGGGGTGGGGGCGACTATGGCCAACTACGCTACACGCACTCGGTTTCACCCTACCGATCAATAGCTACAGGTGGCAGCCATTTCCTAGCCAACGGCTGCTTCCACCGCTCCCGCCAACGCTCCGTCTTTCCCTTTAACTCTATCATTTCACCCCTCCCTCGGCATTTCTTCCCTTTTTTCTTCCGTCCCATCTCCCTCCACTCTCTCTCCTCCCACGTGAAATTTCGTCTCTGATAAACCTCATGATAAACCTTTGGAATTTCGCGTTTCTCGAACTGGAGGTGAGAAGAGATGAAAAAGAGAAGAGAGAGACAGTAGAGAAATTTTTATTCGGTGAAACGAACGTATGAATGTTGCTCCTTGCTGATAGTAAAAAAGATGGGTCGAGATTCTGAGCGTATTCTCTTGACCGAGTATCGGGCCGTTTGGAATATGAATATATATTAATACGCGTAATACATCATTTTATCATATTATCCATAATCCTTACGAAATATCTAAAATAACGTGAACTGGGAATTTGTGGATTTATTTATTAATAAATCTTGAACTGTCAGGGTTCACGAAATCTTGGGAAAAGATTCGATATGTTAATGTTTCGAGTGTTACCGCAATGCAATGTGAACGATAAACAAGAATTTATCGTACGTGATTTCGGATTATACGGATAGATCGTGTAAATCGCGTCTGGATGGAGTCGAGCGTGGGGCGATATAATCTCGATGGTTTTAATTAAAATGGGTTGGGCTCGAATTATTTGCCCCGTGCAAAGCTCGCGCGACCAACGCCACTATTTGTTTAAATAATCCATTGCCAAGTTTTTTTTTAGATCGGTGATAATCTTGATAAAATCTCCGTCTTCGTAGACGAGAGAATATTTATGGAGTTTCTTCTTCTTTATTTTCTTTTCTTTTTTTTTTTTTTTTAAGATTACTTTTCTTTCTTTTAATAATACTTTGAATTGCAACTGAATTTCATTGGAGGATATAAACGATGGGCAAAAATGAAACGAATGTCACAAATATGTCTCAATATTTAAGCATCTTGCACTTACCTCGTAGCATGAATCAGTATTAAAGTTATATTTTTCCTTTCTCAAGAGATACTCTGAATATATCGCGATCCCAACCATAAATAATAACGAGAATGTAGAAGAATTGTGAATCAAGGAAATTCAGATCCTAGTTTAGATCGAATAAAATGGCGATGATAAATAACGCTGTTTCGTGTTTCGCTTCGTAAGAAAAATCTTATGTAAATTAAGCATACGTGATAAAAAAAAAAAATCTACGTAAAGTTATCAAAAAATTATTTCTTTTTGATAAAAGATACAAACATACCTTATTCGCTTCATTTTCGAATTAATTGTTGTAAAAGAGTTACTACTTTTTTTTTTTTTTGACAAATTAGCGCATATCCGAAAGGCTGGTTTCCACATAGCTGCACATTCTATGTCAACCAATTCATCGGATGAAAAGTCAATATCCAGTTCGTTGACCAGTTAAAGGGAAAAAGGAAAAAGAAAAAAAAAAAGAAAAACAAAAGTACACACGTATGCATAGAATATGGGAAAAAGAAATTTACGAACCGAGTCGATACTTGGACGATGATATCGAGGCCTTTATACGAAGTCTCTGTTCGCGCAACAGTTTCCCTTTTCACACACGTAGTAGGCCACAAGCTTCCACTAACATTATTATCCGAATACGTCGAAACGAGCATGCGTGCTTTGAGTTATAGACAATGTTGTTAGTACGTACCCATAACCTAAAATTACAAGTGGGCGGAATTGAAAATATAATGATAATCCACTTCCTAATTTACCGATATACTCGTGAAAACTAATTTCTAGGATAGAGACTAGGGAATTTAAATCTAAGGAGTTTACAATACATAATACGATATGATAAATTTTTTCTTCTATTACGTTGTGTCATACGCGTTTTTACAGTTTATCAGGTTATATTTTTACCTTTAATATTGTGATAAATTTGTGATATCGTATTTTATAGGCTGTTATTAATAATAACGTCGAAGAGTGAAGCTTCGTTTTAGTAACAATATCAATTTATATGATTCTTTTATAGACAGTGGAAGAGGATAGTTGTTGTTATAACCTAGAAGACGATGTAGCGAGTTTTTAAAAATATTTTGAAAGAGACAATACCGATACATTTTGTAATTGTGAAAAATAATAAAATAAATTGCGAATAAAATAAAATGTAATTGTGAAAAATAATTTCTATCATCAATAGTTGAAAGTTTTAATTAAATCGAAACGATGATGAATTTGTACATGGAAAATAAATAATTGTTTGATATTTACGCGCTAATGTTCTCGAAACGAAAATTGTTCTATGTTAAATATGTTCGTTTTTTTTTATTCCCAATAAAAATATACTTTTGAAATGTGTGTGAAATAACGAATTTAACAGACACGTGTGCTAACGTTTCTTAACGAGATCATAATTTATCGCGAAATTTCATTTAATTTCGAGGTTACGAGACATCGGGGACGACAATAATTTGACATAAAATTTCATTTCATTCCTAGATTACGTGATTATTCCATTCACAGAAGACACACCTTTCCTCGTTGCTTTCATAATTACGATACGTGTACGTGTAGATATTTATTGCCAATCGCTCGAATTTTGAAACGAAATGTATAATCCGGGCACGATCCATTTGACTCGTATACGAAATTGAAAAAAAAAAAAAAGAATTATTTTTAATTAGCGTGGCGTGCAAGCTTGCGCGAGGTGTGTCTTGAATCGGATCGAATCGAAATGGATTGAAAAAAAAACGAACGGAACGTTACACGGAACGTGGAACGTTAATTCCCTCGTCGAAATTCTCTCGATGTTAATCCTTTACACTTTCCGCTTTAGTTTGCATACGGCAACGAAATTTGAAATTTCGAATTTGTTTCTCGCGAATTTATTACGATTTCGATCGACGATACATTTTTTCCTCTCGATTAATTCAATTCAAAAGTATCGTATGAAATATTTCTAAATTACGTAAAAATTACGTTAAACTAACCAAACTTGTGGAATTCCAAAGTTGATTACGAGTGTATCGAATTTGAAAATTTGACTCCTCTAGTGAAAGACGAAGGTTTGTTTATCAAATTTTTTTATTTATACAGTAACTTTCGTTCTTTAAAATTCTACGACAGTTTAATTTTTCCGTGAAATAAAACTATGTTAAGAGATTAATTAAACTGCAGTTTCATTTATCAGTTGCGTTTCGTTTAAACATAAAATTAGTACTTCGTTAGTTATTCAAATTCAATTAATTCGAGAATACGAGTATTTACGAGCGAGATTTTTATTTTGTTTCCCTTCACTGGATTCCTCGTCGGAGATAGCATCATTAATAAATCTTCCTCAGAGTGACTGGACAGGCTCGACCAACTACAACGAGAAAAACCATATTTTATTGTTTCCATCGAGAAGACAAATTCCCGACGTGCTCGAAGCTGTCCTAATGCGTGTAACGTTGACATCTTTTTTTTTGCTGATCTGATCTTTTCTGACGTTGCGATAATTTTGACTTATGATACGTTCTTGTTACGAAAAACTGTAACGTTAAATTGCATTAGCCGATGAAACTTAGACGATTCGAGCGAAAATTCAGACGAATAACAGCGATGCAAAGAGATGGATTTTAGTTATCAAACAAAGATAAATCTTCTCTTTTGTAGTTCTCGAAAATGTTCTCGACTTGCCACGTGGAGAAAGTTTGCGTGAAACAAATTGATCCCTTGCTTCGTGCTGCGAGAAGGCATGATCCTAAAAGGGATCATCTATTATGCATGGAAAGTTATTCGATAGCAGGATTAATTTTTTACTTTACCCATATAGAAAACTATTCTGCCAAAGTTATAAGGATGGGGGCGAACCGGTAAAAATATCGAAAACTATCTAATTTTTTACTCGACGAAATTAATATTTATAAAGATTATTCTATCTAAAAAAGTTGCAAGGCTGAGCAATCATTAATTAAAATATCGATGTCGAGATTGAAGAGTCCAGTCTATGATCAGTCAGTTAAATCGTGAAGTATTGCCTTTGATATCAGGTTTGTAGAATGTTCGAACGAGCGAGGATCGAGTTGGCAGGTTTTAATCGAGTCGATCGATCGGCCGACACCGCACAAAAGCCTCTCAGAATAGGATGCGAGGTAAAGAAGGGCTTTGACGATTCTGAAATACGACCAGAATTCAGTGAATTACCACTTGGAATATTTTCGAGCACGCGAAACTTCTCTCATTGGATATTTAAAACTTTCCTTCTTTTTTTCTCTTCTCTTCTCTTCTCTCTTCTCTTCTTTTTTTTCCCTTCCTCTCCCGTTCGACAGCCGCTCCGTTGGATTATCGAATCGATGATAGGGAGAGAAGAATTAGCCGCGCCTACGAGCTTTTTACGTTCGATTCCACTGATTAACCATTCGCTACTCGGTTATATTACCATGATCATGCCAAATCAATGGAGACACGGTATGCATTATTCATTTCAATTACGGCCAACTTCTTTTCGCTGTTTAATATTAATACGATCTTTTTTTACTCTTTTTCTTCTTTTTTTCCCTCTTTTTTTTTTCTTTCTTCTTTGTTCTATACACCACGTATTACTTCGGGAGATATATCTGGGTCACTATCATATTTATTCTCATTATCGACGTTGCTTTATTCAGATTTGCTTGTTAGATTTTACAACCCTGCTCGGCCGAGAATATCGAATCGGATGATGAATATTTCATGATATTTGACTTACAATTTTTCTTCAACGTGTGTGATTACGATAATTTATAAATCGATTGATTGGGGAGGGGAAGGTTGATATTAGTAATTATTTTTAAATATATATAAAAATAAAATATTAATTTAAATATTCGTTCGAAAGTTTATAGTCGATACGAATTTTAATTTGTGAAATAAAAGTAGTAGATATTTTATATAAATTATCTCGCATAATAAAATTGCGTTAAAAAACAATTTGGTTTAATAATCTTTCGCTTTAATTGGTGTAATAAGAGCGAAACATAGTTACGAATATATCCTGTTCATCAGCTGCAATTCAAACTCGAATTTCTGAGAGCTTGTAAAGCTCTTCCTACGTAACCAGACCTACCACACACGATCTAAATTATTAACGAAGTTTTTTCCCCCCATTTAATAATCAAATAGATAGATGTATTGTCGTGACGAAAATTAATTTCACCTGTGATATTCACCTTTTTATAATTTTATTTTCCAAATTTATTTACAAAATTTTCAGATTTACTCATTACGATTCGTTACTGTAATTGAAAGTTACTATAATTGTAGGGTGAAAAAATTCGTGAAACGAGAATGAACGAAGATGAAATAGAAGTTAGAGAGACTATTCACGGATTAATTGGATAAATATTGACGATAAAATGGGTCACGTGGTGTGGCCATGTTTTTGTCAAAGAGGATTAAGATAATTCAGAGCAGATTCGTTTTCAACTTCATCGTAGCAAATTCCTCTACATCTGTTGGCTTTATAGGTTATTGTCGTTACACGTCCTCCCCTTTAACCCCCTCTGCTCCACGATTTAATACGTGGTATATGACAAAGTATCTTACTTACCACGGCAAACAACCACAGCTTTCTAATTGAATCACGAGCCTGACTCGTGTTTGTTAACTACAACCTGTACCTGAAATTCGAAGCAGGTGATTATTCCCGTTTCCCTCTTTCATCTAATATTTTATGATTATGTTTACAAAGACAGAAATCTGACGTTAAATCAGAAATCCAATAAATATTTTTAAGAAATTTCCATTTCCTTCTCTCCTCAGAAATTGAATATTAACAAAAGGCTTCGTTTCGTTTTATGCAAGAGACGTTTTTGCGCAGAAACTTTGCATTTAGGTTAGGTTAGGTTAGGTTCTCTTTCATCTAATAATATTTTATGATTATATTTATAAAGACAGAAATCTGACGTTATCCAATAAATATTTTCAATTTTTAAGAAATTTCCATTTCCTTCTCTCCTCAGAAATTAAATATTAACACCCATTAACAAAAGGCTTCGTTTCGTTTTATGCAAGAGACGTTTTTACGCAGAAACTTTGCGTTTAAGTTAGGTTAGGTTAGGTTCTCTTTCATCTAATATTTTATGATTATATTTATAAAGACAGAAATCTGACGTTATCCAATAAATATTTTCAATTTTTAAGAAATTTCCATTTCCTTCTCTCTTCAGAAATTGAATATTAACAAAAGGCTTCGTTTCGTTTTATGCAAGAGACGTTTTCGCGCAGAAACTTTGCGTTTAGGTTAGGTTAGGTTCTCTTTCATCTAATAATAGTTTATGATTATATTTATAAAGACAGAAATTTGACATTATCCAATAAATATTTTCAATTTTTAAGAAATTTCCATTTCCTTCTCTCTTCAGAAATTATGAATATTAACACCCACCAACAAAAGGCTTCGTTTCGTTTTATGCAAGAGACGTTTTTACGCAGAAACTTTGCGTTTAAGTTAGGTTAGGTTAGGTTCTCTTTCATCTAATATTTTATGATTATATTTATAAAGACAGAAATCTGACGTTATCCAATAAATATTTTCAATTTTTAAGAAATTTCCATTTCCTTCTCTCTTCAGAAATTGAATATTAACAAAAGGCTTCGTTTCGTTTTATGCAAGAGACGTTTTCGCGCAGAAACTTTGCGTTTAGGTTAGGTTAGGTTCTCTTTCATCTAATAATAGTTTATGATTATATTTATAAAGACAGAAATTTGACATTATCCAATAAATATTTTCAATTTTTAAGAAATTTCCATTTCCTTTTCTCCTCAGAAATTGAATATTAACAAAAGGCTTCGTTTCGTTTTATGCAAAAAACGTTTTCGCGCAGAAATTTTGCGTTTAGGTTAGGTTAGATTAGGTTAGGTTGGGCGATAAATGGAAGCGATATTCGAAGATTGAAGACACTCGGATTGCGTTCACTTGACTGTTAATCATAGCGATAACTTCGTTAATTCGAAACTGATGAATATCGAGGGGCTCGTTGAAATTAAACTCAGAAATTCAAAAACATTTCATGAGGCAATCGAAAAAATACAATTTGTTTTCCAATTTTTCTCGATCGATGGCATACAAGTTCGAATAATGGGAGGAGTGACTAGACAAAATTATTTTTCTTTGGTTTTGAATTTACATGGAGATCTAATTTTTAGAAAATATTGCTTTTAAAATTAACATTGTGTTTAATTGTAGTATAGATTCGAATTGTTAAATAACTGCACAAAATATGTGCGTGCCAGGCAGTTAATTTAGAAAACGCTTCGTATTTGACAAACACGTACGATAAAATGGATCTTGAGAATCGAAAATGAATAATTTAACAAAATAACGATAAAAATAATAAAACTGAAAATTATAAAATGAAAAAAAGCACTGTAAAAAGATTGCATCAAAGGTCAAAGAAAGGAATAAAAAAATTGCCAATTAAAATTAGAAATATCATTATATATATATATTATAATATAAGATAGGTTAAAAGTAATCTATAAATATAATGGCTAGATTAAAAGAATCCATTCTGCTATGCCCGTACATAGCATGGGCGGTCATTGAAATTAATTTTAATATAGTTTCGCAAACTTTTGCGAATCAAATATGACAGTGAATGAATGAGAAAAAGTAGAAAGTTTCTACATTTCGTTCTTATTATATTAACGTGGAACGATGTGAAAAAGTATAAAAGAAATCACGGAAAAATGGTTACATTGTGCGGATTTCTAATATACACGAGGTAATTAAAACCAAAAAACTTATCGATAATCTATAAACGATTTAAATTAAAAATGTTTCAACGTATAATAATATAATATTATATCCGTTATAAAATTGAAATTTCAAATGCTTCTTAATCATATTTAATTATATTTCTCACTGAATCGAATATCGATAAATCATCGATCAATTCTCCTTATATATCTTCTTCAATCGAAACCCGTTTAAAAAAAGGACTTAAAATTGTTAACCGAGAGCAAGTGTTTGAAAATGAATTGAAACTGCTCGATAACGATCCCTTCCTCATCCACCGAAACACGCGAAACAACTCAACCCCCTTTCGCCCTCCGTCCACTCCATTTTTACAAAATCGTGAAACGATCTTTCACCCCTGCTCGACGTTTCATGTCACCGGGTTAATTCGCGTACATAGAGAGAGAGAGATTAAACGACTCGGGTAAGGCAATCTTGACAAAAGCAATTTCCTTCGGCCGGCCGGCCGGCCGTGTGTGCACGTGTGTACCTCCTCGACAACCCTTCGCGAGTGGTCTTCGGCCGAGTCGTCGTTACGACTCGACTCGTAATCCCGACATATTGATTAAACCGCATATATCGTCGATCCATTTCCCTTCGTTTAACTGGAACAGGCTGCCAGGTTAGTGGAACGAATCCTTTCCACTGAATATTTCCGGAGGAACTTGATATGTGTGTGTATGTGTGTGTGCATACACGCGCGCGCTCGGTATTCTTGGTTCGATGTTTATTTTATTTCTCGCCATTTCGAATTCTACGAAATGAGAAGATCGACGGCATTTTTCAATAATCTCCTCGATATTCGCCACGGGATATTCTACGATAATCGAGTAGCGTCGATCTTCTTATTTTTGTTCGAAGGTATCCTTGTTATTAAAAATACATATTTTCGAGATCGAGACAATGTTTTATACACGCGATATTTTTTTTCCTGAGGGATATGTAATTTCAATTTTTAATTTATCTTTAAGATTATTATCTCGAGACTCTTAGATTTTTTCTTTTTTAACAAAAGTGTAGATTTGTTTTTTACATTCGTTCGAACGAATGTTTTTCTGCAAGTTTTTGATGTATAATTTAAACGCGAGAGACAACGGGACGGTGATGTAATGACACGTTGAAAAATTTTGTATTAACGGATTACGGGAATTATGAGAAGCGTGTACAGGCTTTTTACGCGTAAACGAGCAATTTGATTTTATTACATCGGTGTTCCATAAGGATTAACATATATGCAATAGCAATATGCAAATTAACCGCCGCGAGAATATACAAAACGACGGATAGGAGTTTTATTATATCCCCGCAAGAACTTCCCATAAATTATACAATTTAAACTGTCAGTTTCGTTATCTTTTATTTATTTAATTATTATTTTTTTTCATTATTAATATTAAATTCGGAATGTTTAAAACATCCTCCACGATTATCCCTTTCACAGGCTATTTTTGTTTTACCACTATTATTATTCACGCATAATAATTCCTGCTTTATAATTTTAAAAAAGGAATTAGAATAAAAAATATTTCAATTACGAAATTTTTTCGTAATTACGATATAATATTCGTTTCGATTCGTGGCAACGTTTTGAACTTTTATATTATATATATATTATTATTGTTCACGCATAATAATTCCTGCTTTATAATTTTAAAAATTAGAATAAAAAATATTTCAATTACGAAATTTTTTTCGAATTACGATACAATATTCGTTTCGATTCGTGGCAACGTTTTGAACTTTTATATTATATATATATATTATTATTGTTCACGCATAATAATTCCTGCTTTATAATTTTTTAAAAAAGGAATTAGAATAAAAAATATTTCAATTACGAAATTTTTTTCCGAATTACGATACAATATTCGTTTCGATTCGTGGCAACGTTTTGAACTTTTATATTATATATATATTATTATTGTTCACGCATAATAATTCCCGCTTTATAATTTTAAAAAAGGAATTAGAAAAAAATATTTCAATTACGAATTTTTTTTCCGAATTACGATATAATATTCGTTTCGATTCGTGGCAACGTTTTGAACTTTTATATTATATATATATTATTATTGTTCACGCATAATAATTCCTGCTTTATAATTTTAAAAAAGGAATTAGAATAAAAAATATTTCAATTATGAAATTTTTTCCGAATTACGATATAATATCCGTTTCGATTCGTGGCAACGTTTTGAACTTTTATATTATATATATATTATTATTGTTCACGCATGATAATTCCTGCTTTATAATTTTAAAAAAGGAATTAGAATAAAAAATATTTCAATTACGAAATTTTTTCCGAATTACGATATAATATTCGTTTCGATTCGTGGCAACGTTTTGAACTTTTGTACGGTTTAAACAACGATATGAAGAAATTTTGGGGATTATGATAGAAAACAGGGAAGAGAAGGGTTTGCTTGAATTTCTATCGCGCGTACGAGAATGACGAAACGGTTTGCGAGAAAACATTCTCGGCCCGTAGCATATATTTGAGATACAGTTTCTCGTCGAGAGTATACAGCCCGAGGAGAAATTACGTGTATGCCAATATTTTTCATATTACCGCGTAAAGAAAAAAAAGAAAGAAAAAAAAGAAAAAACGTGGAAGGGGAAAGAATTCAACGCGATATGCAACACAATCATAATTCCAAGTTTATGATACAGCGAGAAAGATTCTTTGAATCTATATAAAGAATGTTCGTATTGTTACGTACGTTCGAAAATATAACATTCGTTCAACAAGGGAAATACAAGGGATAAACTTTTCACGTTCGATATTTTATCAATATTTTAGGATATTTATAAATATCGTGTCGGAAATTCCGTGTTCAATTCATTTTAAAATTATACCACTCCTTTTTGTCCGTGATATCACAATTTTAATATCTAAATTTGACTCTTTCGCGCCGAATAATCCAAACTTTACAAGATTATCGACAATCATCGAACGGGATATATAATCGTCTTGTAATATTTCACCGACGAGACGTCGCTTATCCTCGTAGATATTAAACGCGATCGATTATCGAAACATTTTCTTCGAAATAGCATCGGGTTACTTTTCCCCCTCCCCTTCGTCCGGTAAGAAAAAAAAAAGAGGAGGGGAAGGAAAATAATAATATCGAGGCGGAGTAATCTCGAAGACTGTTGGACGTCCCATTTGTTTCGTGGAACGAGGACAAAATATCGTCGGTGTGTAGTGGCGCGTTGGACGTCCGCAACAAGTAGTAACAGTCGGTGCTTGGGCAGACGCCAAGTAGTTGGGAAGCGGACTAAGACGACGGCATTGTTGGATATCCGACATTGGGCTGGAATATCGGCCGCCGGTGTTTCGTATCGATTTACGCCCCTCTTGAAAACCTGTTTAGCATTAAGAATCCTTGGTGATTCCTTTGGCGAACAACTGAAGTGGTGTGCAACGAAACGAGATTGATTCTCGATAATTGAAGATCCAGATGGAAATTTTGTTTTCTTTTTTTATAATTGTTCGAGGATCGAGGGGGAGAGAAAAATTGTTTTTTCAGAAAATTTAATAATGAATGTTAAAGAGAGGAAAATCGAATCGAAAAGGATAAAATGTAAATGTAATGTAATTTTTTTTTTCTTTTTTGTTATAAAGACTTGGTCGATGGCTTAGATTTATAGACAATCGTTTCGAAACCTTTGATTGTAAAAGGTTTCTCCCTTCCACAATCCACAACGTTCTCTCTTTTAGCGTAACAGTACTTAGAAGATTGGTTGACGCCTTTAAAGGGGATTTAGAGAAAGAAGAATGTTTCGAATTGTCACTCGATAAAATACAGCCGGATAAATGTATAAATTGCTCGCTCCCCCTCTCTTCCTCGGCAAATGTAATTGTACTTTCTTCTCAATAATTATAAAAAAGGAAAATCCTTTCGGAACAGATGATTATTATATCGTTCAATTTAATTTTAACCAAAGGAAATTTTAATTTGTGGAGTAGAATGAATTTAAAAGTCAATATACTTGATCGACAATCGTTCTTGACGAGTCTCCTTTTTCAAAAGTACAAAAAGAAGACACATTGAATCTTTTATTGCTAACAATTTAAAAAAAGATCATTCCTTTTATAAATTACTTATTGCGAGGAAAATGTGCAAAGGAATTGAGCATAAACTTTCAACGACAATCTGGATCCTTATTTCAATTTTCTCCAAAAATATCAAAAATCTGAAATTTTTATCTTTCGAATAATTTATAAAAAAAAAGAAAAAATAAATTTTTTACAGTAATAAGAACTACTTTTGCAATTAATTTGATCGTGGATCTCTTTTTAGAGTCTTCTTTAAGCAAAAAAGAGAAAAAAAAAATAAAACGGAGAAAGATTTGTCTTCTCCTCTTTGCGAACATCGTAATCCCTGTGTACAAGCCAGACCTGGATTCACGGTACGCCGATCTTTCCAATCGCAATTTATCACGATTGGTCTCTAAGAAACATCGATTGGGAACAGTTATAAGCCTTCTTCTTTCACGTTTAAAAAGGATTAAAAAAATTCGTCTCCTTGCTTTTATACTTGTGCCCTCGATCTTCGTCTTCCTTCTTAACCTCGAATTTCATCGATAGTTTCTTACCTTTCCCTCTTTCGAATCGCTTCCATTATTCCATCCTTTTACTCTCGGAAGTGAAATATCGAATAATATCGAAATTTAATAATAAAAAAAAAAAAAATACTCGAGTATTATTCAAAGAGAACGAGAAATAAAAATAAAATAATATTTAGAAAATTCGAATAAATTAGGATCTTCGGATAGAATTACTCCTCGAAATTATCGATAAAATGCAAAACTGTTGGATAATCGAGAGGAAAATAAGGAATCTTGCCAACAACAATCATTCTATTTTATTTATAAATTTCCTTCCTTCCCTTTGCAAAATTATCCTGTCGAATTTCCTAATTTCTTTTTTTTTTCGAATATAAAAAAAAAAAGCCTCGGATTTCCATCGAAGAAGAGAAATTGAATTGAAATATCGCCGTGGAAATTCATTTACGTTCGAATCGCATTTTACGTTATTACGTTATACGATATTGAACACCGTTGTTCCACGATGCAACTTCGTTTTACAGCTCTCCGCCATTAATAACATGATCTTTGATGATTTTCCGTTATATAGGGTTCCATATCCCTGGCGTGATAACCATCCGATAAGTAGATTCACCCTTGCGATACAACAAAGACATCGATCCGAAATCCCGAATCGAGTCGAGGAGAAAAATTTTTTTCCTCTCCTCTCCTTTTTCACTTTTTTCCTTTCCTTTCCTTTTTTTCTTCTCCATCGACCTCGAGAGATCGGAAAAGGTTTTTCCCTCCGTGACCCGAAGAAACGGTGAATATACGGTCCGATTAAGCGAAGTCTTTCTCTCCTATTCAAAGAGGAGCACTATTCAATTAACGAAGAAATGAAGTTTTTTCCTTTCTTTTTTTCTTTTTTCTTAATGGAAATATTACAAGATTCATCGCGACGTTTTTGAAAAATCATTAAACATCAAATTCATTTTGAAACGAATTTTGTTATAATTTTATGAAATATATATGTATATTTTGATTTTAATTTTTTAAAATCGTTACCTTCGTTCTCTCGAATCTCGTTCTTTCTTCCTTCGTTTTTTTTCTCCTTCTTTCTCCTTTCTTCCTTTTTTCTCCTCGCATTTTTATACACATTTTCTCACGCTGACTCTCCTTTGATCTCTCTCTCGGGGTCGAGCCGGGCTTTTTCAATAGTATCTATTTTTAAATTATATTTTTGTTGCCCCTTTGTAACTTTGTAACTTTTTTTTTTTTTTTCCACCCAGTACGTAGAAATTTATGTGATTTCATCGTCGACCGGTCTCTTCCAAAAGAAAACATATATGTATATTATATATGTGTACACAAGTTATGGTTAATATATATAGCAGCGAGTATCGATATATTCATTCGAAGATATATATATTTTAATGGATAGAATCTTTTTCAACTTTCTTTCAAGAGGATATTTTCATTTATCTCCCTCCTCCTTTATTCTTCTCCTCTCCCATTTTAAAATAGTAGATCGAATTTGAGTAAGAGTCTAAAGCAGGATGACGTCTGAGAAAGTTTTTGCGTTGGAAAGTGATATTTCAAAACGGGATCAAGTTTTTATTAAAGCGTTTTTTACGTCGCCGAACGCGATCCAAAGATATTTTTGCATATTATTGGACGCGCTTTTTTCCCTGAAAGAATAAAAAAACAATCAAAAAATTTCACTCGTACAACTTTACTTGTTATATCGTCGTCCGAGTTAATAATATTTTCGTGTTGAAAAAAAAAAAATAAAAAAAATTTATCGCAGCAACCCGAGAAGCTTGACATTTTCAAATTTCGCCAATAATTTTTATAATCGACGAGAGAGAAAGAGGGGGGATAACTTATTTTATACCAGATCGGTTTATTTTTGCGAAAAAAGGAGAAAAGTTTTGCAACTGTTTTTCAAATTGGAAATTGATTTTTGAAATATATATTTTTTGACACGCGCGCATAAAAGATTCGTCGGGGAAAATATCGTTGTTCCGGAAGCACTTTCAAATAATCAAGAAATTTAATAACGTCGTATTAAAAGGGTTTTAACTAGGATAAAAATATTATCTTTCGAGAAACACATTGACAGTTGACGACAGTACGCTATTACGCGTCTCGTGTGGAGTAGCTGGCTGAACTATCAACATGAAACAGTTATTGATCACTTTCAAGAAGAAGGAAATGTTTATTCTTGGAAATTTTAAATCGAATGCTTGATTAGAAAAAAAAAATTATCGCAGAACAACATTTGTTTTATTTTTATCTTCTCCATTTTTCGTTTACATTTTTTTCCCAAAATTAATTTTCGTCTCTTCACCGAAAAAGAAAAAAATCAGATCAAACTTTACAATCGCGATCCCTCGATCTATTAATTCCACTCGAAACGAAAATATTCCATCTCGAACAGCCGACACCATCCTGCGAGTCCCATCTCGAGAACGTAATACCAGCAATATATATCAAAATATATCTCAACGACTCGATTTTACGGCGAGAAGGATGGAGAGGCCTTTCATTTCGCTTTTCCTTACTTTCTCGATCGAGGTCTCGTAACATCTGTTTAACCGCGTATCGCGGTAATTTATTCGCCCTGTAAACCCACGTATCCCTCCTCCTCCTTCTGTCATTCGTAGGAATATTCGTGGGAAAGCGACACCGACGAGGGGTTCGCCAAACTTTCTCTTCCTTGCAAAAGTTTTCGCGTGAGTTATCGATAAAAATTTGGACGAGGGATCTTGGGCGAGGCGTGGTAAAACTTGGCTGCTAGCGTTTCGAAATGTTTAAATATTTCGAAGGAAGGCAAATTTATTTTTCGCCGTGAAATATATTCGTCGTGTATCGCGTATCCTCGAAACGAAATATATCTTAGAGATTAATGAGGAAAATTTAATGATGAATACGAATAAAGTTATTGCTTTGTTCAAAACATAATTTTATAATAATTGGAAATAATGGCAGGTTATGTATGGAAAAGGAATATATAACATTCGAAATTTTTACTATTTTTCAACTAGTTATTTAGTCCAATTTTCGAATAAAATCGAATAGAATCAGGATAGGAATAAGAAGGAGATTAATAAAAATGGAAACGAAAATTGCCATAGCGTGAAATTGCGTGTTAATTGGACGTGGGAAGAGGATGAAGATGATTTGACGTCTTTCTTCCAGCGATGAAAGAAGGTGGAAAGGGAGAGGTGGCGTGGAATTTCAAGCATGACGCTCATAATGGTCTGGGCCACGTATTAGTTTATCTCGTGATGATCCCAACGGACGAGGTCCAACTTCTTGGCAATTCTACGACGCTGCGTGCTCTTCTCCCAGGAATGCTCGTCCACGTTCTGCACGGTTGTCGAGAAAGAAATTGCGCGCCGATTTTAAAATTAATTATCGAGATCGGTAATGAAATGGAACGAACGTTGATGGAAACTGATACGCCGCCGTTCCAAGATGCTTTAGAAGTAGGATATTAGAAAATTAGGTCGATCCCGTTTTCCATGAATACTTGATATTATGCAATTTTTGTTTGTTATCGAAAACTTTTATTATTCCTTTATTCAGTATTTTAACAGTTTAAAAAAAAAAAAAAAACAGTTGAAAAACATTTGTTCATTTCGGAAACACGATCGTGAGTACGGAATTATAAAGCCATTGTGTTACCATTGTGTTGCCACCTTTTCATACAAATTGTTTTTATTTCTTCTCTCTCTTTTTTTTTCTCTCTCCCTCTCGATGAAACGCGTCCCATCTCGCGCCATGAAACCCGACACTTTTCGCAATTGATCGTTGTGACAAACCATTTCATCTCTATCAATCGCGTATCGATTCCTTATTTAGACGTTGCGCGACAACTATCCGATCTTCGCGCAATTCCTCCGTGAATGGAGATCCAACTTAGGGAAAATATCGAGAGCTTTCCTTTCCTCGTATAAACTGATCCTTCTTCTTTCTTACTTTTGTAGAGAGAGAGAAACTTTTATTCTTTATTTATTATACTCGCAAATATCTCTTCCATTATATTACCAGGTCTTTTACGATCGAATTAAACTCGAAAAACTGTCGCAGATAAAAGAAGGAAGGAATAATTTTTCCTTTCGAATCGTTCTGAGATACGAAATAACTAGGGTTATCGATGAGAAATATCGATGAACGTTATTCCAAAGCGGCTTTAATATCCGTTCAAAGAGTCGTAGAAAGAGAGAGTTTGAAAGAAAGCTTGGCCGGCTACTACGAATTTCGACCCGATTTCCAATATCTTCAACCTCGTTCACACGTCAAATTCTTCCATTCTTTCCTACATCCGGACCGAATTTCAATTCTGAACGCTTCTTCTCCCGTCAACTCGATTTAATATTCGAGCCCAACAATAAACGCACTTTAACGCGCTCTCCAGAGATTTTCGCATTGCTAATCCGTTTTAAATATTTCAAAATGGCAATTCGATTATCCCTCTCTTCGCTTTTTTCGAGAAAATAATAAACGTTGATAAATCTCGTCTCGTTCCACCCGTGAATTGTTTATTTTTCGCGCCAGCCTTTTACTTTTACGTGATTATTTCATATACATTTTATATATATATACAACACCGTACAAAATATCGAGTTACTGTGAATTCGATGCGTTTTTGAAACACGAGTACTCGAACCCGATTCGATTTACACAACCGATTATTATTACGCGATTAGAATTCCGGATAATTCTCAATTGTTCGACTATTTAAAGTGGACAATTCATTTTATCATCTCGCTCAAAAATTTTATATTATCATATTTAATTTCAAGTATAAATATATCGTATAAAACGTTATACATTTAATTAATTTCGAAACTTTATGTTACATCGTGTTATAAGTTTAACAAAGCGAAACAAATATGATACTTTAACGTGGAAGATAAGAATTTTAACGGGGAGATAAATTGTTGGTTTCAGATAACTTGAGAAGGGAAACGTAAGCGCGATGATACGCTCCGGCGTGAAGGGAATCCAGGTTGACGGGAATGCGTTTCTGGGAAAAGGGTGAGCCGAGCGGCTCCACGTTCTACCCTTCATTTTTGTTGGAACGGCCTTGTTTTCGGCGCGTCGCCAATTTATCGTGAAACACAGAGGCGAGGAGACCACGGGAGCGGACAAGAAATCGGGCCAACAACTTTATATGCCGGTAACCGGAGCCGGAAACCAGAACGCAGAAGGAAGGCGCAACAGGGAGCTAAGAGCACTTCCGTTACTCCCAACCGAGGTCAGGTTACCGCACTTTTGCCAGGATGTTGCCTGCCAACGTGGTATCCTTCGTCAAAAAGGTGACTACCTTTTTTTTCTTTTCTTTCTCTTCTTCTTCTAAAAGATATAAAAGTTACTTTACTTTATTTACAAAGTATCAATTGTCAAGAACATCATAATAAATTACGAATTAAATTTTTACAAAATATCAATATTGTCAAAATTGTAACAAACCATGAAGTAACTTTATATTTACAAAATATCAAATGTCAAGATTATCGTAACAAATTTTTTTTTCTTCTAAAAGATATAGAATTATAATTTTATATTTACAAAATATCAAAATTGTCAAGATCATTGTAATAAATTTTGAACCAAACTTTTACAAAATATCAATATTGTCAAGATCATCATAACAAACTATTAATCAAACTTTTTTCTCCTTCTAAAAGATATAGAAATAACTTTATATTTACAAAATTAATTGTCAAGATCATTGTAATAAATTTTGAACCAAATTTTTACAAAATATCAAGATTGTCAAGATCATTGTAATAAACTGATGAAATAATTTTATATTTACAAAATATCAAAATGTCAAGATCATTGTAACAAACTGTTAATCAAATTTTTTCTTCTTCTAAAAGATATAGAATTATAATTTTATATTTACAAAATATCAAAATTGTCAAAATCATTGTAATAAATTTTGAACCAAACTTTTACAAAATATCAATATTGTCAAAATCATCGTAACAAACTGTTAACCAAACTTTTTTTCTTCTTCTGAAAGATGTTACTTTAGAAAGAAAGAAGTTACTTTATATTTACAAAGTATCTTTTGTCAAGATCATTGTAGTAAATTATGAATCAAATTTTTAAAAATATCAAGATTGTCAAGATCATTGTAAGAAACTGATGAAGTAACTTTGATATTTACAAAATATCAAATGTCAAGATCATTGTAACAAACTGTTAACCAAATTTTTTCTTTTTCTAAAAGATATAGAATTATAATTTTATATATACAAAGTATCAATTGTCAAGATCATTGTAATAAATTTTGAATCAAACTTTTACAAAATATCAATATTATCAAGATCATCATAACAAACTATTAATCAAACTTTTTTCTCCTTTTAAAAGATATAGAAATAACTTTATATTTACAAAATATTAATTGTCAAGATTATTGTAATAAATTTTGAACCAAACTTTTACAAAATATCAATATTGTCAAGATCATCGTAACAAACTATGAACCAAACTTTTACAAAATATCAATATTGTCAAGATTATCGTAGTAAATTATGAATCAAACTTTTACAAAATATCAATATTGTCAAGATCATCTTAACAAACTATGAACCAAACTTTTTTCTTCTTTTAAAAGATATAGGATTAATTTTATATTTACAAAGTATAACAAACTATGAACCAAACTCATTTTTTTAACATCAATCAATTTTCATTAATTCCAAGTCCAACCGATCAATATTTGTCCAACAAATCTAATTAAAACTAACCCAAACCAAACCGTTTCACAATAAAAATAACTATCCGATTCGACAAAAAATAGTCGTTCGTAAAATAAAGAAGAGAAAAATAAGAAGCGAGTTTTATTCCCCCTTTTTTTATCTCTCTATTCCCCCCCTCTTCTCGGGGGAATAAAATATATTTATCGACGCGATTTATATAGAGAGCGTTATCGAGAAGAAATCCAGAAGAGTGTATCGTGAAACACACACGGAGAATACATTTTCGAAGTGGCTGGCTAAGTTTCATCCCCCTTCCGCGTTTCTCTCCCCTTTTTTTTAGAACTCGATTTCGACGAGATTTACAGTGGTGGCCTCGGTTTCTTTGTATCCTTCGTTGGAATCTAGACTCGAGTTAAGAGCAAGCGACGATGAATCGTATCCCTCCCCACGTCGGTTTCTAGCCACCCCTTCGAGGGGATTAAACGGCATTGTTTCGAGATCGTGTCAAGATGTTGACGATCGAGGAGTGGGGAGGAAGATTAAATTTCTTAGGGGAACATCCGCCTTTCGGGAGATGCTGTTCTTTAAACATCCAGTTTGTCACTCGTCGGATTTCGTTACTTGCCGCAGGCGAAATCTAGATCTTCTCTATTTTAGACCGTTTAAGTTATGGAATATATATATACATCTCGAATGTGGAGGGAAAAATTGTAACACACGTTTTAACGAAATCGAGAAAGAATCGAAAAGAAATTGTTCGCACGTTATTTTAACGACTTAGTTAGAAAATTTAAATGTGGTGTAGTTTACGATGTATAATGGAAAGAAGTTTGATTTGAAAAAAATGATCGATTTGATCAAAGTACGTTATATAACCACGTTATTGTATCGCGTGTAACAGGTTTCACGAAGTCGAAAAGCGGATTAGATGAATAAATCGAAAACGTTTTGCGTCCGCGGGATGAATAAAATATCAGGAATGGAATAAATATGGTATATTTAATAACATGGGAGGAGTTCGATCGATCGTTTCACTCGCATGCACGAGCAACCCTCTAAAGTATCGACGTACGAAATATAAATTTTATATACGAGCTATATTTATACGTTTGACTGAAAAATTTGATGTATGTTTAAAGAAAGAAAGAAGAAAGGTAAGAAAGTATCTCTTGAAATATTTCTCTTTAAAAAGAAAAACATTTATAACCGTAAATACTTCGAAACATAACCTAAAAAATGCAGATCGTTTCACCCGAAATGACGATTAATTTTAAACTACGAATAAATATTTCCAATAGTTGCCTCGCATTAATATTGAAAAACGCGAATTATTTAATTGTTTAGAGATAGATTTAGTTTTTTAGGCGATAGTTTTCACTCGTTAAATTTCGTTTCGTTTCGTTCCAGCGAACGAATGGACTACGATAAAGGATTTTGGTTAAAACGAGTGGATGCAATCTCAACAAAAGCGCGGGGCTTTGCGTTCGAGACTGATATCCGGGCTTGTTTGATCTAAAACGCAGATTTTCGAGTTGAATTTCAACAAAACAATGGCCCGTGCTCGCCAAAGATTCATGAGGGTTTCGATGAATTTGTCACGAGTGGAACCGAGTTTCACGTTCGAACAACGTGTTTCACGAGATTTCGATTCGCATTTTCTCCATTTTCCGACAAGGAGAAGAAGCAGGAAGCGTCCGCGATTCGTTCGATTCGCATTTTCTGACAAGGAGAAGGAGAAAGGGATCCGTCGTTCGTCTCATTTATTATACACGTAGATAATTATAGAAAGATTTATAGAAAGTCTCACGTTTCGTTCTTATTAAAAGATGACGAAACTTTCGAAATTAAGATCCGTTATTCCCGATTATGTCGTTTGCGATTTTTATTTATCGGTTTTGCTTCATTTATCGACGACACTCGAAACCTGTTACGTTCGAAAAAAGTATCGATCTTAAAAAAAAAAAAAAACTCCAAGTCGTATTCGAGTCTTACTTTCCTCATCTTCGTTCATTTTAACCCGTTAACGATTCCTTGTCCATATTCTCTCCATGATGGACGACATACTCGATAACAAAGAAATATCGATACCGTCTGTTACCATTGTCGAGGCATTGTTCGGGGCATAGCGCGGGATTACCACCATTCATGGAATCGTTTCACTCGGCGTACACAGCGCGGGGAAGCGCGCCAATCCGTGTTATTCGACACACGCGCTTACACAACGGAGCTCCTACATTTTCTCGGCGCACCCATTTTTCATAGTATTTTACATCCGTAAAGATCGGCCAATTATACGGCTCACGCTCGAAAAAATCCATCCATCGTCCATCGAAACCACTGTTCAAGGTGACAGAGTTACGTAATTTAATTCGCGACACCGGAGAACGCGTTAAAAAAGAAATATTTCGATTGGAATTGTTTAACAACAGTAAAGAAGCGTTTAAATGCGTGGTTATTCGACATATGCACTTGCAACAGAGATCTTACATTCTCCATCCTTGGTATTTCTGTACCATTTTTGGTAATATTTTTATGTAAGGATCGACGAATTATACGGTTCATGCTCGAAAAAATCCATCCATCGTCCATCGAAACCACTGTTCAAGGGTGACAGTGTTACGTAATTTAGTATACTAATTTAATTCGTGACACTGGAGAACGCGTTAAAAAAAAAATATTTCGATTGGAATTGTTTAACAACAGTAAAGAAGCGTTTAAATGCGTGCTATTCGACACACTTGCAACAGAGATCCTACATTCTCCATCCTTGATATTTCTGCATTCATTTTTGGTAATATTTTTAAGGAATCGACGAATTATGCGTCGATAATAAAAATCCATCCATATCCATCTGTCGAAATCACTATTCAAGGATAATAGAGTTACGTAATTTAGTACACTAGTTCGCGACACCGCGTTAAAAAAGAAATATTTCAATTGGAATCGTTTAACAACAGTAAAGAACCGTTTAAATGCGTGGTTATTCGACATATGCGCTTGCAACAGAGATGTATTCTTCATCCTTGATATTTCTGCACCATTTTTGATAATATTTTTAGGGAATCGACGAATTATGCGTCGATAATAAAAATCCATCCGTATATCTGTCAAAATCACTATTCAAGGATAATAAAGTTACGTAATTTAGTACACTGTTCGCGACATTGGAAAAAAGAAGTATTATTTTATTCGATACACGCGTACGTACAGAGATTCTACTATATACTTTCTCTATTGACGATACTTTTATCGATAACGATCGACGAATTACACATTCATATACTCGAAGAAATCCATCCATACGTGTGTTGTACTGTCTCGAACCACTGTTCGAAGGATGATAGAGAAGTTATCCGAGTTACGTAATTTAACACGTTTCTTCGCGATACGAGAGAACGCGTTAAGGAAAAAAAGGAAAATGAAGTGCGCGTTATTCGACACGCGCGTTTTCGTACAGAAACGCTGCAGTGGTTCGACAATATTTTTACATTTGTCCGCGACATCACAGGTTGTTGGCCATCATCGAGGACGCGTTAAAGGGAAAAAAAGAAAAATGGAAGAAAGGAGCGCGGACTGGTATGCAAATTTTCGATTGGAATCGTCATCCGCCATTCGACGGAATGGTTTACACAGCGCGGAGAAACGCGCCAATGCGTGTTTATTCGTACACAGATCCTACGTACTTCCACATTCTGCATTCCGTCGACAATGCTTGGATGGTATTTTTACAGTACACTCCTCGCTGCAACAGAAGTTGGCTATCATCGAGAACGCGTTAAAAGTGCAGACGGATATGCAAATTTTTCGATAGAAATCGTCGCGCCACTCACGAAATCGTTCGCAAAAACGCATACACAGATCCTACTTTCTTCTACATTCCATCGACAATGCTTGGATAATATTTTTACAGTACACTCTTCGTGACACCAGAGATCATCATCCATCTGTATTAAAAGTGCAGATGGATATTAGAAATTTTAAAATCGTTCACAAAAGCATTGTACACAGATCCTACTTTTTAGATACTTTCTTCATTCCATCGATACTTGGATAGTATTTTTTATACTCTTCGCGAAACCAGAGGTTGGCTATCATCCATCTGCGTTAAAAATGCAAACGGATATTATAAATTTTAGAAATCGTTATTCACAAAAACGCATACACAGATTCTACACACTTTTACATTCCATCGACAATGCTTGGATGGTATTTTTACAGTATACTCTTCGCTATCATCGAGAACTCGTTAAAAGTACAGACGGATATTAGAAATTTTAGAAATCGTCGCGTCATTCACGGAATCGTTCACAAAATTGCGTACACAGATCCTACATACTTTCTTCTATATTCCATCGACAATGCTTGGATGGTATTTTTACGGTACACTCTTCGCGACACCAGAGATCATCATCCATCCGTATTAAAAGTGCAGATGGATATTAGAAATTTTAGAATCGTTTACAAAAGCATTGTACACAGATCCTACTTTTTAGATACTTTCTTCTATATGCTTGGATAATATTTTTACAGTACACTCTTCGCTATAATAGAGATTGGCCATCATCCATCTGTATTAAAAGTGCAGATGGATATTAGAAATTTTAGAAATCGTCATTCACAAAAACGTACATAGATCCTACATACTTTCTTCTACATTCCATTGACAATGCTTGAATCGTATTACAGTACACTCTTGGCGACACTAGAGGTTGGCTATCATCCATCTATATTAAAAATGCAGACTATTAGAAATTTGCAGGATATTAAAAATTTTAGAAATCGTCGTGCCATTCACGGAATCACAAAAGCGTACACAGATCCTACATACTTTCTTCTACATTCCATCGACAATGCTTGGATGGTATTTTTGTACACTCTTCGCTATAACAGAGGTTGGCCATCATCCATCTGTATTAAAAGTGCAGACGGATATTAGAAATTTTAGAAATCGTCGTTCACAAAAACACGCGTACACAGATTCTACATACTTTCTTCTACATTCCATCGACAATGCTTGAATCGTATTTTTACAGTACACTTTTCGCGACATCAGAGGTTGGCCATCATCTATCTGTATTAAAAATGCAGACGATATTATATTAGAAATTTTAGAATCGTTCACAAAAGCGCGTACATAGATCCTACTTTTTAGATACTTTCTTCTACATTCCATTGACAATGTTTGGATAATATTTTTACAGTACACTTTTTGCGACACCAGAGGTTGGCCATCATCCATTTATATTAAAAGTGCAGACGGATATTAGAAATTTTAGAAATCATTCACAAAAGCGCGTATACAAATCCCTTTTTAGATACTTTCTTCTACATGCTTGGATAATATTTTTACAGTACTCTTTGCGACACCAAAGGTTGATCATTATCCATCTGTATTAAAAGTGTAGATATTAGAAATTTTAGAATTGTTCACAAAAGCGTATACAGATCCTACATACTTTCTTCTACATTCCATCGACAATGCTTGGATAATATTTTTACAGTACACTCTTCACGAGATCATCATCCATCTGCGTTAAAAGTGCAAACGGATATTAAAAATCTTATAAATCGCGCCATTCATAGAATCGTTCATACAGCAAAGTTGTGCGTGTGTCCGGTCTCGCAGTAACAATTTCAGTCCGGTTTTCGATCGATGAGGTCACGGTTCAACCGCATTTTCGTTTTGCCAACAAAAGCACGCGGGGGCACAACAGCCCCATATCGCGGCGCATACACGGCCATGCATTACCGGGGAAGGCCACTGTAGAATATCGGCCGTTTAATATTCCTGTCGAATTTGCATTCCTGGATTCCGGGATCGCTCGGCCGGGATTACGAGGGCGCGCGTTCCTCTTGGCCTCTTTGGAATCCTCCCAAAAGCCGCCCTCCTCCCCCTCCCCCGTTCTCATTCTGCTGCGCGGATCGAAGGGCGAAGGACAGAGGTGGGCCGCCTGTGTTCCGCCTCCGCGAACTTGTATGCGTATGTTCCGCCATTCGGTGGGCTCCGCTATCATCCACGAGATAATTGCACTCGCCAAGATCTCGTGGATGTCGCCGTTACGGAGTTTCCATCGCGCTCCCTCTTTTGGGATTATATTAATACGCCACGGATCCCTATTACGTATTACGTGCATCGGCTACGTTTTCTGCGCGATGACATCTTTCGAGGCCATCGATTTTAAGGCTGGAAATATACATATATATATACGAGAATGTCGAGAGATATTTATAATAAGGAGATACGGAGAGGGAATATATGTTTAGGTTCCTCTTTTTTTAAAATTATTCCAAACAGAGAAGGTTTTATTAATAAGAGAAAAAATTGATAATATTTTACTTGGTATTATTAATGTATTTTTTCTTGAAAAGGTCAAGTTATCCAAGTTTGCGAAGGAAAGAAAGATCGTCGTTTTGTACGTCGTCCGTTACATCATTGTCATCTTCTGTTCCCCTAGCTCGATTTTCGTCATCAACGTGAATTTAAATCGCTCGATAACTTAATAAACCAGCCATCCTTTTTTCCATACTTTTGTTCCTCTTGAAATCGATCCTTCAGATACCAATATGGATCGCGATAAATAATTTATCCGCAAATATCCGATCGTGAAATCGTGTAATCGTATAAATTGAATTTAAATCGTTTGTAAAACGAGCTTTTTTCTATACCAACTTTCGTTCCTCTTAAAATCCTTCGGATCCTCCAATATGGATCGCGATAAATAATTTATCCACAGATATTACGAAATTGTAATATAATCATATTATACGTGAATTTTAATCGTCCAATAACTTAATAAACGAGCTATCGACCTTTTTCTACACCAATTTAATTCCTCTAGAATCGATTCTTCAGATCCCAATATGAATCGCGATAAATAATTTATCCACAACGGTAAGAAAATTCAATCACAAAATCGTATAACGAATTATAAAAGTATTATTAAAAGTTTTTTTTTTTTCAATTGCTCGTAACTTAACAGCCCCTAAAAATCGAAATCCTTCGAAAAAGTCATCACGAATATTTCATATTTCAGCGTATCCCAATATGAATAAATAATCTATCCACAACCATTACGAAATTCAATTGTAAAATCGTATAACGAATGAATTTAAATCGCCTGTATTATATAACTCGATAAACGAGCCATCGACCTTCTTCTATACAAACTTTCGTTCCTCTAGAATCTCGAAAATGAATCCATATATCCCGATATGAATTGGAACAAATAATTTGTCCACAATGAAATTCGAATATCGAATAAAATCGTATAAAGAACGGCGTACTTACGTTTTTATTTTATCAAATTCAATAAACTGAACGCACGAAACGTTTCTTCTTTCCAAGTTTAACCGTTTTCCAATTTTCCGCGCGATTCGATTGGATTTATGGCTGGCTCGTACGAGCCACGGCATACATATACATGCCGTCTCCTTGACGCACGAGGATCGAGCACACTCGGAGAAGCGAAAACGGATAATTAAAATGATACGAGCTCGTTCGTGATGCTTGCGATGAAACGAGTCTCTTAGAAAATAAAGGAAAGGCTCTGATCTCTCACCTTCGAAGGAACGTTTATCTTTTTATTTTTCGCCAAACTTGCTTTGTAACAAGTCTTTCTGCTATTCGATAAGAAAGGAAGAGTTATATATAGAGAATATAAGTCGTTCGAGCTCACTTTTTCGACTGATTACGATTTCATATATATATGTATATGTGAGTGTGGATATCTAGAAAGGAAATCGTCCAAGCGTTTTATTTGTACCGTGATATTTTAAAAAGGATACGGACAAAGAAGAGATTTTTTTAATAAAAAAAAATCGTGCGATGATTTCAGACTTTTCGAACAGAAATTCGAGAAAAATGTTTGTTTGTACCAGCTCTTTTTAAATTAAGCCAGTGATTAATTTTTACAGAGCTTCCGGATTTGAATTTATCTATGAATGAACTCGAATGAACAAATTTTACTTGCAATGGAATTTAATATCAGTTTTGATTTTTATATCATTTATCATTTCGTTGGGAAGGAAAAGCTTTGAAAATATTTAATGTTGCAAATTATCCGGAAGAAAGATAAATTAATGAATTTGTATATTTTCCAATCGAGAGGCGCAAAAATCTTACGACGAGAAATTAAACGAAACCTCGAAGAGAATCTTTCTTTTCCGTTTTCGAAATCCCTAATAATGTGATCCAGATCGTGATGGACAGTTTTGAGGGACGACAGAGAGATTCTAATAATAATAATAATAATAAGTGGAAAATTACTGTGGACCTTGGGCACAAGCTGTGCGGCAATTGAAAAGTCGTATCACGTACACGGGGCCCACTCATCGCGCTCGTAAATTCCAAACGAAGCCAGACACATTTGTAATGAAGATCGCTACACCGTGAAGAGACAGAGCCTCTGAAACGAGACCCGCCATTACGTTGGGGGAGAAGCAAGCTTCAATTACGTTCACCGCCCCTGTTTTAATAATCCTTTACCCAACCTCGCCCCTTGATTTGCAACCAGGACGAAGCCTATTCCGCTTAATAACGCTTGGAATTCGCGAAACGAACCGATCTTTTCTACGTTTACTGGTTCTCGGGAAAAGAAATTTCGGAAAGGGATCGAATTATTCCTTCCTTTGAATAATAACTTTAAAACAGCGTTTCGATACACTTTTTTGTCAAGGAGCTTTCGTATTATTCCTTTTGGTAAAAACTTTTTCTTTTCTTTTCGAGGATAATCAAAACAGGATAATAATAATAATATAAAATGATGGATTTCTTTTCGTTGTTTTTCGCGATCAAAAACTGAACTATTGACGTAATTTAAATCCAGAGTGTAGAGAAATAGAAACGGAAACGAGAGTTTAAATCGAATAACATGAATATATTGCTGATATAATTTTTCACGCACGTCGTATTACAGTGTACGTATATGAGTGTAAACTGAAAGGAGAGAAAAATGGAATCGAATGTATCCGAGGAAAGTGAAGATGAAAAATTGGAAAATCAGTATTAGTCTAGGGGAAAGGTATTGTTTCATAATAAATATTTCACGTTTTCGTAGATGGTGACGACGCAGCCAGATTCGGGAACAACCGGATCGGTTACGCCGGACGAAGGCGGCACCACGTTCAGCAAATGGAGGCAATTGGGAAGCGGCGTGATACGGGACGGTGAGTTTATATTATTATTCATTTAATAATTGATTAATTCGTCCGGACATCTTTTCTACCTTCGTGGAAACACGATGATATTCACGCGTCGAGTTTCTTTTTCTTCGAGATAGATAGAATATTACCGGCGCGTATTCAATGAAAGAAACGACGAATATAGAAATAAACAAGCGAACAAGTTTGTTGTTTCGCCGAATTAATTGTCCGTGAAAAATTACCCGACTATTCGCTCGAGAATTTAAAAGTAAACATAGTAACATAAGATGACCTTCAACGATGTACGCCTGTTACGACCACAAAAAATTGATCGAAAGATAAGATAATCGTTCCTCCAGCAGTAATTTGGCAAAAAGAAGCACTCAACGTTCAAAGAATGGGCGAATTAAAAAATTCTCTAGAATCGTCTGTGAATAGTTTCGTTCCTGGGAATCATCGCTTTTTTTCTCTCTCGCTTCGTTACCTCGATTGTCATTCCTTCCCTCCCTCCCTCCCTCCAAACAGCAACGACGGGGCGTCTCAAAACAACCCGCATAAAAATAGAGCGCTGGTTTTTCGCTTAATTAACCCGAGCGTGGCGTCGAGAAAGTGACGAATTTCCTCTTCTCTCTCTCTCTCTCTCTCTCTTTCTTTTTTTTGGTTCTCGCGAAACTGGAATAATCCGCGGCCGAGATTACACGAGGAATACGGACGAGTAATAATTTTCATTCAACGTCTCCGCCGGCAACAAACGCGTTTCGAATGCGCATAGTTTCCGTACACCGGCCCCGTTTCACCGCAAACCGCCCGCCGTTTACGCCTCCTTTTCTCTTTCTTTTGTTCCAAAACTAAGCGGCGCGCCGCGCAGTTTCAGAATTCTCCCCCGGCGACGGAACAGAGGAAATGCTGATACACGTCGAGCACGCAAAGCGACGCTTTGCTCGGAGTTCGTCGAATAAGAGGAGGAGTAATTTTTTGATACGAGAGATCTTCGAATTGCACGCTATCTTCGCAATATAAAAGATTCCGTATTCAACGGTGAAAGTAAATTTTATTGGAATATAAACAAACGATGTTTCGTTTAAGAAATTTTAAATCTCTCACGCTAGTCTTCGTTTTATCTTTTCCGTAACGATTCGACTCGACTCGAGTTCGGAAAGGAAATTAACCGGTTTCTTGGTATTCTTTTGCATATGTTCACAATATCGTACACGTGAAAGTAAATTTTATCGAATAAACGTTTCGTTTTGGAAATTTTAAATCATTATTACGCGTCTTTATTTTATCTTCTCCGTAACGATTCGACTCGATTCGAGTTCAGAAAAGAAATTAGCTGGTTTCTTGGTATTATTTTGCATATGTTCACAATATCGTACACGTGAAAGTAAATTTTATCGAATAAACGTTTCGTTTCGGAAATTTTAAACCAATATTTTACGCGTCTTTATTTTATCTTCTCCGTAACGATTCGACTCGATTCGAGTTCAGAAAAGAAATTAGCTGGTTTCTTGGTATTATTTTGCATATGTTCACAATATCGTACACGTGAAAGTAAATTTTATCGAATAAACGTTTCGTTTCGGAAATTTTAAACCAATATTTTACGCGTCTTTATTTTATCTTTTCCGTAACGATGCGACTCGATTCGAGTTCGGAAAGAAAATTAGCCAGCTGTTCGGTTTTTGAAGAAAAGGGATGGTCCCTCCACACGCTTCTTTCGCAAACTTTTTCTCGAACAAACTTACTTACTTTCTTACTCCATTCTTATTGTATCGTCGCGGGATAAGGTTGGACAAGAAGCAACACGTATCGCTCGAGCCTGTTAAAAGTAATTCGAGGAAAAATTATCGACGGGACGCGACTGGATATCGCATATCCCCTCGAGGGAAAGAAAGAGAGAGAGAGAGAGAGAGATCTCAATTTGTACTGGGGGTGGAAAGGAGAAGGGGATACCGTTGAAATAAATTCCATCCGATATTCGCAATTTCGAAGACGGTTGTCTAGTTCGACGCAACCAGCTAACCTACTTTCTACCTCGAAGACGCTCGCTCTCTCTTAGTTACAGCCTTTCTCATCGAATTTGCCAAATGAAATAAACTCCAACTCCGAGGAAACAGTTTTCTTTCTCGCGACATCACGTATTCTTCCATCCCCGCCCTCCATTTCCCTCCTAAACCCAGACAGCCCTCGAAATCTGTCGATTAAACTCGGCCAACTTTCTTCCAGAATATTTTAACGTTTATCTTTTTTTTTCTATTCGTTCGAATCCGTTTTTTTTTCTTCCAATTCTGAACAACGTTGCTATAATTTCTTTGAAATTAGAAAGGAAATTGAATAAAAAAAAGAATATATATTTTATATATATATAAGAAAGGAGGAAAGAAGGTGGCTGAACTCGTTATGCCGGATTATTTTTACGCGAGACGATTCTTTGTTCTCTTCCTCCTTCGAAACTGGTTAACTCGGTTGTTTCGTAACTCGCTTAATGAGAGCAAGGAGTTGAATCTTTTTTACAAAGACTACTTTTACAAAGAGGGAGGAGAGGAATATCATGGTTCGTTAAATTAGTTCTCTAATCTCCCGTACAAATTAATATCTGCAAAGGACTCCTTTTTCCACCGATTGCCAATAGAAGACGATGCACTTTCTTTTCTCTACTTCAAGATACTACACAACATCCATCTTTATGTGAATTTACTTAAAAATACTCGAATAAAAATCTGCCAGTTTAGTCGTTTCGTAGAAATTTCATCGAAATATATCAATTTTCTTTAACATCGCGAGGATATTATTCTTCGATGAAACGCATATTTTTTGGTTGGAAACTTTCATATGCATTTATCGTACGTTTGAACGTTTACATTATAATGCTCTCTCCCTGGAATTAAGGTGGATATGCAATAAGTTAGCTAGCTAATGGTTATTCACACGAGACGTTACGAATAAATATTCATCACAGTGGAAAAGTTCCCTGTTAATTTCGTATAAATCATATAGGTTTGGCGCATCATATGCATGGGCAAACACTTTTACTTGGCCGAAACACGCTACAATTACGGCAACAAAATAATTGTAATACAGGGAGCAATAAAGTAGAATAGAATTCGCGAAAGTCAATTCCGTTTTATTTGATTTAATTTAATTTAATTTCGTTTTTCACTCAACAAACTCTCCGCGTTAAATATCGAAATATCGAGAATTTATTACATTCTATACGCGTTGTAATTCGCTATACGGATTTTAAATATAATCTTTTATTCTTTCTACATATATCGTCGCCAAAAATTTTTTTTTTTGTAATGTCAAGACTGATTTTAACAACTTATATGTATAACTTGTCTTCGATAATTGGCAAGTTAATATTGTTAGAATCGTAAATTTCACGGGTGCCAATGATTATTCGAGCAATCGAATTTTTTATTCTTTTTGTATCGTTACTAAAAATTCTTTTTGCAACGATATATATGTATATTTGTTTTCGATAATTAATATTGACGCAAACAACGTTAGAATCGTAAATGTTAATTTCACGGATGCGAATGATTATTCGAATAATGTCCGAATCCGAACACGTAGAATTTCAGAAATTATAATTTCGAAGGATCTTGTTAAAATATAAAAGAGAGAGAGAAAGAGAGGGAATATTGTAAAAAATCTTCTCGAAGCAAAAAAAAAAAAATTGCGTAACGAGCGATTAAAATTGATATAACATTTTTTTCAATTTCGCGTTTCGTTTTTCCTTTTTAACGAGGATGAAAATTAAAAGGGAGGAAAAATTAAACTCTTGTTTAACGTTGTTGTTTAGATATTGAAGTTTAATTATCCCTTTGAAAATTTTCACCCCCGTGAAAATTGTCCCTTATTCGTAAGTTTACACGATTAGAGAACATTTTCGCAGACGGATTTTTTACAACAATTTATATAACGAATAAATTTTACGCGTCGAACTTTTCCTTTTACCCCTTTCTTTCCCGCGATTTAATCTCGAATAACCAATAAATCTCGTTTCAAAATAATAACAAGTAACAAATTAAATCGAGTCGTATTAAATTCGAAATTTTTACAAATTTCGAAAATACGCGAAAAACTCGTTCATTTATATATACATATATATATATATATATATATTTATTTATATTCATTATATATTCATTATATTCGAATCATATTAAATTTGTGATGGCGATGTAAACCACTTTTCACGAATTTTCGAATTTAAAAATTTCGAAAATACACGAAAAACAAATAAACTCATTCATTTATATATACATATATTTATTCATTTATATTCATTATATATTCATTATATATTCATTATATTCAAGTTACATTAAATTTGTGATGGCAATGTAAACTACTTTTCACGAATTTAAAAATTTCGAAAATACACGAAAAACAAATAAACTCATTCATTTATATATACATATATTTATTCATTTATATTCATTATATATTCATTATATATTCATTATATTCAAGTTACATTAAATTTGTGATGGCAATGTAAACTACTTTTCACGAATTTAAAAATTTCGAAAATACACGAAAAACAAACAAATAAATTCGTTCATTTATATATACATATATTTATTCATTTATATTCATTATATATTCATTATATTCGAGTCATATTAAATTTGTAATGGCAATATAAACCACTTTTCACGAATTTTCGAATTTAAAAATTTCGAAAATACACGAAAAACAAATAAACTTGTTCATTTATATATACAAATATTTATTCATTTATATTTATTATATATTCATTATATATTCATTATATTCGACGGCGATGTAAACCATTTTTCACAAATTTAAAAATTTCGAAAATACACGAAAAACAAATAAACTCGCTTATTTATATATATATATATTCATTATTCATTATATATTCATTATATATTCATTATATTCGAGTTATATTAAATTTAGCGATGTAAACCACTTTTCACGAATTTAAAAATTTCGAAAATACACGAAAAACGAATAAACTCGTTCCATATATATTCATATACACATTCATTTCGGTGTCTATAAATATTATAATACAAAGTTCAAACATTTCTTTCTTCGTATTTCGTATATCAGCAATTTGCCGCCTCTTCTTCACGAATAATTCACGACGATTGAGAAACTCGATTCGAAAAATACGGGAGCGCGCTACTCTATCGACGCGTATATCGACTGATTGCCGTGTCGCGAACTTGAATCTACAAATTGCGAAATAAAATCGCATCCACGTCACGGGACGCGATGACGCGCGTTTCGAGCGTTCGATAGACGCTGAAATATAATATAAATTCTCGTCTTCCCTCGTCTATCCACCAGAGACTTTTATACACAGCGTAACGACGACGTGGCGAAATTCGTATCCATTTGCTCGCTCCTTGTTACGCTTTCGTCTCGATAAAGAGTGGTAAGGTATAAAGTAAATCATTACGATACACACCAGTCTGGAGTAATACCGATAATACCAGAGATACGTTTCGTTTCGAGGCGGATAATTAAAGCGGGCGATCGATTAAAACCGGATAATTGAAATAGCGAGGGAAAGGAAGGAGAAACGAGAAAAATTATTAATTTGATCAACGAATTTAATATTCCTTCTATCGATTCAAATGAAACGTTTGAGATTTGTTACTTTTTTT
Source organism: Apis mellifera (assembly GCF_003254395.2). Taxonomy (NCBI): domain Eukaryota; kingdom Metazoa; phylum Arthropoda; class Insecta; order Hymenoptera; family Apidae; genus Apis; species Apis mellifera. The sequence continues at coordinate 26,006,827 of NC_037638.1, forward strand.
TCTTTTTGCATCGAATCAAAGTCTTATTCTCTCTTCGACATTTTTTGACGAGAAGAACTTTTGTAAAAAAGAAAACTCTAAACTATCCTCCCCTATTCTATGTACAGATGTTCCTTGAGATATCAAGATTTTACTTTTATCGTGGAAATTATCAAAGAAATAAACACGAAAGAGATATTAATAAATATTTTTTAACCACTAATCGCGTTTAATTCGTTTAAAATTCCTCTTTTTCTCTCTATCATCATCTTTCCAACTGGTGGTATCTTCATCAAGCGCGCAAAAAATTATTATTCAATGATCGTATCTCCTCTGTGATCGCACACAAACTCCAAAACATTACGATCCACTTCGCTCTCTCTCTCTCTCCCTCTCTTTTTTCCACAAACACACGCACTTATCTGTATATGTCTGTGTGTGTAGAGAGAGAACCGCCGTTGCTCATAGGCAATCCAGGTTATTGTAATCTACCACGATTGGATTCAACCTGCTTATCGGCTGTTTGATATCGAGTAGGTCATTGCTGTAATTGATCTCGAAACGCAATCGCATTGTTAATCATCGAGATAATTAATGGTCCACGGTATCGGGTCGGCAGCTACTCGAAGTATCTCGATAAATCGAGATACCTTGGAGCAAAGGAGGATGTTTCGAGATGTTCGTCCTCTTTCGAATGCACACGTACATATACATACACGCGCGTTCCTTCGTGATTATCGCTTTGAAGCTGTTTATATAATATTCTCTGTTCATCTTTTTATTCTCTTATTGCTCTCTGCAAAGGTTCGAATATATTTTTTTTTTCTTCTACTTATGCTTTTCTTTAATTGCAAGAGTATCAGATTCTCATCCTGAGACTTTTTAAATTTTTTTCTTTTCTTCCGGATCTTGTTATTATCCTTAATCGTGAATATCGATTAATTAATCGGCTTGCTGATAATCTGGGTCAAAATCACCGATATTTGCGATGTGCGTGCTCTTTCTGTCCAATTAATCTCACCGCGGCTATTTTAAATTTTAGCCAAAAATGAGAATTCTTTGTGCGTTATTCCAATGAAACTCTCATTTCGTTACAAGATAATCGTTTCATCAAGACGGCTAAGTCATGAAAATAAGGGAATGGAAAGAGAAATTTCGCGATTCGACTTTTTAGAAGAATAAAATCGGCTTAATCCGTTGATTATAGATGGATAATTTTTGTTCATATTTCAATCATTTCAGATTCTTCGTTACGGATTTCATATTGTTTCGCCTCCCAAGTAATTTTACGGATGTCCCGATCAACGAATCGAAATGTAATCCGTGAAAGTTATTAAAAGTTGCGGTTACCAGAGGATGGAATATGGAAATAGGAGTATATAAAGGAAATAATCGCGACTTTTACGCGATTCTCGAATAATTAGATTTCTCGAGCGAAGAAAAAAAAAAAAAGAAAGAGAGAAAGCTGATTAAAAGGGGATGAAAAATTTCGTTTCGTGATAAATTTCTCCGCAATTCCTCGAATTAATTGGCTTATACAACTTCGAGACCGAGAAAAATATTCATTAACTCGATAAAAAGAGGGAACGAAGTGAATTTTCTCATCTCATAGTTTCGTATGCATGCATAATGTGTTTTAAGGTAATCTAGGGGGGAAAAAAAAGTGTTCGTGCTCGGTTTTAAAGGGGAGAGGGGGGAAAAAAATTTAATTACACCCGAGATCTTAAATAAAAGGATATTTTGCTCGATGAGAGGTGAAAAAGTAGAAGTTCTTCTCTCTTACACAATTGTTTCTTCCTTTTTTCCCGCTAGTGTTTATTCCATTATTAATTTTTGCGGTTAAAAAACGAAAGCTACGTGTAACGTAGTGTGTGAATAAATTTGGTTTGCGACAATGATGGTATATAATTATCACGTTTGTACAAATAACGCGACTAAAAGGGAACCCATTGAGTTATTAATTATAATTAATCACGACGCAATTACGAAACATTTAAATACAACCACCGGCAATTATACGTATGTTTAATCGCTCGATTGTTTGTCACTAACGACCGCTTTGACGACATTTAACTTCGTTTAGAAATTTTAACGCGTCGAAACGAGTGAGGAAAATATTTCGATTTTCCTTAACATACGTTTCGTTCCTCCTCCAACGAGTCTTACTCTTCTTTAGAACACTCTGTTCGATGCAGGATCGTTATCGAGACAACCGAAATAGACGAGAGTACTGTTAAAAAAAAAGCCATCCTCGAGATACTCTCGAGAATTATATTAATTCCTGGTAAAGAATCGTCTCTTCAGCGTCAGATTAACATCATCGTTAACATCCTTTTTCTCTTCTTCTTTCTTTTTCGCATAATTAAAAAACGTGGACAAGAGAGAATCGTTCGCGTTTCCTTTCATCTGTCTCGTAGCAATGGTATTTTTTTTTTTCTCTCCCTTTTTCGATCCCAATTCAACTTCCTCCTTACCTCATCAAGAACTTTTTTAATTAAAAAAATCGTGCATCGGATGGGATACCGGAAATCCGTGATAGATTGTAATCAGCGACGGTTGATTACGTTCGAGCGATGATCGATGCCCAACTCAATTCTGTAAACGAAATTTTAAACAATGCCAGGGAATTAGAATCGTTCACGTGAATCGTATCCATAATACCTATTGTTATTAATGCAAAATTGTTTTTAAATTTCATTTTTAACATTCCACAATATACTTGATATAATTTCTTTCACGAATCGCAAAAAATAAATTAATTAAAAATTTCGAGTAAAGTTACTCGAGTTATACAATTGATAATAACAACGATTTATAATATCTCATATAATTACTTCCAATAATTATCACGAACGTAATTAAAATTATTTATTATAGGTAACTTTATTCTTTCAAACTTCAACTATTAAATTTTCCCCATCACAATCGCGTCTCAAAATCCTCCTGTATCTGCAAAATTGTTTTTAAATTTCATTTTTAATATTCTACAACGCAATATACTTGATATAATTTCTTTCACGAATCGCAAAAAATAAATTAATTAAAAATTTCGAGTAAAGTTACTTTATACAATTGATAATAACAACGATTTATAATATCTCAATAATTATCACGAACGTAATTAAAATTATCCGTAACTTTATTCTTTCAAACTTCAACTATTAAATTTTCCCCATCACAATCTCAAAATCCTTATTTCAAACCTTCGATTTTTCCTTCCCTTCCTTTGTTCCTTCCTTCGATAATCCGGATCAGCGATGCAAATCGAAACTATTGTCGCGATATTTCAACGTGGCAATTAGACGGAGGAAAGTGGGGCGTTAGAGGGGCGTGAAAACAAGGTACGAGGCGATGGTACGTGAAATGGGGTCTAAGCCTGGCGATAAATTTCGCTTCGCCTGGAAAAGAAGTGGAGGAAAAGGGAGAGGAAGAAAAAGAGGAGGGAGAGAAGGATAACTTTTAGGTTAATCAGACGGTTCATTCTCGAATCAACGAACTACCGTAGAAGTCGAACGATCTCCCTGGACGGAGGAGAGCCTATCCACCAGGATTTCCATTCCGTTTTCCATCCGGTCCAGTTCTCCACCCTTTCGTAATCCGTCCTTGTTTGCGCTTGTTTTCAACCGCCACTCGATCCTCCTTCCGTGTAAACTTGGAACAGATCTCGATCCGGACTCGAGATCACGGAGAATTCGGATCGTTACGCTCCATTATTCGAAAAAAAAAAAAAAAAAATAGGCGTTTTGCCTCGATCCACGAAAGGAAGAAGAATTACAAAGTTTTTGAGAGCGACGGATACGTGGACCGAATCGCGATGAGAGAGAGAGGACCGTTTTAGAACGAACGTGACTCAAACGTCCCCCTAAGAAATGTTTGCACAGTTGAACTGATTGTGAACGAGATAGAGAGAATATGGTAGGTGCAAGGATATATATACATTCTTAGGGAAGATTGAGCAGAAGTTGGTACTTTTAGAGAATTATTATCAGAGAGGAAGTTCTCTCTGAAGAGATGGTCTTCGATAGCACCAATTTCGTTTCGAAGAAACGTTTGTCGTAGTTAAAACGATCATCGTTAATAACCGTTCCAAAATTAAATATATATATATATTAGGTTGGCAACAAGTAATTGCGGATTTTTTTTAGAAAATCAAAGACAATTTTTTCATGGAACTAAATAACTTTATTCCGTAATGTGTTGCCCATTTTGATCAATGACCTTTTGCCATCTTTCAGGCAGCATCATAATCCCACGTTCATAAAACTTGTGGTTTTTATTGGCAAAAAACTGAATCAGGTACGATTTGATATCATCATCGTTATTGAAATTTTTATCATTCAAGGAGTTTTGTAAAGATCGAAACAAAAAGTAATCGGATGGTGCAAGGTCAGGACTATATGGTGGATGTGGCAAAACATCCCAACCAAGCTCCAATAATTTTTGCCAAGTGACCAAAGATGTGCATAGCCTTGCATCGTCACGATGGAATACAACACCTTTTCGATTTGTCAATTCGGGCCGCTTTTCTTCAACCGCATCGTTTAATTTCGTTAGTTGTTCGATGTAGACAACAGAATTGATCGTTCGGTTGGGTGGTAAGAGTTCAAAATAGACAATTCCTTTGTAATCCCACCAAACTGATAACAAAACCTTCTTTCGACGAATACCAGCTTTTGATGTTGTTCGAGCTGGTTCACGTGGCCTGCTCCACCATTTTTTTCCGCTTGATATTGTTGTAAACAATCCATTTTTCATCGCCATTTATCAGTCGTTTTAAAAATGGATCATTTTCATTACGTTTCTTTAGCAAATCGCAGCTGTTAATGCGTTGCTAAATGCTTTTCTTTCAGTTCGCGAGGAACCCATATATCGAGTTTTTGAACATAGCCAAGTTGTTTTAAGTGGTTTTCAATGCATATATGTGATACATGAAGCTTCTCACGAGTTGTACTGTGACGATCCGAATCGATTATCGCTTTGATTAGATCGTCATCAACTTCAACTGAAATCCGCAATTACTTAGTTGCCAACCCAATATATATATATATATATATTAAGTTGGGTTAGGTTAAGTTAGGTTAGGTTAGATTATATATATATATATATTGGAATCCATTTTGTCACGTAAAATGTGTATTCTCTTGTTCTCATATATATTATGCTCACAATTATTTCACAATTTTTGAATTCGTTGGAAAGCAAAAACGAGGACGAGGAAAGGAAGATTCATCGATGCGGTGGCAACAACTACTTGTTTCTTTCGAGATGTCGCGTCAATATTCCGTCGACAGACGCCTCACGATATTAAAACTCGGGCGGCGAAAAGAAAAGTAACGCGTGGTAATTCGCATCCGGCTGAAAGTGTAATTCGGAAACACGAGCATCGGACACTTAGACACACCATCTTGACAACGCGTAACACTTTGGACTCACTCGTTCCTTCCACTTTCGTCCAATCCTCTCCGTCCAAACGGGCAATTAGGTTAATTGGATAACGGGAAGGAAGAGGGAAACATTTCTTTCCTTTTTTCTCTTCCAAAACATTTTCCTTTTCGCAACTCGTCTCTTTCAAGTTTTTCCTCTCGCTCGACTTCAACTTTGTTCAACGCTCGAGGATCTTATAAGCCCGAGGCGGGTAATTGAACCGAGGCTTAATTCTTATCGTCGGTTTCGAAGATTCGCGGCAGGCTTCGATTCGAGCGATCGTTTTTTCTTCTCGAGCCCCCTTTACGAGTGTCCCCTCCTCTTGGATCACGGTAATGTAACGAGTTAAAGCTCTCCCATCGGCTTGGAGAGTTTAGTTAACCGAGAGAAAGGGAGAGTCGTTAAATAATCGCGAGATAAGAGGGGGCCTGAGAGGGGCACGACTTTTCCTCTTCGTTTCCAAGCGTTTCGACGAAGGAACGAAGGATGGAGAAGAATTTAGCGGATTAACGCTCGAGAGATAGAGAGAGAGGGGGAGAGAGGTTTTACTAATGAGGATGGTAATTTGGGAAGTAACGATGGAGAAACGGTGTAATTGGATATTTTTCGGTGTTATTAAATTTTACTAAAAGTAAAAGTAAAAAAATACATCTTACGGATTTTTTATATACGGTATTTTTTTCCCTTCTAATTTTTGATAATTTTCCTTAATTAAATTTCAAACCTATTATAATTCGAATAAAAAAAATCAAAGGATGAGACATAGAAGCATAAAATGTAAGGATAATACGACATTCGTTAAAATTTATTAAGAAATACTCATTTTGCAATCCAACCGATGTATCTTTCGGATGGATGCTTTTATTTACGTCTACGAGTCCGGTTTTTTCCCTTCAAATTTGCAAGTCTCTTTATCGGTAGATCCCTGTTGAATTTTCAACAGTGATCTCACAAAGCGAGCTTCCGTATATTCTTGTCACGGAAGCGGGTTACACGCTTTATTTTCTGAAACCTTATCGCAATGAAAGTTGGGGGACAAAGGAATATTAATCCGCGTAAATAATCGCGTCGCGTCCTATTCTTTTTCATCGGTTTAAATGAACTATCAGGGAATTAAAAGGTCGTTTTCGCGGCGAATTTTTCTTCGAATTAATTCCGCGCTTTAATTAATTGTTAATTAACGAGAGATTCGGTTACAAAGTCTCTTTCGTTTCTTTTTACAGTGACGAAATTCGGTCCCGCCAAAGTGACGCCGGTCGAGGAGACTCAACCTAAAGAAGAAACGACCACGGAATCAACGAAAACGTGAGCATTTTCATTACTGAACGAATTTTTCACTCGCAATAGAAATAGTATCTTGCGAAAAACTTGTCGGCGGAACAACGATTTCAACGCTTCCTTCCTTCCTTCCATTTCTATATAGAAATAATTCCCATTCACAGGTATTCCAAGAGTCGAAACTCGACTCGAGGATAAAAATAGGCAAAAGTACTTTAACAATTAAAAAAGTTTTTCAACGATTCCTCCTTTCTGAACGATGATCGCCCCTCCATCGAAATAATTCCCATTCACAAGAATTTCAAAACTCGAAACTAGAATAAAAATAGCCAGCAGTTATTCAAAAAGTTCTTGCGATCGAACGAATGATCCCTTTCACGAGAATTCTAAAATTAAAAACTTGAATATTGACGAGGATAAAAATAGGCAACGATAGTTTAGCAATTCAAAAAGTTTTCTTGCTTCTATTTCTGTCGAAATAATTCCCTTTCACGAGAATTCTAAGACTGGATGCTGGAACATTACAAGACTAAAAATAGGCAACAATAGCAATCCAAAAAGTTTTCCAACGATTTCTAAACGACTTTTATTGCTTCTATTTCTGTCGAAATAATTTTCTTTCACGAGAATTCTAAGACTCGATGCTGGAACATTACAAGGCTAAAAATAGGCAACAATAGCAATCCAAAAAGTTTTCCAACGATTTCTAAACGACGATTGCTTCTATTTCTATCGAAATAATTTTCTTTCACGAGAATTCTAAGACTCGACACTGGAATATTACATAAAAATAGGCAACAATAGCAATCCAAAAAGTTTTCCAACGATTCTTAAATTCTATTGCTTCTATTTCTGTCGAAATAATTTTCTTTCACGAGAATTCTAAGACTCGACTGGAACATTACAAGGCTAAAAATAGGCAACAATCCAAAAAGTTTTCTAACGATTTCTAAACGACAATTGCTTCTATTTCTATCGAAATAATTTTTTTTTAATTCTAAGATTCTAAAAAACTTGGAACGTTAAACATGGATAAAAATAACAATAATATTTTAGCAATTCAAAAAATTTCCTAACGATTTCTAAATGACAATTGCTTCTATTTCTATCAAAATAATTTTCTTTCACGAGAATTCTAAGAAACTTGGAACGTTACATGGATAAAAACAATATCAACAATATTTTAGCAATTCAAAAAGTTTCCCAACAATTTCTTTTTAAACAACGATTGCTCCTATCGAAACAACTCGATCCTCGAAAGATTCGATCCTTGAACGAGGATAAGAATAAGCAACGATACCTTAGCCAGCGATTCAAAAAGTTTCGATACGGTTCCATCAACTGAAATGATCGCCTCTACTTTTCTATCGAAACGATTCTCGAACTTTTGCAGCAAGTCGAAAACCGGGGACGATTGCAGAGTGTGCCGGAAGTCGTTCGCCCCCGAAGAAGCCTCGAGGATCTGCTGCGAGTGTCAACACAAAGTTTGCGAGGACTGTGCTTGCTACTCGACCACAACGAATTCCGACGATCCGGTGAGCGTTTCTCTCTCATTATTCGTCCATCTCGTCCATCTAATCATCTGTCGCAATAATTCTTTCCATTTATTTAAAATACTCTCCCACGCCGTGTTCCAGAGAATTTCCCTGGAATTTTCGCCAATGAAACCGCGTCGAATCTTGTCTTTGTTTGATATTTAGCTGCAAGAGTTTCGAGTTTCGAAAAGGCTCGAATCTCTTTATCTCTGTTGTTGTTTGTTTCTCCAAGAGATGGATCTTTTTTAAAGAGACAGAGAGAGAGAAAGAGAGAGATCTGGAAAGAGAGACAAACGTTTATTACATAAAATATTATACAAATTACATATCATTATATAAAAATAATTGGTGTAATTCGTTCATCGAGGAAACTAGAAATACCAGAGGCGCGGATTACGCAGAGGTGGATTGGTTGGATTCGTATGCGCGACTTTTACGACGTTTAATTCTTTTTCACAAGGGCCACTGTCAACGACGTCCGCTGCCGCACATTTGTTTAATTAAGGGAAACGAGGAAACTCTTTTCACAGGAAACGGAGGGGAATCTTTTTTTTATATTTTTCAAAAGTGTGTGTATGTTCTCCTTTGTTGTTTAAAAGAACGAAAAGAATAATGATAAAAAAGTATCCTCTCGTCGGATTTTTCGCGAAATTTAAACTCGAAGAAATTGCCTGAAAAGAAGAAAAAAAAGTTCGAAAATATGATCGAATCGATCTCTCTGTATCGACAAAGTAGCTAACGTCGTTTTTTTAATTATTCTCTTCTAAGGGAAAAAATTTTAAAAAGCGAGCTAATAGCCTAATGGATGCGCGATGCAATTTATTCTAATCTCCCTCCATCCACTCCCATTCCCTTCCATTTTAATATTCCCTCCTATTCCCATTCTCATTATTCCCATTGCGGATTTCTTTCTATCATATCCTTTCTCATTCAATATTCCGTTTTTTCTTTCCATTTCATTTCGCTCTTCTTTTTTCCCCATTCTTACTTTTTATATATATATATATTTAACCATCTTCGAATCGATAAAAATATCTCCTCTTTCAAATACAAACAACCTTTTTCCTTTCGATTTTCGTGTCTCCTCTTTTAATCCATACTTCTCTCTCTCTCTTTATAGACTCATTTTCGACTCACGTATCGTGAAACAGATTAGAGTCGTTTAACCTTAACGACGATTGAATTGAGAATCATTTCTTGCAGTCGTCTTGGAGGTGCAGCGTGTGCCGGCGGAAGCTCGCGTCCCGGGACCAACCGATCGTGACGCAGGAATCGACCGATTCGTTGCTCGAGGTTCCGGTCCTCGAGGCTCTCCAAAGGAGGCACAGCGACGCAAGGCTCGGCTGCCAGAGCGGAAGCCAAATCGGCGGCCTCGGCTCCGGATTGGCGCCCCCGAGAAGCCCCGAACTCAGAAGGCACTCGGACGTGTCGCCGGCCAGTTTGAAGGAGCTCGAGAAGGTAAGGCGCGCCGGATTCGGATCTCGAATCGTTTGCTTCTCAAAAGACAACGGAGTTTTCGTACTTCTCGTCTTCATTTCGATTCACGCTTGGGTGTGCGCTACGGTGTTTGACTACGGTTGAAAAAATTGATCTTAAGTGCGAATAAAGTATACAAATGGTAAAAGGATAAATGAAAAAAGATCCATTTACAAATTAATATCGGGTTCTCGTCAATCGAGATAACGAAATTCAGTATAAATTACATGCGTGGCGATCGAGACGTTTCTCGAGAATAAAGGACGAAGTGTTAAAATTAAACGTTTGGTGGAGAAGATGGAGGAAATCGCACGAGTGAAGCGACTTTTTCCCTCGTCCCGATATGTCGATCGGTTGCCGAGATACAAAGACTCGAAGCGTTCCTCTTCCGTAGCGCAGAGTTTATGAATGGCGATGATACGATTCATTGGCCTATGCTTTCTTCGATGGAAGTGCGTACTATTTTTAGGAATCGCGTCTGTCGCTTGTCTGCAAGTTGGAAGAGAGGTTAGAGAAGATCGAGCGGTTCGATTAAAAAAAATTACCTTTTTCTTTACACGACGATATCTCGGGAACCGGAAGTCGTATCGGGATAATTAAAAAAGGGTTTTAAAGGGCAAGGTTCCACGCTTCTAACGATTCCTTGTTCGTTACCTGGAAATTATTATTTTTGAAGTTATAACGATTCAAAGTTTTTCTAATTTTAATACGATTCGTTAGATTTAAACTAAATTATTAAAAATCATTCTTTTCTTTGCAAGAAGATATCTCGGGAATCGGAAGTCGGATCGAGACGATTCAAAAAGCGTTTTAAAGAGTAAGGTTCCACGCTTCTAACGATCTCTCGTTCGTTGACCACGAGTCGTTATTTTCGAAGTTATAAATGTTCAAAGTTTTTCTAATTTTAATACGATTCGTTAGATTTAAACTAAATTATTAAAAATCATTCTTTTCTTTGCAAGAAGATATCTCGGGAACCGGAAGTCGTATCGGGATAATTAAAAAAAGGTTTTAAAGGGCAAGGTTCCACGCTTCTAACGATCTCTCGTTTGTTGACCGGAAGTTATTATTTTCGAAGTTATAACGATTCAAAGTTTTCTTAATTTTAATAGGGCTGGAACCGAGTTTAAAGTAAATAAGTTGAAAATTAGTCGTTCCTTTTCGACGCGATATCTCGGATACGGAAAGTTGTGTCGAGATAACTCGAGAAACGTGTTGGGGAGCAAGATTTCGCGCTTCCAATGATCTTTTATTCGGAATTGTAACGATTCAAAGTTTTTCTAATTATTCAATTTTAATTACTTCTTTAAACATCCGTAGTCCAACACCTGGTACATATTATACGCTGTCCATTGTGAGTTCGAGGCTTTAAGACTTCGCTTTCACTTTCTATCTGAAACGAGGAATTTTAGCTAGGACGAAGAAAGAATCCTCGCATCACGATCACGATCGACTATCGATCTTATTATACAATATCTTGAATAATACATCGCGACGAAGTTAATCCTTCGACAGATGGATTGTAACCGGTTGTTTGCGGTCGAGAATTGAAGCAAATTGATCGTAACTGTGCTTTGATCGCTTGGCCGTATGCCAGAGAGCAACCGAGCACCATCCCCTCCAGCAATTTTATTCAGTCGGAATGTTAACGTGGCCTATTTGTCATGCGATATTATGCTTCGTGCATGCTCGTTCGTGTTTCTTACGCTTCTTTAAAAGTACTTGCTTCCTCCTTGTCCCTTTTTCTCGATCGCAAAACAACGACACGTTTTTCATATAACAATTCTTAATTTTTATTGAATCGAAATAATTTTTTCAACCATCTTGCCGAGAGGTTAATATTTCGTCGAATTTGAATATCTTTATAAATCAAACGGATAAATTTCGCTCGAGACACGTTTTTCTTTCTGAGATCGTCTGTACATTTCGTATAAAATAATTTAACACGAATTTTCCATAATTTCCCCCTTACAAAAGTCTCTCGCGCTTGATGGCCAATTTAACCATTAACGATCTTTCTTAACAAACATTAACGAAGTTTCGAAACGAGTTCGAAATCACGGGCAAAAAGTTTGGCAAGGCTCGTTTGGACAAAGGCGCGCATGATAAAAATCGTCTGGCGAGCAGCGAGGGGAGGAGGTCACGTTTTATATCGCGTATTATATAAAACGACTCGTTAAGCAACCGTGTATAATAAATTAAAACTTGGGAGGAGGTGGTTGGTTTCCCTTCCGGTGCAGATACACCAGTTGGAACTTAACTGGAAATCGGAGGACAAGTCGATACAAGGAAAGCCAACTTTGGAACAGTTGCTTTGAACGCTAATCCTTTCAAAGATTTCATACATCCCTCCCCTCCGCCGTTAACTCGAAAACTTTCCTCGTTCAATTAATTATAATTCTTGTTTGTTGTAAATAATAAATAATTACATCGCTCGAAAACTTTCCTTCTTTAATTAATTGTACTTCTTCCGAGCGTTCGATCGACGCTTTAAAATTTTACGATTAATAATCGTCACACGAAAAAATTACTTTATATCTATCCTCATCAACGCCTTTTAACAATCCCTTCGTCTCAACTGGTGACTTTTCTCAAATCCATCCAAAGAAGAAAAAGGAAAAAAGAAGGAAACAATTGAAAAATAATAATTAAAACGTAATGATCCGCTCGCCTCGAGGGCTCGACCTCGAGAGAAAAGGGGAGAAATTCTTCGCGACTTTGCCATTATTATCATCCAAGTTTCGTGGAAATATTGCTATCCATCGATCTTCAAATCTCTCTTGAAAAGCGTTGCAAGTTTCGCGCATTCAAAAAAGGACCAATTATCTTCGAACGGGTTATAAATAGATGACAGGACGTTCGTTTCGAAGCGACGTATATTCTTCGAAATATAACGTTTCGAGATCAATCTTCCTCGCTTCCCTGTCGTGGGAGAAAAATTTGACGAGGAAAAAGGGAAAAAACAAATTAAAAAAAAAAAGAAAAATGAAAAGTTTCGCTACGAAGTTGAAGTTCGCGTTTGCGTCACTCGAGCAGGAGGAGGAGGAGGAGGAGGAGTTTTTCGCAGAAGTTTGTAGCACGACCCACGTAACACCGTTAAACACCGACTATGACGCAAGCCGCACCGAAATGATGAAAGAGTTGCACGCAGGACTTGATAATATTTAACTGGATTTAGGAGCTAATTGTGGAGCTGCGCTTGCTCAGCAGAATTTTATACCAAGAATTATTACTATTATTATTATTATTAAGCGAGGTGCGTCGACTTTGACCAATTATCGAGTTTCAATTTTTTCCACTCTTCGTTGTTAGATAAGCACGTTTTGATAATTTTGATAATTTCAATAAATAAAACCGATTACAAATTAATTACAAATTATTCATCATGATATTCTAGATCTAGAATATCTAGATCTAGAATCTAGAATATCATGATCTAGATATTCTAGAAAGGGTTTACACGTTAAACCTTTCTTCAGGATTCTCGTGATGAAATCTTAATAAATGTTATTAAATATTTGTGTGTGTGTGTGTGTGTGTGTGTGTGTGTGTGTGTGTGTGTGTGTGTGTGTGTGTGTGGATCGAATGTTGCGGGAAAAGGAATAATTTCGAACGATCTAATTCCGTCGCGTCATCATTGCGTCGCGTTTACCTGCACGCATCTGCAGGGATATGGATGTGTAGATGTATAATTACACCCTTTTTCTCTCTCTCTCTCTCTTTAAAGAGGCTTGCCACGTTTCACCATTTTTACATTTTTCCCGTGAAATTATTTATTGGAAGCGTAGTACGATTTATTCGCGTGTTTTTTTTTTAATAAATTTCGAAAAAAATTTACTGATATAAAACACGCGTTGATGCAACATGTTTCCTCTCTCCCTCCCCGCTTCTATAATTCAATCCAATCCAATTAAGCGCGATAAACATATCGTTCAAAGAATAATAAAACACGATTTCGACGGGTTGTGTAAACGGGCTAATAAACCACTTTCGAAATTAACGTCTCTACTTATTAACAAAGCAATAATAAGGAATGTTACATTCGAATTTTATTTATTCAATGAAATATATTTTCCCATTTATAATTCATTCCTCTCCAATTTGCGTGTATAAAGAGGAGGGGGGAGGTTTAAAATAATTGCAGGTGATAAATCGTTGTATTGCTTCTTTTTTTCTTTTTTTTTTTTTGTACATTGATGTCAGCTCAATGTTATTAAACTTTTTTGGCCTCCTCTGGTAGTAAATCCACACCCATCCTCTCATTCATCCATGTTTTATACGGTTCTCCCATATTTTTAACCAATTTATCCCTTCTCCGTTGATATTTTTTTAATCCTCTTGGTTGGTTGTTGATATAATTACGTTGTAAAATTATACAAATAATTACGTGATCGAACAATTAACACTTTAATAACGAAACGCCAAGCTCTTAAAATTTTACTGCATCCGTTCTTGAAACGGGGCTTTTATTAAGCCACTTTCGAGATAAAAATTTTAATCTTAGCGAAATGTATTAGTTGCGAATTAGTCGGGAAAAAAAAATTTACATAGAAATTTGGATATTAAATATCAGCCAGTTTGATCTTTTCTTCTGGAAATTAGATTTTCCTCTTCAAAACGAATTAAAGTTTAATATTAAAATTAAACAATAATTTAATATTATTTAATACGATTAATTTAACGTTAAAATTAAAATTACGTATAATATTAAAATTTGGAACTAATTCGATAGATTGTCAACTACTTTGACAAAAGGGAAGAACGTGTAATAAGTTAAATAACGCACGATGATCGGATGATCGGGATTTAAGGAAGGCAATAAGGAAGCGTGGCGAAGAGACGCATTCGATTCTAAGAAATTTATTGGAAATCGTTTTTTTCTCTTTTTTTTTTCACAAGCCCAGGGAGAAGAATCGGCAGAATCTCATTTCATTGGAAACGGGTGCGGAAACGAAAGAAAGTGGGATGAAATTGAAATGAGGCCAGGCGGGGAGCGGACGGTCGAGTTGGGGGAAATCCGGAAATCGGTCGAAAAAAAAGGGAGGGAAAGGTCGCGAAATCAGAGGCTCTTTAAAACCTTTTGCCCGGTACACAGACGGAAATTAGCGGTTGCGATCAACAAAGGGGCCGAATTCAAGCTGGGTGTAATGAGAGAATTAGAACGGAATGGATTTTTCTTTTGTCTCCTTACTCTCTCTCTCTCTCTCTCTCTCTCTTTTTGCTCCAATCATCTCTTCTTTTCTTTGAATTTACTTTTCGTTCAAATAAATTCCTCCCTTCGTCGCTTGCAGAACGAGAATGCTTTGAAAAATTCAATTTCATCGAGATCATTCTTTTGAAATTTTGAAAAATATCGATTATAAGAATTGCTTTTATTTGTCTAGGAATGGGATGAAAATTAAGTCGCTCTTTTTTCTTTTTTGATATCTTCCATTCAGAGAGATAAATTCCCATAATTTTAGACGTGGAAAATTCGAAGCCAATCTCCTCGATATATCATCGAAAGATTCAATTTAACTCCACGACGAACTTGCTAGTATACATCCAGTTTAATTTCACCAAATACAATATTGATTCTGCCAGTTTCCGTCGTTCACTTCAAATATTGCGGTTTGCATTTGCATCGCAACCGAAGTCTTCTCAAATTCTTTTTTTTTTTCGTCGATTAACAAAATATTGAAATATCACACGTTTGCCGCTAAGAGGAGGAACGATCCTCCTCTTGTCTTTATCACGATGATATTCGGTAACGCAGAAGCGACAGTGATGCTCTGCGTGTAATTAATCACAATTAAATGCAAGTCAATCCTCCCGTAACGCGATTAATTCGTGTTTCACGCTTGAATTAATATCGAAATCAAACGTCAACAAAGATAGATGAACGATGGAAAATATCATCGAATCGAGACCGATATCGATGATAGCACGATGCCAAATCGTCGAGACTGTCGAACGATACTGATACTTGGCAGAGAGTGGCGTTTATATTTTCTTCGATTAGTTGTCATCGATGGATGCTTCGATAATGTAATAATATAAGTACCAAAACTATCAAAATTTTCAGAGTGTAAAGAAAGAGTCGAGCTACAGAGAATTTTCCTTTGCAAAAACTTTCGTTACAGGAACGAGTCCAAGCAACATATCTCGAAGAAAGTTCATTGGTATATTTATTTATTCTTTCAATTATTGCTCGTTTTTTTGGAATCTCCATATTCCTCTCCATATTCCTATATCTCCATATCCACATATTCCAACACACGTGTACATATTAACTTGAGTTAAATTGCTTTCTTTTTTATTCTTAACGATTCTTGACTTAAAATAATTTCTTTGTAATTTACTCGTGTAATTTTTTATTTCTATATAAAGAGATCAAATAAAAATAATAATTCATCGAATAAATATTGTTCGAATTAATTAGATCGACGCAAATCTCTCGAGTGGTGCGAGAATAAAAAAGCTGGAAATCGTTTTCGAAATCGAAACGGCGAGCCACGGAAAAAGCGGTCATCGTGCAAATGGATGGAACGGAAACGGCGCCCATAAAGAATGCAGAGGATCGTTTAGCTCTCGTATCCATTCCTTATGGATAATTCACGGCGGCGCGATCACGCGCCAACACCGACTAACCATGCGACGACAAATTTATTAGAGACATCGAGCGGAGTCCGAAAATTAGATTTCATTCGGATTCGCGTGCATCGATGGGAAGAACGGATCGCCAATCGATCGGAGTGGAAGACGATGATAAAGAATAATTGCTTGGACAAATGGTGTACGGCTCGGCCGGTGATAAATAACCGAACGATCCCCTTCGGTTTCGCGCGTGGAAAACGGCGGATTTCCTGTACTTTCCTCTTCGCCCCTCCTTTCAATCTCGCGACGTAATTTTCTCCCTAACTGACGTTTCCCGACAACAAAGTTACAAATTCGAAGAGTATCGAGCAGGGAGGCGTACGTTGCTCGCCTTTCTCCAAATCGAGATATTAAATCGATCTCGAATAAGTTTACTAATGTTTTTATAATAAATATAATTCGTGATTGAATTAGTCAAAAAATTCTTGGGAAAATAATAATTGGCAAAGTTATGAATAGTCAATTTATTGATAAGTTATTTCTAATCGATGGATCAAATATTTCAAACAAATTTATTATCAATATCAATTTCATTTTTTTAATTCAATTTTTGAGATTTTTTTATCAATTTTAATTTTGATTAATAGTTAGAGTTAATTAGTATAATAAATAAGTAAAAAATTAATAAATAAATAAAATAGATTAAAAATCATTTTATAGGTATTATTTGGGGAATTAAATCTCATTAGAAGTATTAAATATATATACTATATTTGATTTAAAAGATCAACTCTTATAATTCGGACATCTAATGTTTTTTGGGATTTTAAAAAATAATTTATAAAAATTTATTTTAGTTTGACTAATGTTATATTAATATTAACTAATTTTTTAGATTTGTTTATTTACTCAATTTAAAAAATATTGAAATGAAGTTGATTCAACTATAATCTATGATTTATACCACAAATTTCTGAACATTGATCAAAGAAGATTCCGGGACGTTTACTAATTAAATTTAATTGATTAATTCGTCCTGGAACTGCATCAACTTTTTGTAGATTTTTGTAGGGGGGATCTATGATTTCGATTGGATGTGGGAGAAATTAAATACAATTGTGATTATAGGATATTTTTGGCGGATAAAAATATTTTTTCAATCGTTTGTTGTAGATATCGATACGAGAAATTTGAAAGGGGAAGATAGGAAATTTTAATTATTCTCCTCTTAGAAAAGTTGAAAGAGAGATAGATCAAGATCAACCGGTGAATTATTAAACGTTAATACGACGAGGCTAGAATTAATCTTGCGAAGTAATCCGGGTCTAGAAAGTTCAGTTATTGCTCAACTTGCATTCGAAGTAAAAATTCCATTGTTTTCTAAGTTTTGCTTGTGAAATACGGAAAGTGGATTAACCAAAGTTTTTTCCCCGTTTTCCTTCTTTTTTTTTTTTATAATACTTTGAACAACGCTTCTCGTTTCAGCGAGACTTTTTATTAATTTACAAACAACGACTTTATTTCACGAATTTTTTTCACGTTATCAGTTTTATTCCACGGGAATGAAAAAAATCTCCCTGGAAAATTAATCCTAACGCGTGTGATTCCATTATGCGTAAACGCGACAAAATATCCAATCGTTTTTCGTTTTTCGAGTAATATTTTAACGCAACGCGAATCCGTTACTCGAACATTGTTATTTAATTATCAAAATGCGAGTTTAAAGCAAGTGGCAATTTTTTTTTTCTTTTTTTTACATCGACCAAATGTCCGAAATAACATTCTTTAACATTCGCGCATTCAACGAAAAATGAAAACTTTTCGTACGAATTAATTTTTTTTTTTTTTTAAATGGAATAATAAAATTGTAGGCGAAATGTAAAAATAGTATAACGTTTTTTAACTAAAATATTTTTGCACGAGATTGTATATTTTTAAAAACGCGAATATTTTTTTTCTACTTGTATAACTTTTTAAAAAAGAAGAAAAAATATTCGTATTCGAGAAATTATATTCGACAGAGAGTAATCCATTTTCCGCGTGATCACTGCATTTTTCTATCCTTGTACATTAATGATTAACGATTACTTTCCATACGATTTATTTGTCATCCCGATAGAATAGAACGTTCGAAATTCGTTCGAGGGAAAAATTACAATATCATCAATTTTATTTATTTCTTTTTTTTTTTTCAAATTTACGAAACGATAAATAGAAATTTAAAATCCAAAAAGAATCAAGTTATCGAATTATGATATATCGTCGATAAAAATTTCCTTCGAAAACCATTCATAGAAAAGATCTTAATAAAGGGAAACGCTGGTGGTTAATGAGGCTCGTAACGAACAGAGGAAATCAATAATTTTTCCAATAACTTTTATTTTCTTATCGCGTACTTATATATCTCGTTACAAGTATATTAATTAAACGGTGTTCGTCGATTGCGCAACCTTGTTACAAAGGACTCGACTTGAATCAAGAAGGCGAGGTAATTAATATCCTCTAAAACCTGCACTTCGTTAATATTATCCGTTAAGACGAAACTCTGAAAACGTGTCTCGAACATCAGAAGAAAACAAAAAAGGATATAGAAAAGAGAAGAATAGAATGATCAAACTAGTCGTTGCCAGCTCATCGTTCGATATTTTCCAGACATATCAGCTTCTCTCCCAGCTGTTGCTCATAGCTTCTCGGTATCATATGTATAACACGGATACATATATAGCCGACGTCACGCGAAAAACATAAACAATCGTTCACGCAATGGTGTCATCCCCTGTGAGACTCTAATCTGTGTGTCGTAATGTTATAGTTTCGAAAGGTTGCAGGGGAACGCCGCGAGGAGCTGAGATGGGAGCTGGATAGGAGCATCAGGTCCAGGGCGACCTCGCCGGATCGTCACCAGGTCGATAAGGGAAGGGCCACCAGCCCCCAGAGAGTTTCCGTCGTCCCCTCCTCCGTCGCTGGTGAGCAATCTTTTCTTAACCTATTATTATTATTATCATTCCTCTTTTTTTCCAACTTTAGATTTTCCTTTCAACGGATCTTTATACTTTTCTAACTTGTTCACAATGTTTTCAACACGAGTATAATTAAACCTAACGTGAGACCAATTGTTTCGAGGAAAATAATTTTATTGGATTGGCAACTAAGTAATTGCGGATTTCACTCATAGATGGCTTCAGTTGAATTTTTAGGTTTGCTGGCGTAGTCCAAATGTAAAACACATTTTGTTATTTGATAGTTGGCAATTCAGCTGTCAATCAGTAAAAAAAAGTTTTTTGATCAGTTACGTAGTTTTCGTTTGGCGTTCGTTGAAAAATGGAAAATCAAAAGGAACATTATCGTCATATTTTGCTTTTTTATTTTCGCAAAGGGAAAAACGCATCGCAAGTTCACAAAAAGTTATGTGCTGCTTATGGCGACGAAGCCTTAAAAGCAGTGTCAAAATTGGTTTGATAAATTTCGTTCTGGTGAGCTTCATGTATCACATACATGCATTGAAAACCACTTAAAACAACTTGGCTATGTTCAAAAACTCGATACATGGGTTTCTCGCGAATTGAAAGAAAAGCATTTAACGCGACACATTAACAGCTGCGATTTGCTAAAGAAACGTAATGAAAATGATCCATTTTTAAAACGACCGATAACTGGCGATGAAAAATGGGTTGTTTACAACAATATCAAGCGGAAAAGATGGTGGAGCAAGTCACGTGAACCAGCTTGAACAACATCAAAAGCTGGTATTCGTCGAAAGAAGGTTTTGTTATCAGTTTGGTGGGATTACAAAGGAATTGTCTATTTTGAACTCTTACCACCCAACCGAACGATCAATTCTGTTGTCATTGAACAACTAACGAAATTAAAGAATGCAGTTGAAGAAAAGCGGCCCGAATTGACAAATCGAAAAGGTGTTGTATTCCATCGTGACGATGCAAGGCCACGCACATCTTTGGTCACTCGGCAAAAATTATTGGAGCTTGGTTGGGATGTTTTGCCACATCCACCATATAGTCCTCACCTTGCACCATCCGATTACTTTTTGTTTCGATCTTTACAAAACTCCTTGAATGGTAAAAATTTCAATAACGATGATGATATCGAATCGTACCTGATTCACTTTTTTGCTAATAAAAACCACAAGTTTTATGAACGTGGGATTATGATGCTGCCTGAAAGATGGCAAAAGGTCATTGATCAAAAGAGGCAACACATTACAGAATAAAGTTGATTTTCTAAAAAAAATCCGCAATTACTTAGTTGCCAATCCAATAGAAAGCGATTTCTTTCAAGGATAAAACTAATTTACTAGGAAAAAAGTTTTTCTTTTTCTTCTAATAAATAAATAACCGTGACAAAGACTCGTGAAAAAACACTTGTCGTCGGTTTCACTCGGATTGGCCGCAAAAGAAACGAGCGTTTTCTCCCGATTCCCTTTTCCATTAGGAGAGCCACCGGATGTACCGTTGGACGGGGACGAGGAGGACGAGCGTCGGAGGCACGTGAGGCGGGGCGGGACGGTTCGCAAGTCTCGCATGACGAGGCAAAGATCGTACGACGACGAAATGAAGAACGTGGCGGCAATGTCGGGAGGTGGAGCGCAGCACGCGCATCCGGAGCCGGGCCTGGGGCTTCCTGTGCAGCTGCCCAGGCGGGCATCGGCCTACGACGTGTACGCGACGCCAGGAGCGGCCGGCCTCAACGCCATGGCCATCGCGGCTGCCCAGCAAAGAGCATCGATCTCCGCGCAGGGTACGACGACGACGACGATTCCTATCTACCCTGTTAATACCCCCTCGGCGTGTACAAACGAGGGGCATGCGAGATAAAGTCGGTCACGGACGTCCCGCGAACGTTTTCTTCCTCTCCAGACAGGATAGATGCTAGATAATCGGATCGTCGCGACGAATCGAAGAGTATATATAATCTCTGTGCGGAGTAAAAGTTTATTTCGTTGTATTCCGTTTTTTCAATGTTCATTCGCGAACGGTGAAATTTGTTGTGATGGAATTATTAATTAATTAATCTATTATCGAAAAGTATTTAGGTCTTCGAAAATGGATCTCTGAAACATTGATATTAGGTATCCATAGAAATATGTGGAATAAAGGTTTATTTCGTTGTATTCTTCTTTTCTGTTTATTCACCAAAATCGTAGATTGTGATGGAATTAATTAATCTATTATCGAAAAGTATTTAGGTCTTCGAAAATGGATCTAATTGAAACATTGATATTAGGTATCCATAGAAATGCGTGGAATAAAATTATTTCGTTCTTATATTCTTCTTTTCTGTTTATTCAACAATGTTGAAAGTCGTGATGAATTATTAATTAATTAATTTATTATCGGAAAGTATTTAAGTCTTGTTCGAAAACAAATCCATTTTATCCATGATATTCATAGAAATGGAATAAAGATTTATCTCGTTACATTCTTCTTTTCTGTTTATTCATCAAAATAGTAGATTGATGGAATTATTAATTTAGGTCTTGTTCAAAAATGGATTTAACTGAAACATTGATATCCATAGAAATATGTGGAATAAAGGTTTATTTCGTTATATTCTTCTTTTCTGTTTATTCACCAACGCTGAAAATTATAGGTTTTCAAAAATGATGGATGTCATTGGATTTGAAATTTTCTTCGGTTAATTGATCGATGCATTATCGAAAAGTATTTAGGTCTTGTTCGAAAATGGATTTAACTGAAACATTGATATCCATAGAAATGTGTGGAATAAAAGTTTATTTCGTTGTATTCTTCTTTTCCATTCATTTACAAACGTTGAAAATCATAGGTTTTCGAAAATAATGCGATGGATGTCATTGGATTTGGAATTTTCGTTCTTCTGTTGATTAATTGATCGATCTATTATCGAAAAGTATTTAGGTCTTGTTTGAAAATGGATTTAATTGAAACATTGATATTAGGTATCCATAAAAATATATTGAATAAAGATTTATTTCATTTTATTTTTTTTTTTTGTCCATTTATTATTGAAAATCGTAAGTTTTTGAAAACGATGCGATAGAAATTATTCGTGTTATGATTTTTGTTCGTGTGCTGGTTAATTAATTAATCCACTAATCGAAAAGTATTTAGCTATTTTATTCGAAAACGGATCTATCTAATCTAAATTGAATCATTCATATTAGATATCTATGGAATCACGCGAAAGAAAGATTTATTTATTATTACCGTTAGTAATTAATTAATATATCGTTGAAAATCCTAGCTTGTGACGTTAATTAATTAATCCATTATCGAAAACTATTTACGTTTTGTTCGAAAACGGATCGATCTAACTGAATCATTGATACCAACTATCTATAGAAATGCGTGGAATAAAGATTTATTTCGTTATATTCCTTTTTTTTTTTTGGAATTGTGTACTTGGAATTTTTATCGCGTATTCGTACATATTGTTCGTTAATTAATTAATCCCATTGTTGAGAACGTGCATGCGATGCGGAATATGCGGTGTGGATTTTGTTTTTTAACGGGAGCGATATCAATTCATATCAAAGTAACAAAGCAAATATAACCGTTCAAACAATGAAACATTCGGACAGCAACTTATGCGGATAATAGAACGTTTGGATAATAGGTGTTTGAATAATGGATACTCTGCCGGATATAGATATAGTGTTTGCCTGTAGTTATTAAACTTCGTTTATTTATGGGGTCATAAAATTGCCGTTGTCACGCATCTGTGACATCAATGAGGACGTCGTATCGCTGGAATCGATATCTCGCATATATATATACATCTGCATATCTGATAAATACTAACGATCCTACTGAAAAAAAAGAATATAAGAGGCGAGTATTAATTTTCAAGCCACGGTAATAAAATACGATAAAAAAAAAAAATGTATCAAAGTCCTTGTTCATCCTCGTTAAATGCAAGATCTCGATTAAAAGGATTATCTTGCCCTCATGATCGATCTCGCGCCGTTTCAATTATTTCTTTCGTGTGAAATGAAACATGCTCGACGCGCGAACTCAACGAAAATTATTAACTAGAATGGAAAAGCGTGATCGGACACCTCTCGTTACAATTGAATCGTAAAAATCGTACGAATCTCTCCACGTTGAACGGTCTATGCCACTCGTACGACCAACTAAACCTAGTCGAACAATTTGTTGTTAATATTTATTGATTTCTTACATTTTGAAAAATCATAATTAAAAACGATAATTTACATTCTCTCTATATCTAGGGTAATATGAAATTACATGCTATGGGGAGGAACCAGCTAAACCTAATCGAATATTATTAACAGTTTGTTATTAATATTGATTCTTACATTTTGAAAAATTATAATTAAAACGATAATTTATATTCTCTCTATATATAGGGTAATATGAAATTACGTGTTATGGGGAGGAACCAGCTAAATCTAATCGAACAGTTTGTTGTCAACATTTGTCGATTCTTGCATTTTGAAAAATCATAATTAAAACGATAATTTATATTCTTTCTATATCTAGGGTAATATAAAATTATATGTTATGGGGGAGAACCAGCTAAACCTAGTCGAATATTAACAGTTTGTTATTAATATTTGTTTTCAAAAATTAATGGGGGGAATCAACTAAACTTAGTCGAACAGTTTGTTGTCAACATTTATCGATTCTTACATTTTGAAAAATCATAATTAAAACGATAATTTATATTCTCTTTATATCTAGAGTAATATAAAATTACATGTTATGGGGGAGAACCAGGTAAATCTAATTGAACAATTTGTTGTCAACATTTGTCGATTCTTACATTTTGATAAATCATAATTAAAACGATAATTTATATTCTTTCTATATCTAGGATAATATAAAATTATATGTTATGGAGAACCAGCTAAACCTAGTCGAATATTAACAGTTTGTTATTAATATTTGTTTTCAAAAATTAATGGGGAGAACCAACTAAATTTAGTCGAACAGTTTGTTGTCAACATTTGTCGATTCTTACATTTTGAAAAATCATGATTAAAACGATAATTTATATTCTCTCTATATCTAGGGTAATATAAAATTACATGTTATGGGGAAGAACCAGCTAAACCTAGTCGAATATTAACAATTTGTTATTAATATTTGTTTTCAAAAATTAATAGGGAGAACCAACTAAACTTAGTTTGTTGTCAACATTTGTCGATTTGCTAATATAAAATTACACATTATGGAGAGGAACGAAACGAAGGGGAGTAAAGTTAAAATAATTCGAGTAAAGAAACATCTCGATCAGGCTACGCAACATCGTGTGACGGGATCTCGTGTTCGTTGGACACGTTTTCGTCGAATGTTTGGAGGCGAGTCGTAATTAACCGTATCAACGCAATTTATTTTTTTCCGTTTCTTTCTTTCTTTTTTTTTTTTTTACCGAGTATTTAACATCGGGGAAAATTGTGAATAATTTACGATAGCCGCGGCTGCATTAATTAATTCCCTCTTCAATTAAACGGTGTCGTATGTAAGTAGTTGATAAATTGCAGTTTTCCATTAGGGTATAACGCGTATCCGGTGAATGGCGGATTATTAACCGCGTTATCCGCGAATCTTTGTCATTTTCACAGGCCGCCGATACAGATGAAATTAAATTTAATGCGACCAAGTATGAAAAGTCGATAATTGTTCTCATCGCCGTGTATTTAAATATTTATGCATCGTTCGATATTAACGCGTTGAATAGAGAGATATATTGGAAATGATGGCCCACGATGACGGTCGTGTAATTAATAGAGGTTTGATTATGAAGATAAAAATGAGAAAAATTTTAATTCTAATCGAGCATCGAAACTCGTTGAATCGAAATCGGTATCTTTAATTTATAGTAGCTAAATTTGAAGCTGAAGACGAAGATTCTTCGATGAATTAACTATTTCAATAAAATCAACTATTTCAAACAATTAAAAAAAAAATACTTTATCAATTTTAGTTTTTTCCTAAAATATCAGGATCGCTCTTCCATGATACGCTTTTTCTGAAAAAGGTCTTCGAATTTTTCGATGGACGATATCATCAAAAGAGATTGCCATTCAAATTGATTTTCCAAAACGTCGTGACCAAATTTTGAGACTTTTCCTTGGAATTTTTCTTGAAGAGAGGACGAAATTTGAACGCATGAGAAACGCTCTTCGAATTTTTCGAAAAAATATTTCCTCAAGTTGAAGATGAACCTTCCTTACAAATTATTGCAAAAAATATAGTCTGCCATTCTTTCTGAACACGCTTTTTTCAAGGGAGAATGATCTTTGAAAAGATCTCGCTATTTCTCTTTCTTCCAAGTTGAAAACAAATTATCTCGAAAAAACATATTCCACCGATCAAAATGTCATAACCACCACCTGCTTCGAATCGTTTTTTCCAATTTTCCTCGCGATATTTCTTCTTTAGATTCAAAGTTTATTTATTTACGAGTTATTTACCCACGCTTCTTCGAATATAACAGTTCCTTTTTAAAAAATTCTAAAGTTCAAAAGCTAAAAATCTCATCGACGGGCGAAAGAATGCGACATTTCGTTCCGTATTTCTTTCGAATACTTTTACAACATTTAAGAGACGACCTTGGACCATTAATGATCGACCATTGGACGCGATACTTGGCGAAAGTCGCGTAATCGAGTTTAACTTCTCCCCAGTTAGTCACATCCGTGTCCAGGAGGTTAATTTCATCTAATTTCAACCGGATCTCTAACTCGAACTTTAATCTCTAATGCTCGAAATACTTTGTAACGAGGCGAGCGCCGTTCGTAATTAATTTGCGCGCTTGTTGAACGGCCTCCATTCGAGACTTTAATTCGGTTTAAAACCGGAATCGAGTTAAGGAGAGATTCGTAATCGCGATCGCGAAAATTGTTAATACGATCGTTGATCGAAATCGAGCGCCGATTCATCCGAGTTAGGTTATCCACGATATCCTTTCCTTTTCTTCCTTTTCGTAAATATTCCGTGCAAATTAACGTTGCACTTTAATCAGTTTACACGATCAATTATTGAAATTTAGCGCGTAAAACGTAAATATTAACCGGGGCTATTATACACGTTCAACGGGGTGTAATAGATTATATTACGTTAAATTATTAAAATAGCAGCCGAGCGGATCAAAACGCAAACACAATGGGCTTAACCGATCCCTGTGGGCCAAGAATTTTCGAATAAACGAACGCGTCGTTAATTCGCTCGAAAACTCGAAACTCGTCGATTCGTGAATAAAATCGCAAGTGAAAATAATTTCCTCCCCTTCTTTGCCTATCCTACTACTGATATAAATATACCACGAATTAAATTTAAGAGTATTTTTCTTTTTTCTGAACCCAGGAGGCAGGAAACCTCCGGAAGAAAGGCCGGCCACCCGCAGATTGTCGTTCCGAGTGGTGAAGCCGTACGAAGTCGGAGCCGAGGACGAAAGTATGATGAATTTGGAGGCGTCCACCGTGCCGGTCGTTTCGCCAAAGGTCGTTCCTCCGCCTGTTTTGGGCCCCGACGAGGAACGCCGCACCAGACGAAGGGGCTCTCAACTGTAAGCTACTTTGCGTTTAATAACGCTTTCGAAATCAAGTGGTTGCCTCCCCCCGAAATTAGCTTCGCGATTAATGTGGATAACGAATCGAATAATATCGATCTTCTTTTCAAATTAAATTCAATCGATAAATATATATGTATATATATATTTAATCGAAAATGGATTCTTTTTAATTTATTAATTTACTCAAACTACTTTCGAATCGAATGTTTCGATTAATTTTTACGGAATCCCTAATACTTTTTCTTTAAAATAGAATTTAATTTTTTTTTTCAACTGTAAGTTACTTTGCGTCATCCATTTAATAATGCTTTTTTTAATAATGCGCGAAATCAAGTGGTTGCCTCCCTCCCGAAATTAGCTTCGTGATTAATATCGATCCTCTTTTTAAATTAAATTCAATCGATCATTTTCCATCATGAATTAAATTAAAAATATATGTATATATATTTAATCGGATCGAGAACGGATTCTTTTTAATTTATTAGTTTACTTTCGAATCGAATATTTCGATTAATTTTTACGGAATCTCTAATATTTTTTTTTTTAAGTAGAATTTAATTTTTTTTCTCAACTGTAAGGTACTTTGTGTCATTCGTTTAATAACACTTTCGTGCGCGAAATTAAGTGGTTGCTTCCCCTCCGAAATTAGCTTCGCAATTAATATCGATCCTTTTTTTAAATTAAATTCAATCGATCATTTTCCATCGTGAATTAAATTAAAAATATATTTAATCGGATCGAAAATGGATTCTTTTTAATTTATTAATTTACTCGAACTACTTTCGAATCGAATATTTCGATTATTAATTTTTACAGAATCCCTAATATTTTTTTTTTAAACTAAAATTTAATTTTTTTTCTCAACTGTAAGCTACTTTGCGGCATCCGTTTTAATAACGCTTTCGTGCGCGAAATCAAGTGGTTGCCTCCCCCCGAAATTAGCTTCGCGATAAGGATTAATATCGATAATGAGTCAAGTAATATCGATCCTCTTTTTAAATTAAATTCAATCGATCATTTTCCATCGTGAATTAAATTAAATATATATGTATATATATATTTAATCGAAAATAGATTCTTTTTAATTTATTAATTTACTCGAATTACTTTCGAATCGAATATTTCGATTAATTTTTACGGAATCTCTAATACTTTTTTTTTAAAGTAAAATTTAATTTTTTTTCCCAACTGTAAGATATTTTGCGTCATTCGTTTAATAACGTTTTCGTGCGCGAAATCAAGTGGTTGCCTCCCCTCCGAAATTAGTTTCGCGATTAATGTCGATATACGAGTCGAATAATATCGATCCTCATTTTAAATTAAATTCAATCGATCATTTTCCATCATGAATTAAATTAAATATATATTTAATCGGATCGAAAACGGATTCTTTTTAATTTATTAATTTACTCAAATTACTTTCGAATCGAATATTTCGATTAATTTTTACGGAATCCCTAATATTTTTTTTTTAAAGTAGAATTTAATTTTTTTTCTCAACTGTAAGTTACTTTGCGGCATCCGTTTTAATAACGCTTTCGTGCGCGAAATCAAGTAGTTACCTCCTCCCGAAATTAGCTTCCCGATTAATATCGATATATACGAGTGGAATAATATCGATCCTCTTTTTAAATTAAATTCAATCGATCATTTTCCATCGTGAATTAAATTAAAAATATATGTATATATATATTTCAATCGATCGATCTTGCGATTAATTAAAAAAGAATGAAATATATATATATATATCGATATATAAGTCGATTGAAATATATATATACTTAATCGAAAATGGATTCTTTTTAATTTATTAATTTACTCAAACTACTCTCGAATCGAATGTTTCGATTAATTTTTACGGAATCCCTTTTTTCTTTAAAGTAGAATATAATTTTTTTTCTCAAACGGATTTATTACGATAATAATAATAATTATAATAGAGAAAAGTTTCGAAGCCCTGAGGAGGAAGGGCGCATCAGACGGGCTCTCTCGAGCCGTTTATATATCATCCGTTTAATAACGCTTCGATGCGCAAATTAAGTGGTTTTCCCGAAATAATCTCCGTAATAAGGATAATTGTTGAGGAAGAGCGGAGTGGAATATCGATTATCTAACGCGTATGTATGCACGTATGTTCGTAATTTCAATCGCTTTCGGATTAGTTCTTTTTTTTTTCCTTCGTTCTTTTTTAATTAATCGCAAGATCGATCGATCGAAATATTTACTACAAACGATTACTACAAACGGGGGATGGAGGGAGACGGGGAGAGCGGTTTCGATGCACGAAAATTCCAATAGAATGTAACAAAAATTCGCGAGTTTAATATCGGAATTTTTTTTATTCCCAATATATACGTGTAATATTTTTTTTCTTTTTTTTTTTTTGGAACAAGGGCAGTGAGAATGTTCTTCCAATAAAAATGTCGGAGGATAATGCGGGAGATAGAAGTTTTTTAATTGAGGGCGAATGGAAAAATCAATTCGTTTTTTTATTTTTAAAAATCTATTCTTCTATTCGAATTATCGCGTGTTATCCATAACTTTTTGCGTTAATTATTATCGTAGCTTGTCGTAGCTTGTTGCTCGAGAGAAGCACCAAAGTACTTAATACTCATAATACCCGTCGTCTCTTGACGGCAGACAACCCGTTCGGAAGATCAATAGGGAAATCCATTACAGTGGGCATCGATCAAACGCGAGCGTGTTAGTCGGATTAATCTTGGAGGAATTACGAATCGAAAGGGATTCAATCCAGATAAGATTCGTGTATTATTTATTTATTTATTTTTTACACAAATTATCACTCGCCATGTTTCCCTTTAATTTTACTTCTCCGCGACAAGTTGTAAGATATACAGTTCGAATAAGTGAACAATATGAGGTATATCCTTCCGCGAATTTCCGCGGTTAGTTTTAATTAAGAATTCACAGTTGAAGCGAGTTTATGGAAGTTAAGTTGCGAAACAAGGAAGAAATTAGGAATTGTGTATTTTAATAAATCTTTATTTAATTCCTTTGTACTATCTTTTCGAAATGCGAGGTTGAGATTAAATTTCGATCTTTCCTCGTGTTTCGCGTAAACATGTTAAATTTCATAAACTTAAAATATATTTTATTTAATCACATCGCGTGGAAAACGATTCCTTTTAATTTTTCCTAATTTCATTTATTATGATTTATTATGCCCCGTTGGCTTCCAGTCTAATTTTCTTCGAAATGTTTCGATTAATTTTTTCATACCGGTTTAAGAAATTTTATTTCTTCCCAAATAGATCGATTATAGATCGCGAGCAGAAATAAAATACGGTATGCAATATGTGTATCCTGTTAATTGTATTCCGTTTAATTATATATACAATTAGATCCATTGTGTTTAATTAATAGATATTTATTTAATATTTGATGATATAACGCGTATTACACGTTTATGGCCCGTTTGTTTCCTGCTTTGTTGAAACGTGAAAATTCGATTCGATTCGTAACGTTACAAAATACACAGCAATATCAATTCGTTCTAAATTGATACGATTGAATCGATCGTTGTATCTATCCGAAATAATCAACGATAAAATACGGACTTTCACGGTTTTTTACTCGTGCAAGTTTGTTAACAGCCGAGGACGACAAATATCTCGGATATCCCCCGTAAAAATATCGCATTACGAGATGCCTTCTTCGATGCCTTTTTCCTTCCATTCGATGTATACGATGAAACGGAAACTTTGGAGCGCTGTCTGCGCGTCTCATCTCCTTTTCCACGTCCACAGAGATTTCCTATCCCCGAACGAAATATTTTCCCTTTGAAGAAGCAAGATAAGAGACCTACTTTCAGAACGAATATCAGAACAACTGAACTTTATTTCGAATCGAACGCAACGCTCCGTTTCAATTTATTAATTCCTCGAAGAAGAACCTCGTTGCATCAACTATCTACATTCTTTGAACTCGAGGCAGAGTTTGTTAAAATTTTTTACCAATGAATCCACGAGGAAATTTGTGTTTCTAATTATTTATACGAAAAATAATAATATTCCTGAAACTTTTCGAACGAGATCGATACTCGTTGCATCTTTTAAAAAAGTTTCCGCGTGAAAATTATCGTAGGATAGGGATGCAAATCGAGGCAAATGTACACCTAACGTTTGTTGTGTCGAGCCAAGGTCAATAAATTGGGATGATAATAAAATTTCACGTACGAGAAAAAATCGTATCTTTCGCGGGCGCAACTATCATTTTCCTCTGGAACAATATTTCTTTTTTATTTGCAAAGTGAATAACGACTTATCAAATTCTTTTCCAGCGGCAAAAATTTATAATATGACAATGATGCGCACTCTCCCTCCTCCTCCTTCCCAAATATTTCCATATTTCATTTCGAAAAAATTCTTCCAAACAAAATATCCAACTTTGCAATTGTTCTCCCGCTCGAGAAGTTGGTGGAATGATTCATCTTCCGTCGTACCATCTCGAGTAGAAACACGAACTGAATGATAAAAGAAACGTATACGACGAGAATTGAACTAAATTAACCGAGAAGAATATTTTTCGAACGAAATTGAAGAGAAATGTTTCGCAAAAAAAGAAAATTCTCAAATATATAACTTTGCCAAATATTAAAAATTCCAGCAATTTTTCCAAAAATCCCCGATTAAACTCTCCAAGCTTTCAAAAAAGTAAAAAAAGTTAAATCGTTTAAAAGAAGGAAAATTACCACCGTTTTCGCCCTCCCTAACAGTTAAACAGACCCACGAAACGATAAAAGCGGCAAAAAACTCGAGTAGAACGCAAACACGGGGTCCCAGCCACTGGAGAAATAATTAACGCCACACCTATGCAATCTCTGTGGAACACACGTCTCCCTTCCTTCTTTCTTTCCTTCCTCCTCTCTCTTCCTCGCCCATCCGTTATCGTACAGTTCCGCGCGCATCCGTCCGAATTTCTGCGAATCCCAGACTCGGTTGGCAAACCTGGCTATTATTAATAACCGAGACGAGGCTGTTCCTCCTCATTTTCATTAGGTCCGCGCAAACTTACTCTTGGCTGGAATTACGTTAATCTCCGTAAGACGGGCAGGTTACAGCGGTTCGTACAATGAGGGTTAATTGGACAAATTATTTTTTCTTTTTTTCTCTTATATCTCGAGCTGATTACGTTGCTTTGCTATTGTAATACACTGCGCATCGTTGAAAATCTGTAACGTAAATGTGACTGAATATGTAAAAGGAAATTAACGTTGAGTTTAATATTTGTGTTAAAATATCTGCGTGTAATAACTTGGATGCATTTCGGATTTGACGAATACACGAGAATTGGAAATTAAGTTAAGTTTGTGAGTCCTTTGATTTTCGAAGCGAGAATTCGGATCAGATAATTTTTATATTCAGTGTAGTTTAGATATCCAATTTTTTTCATAACGAAATTGCGTCTTCCTTGTAAAAATTAAGGGTCACAAATAGTTTGATATATGAGTAATTGCTACTAATAATACGTATATACGTACGTATAAAGCGTGTTTTTGTAATTCAAAACGTTGGAATAATTTCTATCGAATATCAAGATAAAAATCTCCTCGAAACTGATACTCAATTTTCTTCTAAATACGCGTTTGCTTTAATCGATGCGATTTTATCGAGAAAGCAGCAGCCAAGTTGGCACAACTTGTTAGCATAACGACGTTCCCCGCAATATCGTGTACACTGCGTTGAACTCGTAATACATCTCGTCTCGTCTCGTCAAAACGCTGGTATTTCTCAACTGCTCTCGCGCCAACTTACGCCGCTTGATGAGAGCGCTCCGCTATAACGATTGTGACGCGGTGTTAACGAATTAATAGGCGCTTTATCGTATTTCCCATAGATGCGATGATACGCGCGTTTCCTTCCTGCGTTATTAACGCGTTTGTCGTTAAAAATGCAGCGTGGCCGGACGCGGATCGAATCCAATTTTTAAATTTCCATCATTTTTCAAAGAGGAAGAAGAAAAAGGAAGGATATAACTTGGAAAGGTCGACAGACAAGAGGAGAAGAGGGAAAATAAAACGTCGGAGTTTCGTTCGATCGGTATCTTCCTTTTTTCCTTTTTTTTTCTTTCTCTCTTTTTTTTTTCTGTACCTTTAACCGATTCGTCGCCATCGTGTATTCCGTATAATGCTTCAATCAACTGTCCCGGTTTTTATCGCTGGATTCATTTTTTTTCTCTCTTTCTCTCTCTTTTTTTTTAGAGAGAACAGAACAGAATATCTTCTATTTTATATCCTCCGCGACGAGCACGAATGTCAAACGAAAAACCGTGTAACACGAAGATTGCACAGAATTTGATACCTTTGTCCGTTGAAATATCACATCTCTAGCGCTATCTCTTCCACACCATTATAGGACGCGATATAATAATAAATTTCCGAGGGGATAATATTCGATTTAAGTTATTTTTCCACCGCGATAAATCCTCCCCTTTCCCCGATCACTTTGTTTTGCGGGGGAGGAAGAGAGGAATAAACGCGGGAAACTTTTCTAATTAAAAACGGAACCGCTCCGCGAAAAGTTTGAACCGAAGTGTATCCGACTTTGCAACAACGAAAGATGGTCCAGATAAAAGGAAAAGAAAAAAAAAGAAAAGAAAAAAGGAGCTATGAATGGAGATGTAAAAATTTTTTCGATAACGATCACACTGGATTTAACAGATTTCCACGACTTTTTCTCGCGTTAAATATGAATAATAAAAAGAAGAAAAAAATTATTGGGAAATTTGATTAGTCACTCGACATGATTGGTCATAAATCGGCTCGATATTCGCGCAACTTTCCTTTTTTACGAGTTTTTTAAACTTGGAAAACGTGCCAAGAAAGAATTTAACACCCGAAGAAAAACTTATGTTTCTTTTCTCCCCCCTCCTCTTTTCTCGATATCTTCAAAAATTCGATATTAAACGAATTAAGAGAAATTGATCGCGGAGCCGGAGGGGGCAGAGATTTCGCCGTAAGACCGTAATTTAATGCGCGGTACGAACAAGATCATCGACTTAGGAAGTCTGTTTACGAGGGATTAAGAGAAAGTGTTGCTTAACGACGAACAATCCTCGACAAACACGAGGAGGAATGAGAACTTCCCTCTCTCTCGATCGCGCGCGAAAAAAAAAGAAGAACACATTTTTCAATTTTCCAACCACCAACTTCCTTCCTTTCGAAAAGTTCGCCCCGCTCGTCGATTAAAATCAACGACTCTTCTTTCTCGAGGAGGGATCGTGAAAAAAATATTCCAAGAGTTCTCACCTACCGATTAAAAACTTTCTTCCAATCTTCCTCCTCCTCGTATAATCCCGTCCCTTCTTTCTTTCTTTCCAAGTTAAACGTCGAAAAAGTTGGCGCGAATTATGGATATTACGATTTCTCGACGATCAGCGATTTTCCATCCACTCTCTCTCTTTCACATCATCGTCCTCCGTTTCCTTTTTCTCCTTATCCTCTCTCTTCGTCAACCACGCTTAACTACTCTACTCCGCTCTTGGTCCGCGTGGACGTATTCAAATCGGGCGTATCGATTGCTCGAACCTCGACCAAGCAGGTCGAGCAGAAACCACGCGAAACGCCCTGTTTCACTTAATTCAGCGCTTTTCGAACATGAAACCCCCTCTCTCGCTTAAGTCACTCCATCTTCCACTATTCCGAGCAAGGATGGTCGTTTCGCGAGCTGCACATTCGTTCGAGAAGCAGATTAATTAGGATTTTGCGAAAGGGGGAGAAGATAATAAGGGTGCAAGTTTTTCTTTTCTTTTTGTTTTTCCTTTTTTTTTAATTTAATTTCGTCTATTTTTCTTCTTATAATATATTTTCTCGTATGCGACGAACGAATAAATTGGAGATACGTATTTGTAATCGAGTGCAAAATTGTTTAAGGTTGAAACTGTAGCTTTTCATTTAATATTTTTTGTTATAAATACGATGCACGTTTGATCCATCTTGATCATCGAGGAAATTGGAATTAGTTCGATTTATTTGTAGAAATCCATGGTAGATTATAAACGTTCACCAGCGAATAAGAAAGTAAGAAAAGAATATTTTTACTATTAAATATTAAATCTGCAAATATAAAAAGTTATGTAATAAAAATGAAATCTAAAGTTCGTTACATCGAAAGGAATAAAGAAATAGCATTTATGAATATACGTTTCTTCGTGTTTATTATTTGAAATTCGCTGGAGATTTTTTTATCTGCGATTGTGTATCGTTCGAATCGGTCAATTCAAGCGGTTAATGGAAAGAGCTAATAGAAAACAAGATGGAACGGGATGCATAAACTTCTTCTCCGCGTAATGAAGCGTGGTTCGTAGACTTATATTCAACATTCTTTTCTTATTTTTACTCGCAGAGATATTAAGGAATAGATTGTGAGACGATTAAAATAAAGAATATGCAATAAGAAAGAATATATTTAATAAAGGAAATAAGAATAAACGTGTCTTACGTGGATGTGGATCGTGCCGATGCCTTTTCTCTACTGAGCTGCTTCGCTGTGTCGCGTCGTCGTCCAAAACAAACGAAACAGAATCGAAACACCGACCCAATGATACTCGATTCGAGTATAAATATATACAAGATACGTGTCGCGCCTTTGCGTATATGTAAACTCAATCGATGTAATTTGATTCTGTATAATAATTTCAATTGTTCAGACGACAATTTTACTTTGAAATTTTTCGTATCGTATTTGAAAATTAGTGAATTTCGAATATTTCGAATAATCGAGAGAGAAAAAGAGAAAGAAAATTTGTTAATAATTTATTTTCCTTCATCGATCCGTGATTTATTTGAATCATCGATTTTTGAATCTCGTACGAAAAATTTAATATAAATTTCTTAATAATTTATTTTCCTTCATCGATCCGTGATTTATTTAAATCATCGATTTATTTGAATCTCGTATGAAATTAAAATACAAGAATGGAAGAATTTCGATATAAAGAAGAAATGTTTGGAAAGATTTATCCTTCTTTACGAAGTCTCCTCTTCTCATCGCATTAAATAGCGATCGCGTAATTTCACGAATAAATATTGAAGACACGAGTCTTTACTTTATATAAACGATACTGATATAATTTGATTCTGTATAATAATTTCAACGTTGAGACGACAATTTTACTGTGAAATTTTTCGTATTAATAGATTTCGAATATTTCGAATAATCGAGAGAGAAAAAGAGAAAGAAAATGTTTCTAATAATTCATTTCCCTTCATCGATATTATTTAAATCTCGTACGAAATTAAAATACAAGAATGGAAGAATTTCGATATAAAAAAGAAATGTTTGGAAAGATTTATCCTTCTTTACGAAGTCTCCTCTTCTCATCGCATTAAACAGCGATCGCGTGCAATAATTCATGCATAAATATTCAAAATACGAGTTTTATATAAATTCAACAATACTGATTTGATTCTGTGTAATAATTTCAATTGTTAAGACGACAATTTTACTCTGAAATTTCTCGTATCGTATTTAAAAATTAGTGGATTTCGAATATTTCGAATAATCGAGAGAGAAAAAGAGAAACAAAATATTTCTAATAATTCATTTCCCTTCATCGATCTAATTTTTTGAATCTCATAAACGAAATTCAAGAATTTCGATATAAAAAAGAAATGTTTCCTCTTCTCATCCATCTTCTCAAACAGCGATCGCGTGCAGTAATTCACGAATAAATATTCGAGATACGAGTCTTTATTTTATATAAATTCAACGATATTAATGTAATTTGTGTAATAATTTCAATTGTTAAGACGACAATTTTACTGTAAAATTTCTCGTATCGTATTTAAAAATTAGTGGATTTCGAAAATTTCGAATAATCGAGAGAGAAAAAGAAAAAGAAAAAGCAGCTGCGTCTTTTGCACGAATTTGACTTTATACAATCACGTAATAATCCTTGGCTACAGATAGACAATCGCGACGACCACGTCGAACGTGACTCGTTCTTCGAAGATTCGTTGCTTTCCCCGACTCGTTCTAATCATTTCCGCTTTCCGTATTTCCTCTCCAAACACCGCGAACGTGACCTGGCCGCGTTCCAACGATTTTTCTTTATCTTGAGCGTGTCTCAATATATACGAATATAAGAAAATTTTAACTCGAAAATCTATAATTATATATTCGTTCAAGAAGATTAAAGTAATCCATCTTCCCTTTGGTCAAGCTCGATTGAACTCAAATAGGGGGAAGTTAAAATGCTGCCTTCGTTCAAGTAATTTCGAATTACGTTCCGCCAAATCGATTTATTACGCTGTATTAATTATTGAGACGAAACGAAACCGAATTTAGCAATGGCGTCTACGTTCGATTCGAGTGATAGAAAACGTATTAACACGTGAATTTTAAACGCGTATAACAAAGTATTACTATATTCATATATATTCAATAAATCTTACATCTCCTCATTTCCACGATACATAAACGTATCTTTTTGGACGCAAAAAAAAGAGTTTCACTTGTCTAATTTTGAATAAAGAGATAAAAAATGATTAATAAACATTGAATAATCTTCTAAAATATTTCACTCGCAACACTTCTTCCCTCCTTTATTCCCTTTTCTTCTTTAATCTTTCATTTTAGAACGACGTTCGTTAAATTATTTCCTCCCTAGTAGAGCCATTTGTACGTAGGCGTAAAAATGAACGAGCGACACTTTGATTTCAGGCCGGATATAAACGCCATAAAGGGATTGGCATCCTCGGCCTCCTCGGCCGCGACGAAAGTCGCCCCTCCGTCGGCTGTGAACAGGGTCGCAGCCGAGGATCGTGAATTGGCGCGGCAAGGAAGCCTCGTCGACGGGGAAAGTATCAAGATCGTTATCCATCACGCGGACAATGACATGAGTGAGTAGAGTAGTTTCTCTCCCGCTTAAAATCTTTTTCTTTCCATTCTTTCTTGTTATTAGGCGAGAAAATTGCCACCATTTTCAATATTTCTTCTTTTCTTCTTTTCTCGTAGTTTAAAGAATCTTTCTTTTTTTTTTTAGAGATAGAATTTTAAATAAACGTTTGAATAATTACAATATGTATGAAAAAATTATAAATTAGTACCAGTTGAGTAAATTGTACATCGATTGGTTTTGATTGTTTAGCGTTTAATGATATTTAATGATCAGGTTTTAGGTTTAACTACATCAGCCTATTTAAACCATCTAAACTAACCTAATGTGAAATTATTTAAAAATTATTTAAAAATTACGAGGGAAGAATATCTTTTTTCGATGGCTTTAATAATTATATATAAATACATTGAAACAATTTAGACGAAGCACAATTATTTACACAATTATTCCATTTATCTTACGATTCTCATTAGCCCTATATAACAATAACAAATTAAATACTTGTAATAAAAATACCCATAATATAAAATATAATATAATAATCGATAGAAAATTATTATTAAAACTAACTCGAGCTAAGAATGCGGAAAATATCGAGAATTGTGAATAAGATACTCCTGCTAATTTTTTGGAGCAGAGATTGGCAACAGAACTCACGCGTCGAAGAGGATACTTCTTGAGAAGACACTTTCGTTGCTTTTACTTGTGCAATTACACATTTATCTTACGATTCTTATCAACCATATATAACAATAACAAATTAAATACTTATAATAAAAATATAAAATATAATATAATAACTCGATAGAAAATTATAAGATGTTCCTGCTAATTTTTTTGGCCAGACATTGGCAGCGGAACTCGCGCGTCGAAGAGGA
This sequence comes from Apis mellifera, assembly GCF_003254395.2. Lineage (NCBI taxonomy): Eukaryota > Metazoa > Arthropoda > Insecta > Hymenoptera > Apidae > Apis > Apis mellifera. The sequence continues at coordinate 26,045,369 of NC_037638.1, forward strand.
TACTTTCGTTGCTTTTACTTGTGCAATTATTCCATTTATCTTACGATTCTCATCAGCCATATAACAATAACAAATTAAATACTTGTAATAAAAATATAAAATATAATATAATAACTCACGATAGAAAATAATTATTAAAACTAACTCGAGCTAAGAATGCGAAAAATATCGAGTAAGATACTCCTGCTAATTTTTTGAGGCAGAGATTGACTGTAGAACTCGCGTGTCGAAGAGGATACTTCTTGGTAAAGACACTTTCGTTGCTTTATTCGCGCCCGGGGCGGGTTGTTATCCGAGAGATAACAAAGATAACTCGGCGATATCTGTCTCGAGGCGATCCTCGAAACATCTTTTCGCAAAAGTTTTTGCCGTGGTTGAGAGAAGTGGTCGGTGAGAAGTCGAGGATGTAATACACCGATATCGAGATCGTGATTGGGGACGATTAAGTGCAAGAGGGGACCATTTAAAAGGAAGGAAGGAAGGAAGGAAGAACAAAGTGTAATCGAATATTCAAATTTTGAATCTGGGACGTTGAAGTTTCTTCCACGAGAGAGGAGGAGGAGGAGGAGGAGGAGAGCTAGCTGTTACTCTGTCGATGTAATTAGAGAGGCGGATAACGTGATAATAAAGTTTCTCCTCCCGATGCGGTATCTCTGTATCGGATCCTTTTAAAAATTCATAACTTCATTCCGTAATACCTTTGACTGTTTGCTTCAATCCTCTCCGCAACTCAAAATAATTTTCACCTTTCTTTCAATTTAGTTCAGTTTCTTACTCTTCTTTCCTTTTCCTTCTCTCTTTTCCTCCTTGTTACTCGCCAAGCATCGATAATACCAGCAAAGACGTATTATTCTTAAAGTTTTAAGGAATATAATGGAGTTTTTTACGCGAATTGGTAATAAAAAAGGAAACGCTGTTAATTTTACATATAAATTCAGGGCAATGGGATAAAAAGTGAATGGAAACATCAGATGTAAATACGAATGACGAAATAAATGAGGATGGAAAAGAGAATGGTTGGTGAAATTAAATTTTAATTTTAATTGCAAAATCGGGAAATTTAATAACTCGATATGGAGACTCAAATTTTTGAAATTCTCATCGTTGAATTTGGGTTACGCAAGCGTCGAAAGAGGAATAGTCCGTAAAGCTAACGCTTCTTACGAATATAGAAAATGGCTTTGTGAAGATTGAGAATGATATTTGAGAAAAAAAGAGCGTTTCAAAGCGAACACCTTGAAAAACGCTGCACTTTGTGTAAAAATTAATGAAACTGAAAAGAAAAAAAGGAAAAAAGAAGAAAAAGAATTTTGAGCAAAAATGTTAAAATAACGAAGCGTATGAGAGCATAAAGGCCTTAAATGGAAAGAAACTCTGACAAAAAGTTAACGACGACTCGTAGTAACGGCACCTGTTTTGCGCCATTTTTCACCACCTTTTTCCCTCCTCCCCCCTCTGAGAATTCAAAATGAAATAAATTACACCGCCCATTTTTAACGCGGCTTACATTCCACGTACATTTTTTCCTGATTTGAAAATATTACGTAATTGTTGAAAATATATACATATATTTTCTAAACGGAGAAAGACACAGAAAAAGAAACAATATATGGCAAGTTCGAAAAATAACGTACGTTATTATTCTTTACGATAAGTATATCGTAGAAGGGCTAAAAGCAGGGAGAATCTATTTTCCCTCTAAATTTTTATCGGACATCTTTCGACAGAATAAAAATACCCGGTGGGAATTTGATCGAAGAGAAAAAACAAAGGACAAGAGATAAAGAAAGACGAGGATTATCCCGAAAGATAAAGCTGATTATTTTCGACGCAATTTCCGCACGGATTTAGCGTATATATGAAATTTTACAGATTCCTGGCGAAAAAGCTGGATACGAAAAGCTTTGCCACTATAGAAAGAAAGAAATTTCAATTATCCATTTCGAAAAGAAAAATTAGATACGGGTCTCTGATATGATAATCTTTCCAAAAGATTCCAGTCGATCAACTGGAGGGAAAAAAGGGATAAGAATATTTCGTAACGATTCTCGATAAAAATAATAATACTCTCGAAACAAGCATCGTTCTCAAACCTTATTATTCTCGCGTTACAACATCGATAGATTTCTCGTTTCAAAGAAAAAGAGAAACGGTTGCAAAGAGGCTAGGGACATACCAAATCACTTTCTGCGAGAACGAGCAGGTAGAAGTAGAATTTCGGGTATAAACGAAATCATCTTTACGCTACATTGAGCGGAAGTTACGCGTCTGTATTGCACGAAAGAAAGAAAGTACGTATAATCTCGTTCCATTCGTGTCTTTTGTTGAAAAAGATATATCCAGCCTTCTATCGAAGAAAAAAAAAAAATGTGTATCAAATACACTTTGTCGTTTATTGCAGCGCCCTGGGTGAACGCGAAAAGGAGGATAAAACTGAGAAGAGATCCGAGTTTGGACAAAGGGCATAGAAGTAAGTGCGGTTATTATTATTATTATTATCTGAAAGATTAATTTTTCTGATTAATTCTCGAACAAGCAGATTCTTTTTCAAAATTCTACGAGCGTTTAATGCGCGGGAATCGTATTCTTTTTTCTCGAAAAATATTCTCTTTGCTCGAAAGCGAAAATTGGAAAAATTATTTTCGGATCGCGTGCGGATAATTGGGAAGAGACGCGGTGAAACCGGGCGGACACGCGAGATAAAACGACGGTTCATAAAGAGGTTGGTAAAGAGGTGGGGGGAAGAGCAATGAAAACAGTTACGCGTAGCGCCGACAGGGTGTGCGCGTGACGTTTAATTACTCGTTGCTCTTTCCGAATAGGTTTGCTCACTTTTCGCTCCTCTCGAGATGCGCGATGAATTGGTCGAATCCTGGAAAATCGAACATCGGCGCGAAAGAACGAATTGTATGCCACGCGGGGATTAAAATTAAAATTATCTTTTGCATAGGACAGCGTATATAGGTAGAAAACCGATGAATCACGCGATTTAATTCGAACGTTAAAATGATCGATTCGCGTCCGGGGAAATTCGTTACAATTTTGGCAGCAGTGGAGAGTAATAGGGATTGTTGAGTTGTTGTTTGAGGTTATGATTTGATGGAGATTCTCCATTTTCGATACTTTTGGATTTCCAAAAGTTAGAAGAATCTTTTTCTTGTAAGGTGAGAATTTAGAACAAAGAAGAAACGTTTGAAATTTTCCACTACGTTTAATCGCATTAAATATTCATCGTAGGAAATTTGTAAGAGTTTGCTCGAGATGAAAAATTCGAATTTCGATAGTTAATTGATGATTCAGCAGACTGGATTGAAATGAAAAGTGCTTACACAGCGCTTTCCAAACGAGTTTAGAAACGTATTCGTGATTTATCACTACGGTTGATATACGGTTGTTAAATGAAAATAAAGTATATTCATTGAATCGAACAACGAACGTTTCATATTTGATATATCGTACACACAAGTCTAGCTCCAAGTACAATGTTTAAATCCGTCTTATTTTCCTCTTTGTACATTTTGTATTTACATTCTGCGGTTAAAAACCCACATGGATATTTGCGAGAAGCAAATTGTTATTAAATATTCCACTTCAAGAAAGATAAAAATCTTTTTTTCCATATATATATATATACGAGACGACATTGTACAAAGTTGAAGTTTCTTCGATTCGTTTAATTCTGCTTGTCAAAATATTCGGATAATCAACACTCGTTATAAAATCTAATTCCATGAAATGTCTGGGAAATTAACGCGACGTCTTTACTTCCTTCCAGAAAGAGGAAGGCGGATAGATAGCGCAAGCGTAATTAAACTTGTTAACGTTGGCCGACAGTTTACACGTGTTCTCAGGATTGCTTAAAAATTGAAAGAGCTGGATGCTGTTTCACAGATTGGATTGCCAACCTTTCACGGTTACAATTAATCTTGTAACGCTTGCTTTCGAAATTAAATTGATCGTTTCGAAGGTGAAAATCTTTAGCCGAGAGAAAAAGATTCTATTCCGTCGAATTCTCGTTTTAAACGCCTCCTGCATCTCCCTTTCGCCTCTACCTCGACACTCTTTCCTTTAACCCGCGCAAATAAATAGACTTTGACTTTGGTATTCGAAGATCATAATTTCTTTCAAGTTCAAGAATCCTTTCAAATTCAATTCTCTCGCTTCTCCTCGCCGAATCTGTTCAACAACGATTTCCTTTTGTGAAAATTCTTTTCTCGTTATTCCCTTCGTTTATTATTATTTATTAATCGGAAGAAAAATATGGCTGCTATTCAACTGCTCCGTGATTCCACTCGTCCCCCCATTTATTTGAGTTCCCAGAGTTCGATCGAGTTGAAAATTTAATCAGATTAACAAACTTTTCATTATCCGTCAATTTGAAACGGATCGCTTTTCCTTCGTTTCCTTCGCATTATCTCGACAAATAATCATCTTTGTTATCCGTTCGAGGTGGCGCAGCGCTGTTGAACGCGAATTAATGCGATTGGCGGAGAGAAAGGGCGGAGGGAAATTCGATTTGCCTTACGGGGGAATCTGGGTGGGAAATTTTCGAGGGCCGCCATCAGGATCCATCTCATGGACGAACGTTAACAAGATGGAGGCCGGCTCGAGTATTTATCGAAAATCCCGTAGAGAAACGGGCAACCGATCAGATAATTACGCTGCAACGTCATTACCAGAACAAGCCTGCGGCTCCCAGACCTTATCGTAGGCCCGGTATTCCCACCCTGTTAATTAAGCCTGAATGACGGCCCTTGATTGGCGTTCTCGCGTCGACGCCCATCAAAACTGGTCAATTCTCTATCTTCCTCTGTCTGCTCACCACCGATCTACTCCTTCTTCTATTTTTCCCCATTTGCCTCTCCCTCTCTCTCTCTCTCTCTCTGTTTGCACACGAATAACAAAGCTTCCAACTTGCCTTTCTTCATTATAAATCCGTCATTTTTCGACTCGTCAACTTTCCTATTCTTCCTTCCATTTTCTGTATATACGAATAACAAACCTTCCAACTTGCCTTTCTTCATTATCCCTCATTTCTCCCCTTCATTTTCAACTTTTCCACTCTTCCTTCTATTTTCTTTCTCTACAAATCCTTCAACTTGCTATTCTTTCCTCGTCCAAATTACACATCCTCTTCTTTTCTACTTTTTCTTCGTTTTTATTTTTCCTATTTACTTCTCTCTCCAAATAATAACAAAATATTCTTTCCATTCGTTTTCTACTTTTCCTTCTATCTTTCTCTTTTTCCATTCTTCTTCTGCTCGCACGACACGAATCCTCCAATCCATCCTTGCTTTCCTTTCTTCGTTCAAGATCGCCATTTTCCCCTCCCCTTCCGACTCGTCAACCACGGAATTATGACGTATTACGTCCCCGTTCTCGTTTTCACGAACGAAGAGGAATAGGTCGGAACGGATGATGAAACGAGGAGGGGGGAAAGGCTGTTCGAAGTGAAATTTCCGCGAGATGCTCGAAGATTAACGATTGCCTGATTAGACGGGGTTGGCTCTTTCGTTCCCGCGAATAGAGGGCGCGTTAATCCCGCCATTACCGACTAGAAACATCGAATGGGACACGACCTGTTGCTACACAATACGCGTGCGTATGCGGCCTTCATTAGCCGTTGACGTTCGTATTAAATTAGTTCGGTGTTAATCGCACGCTTTACTTCGTTACTACGGACATACGTCAAGAGGAATATTCATTGTTTGCCTTCCCTCTCCCGTCTAACCTCGTGTAAGCCGTGAGCGTGACTGAGATAAAACCGCTCGCCGAGTATTCGCTCGGCGATAATTCGGTGTCGAAATTGGCCGAACAAATTAACGAAATCTATTCCGTCCTTCTCCCGCTTTTCTCGTTATTTGTTACTCCATTTTTTTTTGTTTTCACGTAATTTTATGGAGTTTCGAACGAGAGAATTTTTCTTTTTTTTTTTTTTATTTTGGGAAATCGATTCACTCCTCCGCTCATCGAGTTAACGAGTTTCGCTAGCGTTCTGCGGAACTTTTTTTTAGCATTTTTTTTTTTTTAATTCATTAGAGGAACGACGTTTATATCATGATTCGTTTTTTTTTTTTTTTTTTTTTAATCTTTTATCACAGCATCAAATTTTTCCTACTTCTCGAATTTTTTTGATTTTTAAATATTCGGTAATTTGATTTTTATCGTTACTCGTTTCGATATAATAACGGGGATGATTTTTAATGATTTCGAATACGGGTTGCTCATCTTTTTCAAGGATACGACACGTAACGAGAATGTTTTTCTTTTTTTTTTTGATTTTCCAATTTTTTTTTTGATTCTCGTTATCGAAATTCGACGTGTTCCCCATTCCCCTCGCCTCGATTTTTATCAATTTAAAAACTTGGCGATCGGAAATCTAATATTTTTTTATCCCCACGGAATATTTTTTAATTGGATCGTTAACTATCGCGTCTAAATATTTTTTCCTCCCTCTTTCCTTCTCTCCCCGCTGGAACAACAGACACGTTTTCGCGGAGGAACTAATAATAATATTCAACTTTTTTCCAATTTCGAAGCATTCGATATAATTTCAACAATTTCCTTCTTTTTTTCTTTTTTTTTAAGAGCACGTATCAGTTAAAAGTTATATTTTTATCGGTCAAAATAAAAGGCCATTGGCATTTCTCCGTCGACAAGAACCGTTTTGTTTATTCAAACGTATCGTGGAATAGAAATAAAAGAACTCATGGAAAATCATTTTGAAAACTTTCCTCGCGGTCGAGATCAACAATTTTTTTTTCTCCTCCCCATTGTTGTTGCTGTACGAAAAAATTATTAGCCAATTTTCGATCGACCAACGCAGAGACGACGAGAAAGGCGCGGATTTTCTCTTATTTCATTCAAACTCGTGTAACGAACGATTCCCCGATTTGGCCAAAAATTCGAATCGATAAATAAAACGAATTCCCACGAAAAAAAATGAAAAAGTAAACCGCCAAAAACCAGATTTTCCACCCCCTTCCACCGATATTCATATTCACTGGCCAATAATTTCGTGTATCCACCGATTTTTCTCGTCACGTCATCCATTAATTCGTCGCAAAATTGAAATGATTCACGGGCGCGGATCACAAGGTCGCATAGTAACGAAGCGATGAAAATGCGATGAAAAAAAAAAAAAAAAAAGAACGAAACATCGATGTCATGCACGTAATAAACGTCATCTTGACATTTTCGATGGTTATCGATCGGTGCGCGGATCGATCGAAATAAGCTTAATTTTTCAGAAATGAAATTTTCCAACTCCCTACGATCTTAAATAATTTACAAAGGTCACCCCCTTTTTATCTCTCTCCTCATTTTCTCTTCTGTCCTGTTATCCGCACGAACAACCCCGAAACAATTTGCCCCAAAACTTTTTCTTCCTTTCGTTTCGTTTCGTTTCGTTGCGCAACAAGTCTCTTTCAAATAGAAAAACTGAATATTTCTAATCGATCAACGATGATTCCTTTCTCTACGTGAATTTATAAGTATACGTATTTGATAAAAAAGAAAAAAGCGTTCGTAAAATTTCATATTTTATACCGGAACCACTCGAGTAAGAGTAAGTTTCGCGTTTGATCGTAACGTATTATATACTGAACTCGTTCGATTTTACAGCCGCTGGTTTCGGTCTAAGGGTGGTCGGTGGTAAAACAGGGACCGATGGACGCACGTTTGCATACGTGATGTGGACCCTGCCGGATGGACCAGCCGCAAAAGTTGGTATACAACGAGGCGACAAGGTAAGAACTCGCCAATTTTTCTTCTTCTTCTTCTTCTCGCCACGTTTGGGAAAAACTCCTTTTTTAAAACTCCTTGCCTCGTATTTTCTTCCTTTTCTGCGAGATGTTTTTTTTACTCGACGCGTACATACATCAAAGAAAGACGTGCGCAGAGTTTGGAAATAGAAATCGGCGTTCCGATTGTCTCGATCGGGCGTTTGGATCTTGGAAATAAAAATGTCTTGGCAACTTGCGCCCATAGAAACGCGGGTAACATATTGCAAGCGGTTAATGCGTGCGAATATCGACAACCATTCTCCCCAGCTGTGATTTTAATTAAGTTATCGACAGCTGCGCCCAACGCAAACGCGTCGCGATCCCTCATCGAGAAAACCTATACGATTCTCGCGAAATCACGTGCCAAATCACGTTAACTTATAATCGTTTAATTTAGTAGAAATAACTTTTTGTCAATGTTCAGGATCATATTAAATACGTTTGAAAGTGTATACAGTAGGAGAGAGAATTTTTTCCTCTCTGAATCTTGCATCTCAACTTTTTATTCCACGTTTTTCTCGCTTTTCGAAAAACTTTGTGCGAAGCGGAAAAGTATTATTTATTGTTTTAAGAAGGGAAGTATCTCGATAAACATCGTAATGAATATAAATTGCGGTGCAAAAATTGCGGATAAACGACACGCAACTTTTTAATTTTTAAAAAGTTACGAGGAAGAAACGTGGTGCAATATCTTGGAGCTCGAAGAATTTTATATATCTTTTATATCAGATTTATTTTTTTTGTTACATCTCTTTCTAAGAATTTATTTCTCATCCTATCCCTGTTCCTAGATTTTAATTTCAAGATAGGAGGAATCTTTCCGCTCCGCCAGGAAATCACCGTAAAAATCTGGAATAATTTTGAAATAATTTTATCATTGGACACCTCTTGCAAATGATTCAATCGCGATAAATGCATTATCTCGCGCATAAAATAATATCAAAGATACATTTTAAGATTAGTCTAATTTAGGAACCAGTTTAATATTTTTTTTTTCTTTTTTTAAATTACGAATTGAATAAAACGACGAACATTTCAAATGTCGTTCACGAAATAATATCAAAGATACATTTAAGATTAGTCTAATTTAAAACCAGTTTAATATTTTTTTTCTCTTTTTAAATTACGAATTGAATAAAACGAACATTTCAAATGTCGTTCATGAAATAATATCAAAAATACATTTAAGATTAGTCTAATTTAAAACAGTTTAATATTTTTTTTCTCTTTTTAAATTACGAATTGAATAAAACGAATATTTGAAATGTGGTGCATAAAATAATAGCAAAGATATATTGAAGATTGTTCTAAGAACATAGTCTAATTTAGGAACCAATTTAATATTTTTTTTCTCTCTTTAAATTACACGACCGAATTAAATAAAACTGCGAACATTTCAAACGTCATTCATGAAATAATATCAAAGATACATTTAAGATTAGTCTAATTTAAAACCAGTTTAATATTTTTTTTCTCTTTTTAAATTACGAATTGTATAAAATGCAATTAGATAATATTTCAAATGACGCGCATAAAATAATATCAAAGATATATTTAAGATTAGTAGCATTTTAATATTTTTTTCTCTTTTTAAATTACGAATTGAATAAAACGAATGTTTCAAATGTCGCGCATAAAGTAATAGCAAACATACATTGAAGATTGTTCTAAGGACATTAGTCTAATTCAGAAGCCAGTTTAACGCGCCAATATTTTCTTTCTCTTTTTAAATTACGGCTATTACGTGCGAGTTGAATAAAAACGGCGAACGTATCAAATGGTTATTTCTCTTTCGCCCTCTGTCGCCAACGATACACGTACGTACCGTTTCTCTTCGCCTGCACCTTTTCACAAATTTATCCCTCGTGATCGTAAAATTGAACGTTACCCATTCACGAATAGGTTGCCTCGTTTCGCAATTAATTAGAACAAGCCTCGACGCAAAAGATCGATTGATATTTCCCCCTTTTTTTTTTTTACTAAATTTTATCAAATTGCCCGTATATTTTTGTTATCCGATATCGCTTTCCAATTTAGGAAAAGCGGGTCGCGATTTTATCGACTGAGTCGACTGAGCATCCTTCAGATACAACTCGATAACAAAAGTTCTCTTTTAAATTTCGAAACGAAATAAATTGTTTCTCGCCGCGCAAACGAGGCAAATTGCTACACGTGAGATTTATCGTTCGTTTATCTCGTTATTTGTATATAAAAAAAAAAAATAAAGTTTATCCGGAGAGCTTTTCTCTAAACGAGAAAAGTTTGCTTCGTTTTTTAATTATTATCGAATTCCTACGTCTTGAGTAAGTTGGAGGAAATATTGAGATTTGTTTCTTTTTTTATACAAATAAATTTCGCATTCTCACGAATCTCTGATATCGAAATACTAAATTACGTTTACGGTGTTACGGAAAAAAGAAACAGCATCGATATTTCTTTGTTTCTTTTACTTACTGCGCAAAGGAGGAAATTGCACCGTTGAGATCGTTCGTTTATCTCGTTATTTCTGTATAAAAGTATACAGATTATTCAGACAGCAATGTTCTAGAGTTTTTCTAAACGAGAAAAGTTTGCTTCGTTCGATAATTATCGAATTCCACGTCTTCCACGTTGGGGAAAATGTTAAAGATTTGTTCTTTTCTATAAATAAATTACATTCCATTATTTCATTCTGAATATAACGAATCTCTGATATCGCAATACTAAATTATATTTACATATGCTTCGACAGTATTTCGAAAAAAAAAGAAAAAAGAAAACAGCATCGATATTTTTCTTCCACATTTTTGAACGCGTAGCGATAAGTCGTTATCGAAACAAATCGCTATCGTACGCAAAATCGGCAAAACGCGAAAACTTTGTGTTCGAGACAGGTTCGATCATCCCCGATACGACGAATAAAAATTTGCCCGTACTTCTCCTCCAGGTGTTAGAGTGGAATGGAGTGTCTCTGGTGGATCGAAGCTTCGAGGAAGTGGTTCAAATAACGGAGCGGAACGACGATGTGGTCGATCTGGTGGTCGAGCACGTTGCCGACACGTAAGTAATAAGAAATCGATTCCTTGCTCGCTCCACGAAAAAAAAAAAAAAAAGAAAACAATTTCAAATTCGACAAGGACAACGAAAATGCACGATCGTTCCAAGATTAAACTCGCTCGCGAATAGAAAAAAAAAAGAGTGAAATTATTAGATAGAAAAAAGAAAGAAAGGAAAAGTAATAACGATATAAATATAACACAGTCGAGTCGAGTCGAATCGAATTGTGAATGAAAAGTAGTTAAACCGAATTGCTTTTATCAACCATCGCCACTTTTACGTGACACGAATACGTACGCAGCGGGGACCTGCCGGAGGATTTAGCCGCGGTACCATCTGGAAAAGTGCCGGGGAATCTGGGACTGCTGATGGGTGAGTATCGAATCCTGCAAATCGTCCGATATATATATGTATGTGTGTGCGTGCGTGTGTACACGTGTACGATGGGGAAAAAAAGATGAATCGTTAAATGGAGAGTAAGAGGAGGAGGATAGAGTGCATCGTCGGCTTTAAAATCGATAACGCGCGCGTTTCGAGAGTGGAAAAAAAACGGGGAGGGGAGGGAGGCAAGAGAGAGAGAGAGATAGAGGAAAGAGTTGATTGTTTTGCGCTCGTCAGTAGCAGCTTGTTCGTCTTCTCGCGTATCAGGGATTAAACGTTCTCGTTTTCTTTCTTTCTTTTTTTTCCTCTCTCTCTCTCTCTCTTCCTTCCTTTTATCGCTCGAAAATGGGGGAAATGAAAATAATCGCGACGGAACGTTCGATTAGACCGATTTTATTAGTATATTGTTGTTGTTGTTGTTGTTGTTGTTATTGTTATTATTATTATTGCGTTGACACGTGAAATGTATATTCTTTTTCAGAGGGGGAAACGGATAAAACGCCTTCATCACCGACGCGCAGGAAACTGCCAAAGACGCCGGTATAACGAGTTCATAAATTGACACATCTACGCGTGACCGTCTCCTCTCTTTCTTCTTTTTCTTCTTTCTCTTCTCTTTTTTTTTGTCTTTTTTTTTCCTTCTTCTTCTTTCTTTTCTCTTTCTCCTTCATTTTCACGCGCAATGTACACGCATACGCATAAAACATATATATATATATATACACACACACAGAAACGGGAGAAGTTAAACCTCGATCAGACCGAGTTTAATGTTAGCTAGTGAAAGTGAAAGCGCCACGATAGCACACCACCTTTTACCTTACTTTTAGAAACAAGTGAATATCACCATCTCTCTCGGTCTTTCGCTTTGTACTATGTATATATTCACTATACTATTACTATATCTCGTATAACATACGCGTATAATAATCAATCCGTATGCGAGTACCTTTATTTCACTTGTTACTCGCGTGTATGTGTATGTGCGTGCGTGTGTATGTGTGTTGTACAATCCAAACAATTATATACGACACGCGTCGTATCGAGAAAAGGGAGGAAAACGAAAAGGAATGGCGAGAGCGATTCGACGACGAGCTACGCGAAAAAAACGCTTCGACGATTCTCTGCCGATTTTTCCACGGAAGGAACGGAGACAAGGATCCTCTTCTCTTTTATTCCCTTTATTTATCCCGATCAACACTATTGGATCTATTTTCCTCACGTCGACGCGTTTATGGAAAAATTGTTTCGAAACAATGTTTTTCGAAACTCTGTTCGCTTCGCGGAGAGTGGCTTTCCACTTTCGAATTGTCACGGGCCGCGGTCTTGCTGACATTATTAAATTTGTACGGTGTGTACATGCACGGTCACGTGCTGGCGAGGGCGAGTACGATACGCGCTAGGCTAGGTGTAAATATTTATCGCGTTGATGCGCGAATCTCGCATGTGCGAACCGCGAATTGATGGAAATTGGAATACCGCACGACGGGACGAACACGATCACCGCGATTTTTCCTCGGTTACCGTGAAATTTCCAATTTTTTCTTTCCTCTTTTTCCCTCTTTTTTTTTTTTCGGCAGAGCGTCTCGTTAAAGAGACGCGCCGTAACAGATATAATAACACCGGATATATACATACGCGGAGCGAATTTTGCACGTTTCGTATCCGAAAAAAAAAAAAAATTAACTTTGAAAATGTAATAGAGATCAGTTTTTTTTATACACGTTCATCGAACTCGGCAACCGTTTACCATTTTCGATGAAATTTCAGTTGCCTGGAAATGGCGCGATTCGATCAAAAATGGCAGGGAAATGTGTAAGTAAACAAAAAAAAAAGAAAGGAAAAACAAAGATACTTTTATACGCTCTTTCTAATCGCGAAAACTGTTTAAACTTTTTTCGAAACAACTCTCTTCGATCCTTTTTCGCAACAAAACGTTTAACCGAATTTTAATAATACGCGCATATTCAAGTTTCGAAAATATCGTCAAACGAAACAAAATTATCACACACCCTCCGACCTACATATCGTTATATCTATTTTCATCCCCAAATACAATTTAAAATTTGATCCAGCCTCGAGAAATATTCACCACCGTCTTTCGAACGAAGCCAGCGGAAAAATTCGTCCTTCTCTCGATGATCGTTGTAATTCTTTCCCTTCTTCTTTTCTTTCTCGCGCGAGAGGAGAGACGGAGCTCCGTTCCGTGGAAAAATCGCGGGGTTTTTCGGTTTTCGCAACGGATTTACGGAGGGCGTGGGCGAGGAATATAAATGGAGGTAAATCGCGACGTTTCCCGTAATTTCGTGTCTTTCCGATCGAGTTATCGGAAGGTTAACACGTATATATCACGCTCTCAAATCGAATGTCTCGTTTTCGAAACGTGCGTCACGTGGATAACGTAATAATATTCCAGCATCAGCATCAGCGTTGGCTGAATTAATATCAGAGAGAACCACGAGAGCAACGAGAGAGAGAGAGAGAGAGAGAGAGAGAAACGACGAACGGTTGGTTGTGTACGAGTAATAGAGGGCGCTATTAGCCAAAGGATCACCCATACGCATCAATGTGTAAAATCATAAATTGTGTCGGTCATAAACTGTCGGCTTGCTTCGAACTTTCCTCTTCGCTCTTTATGTCATATTATAACAATGTACAATGTTCGAGCACACTATACACACATACACACACACACACGTGTATTACACCTGTATCGAGTCTAAATATACGTGTCTCTGTTCTTTTTTCTTTTTTTCTCTCTTCTTCTTGGGGGTCGATCTGTAAATAATTATACAGGGTTTCTGACAATAGGTGTATAACGTCGTATATATAAATATATGGTAGTAAGTAAGATAGATCGTCGTTAACAAGTTTCGAAAAAAAAAAAAAAGAGAGATTCCTTCCTTTCCATCGAATCATATTTCTTTCCGTTTCGTTCTCCATTCTCTTCTTTTCCTCGAGAAAAAAAAAGGAAAGGACGAGTAAAATATCTGGCATCGTCTCGGCATAACGAAACACCAACTGGATGGATTTCGTTCGTTATTTCGAAAGGCATCCGGTTTGATAATTCGGTATATTGCGCGGATCGATCGTTACGGCGAGAGGTAAAAGCCGGAGGGAGAAGGAAGAAACGCGATATCCACCATTACTACTACTACTACTATTACCACCATTACTAGCTGTAGATATTTAATAACTCGACGAATTCTTGGGATTCTTTGTGAAAATTTTTTTTTCCCCTCGTTTCGAGAGCGATATACTTTTCTTTTCTTTTCTTTTTCTTTCTTTCCTTTCGTCGATCGAGGGAGAAAAATTAAATTTGAGAGATTATCGAATAGAATAGAGAGAGTAAGAGAGAGCTCTCTTTTCAACTAGCTAGCTTCCAAGGGAAATATATTACACTTAAAAAAATATATATATATATACGAGTTGAAAAAAGATTTGTAAATTTCACGTTGAACTTTTGATCCGTAGAATTATTCTAAGTAAGCGCAGAGAGAGAAAGAGAGAGAGAGAGAGGGAGGGAGAGAATCGGAAATAAAAAGTTTCGAGAGTTGCGTTTGTTTGGATCGATTTGGATAATATTAAAATACGACACAGGACCAAAAAAAGTAGATGATTCTTCTTCTAATAATTAGATATACATACATATATATATATATATCGCTTCCGTGTCTCGGTGTTTCTCCTAAGATTAATTGTAATTGTAATTACGTAATAACGAAAGGAGTTATTATATAACGAAGACTTAGAGAATTCCACTTCACCGTGTAAATGTATTGTTCCATAGTGTAAGCTAAGAAAATTGACGCGAACGTCCAAACAATTGAATTATCGCAACAAAACTGTAACAAGCGAGCAGTTTCAAAGTGGTGGAACCAAAGGGTTGCAGGTAACTCGTGCCGATTGTTAACCATCGACAGAGTCTCCACAGAGTTTACGTTCGAATAATAACCGTTGTAACAACGGATTGCAGATTAGTTCGAATTTGCCTTCTTCGATTTAATTAAAATTTAATCTTATCCTTGTAACGCTGTGAGAACGCTCTATATTTCTTTTTTCTTTTTTTTTTTTGATGAAAATTCGCTTCGTTCGCGAAAAGATCGAATTAGTTCCGGATTTTTTTGTGTCTCGATTCAGTTTCAACGACGATCTTCACTCGAATGCTTAGGGAATTGACGTCGGCCATCCAGAACGGGGCGCGTTCGCCACCTCTCTGACGTCAATTCGAGAACCGAGGTCCGAATGAATGGGATGAAATTTTATATTTAGCGCCGCTTTTATTAACACGTAACCGCGTTATTTCCATTCAACGAAAGGATTTAAACAGTAATAAAACATATATTCGATGAAATATACGCGGATCCTACTCAAAAGCGGTAATTAAAGTGACGTCAATCTCCCAACGTCGAAATCTCTATTCGACGCGTGTGTATATAATTTATTGTATATTAACGTCGTTGTTGCGATGATAAAAATTGAGAGTAACAATTATATCGGATAAAAAATTGTATTATCGAAATATGGAAATATGGAAAAGAAAAGGATGAACTAGAACTAGAACTATTCTTTTTTAAATCGTTCCATCGATCAAACACCAGAACATCTACTATAACTTTCAATTGAGTAACTTTTACTTAAAAGTTAGTCTTCTTGTTGAAACATTCTCTACTTAAACGAGCAACTTTCTGAATGCGGGAAAAATTGTTCTTTCACAACAGGACAATCAAAATTTCGACGAATTTCATTCGGTCTCTTTTTTACAATTATTGTAGCAAAATGTAATTCATGTTAAATTTCCAAAAAAACCAAACGATCGAGTTACCTGCAACGAAACTGAAATTGCATTTATGTATATATATACCATCAGCTTTGAAAATTATTGTGGACGCGTCAATCCTATCTGTTTCTGAAGATCGATGTTTTCTTTTCTATCGTTGGAGAAAAAAAAAAAAAATACATACACACGCAGATGCTTTCGGCGCGTGGCCGCGTTAATTCGAGCCCCTCTCAACCAACAAGAAGAGGGACTTGCTTCGTTCGTCGCTGCTTACACGATGTTCAATTTTACACGCGGTTCGAAGGAGCGTACGACAATCGGTATAGATGATAAAAAAAAACGCCAAGAAATGCGTGCGTCCGTGCATGTGTATATATATGTAATAAATCTTATATAGAGTAGATAAATAGAGAGAGAGAGAGGGTGAATGTCTAGTTCGCAGTGGCTTTGTCTCAATTTCTCACGATATTTCTTTTCGAAGCGATTCGTTTCATCGTGAACTTTCCATATCCGATGAAGAAAGAAAATTTGTCATCGAAACTTACGAAACAAGTTCCACTGTTATCATATAACTCGTTTGAATATCCCTGACCTTATCAATTCTTAGAAATGGAAGCTTCGAATTCTCGAGCTTAAGCATATATGCGATACTTTTATATCGAAAGAAATGATAAATCTATCTAAATCTATCTAAATGAAAGATTTTAAGGAGAGACGTAGAGAGGCCGATCAGACTAGACAATTACCCGATTAAAGAGAACAATTAGAGTAGAAGCGAGTGTATAAAGTAGCTTGAAAAAAACTCTGCATATCGCTCGAAGAAACTCGATAAATTAAGCGTAAAGCATTGTTACACGCTTCGAACGTATGCAGAGAAAGAGAGAACGCAAAAGCGGAATACGAGAAAAATCCAGGGTCCATCTTTCTTGAAAGATTCGCGAGAGAGAACGAACGTTATCGCATCGCTTCTATACCTTAGCTTGTATGTGTGTGAGAGAGAAAGAGAGCGAGAGTTTCGTCGAGGAAGCGTCGAAAGGATCTTCCCCCTCCTTTTTTAGTCGCGCGTCTGATTACGAATAAAAAAAGAAGAAAAAAAAAAGAAGAGAACGGAACAGTGAGAGTGTCAGTTGGGGGCGAGTTGTTGCGTTCTTCCCCTTTCTTCCGCTTTAACGTCCCCCGAAATATTCCGTCGAAACTATTATTACTATTTACTTACCGATACACACACACACACACACACACACACAGATGCTTCCGTGCTCTCGAACTCGCATAGAGACAGACGAACACGTGCACACGCTTTCGAGTAACTCTAGCTTTTTGATGATCCACGAGCACGCGTATAATATACGTACAGGCACACATACGCGCACATAATATATGATATATATACAAATACACTTAATAATCCTAAATTAGATTTAGATCGTCGCAAGCGGGCGAGAAAACGATGAACCTGACTCGATATCCACGCGATTGTCCTGTATAACCGGATGTAAAAGATAGAGCAGAAATAAACGGAAAAAAAAAGGAGAAACGAAAAAAAAAAAAAGAGTGTAAGAGAAGAAGAGAAATTTTTGGCGCGCGAAAGTTGTGCAACCCGCATCTTTTCTTCGCATCTTTATTTTTTTTCTTTTTTTTTTTGTTTCTTTTTCGATTTTCGTTCGGAAATATGGTTATAGTTGGTGGAAGAGATATTTTGTAAATTCTGTCATATAAAGTTTCAAAAACAAGTTATAACAAGATTATTCTTTCCTTTTTTTTTGTCTCGTTTTGCGTCGAGCAGAAAACTTGAAAGATTAGAAAAACGTATAATATAAAATAGCTTTTATTCGCATATACGCATACACGACACGTGTATACGCCGTGTAAAAATGTTCAATGTTAAATCGATGTCGAAAATTGTGCGACGTGTTTCTGTTTACGATCTCAACATGTACGAGCGCACACACGCGACCGTCTGAAAGATAATAAAAACAAAAACCGCGTATACGCGTGTAACAGGATGCGTATTATGCGAGTGGAGACGTGAAAAAAGGTTAGAGCGGGATGCGCGTGTGCGTGCGCGCGCCTTTTTATCGCCATCCTCACCTTCTTCGCTTTTCTTTTCGTCCTCTGAATATTCTATTCCCCTCTCTTTCGTCGCTCCTCTTCTTTTTCTTTTTCTTTTTTCTTTTTCTTCGTGTGTGTGTGTACACACGCGCGATTCTGTGTGCTCTATATTTCTCCTCGTACATTACGATTACACGAGGCTGCACGAGGCACTTTCTTCTCTCTTCACCTCCAAATTCTGTTACTCTACGCCTCACGTTTACTTCAGGCGACGTCTCTCTTCACCGCATCGACATTCGTCTACGTATTGTTTCTCTCTCTGTGAGCCAAAGTTTCATATATATATATATATATATATATATATATATATATATATATATATATATATATATATATATTTCTATACATACGTATATTATATATATATGTATATGTGTGTATAACTGTTTCTGCCGTTTCTCCCATGTATCACACCGCTTCCTCCCTTGACCTACCTCTTTAAAGAAATTGTTTGGCTACGAAAAAGAGACTAAAAGAGAAAATAGACCCGCTGACGAAAGAGAAAAGGAAATGTAAGTTGTCCATTGTTGAACAAACTTAGCATATTGGTCCTCCATGCTATTTCTCTCCCAACTGGCACGACTCTAGTTGTGTATATTATTAGCGTATTCATTTTCTTTTGCGGCTCGTCTCTACTTTTTTCTCATCTCCACATTTTTCTCTTTTCTTTCTCCCACGTTTCTCACTCTCTCTTTGTCTCTTTGTTTTGTTTCGTTCTTCGTCGTTCAGGTAATGCCTAATTCGTCGTTTTTTTTTTTAGCAGCGATCCGCTCTCTCATAGTTTGTCCTCCTCTTTCGTTCCCTGTGTCTCGTTTGCTACTCCCTGCTCCTTCGTTTCACGAGATTAGAGGAAATGGATGAAACTGTGGCATGAGTACGTGATTGGCTGATTTTCACGTAGAAACTTTAAAGTTGAAGTTTTAATAAAGAGCACTAAATAGCGTTACACAAGAATACGTGAATTTTTTTTTTTTTTTCATAGGATGCACAAAATTAGATTTCGTTTCGATATTGGATCATCCCGAAGCGAATAATGGCGGCTTTTAACTTTTGAATAAAATATTTCCGATACGTCCAAGAAGCAAATTCTTCTTCGATTCGACGCTGTCCACAAACGGTACTTGAACGATATCGGGAAAGTGTCAAAATTGAGGAAATGGGTTTTCTCGGGGGCAAACTTTTCAGAGGAAATCACACTTATAGATGTTTGATTTTGTAGAGTGAAACGAATGGGGATGGGGATGAGAAATGAATCTTGCATAGCAATTTCAATCGCAAAAGGCAATATTCGACGTATAAAAGATTTGATCTCTTTTTAACAAAAATATATTTCCATATATTTCCGTATTCGTTCAGTTATAAATTCGCGAAGTAAAGTGAAACTATTCTCGCTTTATTGTTACCGATTAAACAGATTAAACAGTGCAGCTTTGATAGATAAATGACCGGCATTTAGGAAGAGCCATTTCCATTACGATGTTCGAACAGAGAAAAACAATTAAAAAGACGCGAGATAAAAAAATAAATTCAGTCAGAGTTGTTTTGTTCGGTCAATTAAGAGAAGAAATTATTGAAAAAAAAGAGCGTTAAAAATACATGTAAAAAAAAAAAATGAAATAAATTTAATTCTTCCATGGAAACTGGGATTTTTAAAAACGACATTACTCGTTCGGATGATCTAATAACGATGAAACCACTTTCAACTTAGATTTGACACGACGAATGCATAGATTTATTTCTTTTTTTTTTTTTTAAATTTAACCGAAATTCTTCCGAACAATTTAATAAAAATTCTTGCTATATTTTTTTATATATTACACATCTCATTCACGACGAAACTTTATTCAATTTTAAATACCATCGTACGAAACGAAGGATTAATTTTCTTCATTCATCTTCATTCCGCTCCCTGCGATTTTATTTTCGCTCTTCCTTCCTCTCTCTCTCTCTCTCTCTTCTCTTCTCTTTTTCGCTCTCTGTCTCTATCTGTCTCTTTGTCTATCTGTCTGTTTGTACCAATCTATATCGACTCTTGTTTCTGTCTCTAAGCGCAGTTTTATTACACGAACAAAAACAAAGGCAAATTCGTCCCGATTTGTATAATATTTTTCGCCAAACGTCCGAAAAAAGAAAAAGAAAAAACGTTCCTTATCGATCGATCTCGAAAATTCTTTTCTCGAATCCTTCGTTAAAAAAAAAAATGTCGGATGTTTGGCTTACGCTTTCCCTGAATTACGTACGATTTCATTATTAATCGATTGGAAATGTCGAGATATCGAAAAGATTCCGACTCGATTATTCGTTGAATAAATCGAAAACTTTTTTCTCGCTCGGATCCATCGGTTGTGGTTCGACTCTTGTTGTCGAAGCACGTGTTGAACAACGTTGATCGATAGCTTTCTCCTCGCGCGGAATTTTCTCAAGCAAGCGAATTATAAGTTACCAACACTTTTCACGGTTTAGAAGAGTTCGTTGAGGGATGTGAGAGTAATATTTTCCTCCTTTGAAGTTTACACAAAGCTATGAAACGCGGTTAAATATACGTATATACATAGACGAAGTAAATTTATTGTTGAATTGTGAATCGTTCATGCGCATTCGAATCGAAATGAACGGGCGCTTTGAACGATTACGCGTAATTAATTAATCTACTAGGCTGAAGTCAATTATCGATAAGGATGAACAATTAATTGACAAATAAATAAATTAAACGGTCCAACATTGGTCCAGCTTGTTAGCTCGAAATGAATTTCAATATGGATATTATTATAATATAATACAATATCGAATAAAAAACTTCTCTCTAATATCTAGAGCCAAAGAGAATAATAAACACGAGTTATTAATAAATGTACGAATAATGAAACGAGCCGATATTAATATTTAATCCAGGATCATCGTGAAAATGGTTGGTCAACGGTTGTGATTCGCAACAAATTTCCGAATCTATCCGAAACAAATAATTTAAAGACTTCGAAAATAACCCACATTGGATTAAATCAAAATATTAAAATTTAAACGTAATTTTTTTATCTCTTCGGTTGATTAAAGGACGATAACAAGGGAAAGCGTAGAAGATAGATCGCGAGCCTGACACGTCACAAATTGCCTAATTGCTTCTCTCGCGACTCTGCTTCGGCTTTAAAGGTGTTCTTCGAGCGCTCTCTCTAACCCATCAAGCGTCGACGCCTTTCAAAAGGCGTGCTCGTCAAAAAAGAAAGAAAGAAAGAAAGAAAGTAAGAGGATCGATCCCGTCACCCCTAATCCACGGCGATCAAAAAAAAATATCCCGCCTCCTTCGTTGCGTTTCCGCCCTTTCTCTGCCTCGTTGTCAATCGACAACGTTCTCGTCGATGGAAACTTTAAGGCCGAAAAAGCGCCGCGATACGCCACACGCACACGTAGCTCCGCTTGCGTAGCTCTTTGAAACGCGTGACACAGATATCTCATATTCGAGACTTAATTATCGTGTCCTATAAATATATATATATATATATATATACGATTATACAAACTATGTTATATATCTGAATAATTACAAAAAGGGAGGGGATGATACATCAATATCGATGCTAATGTCTCTCTTATTGGATATTAACATTTATATATAGAATATGTAAATATTAGAATAAGTCTCGAATGTGAAGACTTACAGTCCGGGAAAACGGTACGGAGAGAAAGACGCAGAGAAATTAGAATCGTGGTGTAAATATGAACGGAGAGGTAGTGGTAGTGGTACGGAAGGAAGGAAACGAACCTTTTTCTTGGCTGTAGAGATCAGTGATGGGCAACCATATCTCGATCGAAATTTTACGATCGATCATTCGAAATTACGATGAGTTTAATTAAATGGAATTGTTATTGGCGATTATCCAAATTCTATGCAAGCGACTTTTGCTCTTGGAAAATTGAAAGGAAGAAATATAAAATTTAAATAAGACGCTATGTTTTTTTAATGCGCGAAAAAAATGGAAATACAGAACACGTTTTCGCAATGGATATTTCTGTTTTCCTTTTTACACGTTTCATTCTATTCTCGAATTATATTTGCACACATTAACTAACTGTTCCGCTACGAAAAGCCACCTGTGAATCTATCTCGCAAATATTATACTACGAGAGAATCACTAAAAAAAAAAAAATCGATTTAGCGTTGAAATTCGTTTTATTCCCCGATATATTATTTTAAAATATATATATAAATTGAAAATAAACTTTTTTTCGAGATACATTCCGTGACAAGATTTTTTCTTTCATATCGAAATATCGTGATAATCAACTTTTTAACTTTCAAATTGTTTTCAATCAATTTTTCATTTCGAAATTATTTCAGTCGTTGCCAAGAACTTTAGACTCCTGGTTAACAATTCCATTTACAAAAACCTTCAATTATTTAAAATTCTCTTCTTTCGTGTCACGTACCTACGCTTCTTTTCATCTCTTTCGAGAAAGCTTTTACACAACACAATTATTATTCCAAGCTAATTTCAATCTATCCAAAAAAAGACTGAATCAAAAGATATCGCAGTCGTTCCATCGCTGATCACCCGCTGTGTATCACGCATCCCCACAGCTATATATATATGTGTCCAACACACTTGTAGCTTTCGCATACAATTTCTTCCCGTAATTTTCCGATCAACAATCTGTGCATATATATATCGCGCACACATGGTTTGCTTTCAGCCTTGGAAAAAAAAAAAAAAAAAAAAAAAGAAGAAAAATTCTTTCGCTTGAGCATGCGACGGGAATGAGAAAATTCGCTTTCCAATCTCCACGAGTGTTACGCGTGCAACACAGACGTTCGATCTTTCGATTCAATTCTCTCTTATCTTCTTCCCCCGATTAAATTAATTGAATCTCTTCTCACTCGAATTCACGATCTTCGATTCTCTCGCTTCGAGAGATCACGGGGATCATTCGTCTCTGTTCATTCGTATACTCGCCATTTATATTAGACTTATATTTATTATCGATCAGCCTCCCTTTTAATATGCCACATTTTCACCCCTTCGCCTCCTCTATTTTAGGAGCAGATAGCGAAAGAGAAGCAGGTGACGGGCAGGATACAGATACAAGTCTCGTACGAGGCGGATCGCAAGGAGCTGATCGTCTCAGTTTTCATGGCGGACGACTTGTGCGCAAGGGAGGACACCGGATACGGCACGTTACCGGAGGCGTATGCCAAATTGGCCCTGGTTCCGATCGGGTAAGAGGATTCTGACAGAGATAAGAAGTATATATTTGAAAATTGGTTGCTGCATAATTGTGGCTTTTTTTCGAGAATCGATCGAAAATCGTATCCGTATTATGTTCTATCATTTGGAAAAAGAACGAAGAACGGTCGTTTCGCGATCTCGACGAACTTTTCGACGAAGGAACAAGTTGAAAGATGGTTCGAAAAGTTCAAATAGGGCGACGTAAACTTGGCGGATGAAGAAGGAAGAGGTCGAACAATTGAATCTCGACGACCACTTTTGCCTTTTGCCGATTGTTCCTTCATCCAAAAGTTCGAGGGTCGAAGTGTAATTCACTTTCGTTTCGAATGACATTGATCAAATACGGTCGTTTTTACGGTGCTATTTCTTGTTCTTTTATCGTGTAATTTTGTATCGACGTGATTACGTATACACGTGTTTCAGCGCCGATCAAATTACATTGAAAACGGTGGTCGCGGAGCCAAGTCAAAAGCCAATTTGGAATGCAACGTTGCTTTTCTCCGGGGTTGACGGGGAGAGCTTAATGAAGCGGGCAATCGAGGTGACCCTGTGGGATTTCTGCCCCGACGGCGATAACGTTTTTCTCGGCGAGTGCACCGTCGATTTGGAACGGGCCCTCGAAAACGACAGGGCAGTTTGGTAAATATTTAATTCTTCGAAAGTTTTTCGAAACACAACGCAAATGATTAAAACGATGACGAGAGTATTTTTACACGTTGCTCTGTACAATTCTAGATAGATAATTATAGATTAATTTTCAATATTTTTTTTCAAATTTTAATAATCAATGTGTACGTTAATCTGTATATAATCGTGATACATAACTCTTGTCTTATTATTTTTTTATTATAGAGTTTATAGAGTATCGATGAAATTTCTGTGCATAATGAATATAACAATGATTGAAGCTATATTTTGAATGAAAGAGAGTGTTTAAAAAGAGAAATATGTCCAATGTTTTGCAATCAAAAATTTATATTACCGATCTTACAAAATAAAAATGATAATAAAAATGATCTATGTAGAATGATTCACACGTGAATTGATAGAAAGTGAAAGAAGTACTATATTATTTCACTAAAAATAACGTACCAAGAATATCTCTTCAACTCTACAATCGTCCCGTAGTCTTTAATCTAGAAACGCGAAAAATATTGCCCCTAATTTATTCGAAAGATACACATCGTATGTACGATTCGTACAAGTAAGAAAGAAACGTTGTAAATATTTTTCGAATCGTTAAAAATAACCGTAGTATCACTCGTTCCACATGTCCAAGAGTATCTCGAGAATCTACAAGCAATTAATGATAATTAACGTACAAAGTCGTTTGTAACTAGACTACGAGACCCTCGTAAGCTTATTAAAAAGAAAATATTGATCCTAATTTCTTCAGAAGATATGTATCGTATCTACAGTTTGTACATAAATAGGAAATAAAATATTTCTGCAATATCATTTTCCACATCTCCAAAAGTATCTCGAGAATCTATCTAATAGAAACAAGCAATCGATGATAATTAACAATCATCTTATAGCTAAACTACAAGACTTTCCTAATTTCTTTAAAAGATATCTACAATTCGTACATAAATAAGAAATAAAATATTTCTGCAATATCATCTTCCACATTCTCAAAACTATCTCGAGAATCTACAGAGACGAGCAATAATGATAATTAACAATCATTGTAACAACATTTGTAGCTAGACTACAAGAGCCTCGTGAGCTTATTAAAAAAAAAAGGAAAAATATTCATCCTAATTCTTTCAGAAGATCTATCGTATCTACGATTCGTATATAAACAAGTAAAAAAATAAAATATTTCTACAATATCATTTTCCACATCCCTAAAACTATCTCGAGAATCTACAGAGACAAGCAATCGATGATAATTAACGTACACAATCATTTGCAACTAAATTACAAGACTCTCATAAGCTTATTAAACAAAAAAATATTGATCCTAATTTTTTCTGAAAATATATATTGTATCTAGGATTCATACAAACAAGTAAAAAATAAAATATTTTTGTAATATTATTTTCCACATTCCCAATACTATCTCGAGAATCTACAGAAACAAGCAATCGATGATAATTAACAATCATTTGTAGCTAAAATGTAGTTAAAAAATAAAATATTTCTGCAATATCACTTTCCACATCTTCAAAACTATCTCGAGAATCTACAAAGACGAGCAATCGATGATTTAATTTTGAATTAACGTACAAAATCATTTGTAGTTAAATTACAAGACCCTCATAAGCTTATTAAAAAAAAATTGATCCTAATTTTTTCTGAAGATATATATCGTATCTAGGATTCATACAAACAAGTAAAAAATAAAATATTTCCGCAAAATTAATCCCCAAGACTATCACAGATACAGAATTTACAGATACACGCGCATCGAGTGGAAAATCAGGGTTACGAAATGGTTCGCAGGTATCGACTGGAGGACCCCCGTGGGCTTCGCGCGAGCAAATCGCCCTACTGTTCCCCCCGAGGCTCGCTCTCCATGGAAATTGCCCAAAGGTTACTGCGAAAGACGGAGCTGCGCGAAAGAAGTTACAGCGACGACACGCAAAGCGACAGCGGAAGTCCGGAGCTCTGTTTTCTCCACCCGGATCACGCTTGGCACGCGAATTCGAGAAGAGGCTCCAGCCAATCCGAGCAGCTAGAAGTCGAACCGTACGAGCTTAACAGGGATTACAGTAGATCCTTGCCGGGCAGCCGAAGGAGCAGTTTCCAGAGCCAAGGTGGCACGGACAGTAAACGTGAGTGGCCCCATTTCACTTTCCATTTCCGTTTATCTTTAACGCTTCTTTCGTCTGATCGCGAAATGGGTGACGCGAAAATCGAAAGCGAGTTATTAGTGATATTATTTTACTTATTGAGCTCTATTTTGAAACTTAATTGGAAGAAGAAAGATTTTGTGCATTATGAAAACAGTTTGTGAAAACAGATTATTAACACTAGACACGATTGAAATCATGTGTAAGTTTTGTTTTACGATTATTGAAGATACGAGAATATTTTTTTTTTGACGAAATTAATATTGTAATTTATTGGAATATGATTAATTATTTTCATTATATCACTTTGATTGATTATTTGTATGTAAAAT
Source organism: Apis mellifera (assembly GCF_003254395.2). Lineage (NCBI taxonomy): Eukaryota > Metazoa > Arthropoda > Insecta > Hymenoptera > Apidae > Apis > Apis mellifera. The sequence continues at coordinate 26,071,811 of NC_037638.1, forward strand.
TGTATATAAAGATATTAAAGGCTGTTAATTTAATTAATTTTAATTCAACTGTATTATTACGTTTACGAATAATTAATAATCAATCTTATTGTTACTTTTACTCGAATATTTATTTTTGTATTTCTTATATCTGTATAGTGGTATTGTTATGTTGTAAAATTGAGAAAATTGCAATTAACGTTTACAATTTCTAGATTTGTACATTCGTTCTTGTATATAAAGACGGAGATGCTATTAGGGAATAAATATGTGTGAAAAAAAAAAAATAAAAGAAAGAAGAAAAAAGAAAAAATAGATAATGGAAATGTCAATATCTGGAAAAAGTCGAATATAAATGCGAGAACATACATTGTAATCTAAAAGCTGAACAAGAGACCATTATTTTCCCGTTGGGTTCTTCAGTGAAATTTCACTGCTGGAATATTCGTTGCTATTTCAGTCCTTTCTATTTCGAAGAGTTTTCCTTTTTTCTTTTCATAAAGTGTAAAAAAATGAAATAAATCGTCACGAGGTTACCTCTCTCCCTAAAAAAAAGAAGAAAAAACAGATCGACGAGGTGTAAAATTTGCAAGCATTTAAATTCATTCATTTCAAAAATTAAACTTTTTTCAAATAATTCATTGTTCAAACCTAATAATCATCAAATAATCGATATTAATTTCGATTCAGATTCTGTTCTCTCTACATACGTACTTAAAGTAAGATTTAATCTTCTTTTCTCGAGAAAGCATTTCATTCTCATCACGGCCAGAATATCGTTCGACTTTTCCAATTTCATAATGTTGTAAAAAAGTGTGTCAAGGTCAGGAAAATCAAAGCTCCAAAGAAGCGAGATATCGGTCGTGGAGAAATTTTAGGTCATCCATCCGCCATTTCTCCCCTCTTGTTTACGCGCCCTTGTCCTCGAACGAATTCGTATTCTACTCCGTTTCTTCTATCCCAATTCATTTCTCCACTCCGCTCGATCTCTTCATCTTTCAAACGAAGATGTATCGAATAACTATAATTTCCCAAGGGATCGTTAACTACGAGGAGTAATGAATCAAGTAATTTTCCATCCCATCGTTTTTATTAAAAGAAACGAGTTCGATCTCTTCGACACGATTGTTACGCGAGATTTCGAAAAGTTTCACCTTTCCAAGGTAATCTGTGGATTGGAAGAAGGGTGAGAAGTATAATATAATATACTCGATTTCGCAGGCGGAAGTATGGGGGAGACGGAGATGCCGACGATACACTTCAACCGTGATCGGCGACGGAGCTCGTTCACCAGGCCGATGAGGGACCCGGAGGAGATTCTCGAGGGTCTACGATCGTTGAAAGCGGCCAAGAGGGAGCTTGGCAGGACGATGAGTCTCTCGGGAGACAAAAGGCGCGAGAGCCGTGAGTATGGTTACGTTGCTTCCCTTTTCTTTCTTGGCCTAAATCATTTTCGCCTAAACCGATCGAAATCGTTCGCTCCGCCCTTTCAATTTCGTTCATCCATCCGTGCCGATTGTTTGCCTGTCTGTCTATCTGTCTCTTTCACACACACGCTCGTCGATTTATTTCTATATTCTTCGTCTTCTTCTTCGTCTCTCTCTCTTTTTCTCTCTCTTATTTTTCTCACACCACCACCACCACCACCACCACCACCACGGTTCTCGATCGTTGGATCGTCGATCGGCTCGATCCATCCTCGTCCACCAGCCGATCGAAGCAGATCGAATCTTCCTCATCGGCCGCCGCCGTGCGTATCGTACGCATGCGAATAATTGTGTGTGCACGGACGTACATGTATGTAACCCGTGTGTGTGTCGTCGACGCGGGGGAGTGAACCGAATTGATTAGAAAACCGGATTGATTATCGAACGCCTTCGATGCGATACGATTTCATTTCTTCGAAAGAGAGAGACGCGTTTGAAAGAGTTTGATTAAAATTCTTCGATTTCGTTTCTTTCGAAGGTGTTTTTTTTTTTTATTATTATTAACGAAAAATGGTACTTTTTATGTGTATATGTATATATATATATATATATATGTGTAGGTCCGTATCATTTGTGTACATATATTTTTATGCATTTTCTCATTACATCATTTCTCACCTTAACCTTTTAATTATCTTATGTGTGTTTCTTCTCTTCTCTTCTGCGACACCATGTCTCTCTTCTTCACACGTCTGTTTGTTTCTCTGTCTCCCACTTTTTCTTCCGTGTGCCTCCGTATTATGATCACGTCCTCCATCGATCTCGCGCGATTTGACCGAGCGAACAAGTATAATAATAACCGAAGAAATAATAATTTTTCTCGTCCAAGTTAGGTGTCTCGTTCGTATCGATAGCGAGTAGTAGTGAAAAAATAGAAAAGAAAAGAAAAAAGAGAAATAACTAATCGAACCGGAAACGGATCGGCCTGGAAGGGAGCCTCGTACACTTTGGCGCATCGATGGTAAAAAATATATTTGAATTGTGAATTCTCAAGTGCAAGTGTTCTCTCTTCGAGTCGCTTCGTTCACTCGTCGTCGAAAACCAATCGAAAGAGCGAGGAACGACGAAGGAGAAGAAGAACGAGCGAAGAAATAACGTTCTTCGTTTTTTTTTTTTTTGTTTTTTAAATCCTCGTTTTCTCAAGCTCGAGATAAACGGTTCGATCCTTAAAAAAAAGAAAAAATTGAAGGAGATTTGATAATCGACGGAGACAACTTCGCGATCGGTGATTAATCTTTGAATGTAAATTCGTTTCTGCTCTCTTTAATTCGTTACACAAATCCTTAAGAAACTGAACGTTAACGTTACATTCCGAGCCAATTATGCGTTCCAATTTATGCGACAATTCTGTTTATTCGCTTCGAAAAAGAGACTTCAACTGTCGTGACTGCAGTAGCTATAAACTAGATTTAAGATAACGGATATTTAGCAACCTCTGGCGTTCTCTGGTCGAGAGTTAATAATATAACCTTGTACTACGTCGTTGGCATCGATCCCGTGTAGTAAAGCACGTACACGTGTATCTCGAACGTGATCAGAAACGCGGCGATGAAAGTTTTGTAGAGTAATACTAGTAACAGTGACATACGTAATAATGGAGAGGATGAGAACTTGGACGTCGATTCATTCGAGCCAAAGATATATATATGTATATATATATGTGTGCGTGTATGTATATAATTGTCACGTGTTTAACATTTGCAAGTCAAAGTTTCGAAAAACGAATTTCAAAGCGCGAAATCATCCTATATATATATATACATATATATCTGTCTGTCTGTCTGTCTATACTCATTGGAGAAGCTGGCATTTCCAAAAGTTCATCCGTCGCAATGATCTGTGCTCTATGCTCATCTCTGTGCGATCGCTGTTGCGCCACTGTTGCCTGTCCGCTCAGTACTCGTTCCGCCTGTGCGCCAGCCTGAGACACCCGATATCATTCGACAAGATCGAGAGAAACGAAAAACGATTGGCGAGAAAGAAAGAAAGAAAGAAAAAGAAAAAAAAAATAACGTACGAAACAAAGGAAACACGACGAGCAAAGGTGGTCGAAAACGGATGGGGGAGAGAAGAACGAATCGCCAGAACAACATATCGCGATGCGTCTCGATTTCTTCTCTCCAACTCCTCCCTCACACCCCCCTCTTCACACGTGCCTTTTCACGCGCCACTCTTTGCGAGTTCTCTCCAAACGTTGTGTCGAAAAAAAAAAATAATAAAAACAAAAACAAAAAAATACCCCGTTATACCAAGCCTGGTTCCTCGTTTCACACCACGTTGAAACCAGCAAAAAAAAAAAAAAAAAAAACCGCCAAGTGCCAAAAGCTATTTGCGCTGATCGTGTTCTCCACTATATTATTATTATTTTTATTATTATTATTATTATTATTATTATTATTATTACTATCGAGTGTTCGTCTTCTCTCATTGACTTCCGTTGACGAAGAACGCCCACTCGACCTGTCGGTGTTCTGCCAATATTTTCCCAATCTTTGTTGATCTTTGTTGATCTCCTTTCTCGGTCGGCACCGTCCGGCAATCTCTGACATGCGTACACGAACGGTCGATCAAAATGCTCGGTTCGCTCGGTCGAAACGCCATCGTCGGCCATCGTCACCATCCCGACACCCCGATCGACGACGAATCGTGGGCTCGATCGACCGACCAACCACAACATCATCGATCAACGAACAACAGCGTGCGTAGTCCCAACGGTTACTGTGTGGCAGTGCGAGCCTGTATCTCCGAGGACCGGTAACTCGGCCTCCTTCCCACTGCCGCACTCCATACCACCTCGATAAATAACCACAGGACACTGTGGGCCACCGTCACGGGCTTCCGGTAAGATACATTTTCTCGCTCTCTCTCTCTCTCTATCTCTATCTCTATCTCTCGCTCTCTCTCCCTTTTCTTTCTCCCCTCTGTCTTTCTCACTTTCTCTCTTCCACGGTCTTTCGAAAGGCTCTCTACTTTTTTTCTTCTTTTTTTTCCCTCTTCTTTATTCAGCCTCCCCTTCCCTCTCTTTTCCCTTTGTTTGCCGTCTCTTTATCTCTGTTTACTTATTATTTCCGATTAAACGCGAGCGTTACATTTTACGTCTCTTTTTTCCAGTCTCTTCGTTCTCTTTTTCTATTTTTTTTTTTTTACTTTTATTGATCGACGAATAGATCTGCACGATGGTCGAGTTGATTTTTCTCCCTTTCTTTTTTTCCTCTCTTCAAATAATTTTACACTCGGGAAAGGAAAGTTTGGAGATAACGCGTTTCGTTTGCTTTTCTTCTTCTTCTTCTTCTTCTTTTTCTTTTTTTTCTTTTTTTTTTTTTTTTTGGTATCAAATCGTTTTCTTTCGTTTAAATATCGTCTCTTAACAACGGAGAGATGAGGATTTCAATTAAGAAAGTAACGAGAAGGGAACTGGTTCGATTATATTCCCACGGATTATTGTGTTTTGCTCGAAAAACGTTGTCCTAAATGATGTAAGTGTGTTTACTACCAATAAGATATCCTATGCTTAAGTTAATAATTTCTCTCAACGTGTTTTTCGTAGGATATATATATATATATATAAATATATTGCAGTAGCAATTCTTATCCCTCTCTTTTTACGCTGATCCTTTATCCGCTCGCATCGATAACGCTTTATAGATTTTTTTAAAATGCTCGCTTAATATTGTATTATATATATATATATAGAGGTAGAATATAATAAATATAATCGCTAAACCAATCGTTGCTACAATCGTGATCGTAAGTAAGGAAATTTGAACTTTGGAATGTCGTTGAATGCACTTTGAGAATGCCAATTACTTTTTTTTTTATTTTTTTAAAGAAAGTATTTTTATACAAATACTTGGAATTTTTGCTTTTGCGAGGAAAATTAGAGATTAGAAACGAAACTCGTTGGAGAAGAATAAAACGAAAGCTAACACGTGTCGGAGAGATTGCATATAGGATAACAACTATGCCTGACTAACGATCGACCTATACTACTTTACGTCTCCACTTACATTAATAATCCTAACATTATGACACGTTGGAGTTGATATTTGATAAACATAATTGAACTACTACGAACGAGCATGCTTAAAAATGTAATAAAATAATATCAATTATATTTATCGAATATCAATTATCAATTATAATGTTAGAATTATTAATATATATATATACATATATTATTTTCAATGATGGAATAAGAGAAATCATAAATCGAAATTAAACGATCTTACCACACTTATCAAATATCTTTGATCATCGAACACGCCGCAAATTGACCCATTAATTTCAACCCTGGCGTATCTTCCAATACATTCCAACCAGGGTATCGGTATTTGTGCCAAACACGCTTGATGACAGATTTCTGACGTGTCTATATCAGATATCCAGTCTAAACCTATTTAATAAACACCGACTACTACGATATATAATAATACGATATTTCTCAAATATAATCAATTTCTCAAAGTTCATTTAATGATGATAATGTAACAATGACAGTAACCTTAATCTTAAATCTTCGAGGGGGAAAAAAATTCAAATTCCATCTTCCCTGGAATATAAAAGTAGAACATCGTTACGATTAACGTTACTGAATCAGAAATAATTAAATTTACAACAATATAATATCATCAAACCGAATTACTGTACCCGACTCCGCAATGTAGAATCGGTAGGTCAAGTAGACGAAAGTAGTGGTTTAGTATGCCTTGATAGCAACAACGTCTCGCATAAACGTTGAGGAAACTAGCTACGGTTGAGCTGCTCCATTCTTAGCTAGAGTTTTTGCAACGTGTAGCTAAGAGAAAAGACCGTAAGTAGGCTTTAGTGTGGTATCTATCTACTACTATCTATACAATTTATCGATCCTCTCTTTATTTTATATATATTTTATAATAATTCTTCTTTCCAATTATGTACGATTAATTGCAAGAAATTTTGCATTACACATAGTTTCTCTTCTCTTCTATACAATTATTTATATATATATATTTATATAGAAAGCAAGTTTTACACTACTATTTACTAGTATTATCAGTAGCCAGTAATATTTATAATTTTATATTTTTTACATTAACATTGTTATTAGTAGATGTGGAAATAAAACAAGTTTACAATCATCTACCCTGCACACCACTCATTTACAATCGATACGTAATTTTTAGAATTTTTTTTCTTTCCCGGATTTTCTTCCCATTTAAATATATATATATGTGATAATATGTTTTCTTTTTTCTTAAGGATTACAGATGACTCGAACATAACAATTGGAACAATTAAACTTTTTTGTAATTAACGAACACTAGGATTTCTAGTAGATTCTCAACTTTTTTCCAGATTATTTCAATATATAACTCTATATAGATATATTCGAGCTATATTATATAGACGGAATATAAATTATCTCGATAACAAATCCATCAATCTGATCAATCTCGATCCCATCTATATACCATACATATCACAAACATGATATGAATTCAGAACAGAACCCCGAAGACACTTGACATAAGTTGAGAGCTTCGTTGATTGCGATTTTTACGTAAAGGCTTTTGTTCGAAAAGTATGGATCCCCTTTAAAGAGTAGTGGAAAGCAAGATGCGTTCGGTATGCGTATAAAAAAAATTAATTTCGATGCAACTTCGACTCGTCCCACCAATCTACGACGAGGGAACGTAAAGAGGGTGAAACATTCCTCCCTCCTCTCCTCCCTTTTTTCGAAAGAGATAAGGAGGCAACGAGGTGAAAAAAAAAAGAAAGCAGAGCCGCTACTTTGAAAAGAAAAGAAAGAGAATCGCACGTAGATTGGTGGGCGGGTGTGTAATCGCGTGATGCACACGTCGCAGAAAGGAAATATTTTTCTCTAACTCGCAGGGCGGGGTGAGCGCAAAGACAGCGTCATGAATATTCCGGAGAGGTTTTACGATCGCAACAGTGAATCGGACGAGGAAGAAAAGTGGAGGTAAGCTGGAATTAAACTTTTAAAATTTTTCTCCCCCACTTGATCATTCACGATAGATGTTATATATCTTTCTATAGAAAATACAAAAACTTGTCGTTCCGCCAAAAAGAGATATACTTATCATATAGTTATCAATTTCTAATTGATAATGTTGATCTATAATTAATGCTACATGTAATTGTGAAAAGGTTAATGTGTTAAATTAATAGAAATTAATTATAATATTAAATATATGAATTATTTTAATTCTCGTAACATAATCTTTATAATATGATAGATATATTCTCCATTTATTTCTTTATAAAGCTCTATAAAAAATATACGATTGCTGTATTGAATTTTAATATAAATCAATTTTCACTTAATTAATCTAATCATACTATTACAAAAGGATGAAAAAAAAAAAAGAGAAAAAAAATCATAAACTTGATTCGAGTAAAATTGTTTCTCCATTCGTAAGAGAGAGAAAAAGAGAGAAGTTGAGAGATTTTTTTTTTTAGTTAAAGTTTACCTTCGATGTAAGAAATAATGGTAACTGGGAAGAAATGGAAATCAAAGTGAAGTTTAATCAAAGTGAGACTCCATATACTTTTTTTTTTTTTCATAATAGTTTTTGAAAATTAATCCTCGTTCCAATATCGTTTACTTTGCAGATATTGTTTAAACTTTGCTTCTTCTAAAAATACAAGGAACAATAAACGCAAAGTAAGCCAGCCCATTAGTTTTCCCCTCCGCCCAAGTTTCCCAACTTGATATATTAAATGATACGAACTCGGATTTCCGTTCTCTCTCAATTTTAGTCAGCCAACGAGAAATGAAAATGGCGTTAACGCGAAGCTGGGTCGCGGACAGGTGCCACCAAAGGGATTCAAGATAACAGCTGGTAATAAAAATTTTGCAATTTACATTATTATTAATAATCAATTTCAATTCCAATCCCGAATTCTTCTCTTCTCCCTTTTAATATTTCACACTTTTTCGATTTAAAAGTCTCAATATACGCAGGGAAGGAAAAAAAAAAATTTATTTCTCCTCCCGAAAATTTCAAGACAAATTTGCGTGAATTTTTTCACGAATTTCAGGAGGTCAAAGCGGCGAGGTGAAACTGGGTCTCTGCCTGAGCAAAGGAACGCTTGAAGTCGAAGTTATATGCGCTCGAGACATTTGTCCCGGTGAAAAAGAAGAGCCAGGTAACTTTCTTTTCCTTTTTCTCTCAGCTTTTCCATCATTAAAATTACGACTCCCTTCGAATCTTTTTTAACGACAAGAAACGGAATACGCTCGTTTCAAAACGAGACGAGTCAGAAAATATAAACGTCGAGTTGAAAATAAGTTTATAATGATTCCTTTCGACGATATATTCACAAATGTCGCTCCTCATTTCCACGATGATAATATTTCCTCGAGTCTTGATCCAATAAAAATCGGATTAATGGATATATTGGGTTGGCAACTAAGTAATTGCGGATTTTTTTTTAGAAAATCAAAGACAATTTTTTCATGGAACTAAATAACTTTATTCCGTAATGTGTTGCCCATTTTGATCAATGACCTTTTGCCATCTTTCAGGCAGCATCATAATCCCACGTTCATAAAACTTGTGGTTTTTATTAGCAAAAAACTGAATCAGGTACGATTTGATATCATCGTCATTATTGAAATTTTTACCATTCAAGGAGTTTTGTAAAGATCGAAACAAAAAGTAATCGGATGGTGCAAGGTCAGGACTATATGGTGGATGTGGCAAAACATCCCAACCAAGCTCCAATAATTTTTGCCGAGTGACCAAAGATGTGTATGGCCTTGCATCGTCACGATGGAATACAACACCTTTTCGATTTGTCAATTCGAGCCGCTTTTCTTCAACCGCATTGTTTAATTTCGTTAGTTGTTCAATGTAGACAACAGAATTGATCGTTCGGTTGGGTGGTAAGAGTTCAAAATAGACAATTCCTTTGTAATCCCACCAAACTGATAACAAAACCTTCTTTCGACGAATACCAGCTTTTGATGTTGTTCGAGCTGGTTCACGTGGCCTGCTCCACCATCTTTTCCGCTTGATATTGTTGTAAACAACCCATTTTTCATCGCCAGTTATCGGTCGTTTTAAAAATGGATCATTTTCATTACGTTTCTTTAGCAAATCGCAGCTGTTAATGCGACGCGTTAAATGCTTTTCTTTCAGTTCGCGAGGAACCCATGTATCGAGTTTTTGAACATAGCCAAGTTGTTTTAAGCGGTTTTCAATGCATGTATGCGATACACGAAGCTTCTCTGCAATCTCACGAGTTGTATTGTGACGATCCGAATCGATTATCGCTTTGATTAGGTCGTCATCAACTTCAACTGAAATCCGCAATTACTTAGTTGCCAACCCAATATTATACGCTTACCTCGAAATAAAGAGTATTTTTCGTCGCGAAGATATTTCTAAACGTTTTCCCATTAGGAAAATTGCAAGTCTCGTCGAAACGAGTGTACAAAAACAGGGAGTGCTATTAGAAGAAACTAAACTAAGATTCCTTCTTTCCCTCCTCACAGACACATACGTGAAAACGTATCTCCGAGACGGCGACAGATGGCTGCAGAAGCGGAAAACGCGGGTGGTGCGCCACTCGAGGAACCCGCAATATCGTCAGACCATCAAGTACAGCAGCTGCGACGCGCTTGGGAGGAATCTACTGGTGATGCTGTGGGAGAAGAAGCAGGCGTTCGAAAGCAACCAAGGTTTAGGCGGGGCCGAGGTGAGCCTCGACCTTCTTCCACTGGCACAGCTGACCGTCGATTGGTATCCCCTGTTCCCGATTCACACCCTCGGCACCCATACCGCGGACTCCCCATGATGGCTGAGGGAAAAATGGGCCCTCGAGGCGGGGGAACTCGATCTAAGGCTGAGCCTCCTTCTCAAAGACGAGAACGAGTCTGTCGTGAAAATTATCTCCTGATCGAGTCAATCCTCTCCGCTTTCGATCTTTCCACCCTTCCGTTTCCCCCTTCCTTCCTCCCTCCATTTCCGTTGTCGTTCCACGAAATATATTCTCCTCTTTCTCCTCGCCAATTTTATCTTAGAATCGATCGATCGAAGATGCAATCCATGAAAGTATAATTTGACGATCTAATTCGGATTCCACGAAACGATAAATATTTTCTGTTTACTTACGAATCTCACGAGATCCAAATTCGACTTCGATGGATGATGATTCGTCATTCATCAGTAGAGTCGAAATTTTTCCCCTCCCCCGATTTTAACCCGCAACTTTTTTAGCGCGGTTGATTTTTAAACGAGTCTTCTATACGTGGAAAAGAAAAAAAAAAAATCGAGGAGCAAATCGATATCCAATATCGAACTCTCCAGAGACCAGCAATTTTTCACCTTCCCTGAATTCGTTCCCGAATATCCTCCAAGGTTCTAGCAATAAGAGCGTACCTGCGTGCACAGATCTATCTTCGAAGAAGAAGAATCTATTCGAAGCGAGCAAGAAATTACGAAAGAGTGAGAAAAGAGAAAGAGAGATTTTATTTTTTCCATGAATTATTAAAAGCATGGAGGCAAAAGAGGGAGGGAGAGGAACGAAGATGCCACGTCTTGAACAGACGACGAGGGTCCATTTTTCTCATTAATTAAGGAACGACAGTGTCGAACGAGAGACGATCGACATCTGTCACGGAAAACGCGCGTGCTCTGCTGGTTGATCCAGACTTGCGATTCGATCGGGTCTCGTGGATAACGTGCGAACCGATTTGCATACGGTGAAATAAAAAAAAAATATAATATACACGCGCGCGTGTTTCCATCACGCGAACATGCGAACACGCGGTTAGCTACCTTTTTTTTTTTTCTTCTTCTCGTCGAGGAACCGTCTCGATACGTCCATCCTCCCCTCGAAATAATAATTGACGATTACGTGATTCGCGAAAGGAAGGAAGAAAAAAAAAAGAAAGAAAGAAGAGGGAGAAGAGGAGATCGAGACGATTGCTCGAACGAATCGGACGAATTATTCAACGGTTCAGACAATCGTTTTAATCGGCTCGCTGGTCGAGCCGAGCACGAAGAGAGCGATCGGTAAATGGAATTACCGGGACAAAAAAACTTTACGGGCGACATGAATGGCAGTTCAGCAAAAGAGAAAGAGAGAGGGGAAAAAAAGGAAAAAAAAGAAAAAAACGAAAAAAGAGAGAAAACAAAAAAAAGAAAAAAAACATAACATAAACAACTTTGGTGTTTAGAAGTACACGCAATTTTTGTAGCTCGTAGACTGACAACAAACAAGAGATTCCTTTACACTCGCAAATTTAAATCAATCGTAATCAACAATCGTATCCGGAACGAAGGAGAAGAAAAACGATCGGGAGGGCCGTTCGAGAAAAAAAAAAAAAATTTTCGTCACTTTCCAGTTCGTGCTCCATCCCAGAGGAATGTGGACGTACGTCGATATCCCGTAAAATTATCCAATTACAGACTCGTGGAAAATTTGAGATTCGATTGATATCGATCGATAATACGGATAGCGGCCCTCCTCGACGTTAAACGACGCTCGAACGTTTCGTTCTTTCGCTCGTGCAATCGCGAACAATCGCGTATTGATTGAAAACAATTCGTGATACGATTCGTGATCTCAAGGCTGAAATCTCTAGAGAGATGTCTACGTCGTTTGGAGGGGAAAAATTGGAAAAGGCGAAAGGATCGAAACGCGAGGCGACAAAGTATGGACGAGAAAATTCGTCCAAAAGTATTGCGCTTACCCCGCCCGAGTTAGAGCAGAACAGAAAAATTATACTTATATATATATAAATATAAATATATACATATATATATACACACATATACATACATATATCAAATATAAACGATTCGATACATACGTATGGGAAAAAAAAAAATGACGCGCGTGACGAAAGCATTATAAAGTTGCGTTCGCGGTACGAGATAATCTTTACGAGATAATTCTAGCACGAAGTAATCAAACCTAAAAAAAAAAAAAAAAAAAAAGAAGAAAAAAAAACGTGTATCGATGGTTAATAATAGAAATCGACGATTTCGCTTCGACCAAGCCCCGAAAACAAACGGATCTAACCTTTATCGTTGAAAACGATACGTTTAATAATAATAATAATAAAAAGATCGAATCTCGAAAATTATTACATTCCGTTTTCAAAGAAACGATTTAACTTTTCGAACGTTTCTTTGAAACTTTACGTTTTTTTTATCGCGCTGTCCGAACTTTAGAGATAAGATATTTATCGTTTTATATTATTTTTCCTGGGAAAATATTTTCGAATTATTCCGGAGTTTTTTTTTTTTTTTTAATTCGTTCGAGTAAAACTTTCAACGCAGCAATAAAGAGAAAAGTAAGACGGACCATTCGACAAACATTGCGCGCGATAAAGGTTAGAGGAATCCGTTTACCAGATTACCAAGAAGGTGTCATTATTGTCTTGGACGATGACCTTCTCCCAGCGATAAATAGAGAATCGTATCGTACGAAGAGGGAAAAGCAAAACGGATCATCTGTTGGTCCAACTTGGCTATCCGATTTCTATCGATCGCTTCCGAAATTCTTCGATTCTTTCCCATCTCGAAAAATCTATCTCGAAAACACTACCGTTTTAACCAACCGATTTTCGTCTCGAGAACTCGACTTGTAACGTCTTTCAACGACTTGATCGTCGTTTCTTTTGCAAAAAAAAAAAAAAAAAAAAAGGAAAAAAAAAAAGAACGTAAGCGAGGCAACGAACGAACGAATTCGAAGAAGAAAGGGAAAGACACGAGCAGATTGTAAGACGACGAAAAAAATAATCTGATCGGCCTACAAACATATCCTAAACCTGTTTCTTTAAGGGTGCATCAGGCACGAGGACACTTTCGACGATACTCTTGTCTCCTCGAACATGTCCTCGTCCGATGTTTCAATCGCACGGACAATCCTTGTTGTGAACGAATGCAATCATCTGTAAACCTGTAGACGAAAGGTTTCCTTCCTTTCTAAAAACGGCTAAGCACACACACACACACACACGCGCGTTTTCTACTGTTATCTCGACGCGAATCTCTCGCGTCAATTACCGACCGCCGGTAATCGTATCGGTTATCGCGTTGTCACGCTCTTTTCTTTATTATTATTTCTTTTTCTTCGTGGCAACGCTTGCGCTCGTCGGTAGTCGTAATACGAATCTCTTCTCGAGGAGAGATGAAAAATTCGAAAAATTTTGGGAAAAATTTGGGAAGGGAAACACGATATATAAATATCTTTTTTTTAATCCTCTGAAAGCTTCGAAACTCTCGTAGGAATTATGGACAGAGGCTACGCGGAACGACCTCGTTCCATTCCGTCTCGTTTCATTTCGTTTCTTTCTAAACCCAGCTATTCTCTCGTCGAGGAACTCGCGATAATTATTTCAACCTCTCGAAAACGACGAAACCGAGAATTGTAAACGGGGAGGAGAAGGGAACCGCTTCTCTCTCTCTCTCTCCGTCGTACACCGTCGTCACTTTTTTCTACGAGAAAAACAAAAACAAGAGTTCAGCCTTCCGATGTCGAGTACGAATCGAGTCTGCCTAACTTTGTGACTATACTATAATCGCCTACATGCATAAATACTATATATATACACTCACATATAACATAGGTATTTGAATATAAAATAAATCTATATATATATATATATATATATATACATATTATATATATACATACATATGAGGATAAGAATGCATATATATATATATCGTATGCCGTATCGAAATTGACAATCGAGATCATTGATCCAACTGTGTGCGCGTACTACGAGTACTACTTTCAGCGGATATCCCCCGTAATTGTAAATTATGATGACGGTCACGTGTAAAGTAATCGCGGAGGCGTGTATATTCAATGCGCGTCATCGATGTAATTGTAAATGTATGACCCACGTGCGTCACACGCGGGACGATCGATCCCTCGCGGGATATAACACGGGGGAGCAATCTCGAGACGGTGTTTGTTTGAAATTAAATTTTCGCGCCCCGAGCGGGGATCGAGCGTCCCGTTGTTAGGGTGGGGGGACGGATTTAAAAAAGGTTTAAAAAAGAAAAGGAAAAAAAAATTAGGGATTACATCCAAGCAACAACCTCTTCCCGTACATATCGGTGTTGTATGTACTCGTTCTAACTCGTTCTTAAGTGTCGAAAAAGACAATCTCGCGGTCGCATGCGGTCTATGGCGGATCCGGGCCGCTGCACACTTGTGTGAAAGATTAAAAAAGAAAAAAAGAAAAAAAAAAAGATCAAGAAATTCGTGACGCGACTGATCACTGTGATCGATTATATAAAGAGAATTAAAAAAAGAAAAAGAAAGAAAGAAAGAAAAAAAAAGAATTCTAATTTGCTTTCGATTAGAAATATACACACGGCTGAATTTAATAGATAGATATCCGGTTCAGATATAGTTAGATATCGCTGTGCATTTCTATTTACAGAATATTCTCCTCCTCTCCGAGTATAACTTTATATACTACCGATCTATCTAAGAATATTTAACTCTAATAAATAAATAGGCGACGTTTCTAGATTCTTAAAAAACTTAAAACTTGTTATTGTCATATAACAATTTTAGCGAGTATTGATAAAAAAAAAAGAATACGAGGTGTGTGCCACGAGGTACGAATAATCGTGAATTTTCAAATTCCTTTTCTAATAACTTTAAATCTTAGAGAAAAAACTGTTGTAGATAGAAGACAGTGTGTTTCGAATCGAATGATCAATTCAACGCAATTTCCGCTTCCGTTTCACTTCCTCGACGAACTTCGAACGATAATACTCGCACGTAAATCCCCTTTGGCACTAGTTTCGTACAAACTTGTATAAGTAATATGCTCAATTACGGCCTAAATCGTGGAAAGAAAAAGAAAAAGCAAAAAAAAAAAAAAAAAAAAAAGGCAAGCGAGCGTGAAAAATATTTTCGACGAGTGTGTTTGATCGATAACATCGCCATCTTCGTTACCCGCGAGTCTAATGCTCGGTCTAATGAAAATCGGTCGATCGCTTGTGTAATCAAACGCTTTTAAATGTCGAGCGAATAAAAAAAAATATCTGAAAGCCGGCGTTTAACGGGTCGAAAACACTTGATTGCCAAAGGATGACAATAATCATCCAAGACCTGGCGACGATGCCGAGTCGTTGAGATCTTACATTCATCTTGAGACGTACTCTCCTGCGCGTCTAAAATAACGCAACTTCAAACGATCGAAAGTTAATATTCCATTCTTGCATGGCTCTACGATCCATCGATAATATACACGCCATTTTTCGAAAAATTAAAAATTCCTATTATATCGAACAGATCTCCCAGAAATGGATAATCGACAAATTTGAAAATCTTATAGATAATAACTTTCGGATAAAAACTAAACTTTTAAACTGTTATCGTAAGCTATGCGAGGATTTCACACTTCTATCACGCTCTCACGAATATTACCTCTTCGACTTTTCCTAAGAAGCAACGCTTTTCTAAGATATTTCTGATATAGTGATCTAATAATTAAGAGGGGGGAATTGGTCACGAGATGACTTCGTGAAAAAACTATAAAGAGAGAGAGAGAGTGTGCGTGTCTGTGTATGATGTATGTGAGAGAGATAGGGAGAGAAAGAAAAGGAAAGAGTGTTTCACTTCTACTTTCGCTTTTATCTTCTCACGTGCTCATCTTTCTACTACGAAGATTCATTATTACTTGGAAAGTGTTCCATTACGATTGGAGGATTACGAAGTTCGTAATAGACACGCTGGGTGAGGCATCTTAAAGAGGTAGTAGTTTAAGCGTAAAATTAGATGGTGTATCTCGTTCTATACAGAAAAATTTCATGTGATGTCCTTACGTGTTAAGTGTTGATTGTCGCGCACAATGTGGATTAGAATCACGGTGTGCGGTAGAAACTTACGGGTTAATCGAGATAAAGATAAATCTTAGACTAAACACGAGATCGAACCATGTTCGATAGTTTTATTCTGTTGTGTGGCGATAGTGTACGTGTGTAAGTCAAGTCGTAAAATCGTAATAGAAGCCCGTACGGAAGCGTCTTCACGTCGTGCGTTTATAGGTTATATATTTTTATCCACGAACAATCATCCACATTTGGAAACAAACGATTTCTTCACTCTGCTTCTTTTTCTTTTCCTTTTTCCTCCTTATTCCCCATTTATTTGTTTCGATTTTCGATGTGAAAACGCTTCTTTTTAGCGCTCTCAAAAGATTAATCTCGAATCCTCAAACTTTAAAATCGATCCTCCCGCACGAATACACACCCAGGCGACGAAATCGCGATCGCGAAAGGACGCGTTCGAAAATGGGGAAACATCGAGATATCTCTCTTCCTTGCATTACACGCGCCAATCTTTTTCTACCGTTTCGTAGAAAATGGATTTTTTCCGTTCCAACGACATCCGAATGACGATAAAAGGAAAAAAAAAAAAAAAAAATCATCGTGCGTTCACGATGATGATCAAACGTGTCGTGGAAATTCTATCGATTCGAACAATCTCGTCCTAAATCGAAAATGTTTGCCCCTTATCGATATTCACGTGATGTGGGAATACGTTCTAGGACAGTGTGTTTCAACCTTTCACCTCAGCCCTAGATCGTTCCTTGATAGCGGAGGGAAGAAGTGATAGAGGTTTGGTTCGCGAGTACAAAGTCCGTGAAAAAGTGTGCACGAGTATGTGGTCGAGTCGATAATTCTATCGAATATGTTGAAATAGATGAAAGTATATGATATATTATAATTTTATTATGGGAACGAGAAACGATAACGATATGGAATTTTTCCGATTCCTTCTGTTAATCCAAGTTTTAAGCGTACGTAATTTTATCGAATGTTGCGGATGAGAATATAATTGCAGAGTTTATCGAGAAAAATAGTGATACAGAGAAATTTATAAATGTTGTCGAAGTGAGCAAATTATATGGTCAGAGTTTAACGCAAGATACAGTATATTACACATTAAATCACCAATACACAATGATTCCTCGTTGGATTTACCCTGTTTAGAAACGAAAGAAAGAGAACACGAATAATATGCGAATAAATCTATTATGATTTCGTTGCGAAAGAAATAAATTGGTAAGAAAAATATTTTAAACGAAAATCTACGAGCGAAAAATAATCAACGATATTGTATGCGGTTGGAAATCACTGTTCTAGGAATAAGAATGTAACGAAATGAAAAGAAAATAAAGAAAAAAATTCAAATAATTTTTAATTAGGCTCGACAGTAAACGAATACGATTCGAAAAAAATGTACTTTGTGGAAATTGTGTAAAATGTCGTGTAAAACGTGTTTCAATGAGAGTTGTTACGTCGCTGATAATTTATTATTGTGCGTAACACGATGACTGATTTTTTGTAGTATGTATGGGCGCAATTAAAAATGCGTCATGCGAGTCTTTCGAATTTTTCGCCCATATTCCTCCTCTCGAGGAAACTTTGTGGATTTGTGTACCCCCATCCGTAACCCCAGCTGGCCTATTCCCTTAATAAGAAAGATGTATAAACGGATATTGTACAAATACAAATATGACAAAAACGAATTTTATCGTAGTTTATATTGCCTTTTTATATTGCCTGAAAAATCTATCTCTCTCGAATTTTCTTTAAAATTTCATTAGAAAAAAATGAAATCAGTGCCATCTTTAGAGAATCGTAAATAAAATGCAGAAAGAATGGAAGGTAATGAGAGAAGAATAAAATAAAAGTGAACTGTTAACGCCATCTTTTGACTATGAAAGATATCTCTTCAAAGATAAGAAAGAACAGAGAATAAGCGTCATCTTTCAAATGCTTTCGAAAATTAATATCCTTAGCATTCGATAGATGACGTTAGCAACCTACTCTTCTTTTGTTACCGTCTATCATATTTTTAATTTTATGTATTTCATTTGCAACATTTTGGAGATACCAGTATTTTAATATTTTTATTTATCTCCGTTTTTGTCTTATTAATTATTTTCCTTATTTATATTACATATCCTACTACAAAACGATATATATATATACATATATGTATATACATGCTATAAAAAGATTCGAGACTCATTTTATTCATCATCTTATACTTCTTTATGCAAAAATTTATTTAAAATTAATGGGAAAAGAGAGAAGATATGGTAAGATTTATAGAAAAAGAAGGAAAATATTCTTTCTATAGTTTCCTTTTTTTTTCTATTAAATCTATTTATTATTATTATTTTTCGTTTCAGAAAATAATATACAATATATTATATTATTATTATTTTTTTGAAATACGAACTGATTATTATCAATTTTTCATAAATTCAAAAAAATCTCATGTATAAGAAGAATATGTATTTTTAAATTATTTTCTAAGCTATTAATTGTGATGAACATATATTCAATCACAATATTTATTCATAATATATATACATATATATATTAGTTATAAAAGTATAAATATATTTCGAAATAATAAAGCAAAAAATGATCAAATAAAAAATAAAATAAATACATACAGTACACAAGCAAAATATCAAAGTTCTCTTTGAAAAAATATGGCGTCTATATTGAAAGTTTTCCCGCCTTTGAAGTTGGACAACTAGTCAAGCAATCTGTAAAAAAAAGAATAAAAATTTTCAAATAAATGTATAAATTTTAAATAAAGTTAATCAATCATATTAAAATAAAACAATAATTAACTACAAATTCCATCTTAGAAAGTTATAATATGAATTAATTATAATTATAACCGTCAAATAAATGAAAAATGAATTTAGCTCTCGAAATATCATTAATTATAAATATAAACGAATATTAATTGATTATTATTGAATAGTAATGTATAAATGATAAATAATACATAACTATAGAAGGAAATATATGTATTATGCAACAAACAAATCACACACGTCACGGTAGAATGAAACTTCTAATTGTTACGAATATCGATAGCATAATGACGCGTTATGTTATAATTTATTTCGATTATCGAATTAGAGAGAAGTGTATGGCAATACAATAATAAATCGAAATATATCTAAATACGTAGAAACATGTCAAGTATGACACGAATTCATGTCATAATTTCTTAAAAATATTATATTATGAGAAAAATATCATCAATCTTGAGCATAATATTGGATAGAAAGAAGAGAAAAATATATAAACAGATGTATTTAGAAACGCAAAACGAATCTATAGAATTTAACTTGATAAAATAGAATTAATAAAATTTATACGTTAAATATGGATAAAAATATATTATTCTAATGAATCTCTTTATTTAAAAAAATAGAAATTAAAATTATCAGTTAGAAATCATATTATGTGCATATGTGCGTAGTATGAATCATTTTTTCTTTGAAATTATTTCTATCGAAGCACAATTTGCCTAAATGAAAATTATAATCATAAAACAAATCCATAAAAAGAACTGTTAAGATGAAATAACAAATGAATTCAAATCTCAACTTTAATGAAGTACAAATTACCGGTAACCTCAATCAAATAAATGATCGATGAAAAAAATATAAAGAAACTTAAAATATTGATTAATTTTACTATAATAATAATAAATGAATTATTAAATAAATTAAATTTATAGTAATTATAAATTAAAATAGTAAAATATGAACAGAATTACTTACTGTGTTGAATCGAAGCCGGTTACAATCGCACGTCCTTTCACGATGATTTTCCACAAGAGACTGAAGCCACACGCCATAGTTTAAATAATGGCTTTATGTTTGACAACAAAAGTAAATCTACGATCAAAATCGAAAAATTATAGTTACTACATTAATATATTTTAATTATTTCAATTAATTATTCTAATTATATTATATTATGAGTAAATTATTAATTTATTTATATACTAAAATTTATTAATTTAATAATTAATTATTTGACTTCTATATATATATATATATATATATATATATATATATATATATATTAAATCATTTATATGTGTTACTTGTATTAATTCTTCTAACTTATTTGATTTATTTATTGATTATTTATTGATTATTTATTGATTTATTCATTAATATGCCTTTAATTTATTTATTATATCTCTAAGTTATTTATGGATTTTTATAATTTGATAGTTTGATATCATTTTTTGAATAATAATTTACATAAATCATGAACAATTTTGAAAATTTTTTTAAATTTACGAAAAACGATATAATAATTGGATACTGTAGTATTGCGAAACAAGAAAGTAATTATACATCAAAAATATAATATATAAATATATAATATAATTGTAAAAATATATTATTAAATTTAATAATTTTTTTGTAAAAAATTAATTTTTTTAAAAAAAATTAAATGCATTTAAAAAGATTGAAACATTAGAAAGAAATTTAATATAAAAGTTAAATATTTTTATAAAAATCTGGAATATAAATTAAAAATTTAACATAATAATTAGCATAAAAATTAATTATTAATACAATATCTTGAAAGTTAAAAATATTTCTTCAAAAGCACTTAACACACATAATTAGAACACGTAACATACACAGAAGCACATAAAAGTTATTTTGATTGAGATTTTTAATCGATAAGTTAAAAAAAATGCAAAATAATTAATATGCGTATATAAAAATAGAACTTTTGGCGCCATCTCTCGAGTACTCTTAGAACTTATTATATTTTTACCACTCAACAGATGGCGCCAGTAATCTGATTTCTATGCTATCTCTATCCTTTTCTCATTATCTTTTCTCTTTTTTTTATATGTTGCGGCAGTCTGAAAATAACACTGATTTCAATATTTTTATTTTATTTTTATTTTTCACTCTCAATTTGCTTTTTTCTTCTGATTAACTTTATTGTATCATTGTCCAACTTATTAATTATAAATCTCAACATTTTTAATTTGGTATTGTATAATAATTTTCTATAAATTTTTGTACAAATTTTAATCATATTAAAATTATTAATATCAGAATATTATATGTATATCCATTTTTTTTTTTATAAAAATTATGAATAAGGATACGAAAGTTAAAATAATTGGATACATGATTATTTATAATTTTTACATTTTTTATTAATAAAATTTAAATTCTTTAAAATACAATGAAAGAAAAATCAAAAAAGAAAATTTTCTATAACATGATTGATTTATTATTATTTTCAAATTAAATAGTTCTTTCACAAGAAAATTTATATTTTTATTTTTTCTAGATAAATATAAAAAACTTTCTTATTCTTCTTCATATATAAAACTTATATATCATAATAAAATTTGCACAATTTAATTTCATTTTTATTATTAATAATAATTAATATAACTTTCTCGTATTAACAATTTCCATTTGTTAAAATTACTCAATAAAATTTTTACACCTACATTTAATACATTTTCTTTTATGTCATGCACAAAGCAATGCAATTGGACACCGTTGGACTAACCAAGAACAAACAGCTTTTGTACAGAGAGAGGGCTAATTAATATCTCATTGAGCTAATTTACGACGATACCAGGCTACAAAGCCAGTGTCATATAATTAGCATCTGAACATGAAGTCGAAAATAAAAGGAGTGGGATTGAATGAAACAACTCAGTGGGACGTTATAAAATCCGTATACTTGCATACTTTCTACATTTACAGATATCTATGCGTCGATAAATACAAGACAAGATATACTGTAATGATAAAAGGAAGACTATTCCCTACGATCGGTTATTACTTATTGTTTTGTTGGATTCTACGAATTTTATCTTACGTATGCATCGTTTCGATATAACCAATTGTAAACAAACTTCAAGTGTCGTCATTATTTAAATAAATAAATTTTCTTTATGTCTGCTTTTTTTATTCGATTTTACATTGTGCAGTCGTTGTGCGTGTGTATGCACGATTGTTCGAGTAAAGTGCTTGAATTTTTGCGAATAAATGTATCATTCGGATGACGATTATTATTATATTCGGTTTCGATATTAAAATAGCAATTTCTTATTGTTTTGTATAAAAGGAGAATCGAATAAAGAAATAAAAAATAATTCTTTTCATTTGATCTACCTCTAAATTATATTCTATTAGATTCTGTTATATAAAAATTTTCTATATTAATTATATTCGCAATAGTATGTATCATTTTGCATTTATAACATTTGGTACGATCTCCCGAATAATAAAGATATTCGCATTAATATGCACCTGTTATTTATCTGTTTCTTAAATTATTAAAAAAATTCATTTAGTTTGAATGCGAGAATGTACGCTTTGTATAAATTAGGTGAATGTGATCGATGTGAATCGCGCTTAAATAAATCACAGTGATCCTCGTTATGATCACGACCTAAGGGGTGGTCGTATCAACGTTCATTCCCCTATCTTCACGTTCTCGTTGTGTCTTTCTTCCAATTAGCCGGTGCTGGTAATTTCCGGTTACTGGGATCCAAATTGGTTCTACTTTTGAAACATTTTCGACAAGTCAATCGCCAGAACGCAAGCCTAAAGTCGGCCGAATAGAAGGCGTAGATAAATGGATTTATAGCCGAATTAATCCACCCTGAAATCGAACGAAACAATCATTGAATGATAACATATAATAAAATAACGAATGGAGGAAGATCGTTTTCCATCGAGATGTTCTTCAATTTTCTTGCTCCAATAATCATTTAAATTAACAAAATTTCTACCAGACAAGCGTAAAGCTAGCAGTTAAATTGTAGTACTTTTCTTCTATATCTTTATTTTTTTTACTCAAATCGCTTTCATATTTATGAATGTGTATAATTAATATTAAAAAATTGAATCACGATCATTCCATGCAAATTACAATTACAATTACTTAAAGCAGAATGATCGCTACCTAGCCAAGTTAACGCAGGCATCAAGATATCGGGTGGTTCGACAGGCACAAAAGGAGTGGCCAAATAAAGGATGAAAAATGGTAACCAACAGGCCACGAATCCACCTAGAAAAATTTACAAAACGATTAAAATTAACAATAAAGTTACTTCGATAATTTATATTCTAACAATTTATCATTTATTATACTCAAAATAATGAACTAGGATCAATTCTGACCTACCTACGACCACCGCCAAAGTGCCAGCTGTTTTTGTCTCTCGAGCGACTCTGTTGATACAACTCTGCTGATGGCTGCGAACGATTCCGGACTTTTTGCTCGTGCTAGAAGGTTCTGCCTCGTCGGATGGTCTGTCGCACGTCACACTGTTGGTCACGCATTCCGTTCTTCGCGCTCTGATACTTTTCGCGCGTTCGATCTGCGGCAAATTGAGCTTAGGTTCAAATCCTTTCCAAACAGGGTGCAAAAAGAGACAGTAGAGCGGTGAATCTAGATGGAGTACGTTTAATTCGAGAAGACATTTTGTGGAAATATCGTGGGACTGGTTGTTATCGATTATGTCACGTGTGTGACGCGAGCAATGTAAAAATATTTCGAGCGAAGAATGTTTGCAAGATACTGAGAAAGAATCTGAAGATAATAAAAAGAGAAAAATTTAGATATCTCTCCCTCGAGTAATACGGTTCCTCAAGGGGAATTTATTCGATGTCATCCTCTTTATGAGGCAAGTGATATTCATAGAAAAGACGTAATTATCCGGCTAACTAGTTCTTGGAAATAAATGTCTTGGTTATTCTATTTTAAAAAACTTTAAATTACATTTTTATACACAATGGTAAAAGTACAAGGAAGTTTAATGAGATTGTTAAAGTAAAAATAATACGTAGTATTTTAAGATATGATGTAAAATTAAAATTCAATATGACTTTAACGAATATTAAATATTTTCTTGACAATTTTACGTAAATTGATATTATCATTCATATTAAATATTAATTTCTCGATTTTTGTTAAGTTTTTATAAAAATGTGATAATGACGAGCGCAAGATTTTGATGCCACCGTCGAAAGTAATATCGAACAAGTCTACGCTTCCATATTCATGAGTTTCGCATTACGTAGTGGAAATCTGTCGAACGGTGTCATCGTAACAGGTTTGTAAGCATTAGTATCAATAGATTCAAATTGCAAATCGATTTCTCATTTATACGCGCTCGTCAGTCTTCCCATGCAAATCTGCGTTTGATTCATCCGTGCAATCGCTAATTTCACGGTATTTTAATATTTTCCAAATTCAATATTTTATTCCATAATTTATCCTTTTTTATTTTTTTTCTTCTATTTGCCGTTATCCCTTATAAAATAAATTCAAACATGATTTAACGCGTAATATTTGTATAATTATAAACTGTATAAAAAATTAGAATAATGTAGAACGTTCCAGATAAATGATTCCAGATGAATTTTCCAATGATCCACATGTTTTCAAAATTATACAATTTATTTATGTTATGGGTAAATTTGTCGACCAAATTTTAGTGAAATATACCATTTCATAGATATAAGATATAATGTAACTTATTGAAAATTATGACAAGAAACAAAATTCTAACCTATCTAATCTAACCTATTCACGACTGCATTTCAGAAACTAGGACTGGAAATAAGAGCAATCTTCATGCACGAGTAATTTTGACGATTAAAAATATCTAGAGAATTTTCTAGAGAATCGATAAATATAAATATAAGCACATGAATAAAAAATTCATGAAAAAATAAAAATATAAATAGAAAGAATAATTTTTATACCATGTTAAAATTGTTTGAGAATAATATTCTCGTATTTCAAATGCGATTATAAAAACGCATCTCGGAAAATACGAAGAAAAATAAAAGAATATTTTTTACCGAATCGAAATATATAGAATAACATTTTAAAAGATTTTTAATGCTTACCAAGACATTGCGCCGTGGTCGAACATTTTCACTCTCGGTTGCTTCGAGATTTCTATGGCGGCTGGCGATCACGCAAGATATCCTCCCGTAAACGTAAAGCATCACCAGCATCGGTAGGAAAAACGAACCCATCGCAGAAAATATCACGTACGAGGAGTCCATATTATACGAGCATTTTTTAATGTCGCGATTCGTCGCACGTGGAAAGCATCCTAGCAAAGGTGGACTGGTGATGGCGCCGGCTAACACCCATACTGCGACGATCATTAGACCGGCCAATCTCTTGCTACGTCGTCTTCGGCTGTATATCAACGGTTGAGTTACAGCTAGATACCTTGAACGAAAATTCATTTGGAAATCACATAAGACGGGATCAAGTGTAATTTTGAGATAAAAGTAGAATGGTGTGAGGATAATTGCGGTTTTTTATCGTTTTGAGTTTGACAAGTGATGTGAATGAAAATTAAATAGGTTAGATTATGAAATATTATCTCATCCATCTTATTCTTCTCTTTTTTCTAGTGGATTATCGTTTTTTTAAATTTAAGTAATTTAAGTAATTTCTTATTATTATTCTTAATTTAAATAATTTCTGACAAAAAGTTTTTAAAGATCAAGCAGCATTTCGATGAATTCGTTACTTCTAGAATTTCAGCAATCGAATCAATGATAAAAAGAAATTTATTTCATATTAGAAAAAATACTGATCAATAAAATCTAACTAAAATAAATGTGTCACTTCGTCTTTCGTAATTTCAGTTGGAAATTTTGAGATAGTTGAAAGTTTGAATAGGTTCGATTTAAGATGATAAGTAAAGTTTTATGTTTTAAATAGTTCCGTTCGATCTATAAATTTTGTCAGTTAACATGCCATCGAATAAATTGTTGGAAAATACAGTTAACGTTCGTTTCATGTTTTCACTCTTACTCATCTTATATCGGCTTCGAAATCAAGAACTTTTTTAATTTTTTTTCAGCTACGAGTTCGAAAACAGGTTTAAACACCGATCGATACAAATGGTACATGATCGTGTCTCTCTTCACAGAAAATCTCCTGTAAAGTTTAAACGATTTCGTTTCAACGCTAGAAGAAGATCAGGATTACTACTGTGTCTATTGGTATTCGAGCATAGGCGAGGCGTTTGCCCACTCTATTCCCGCACGGTAAAATTTGCCGCGGTAATCTCATTTCGTTTCGACGTGCCTTGATTCGGTAATGCAACGTACTCACCTGTCTATGGATATGGCGCATAACGATAGTATGCTGGCAGTACAGAGAAGAATGTCGAGGGAGACCCACGAGTCGCAGAGCATCGGGCCCAACTCCCAGGTACCACCTGTGAGCTTCGTCAAATTCGTTTTATTAGACATTTTGCGCGAAAATTCATGAGTTTCTTTTTAATTTAATTCTTAAATAAATTAGCGTTTGGACAATTTAATTACTGTTACAGCACGAAGAAAGAATTCATGCAATCGAGCTTGTATGTATAAAAATAAATAAAAGTTTGAACACAAGTAAAAAATATATATTTCGACGAGACGTTCAGAAATAGATACTTGATACTGTTAATTTAAAAGAAAGGGATCGAATAGACGAAGAAATTGATTCGACAAATTTGGAAAAATCTAACCTCTGGCATTAACGATGTAAACATAACCTAAATATTCAACTGGGATAAGGCAATAAAATGATAAATTACACTAAAGTTTAGAGATAAAAAGATGATTGAGACTAAGTATCGTGCTATTGTTCTATTTTAACTATTGCTTTGCAATTACATTTTTACACTGTTAAAAAACACGTTTTATAATCATTCTTCATCTTTCAATTAAATATATTCTCACTTATTAATTATTGTTCAAACAATCACATTTTTTCACCAATTATAGATATTTTTCTCTATCTTATTTCATTCTGTTTCAAAATTAATTTTCACTACATCCACGATTTATGCTGACGATATTGAATACGTATCCTCATGCTTTCTATGGTATTCATCGGACAGACTTGCTACGCGCCTATACCACTTAAAACAGTTAAACAGCCGCGAGCTGAACCCATTCGCCTGACGAGTACACACGCAAGCGTGCTAGACTTCGATCTCATTGTGGCGTTGATTGCTTTCCGAGTTGTTCTAACCGTGTAATTGTTGCAAGAAATATACGAAGATAATTGTTCAAGCGAAAATTTACATAAGATTTAGTCACGAAAATATTCGAGCCGAGTATCGTATCGCGTGTATTTTTATATTTGCTTTCTCTATTCGAGAAAATTTTTGATTCATCATGTTTCGACGTTATCTAGAATTTTTGACTTCATCGAATATTTTATTTTAGTCCATGGAGTGACCAATTTTATTATCTAACTTTTAAGTTTCTTCTAGCTATTTTCCTCCCATGAGACGATCACAGATGCTGACCCGCATCACTACTGAAGCAACTTACATAACCTTAATTCCTTCAAACTATTTAATACGATCGTGTATTTACAAGGTGTTTTATTTATGTTGTAAATTATTTTTATTGTTGATATATTAAAACAATATGAAAAACAAAATTAAATTAGAATTTCAAGAATTTTTGAAATAGTCATTCGTCAATTTCAAGAAATATCTAGTTTTTATTATTTATTATCGATGTATTTCTCGAATTACGACTATTAAAGTTTTCAATAAAGTAAAATGTGATACAGATGAAATTTATGTTGCTTTAATATTTCTCACACAGGTGCCGAGATACAATGCTGTTCAATTTGTCGGTAAGTATAATTTATAATGTAATAATTTTTGAAACTATAACTTCAATTTTTTTACCACACAAGAAGCAATATTACGTTTTCTGCTAGAATACATTGCACACTATCCATTCCAAAAACATATTTACGAAACCGTTGAAATAGATGATAAGAGAAACTAGGTGTTACACTAGGTGGACTATAAATCAAACGTTATATCTATTTTTATTTGTGAAATGTACCGATATTTTGCTGAAAAAACTGGAACACTTCGTTTTTGTTTTTATTTTTTTTTTTCCAATATCGGAAATAATTTACTTGTTCGTTATAACTGAAATGCCCTGGTCATTAGAATTATGCATCCGAGCAACAGGAATATAATAATACATGGAAATACGAGAATAAGAGAATTTTTATGAGATGAAGATATGAATATTTCCCTCAACTATTTGAAATACGAGAGTTCTAAACCGTCAGTTGAATATTCCCCCTTAAGAATTTCCATGATATGAAGATAAATAAAAAGAGAAACAATTTAATGATCTTCAAAACTAATAATTTTCTCATATTCAAAAAAAAAGAAAAAAAAAAATAACGAAGGAAAAAAACAAATTCCACGATCGTTATATCAAGATTTCATTTCATAGAAATGCGTTTAAATTGAAAAATCGTGCGACAAACCATGCTAACAACGATTAAAGCTCTAATTACGAGCGAAGAGGTTAAAGAGCTCCCTCTTGCAAACAATGTCAGCTGACCTGTGCAACTAGACGCGAGTGTATAGTTTCGTTAGCGTTGCAAATGATTCCGCGCGAGTGTCTCGGGGATATTGAAGTTTGTTTTCGTTCGTTTGCTGTGCTCGCGGCCTTCCATTTTAATCTGTAAATGGGTAGAGGAGAAAGCACCATCCAAGCCGATACAATTGGAGTTTACGGATAGGCGGGGGCGACCTAACCTCTTTCAAGATCGTTTCCATTTTCCATCTGATCGAGTTGGCTGGTATTACGTGAAATTTTGACGAAGGTAATCTTTAATCTTCGATCTATCAATATTTTCGTTTCTCAATTTTGATTTTTCGACATAGAAAAATTTGTTGAAAAAAAAAAAAAAAGAAAGAAACACTTTCGTTGCTGTTATTGACGGTGTATAAATCGTACGATTGTAGATATTGCGATGGATATTTCGATTTCGTCTTGAAAAAAATACTTTCTTATTGTCGAAAATCGTGAATCGTAGATCGTAGATATTATATTCATCTCGATATTCATCTCGAAGAAAAAAAATCTTTAATCTTTCAAAAAAAGCATTGACAATACGAGAACAATGTAAGATCGTGAATAGAGAATGTGTATTATGATGAATACTTTCATCTCGTCTCGACTCGGAAAAAGATCTGTAACATTTGAAAAAGGATTTTCTCGTATTGCAAGCAAAGAATGAATGGATATTGTGTATAAGAAAAGAAGATAAGGTAAGCGTTATGGAGAAAATATGATACTTTTAATTCCGTTCGATATACCCGGCCACCAATTATTTTTAGCCAATTTTTATGGAATTTATCGAAGCAATTTGTCAATAGATAGAACGAAAAGTGAAGTTGAGCATCAGTGTGTCGTTGACAGAGATTAATGTCGACCTGTTAAACACTCGTTTCCCCGTGTAAAATTTATCTTATTTCTGATTCGTTCGATATTGGTTAAAGAAAAAGTTTCATCGTCCAAAAATTTTAATCGGAAAATTATTTGTTACTTTTTTTTTATTTTTCTATATAAGTTAATCGATCTTTGTTAAGAGATTAAATATTTGTTTCGCGTTATAACGATGATAATATTATTTCACAATCGTTGAATTGTTTTACATTTACTTTATCGAAACAGGGTTGTGTCATTCACCTTAAACCACTTTGAGATTAATGTTTTGCGTGTTGCATCATTATTCAGATCGTAGCACTTTTCATCTTGCCCATCTTTTGTAACACGTAACGCGACAAAAAGGCGAAAAAGGGAATGTGAAACATCATTGTCCGCGTATCTTCTTTTTCTAAGGAACTTCTGTTAGTGTATTACGTACGTGACTTGGCTTGGTGTTCCAAAGCATTGTGCATCTTTTAATGCTTTATCCTATTACAAGATAGGATATTTTTACAATGTCTCGAGACGATGGATTTTCAAATTTTCATTTTAAAAACGTAAAGACAAAACGAAATGAAACCTCTTTGTCTTTAAAAAAGAAATTCGATCGATCGATCTTAATTTTAATCGTAACGGCACAATTATACGCGATGCATTATTTACAAAAGATTTCGATTTCATTCAAGATTTAAAAATCCGGATAAAAGATGTATAACTATAGAAATAAAAAGAATCTTTAGAAATACTATGTTCCTTTATATTCGAGTTCACTTTGAAAGAGTAAAGTCTTTCAAGATTGAGATACAGTTCGCTTTTATTTCGATCTTCAACACAAAAGATTCGAGATGCGTTCATATAAAAAAAAAAAGAAAAAAAATAAAATTAGAAGAAAACTTGTTCATCGAACGAAAGCAATAAATTATCAATCGACTAGAGAAAGATATTTTTTACTCGATTTTTAAACTAAATATAAAATTATATCGATATAAAAGTTACGATAATCTGTAACAAATCAAAATGTCTCATCGTGATTTATTACGATATAATTTAATATCGTAATAGACGATATCTTGTAACACAATGTCTTTCATACGAAATACCTTACAATACAAAATCATTGGTGCAAAGCTGTGTAATATCTCGCAATGCAATATAATTCACGTGCTACCGTTTTGAGATAACTCGGTTCCCCCTTTCTCGGTATTTGAATTCAGTTACTCATCGTTTTTGACGATGATATTTTCGGATAGATTTCACGAGTCTTATCATTGTTGCCGATGTAATAAAAATCGCATTAAGAAAGATGTTTTAATCTTTTTCGATTGCCTTCTTTCGACCGTAACCAATATTCGATACGTCATATTTCTTCTGTACTATTAGCATACTTTCTCGTGACTTGTGATTTTATTGCTCCCAATTCGATTGATGATGACAATTTGAGGATGACAAGACGGACGAGGAAACAAGAACATTTTTCCTTATCCCTGTTTTTAGAACCAATCTTTAACTTCTTCCGCCACTTCTTCAAATCGAATTGTGATTAATTTACAACTAATCCCATAATTTACGAGTTTCTCGTGAAAATCTTACGCCAAAGAAAAAAATCAATCGTCATCGAGATCCATTAACGAAATTCAGGAAACAATCGTTATATTCTCACTCTGATCGAGTCGTTAATCTCTCGTCCATCGAAAGGATCGGTAAGAGTTTCATTTAAAGATGACTCTTTTTCCATTATCATTTAAAGACTTCCAACTGTAATAATCAGGCAAACTGTACAGAAGATTACGAATTGTACTCCTCCACCAACCGAGACCTGGTTAATTGCACGGAACGTTTTAATTTCGTTTGGCGAAAAGAGGCTAGGAATAAATTATTCGTTGGCCGGAAGAGGCCTCTCGTGACCGCGACGTTCATTATTCTCATCGATATTTCCTTTTTTTCTTTCTTTCTTTCTTTTTTTTTTCTCCTTTCCCCTCACAACTTTTATCCAAACAATTCTTCAGGATATCGTGTTAGTTTACTTTACTCGAGTTACCAAAGCAATCATCTAGGGAAGACTCGATTGACACCGTGAATTTCATTGCTTCCTCTTCGAAACGAATTCACCGCGAAAATTAACCGCGGAATCGTATAATATAAATCGAAATATAACAACGACGGGAGCGTTGAAAATATATCGTTATATGTAAATACGAAAATAATGAATTCGACGGAGGATAATTCAATCAATGTTCTATCAACTTATGCGACACGTTTCCATTATTCGTTTTCGAATCAGGCGAATAGGATTTAAATTGCAAATTATTTAAAATTATTTAACGCTTAATCGTATCGATGAAATTAGCGTAAATAAAGGAAATATCGACTATATTTCGAATTGGGTTGTTAATAATTAATTTTCGATGGGGGTTTCCCTCTCCATTGTTCGTATTTATCAAAACGTTTCATTCGATACAAGCGGAAAAGAGTAATCGCCTCTATTGAGAATCGCGGACATTAAGAATGGTCCCCGCAGCATCCGGTTGATTGGATAGCTCCGTATCGAAGAGCGTTCATTACGGGACGACTGTGGGCTTCAATCTATATGCAAAATTGCTATTCACGGTGGAAGAAGAACGAACGATCTGTGTTGGTAATCGTCACTTTAAAGTGGGGAGAATGGCTAATGTGTCGAGAAAAACGAAGAGATCATTCGTTTCTAAAACGAATAAATCTAGATAGAGCGTTTGGATCCCCTTTTTAATGGGATACCTGTGTAACGAAAATGATACGGAATTTTTAATTGAAAACGTTGGGATAAATTTCCCTTTTACGTGTTGCACTCAATGTTAATTAAATTTTTAATTCTATTAATGTAAGGCTTTTAGCAGATTTTCATTCGTAATAAAATGGGAATATTATTTCCTAAGTGCGTTAAAACGCTCTCCTTCTCCGGTTTTTGATTTAATTTTAATAATGCTAATGTATCGTTTCGAAATTCATTTATCGATTAGAAAATATCATACAAGTTTACATATTTATTTATCTATATATATAAAAAAAAAAAGATAATAATTGTAATTGTCTTGTAAAGTTTTACAATCTCTATCGGTTTTAAAAACGGCGTTAAAGCGCGAGTAACGCAGTGACCATTTATTAACTTCGACTTTTATAGCATGATACATCGTCCCAATCGATCGCGCGGGAAATATCTCTCCGTTGATTTACGTGACAGCAACGAGTGGAGAACCACGAAATATCTCAGACGTATCCTCATCGATCGTCCATTCGTTTCACTTAATTTCTCTATTCTTTTTCAATTCTACATTATCTACATATGTATCTTATACTTCTAAATCGAGTTTGTTAAAAAAAATACATATTTTTGTCTCCTAATATTTTTTATTCTTACGCTCTAGTGTTTTAAATACTCTTATATACCTGTAACAGCACTGCTGGTGGCATCACGGCCAAACCAACCAGCAAATCCGCAGCGGCCAAGCTGGACACGAAACAATTAGTAACGGACCGTAGACGCCTAGTTGTTATCACAGCGGCAATTACCAAAGTGTTGCCCACCTGTCGTAGAAAAAAAAATACACGTTTAATAATTTGTCCAAATAATTTGCGCTCGATCTTTCGTGCCGCACGCGTCTAATCTCGCCTGAATTTAATAATTCACTTCGACTCGTGTTCCCCGGAATTCAAGTATATTCCATTCATTTACTCGATTGTTGCCCGTTGTTTGCAAATTTTTTTCTCGATACGAAACTGAATAATTCGATGAATAATTCGATACGGAATAATAATAAATGGGAAGAATTATCAAGAACGGGACGAGGAAAGGATATTTATTCCGATAATTATCTCGGAATAAATATTCATCGGTTGTTTAACGATTCACCGAGTTATTAACATCGAATTGCGCTTGTAGGATATCCATCCATTATAATAATTATATAATAGTATTAGAAAAATTTTAATTTTCAATTTTTAAATTTACAATTTAACTCTTTTTTTAAGATTTAACACTAAATAATTTATTTAACTTTAAACCTAAATTAAATAAATAATTAATTTAAATTTTAAATTTAGTTACAATTTAAATTTTATAAATTTAAAAGATTTTAAGTTAATTTTAAACTATTATCTTCAAAATTAAAAATAAAAAGTAATTTTTAAATCTTAATTACTTAAAGTGATTTATATCAACCAATCATAAAAACATTGGAATATTATTCTAGCCTTATGGTCTATGGAATACTACTAGGTTCCTCAATAAGACTAATTATTCGTATAGAATTAAGATCCCCAAGATCATGAATTAATAATGATCAAATTTACAATACAATTGTAACTAGTTATGCTAAAAATAAAAAGTAATTTTTAAATCTTAATTATAAAGTGATTTATATCAACCAATCATAAAAACATTGGAATATTATTCTAGCCTTATGGTCTGGAATACTAGGTTCCTCAATAAGACTAATTATTCGTATAGAATTAAGATCCCCAGGATCAGAATTAATAATGATCAAATTTACAATACAACTCGTAACTAGTCATGCATTTTTGATAATTTTTTTTATAGTAATACCATTCTTAATTGAAGGATTTGGAAATTGATTAATTCCTTTAATATTAGGTTCTCCTGATATAGCATTTCCTCGAATAAATAATATCAGATTTTGACTCCTTTCTTAATGACAATTCCTGACAACTTTCTCCCGATTTCGCAAACGAGGCATCGAAATGGTATCGTATCATAGCGATACATCAACCACGGGTACAAAGCCTCCTCCTCCTCTTCCTCCTCCTCCTCCACTCCTATAGAGCAGAGTAACAGCTCGCTTAATTGTTGCTTACTATAGTGACGATGATCAACATGGTGAACAGCCCCGCCAAAACGAGATCCGTCCAATTCGGTAGATAATATTCCGTCCGCGTATCTCGCTCGCCCGACGACACCGTGTGATTCCATTGATAAACGTCCCCATAGTAATTGGCCGTTTGATTCGCCATGGCGCTTTACCCCCGCTCCATTGACGATGACTTCCGCTCAGCGATTTCCGCATTTCCGTCCATCGTGCGCTCTCCTGGAACACGAAAAGATATATTCTTTTTTCTTTACCTTTACCCGATGAAAGGATCGTATCGATCCTTTTTTCCTTCGATTTCGATGGATGGAGTGAAGAAAGGGAGGAATGTTCGTCGATCTCGTATTGTCGCGATTCTGTCTCGATTGCCGCGAAAGTGTTGTATTCGTTTCCTCGCCGAAAGAGCAAGATTATGGATGGATGAAAAGAACAATGGGTTTTGGAGCAAGCTTTTGAAAATGGGTGTACTTTCAGACACTTTTTTTGTATCGGGGATGGAAAAAATATTGCGAGAAATAAATCGTAAGTGTAAAAGGAAATGTCGGAAAAGAGATTCTCCGTGTAATGATATAAGTAAAAATAAATGTGTGATAAAAACTGATCATGGAAATGATGAAATTTCATCATAATTTAACAATTTTTTATTATTATAATGATAACTATTAAATTTAATGTATAATCCTGATGAATTTCCTGAATATATGAAAAGAAAAAAATTCCAAAATCGATCGATGATGATGATATAAGTAAGAAATATAATGATGGATATACATTACTAATAGTATTAATTATAAGAATAATAATCAAAATCTAATATTATTTCGTGAGAATCTGAAGATCCCAATATTAATGGAATTGATCAATTTCCAAAATTTCCATCAATTAAGAATAATACTATAAAAGAAATTATTAAAAAACACGAAGAGAAAACTCTTTGAACAAATTATTCCTCTCCTTCGATTCCTCGTGTCACTAACTCTACTCTTTCACCCATTCGTGTTTAATTTTTCTAAATTGATTGATATATCCTCGTATATTCACATTCATATTCGAGATCACGTGATCGAGGAACTTTTACGAAAATCACGATACGTTTTATGATACCAAGTGAAACCTGTGAGTAATATCTCAACTCTTTCGCCACTTTGTGATGTATATCACAACCCATTTGGAATTATAATCGGTATCGAAGGAACGAAAGAATTGTATTACTTTCATCGTATCCTTGACGTAAAAGTAACGTTTGCTAAATTGTATCGAAAATCGCGGCAACAGTTCTCGAGATGTGCTCGAGAGACGGGACACGGGATTGGATTATATTTTTCAAGAAATATCTCGAGTAGAATCATCCGTTTGAAACGACTAAGAGTCGACTTATACAACACGACTCATCGCTTTACTTTCTTCCGATATATATATATGTATTCGAGGTTGGATTAACGAATATAAACAATGTGTTACACGATGTTACAAAGGGTTTGAAGTATATTATAAAAGGAAGGTATAAGAGGAGTATCTAGGAAAATGAAGCGATTCACGAAAGGAAAGAACGAAATCTCGCCGTATAAAAGTTAAACGACCTTTCGTATATAAAGCTCTCGGATACCGTTTCGAGTATTTTCGTCTGAAGGATTCGTTTTGTCTACCGCTTTTGATAAACACGCACATTGATGAATGTCGAACATTTTTCGATTACTCGAATTTTATTTTTCTCTTCTAATTGCATTTTTAGTTATGGCGTTCTTTTTTTCCTTTTAAGAATCTTGCTTAACAAAATGCGGATATTTCCATCAAGATGAACGGGAGAAAAGAAAAAAAAGAAAAGGATGAATAAAATTAGCGCGAAACTGCGACGTTAATTGTATTTTAGTTCATTTCATAGTAAAGCGTTAAATTTATTTCATACGAAATATGAATGGCATTATTCGTAGAAATATGTATATTCCATCGGTGATTTCTGAGAATGAAATAAAATTTGCATCGTTGCATTGATACCTCGATCGTTACATTTATATTTGTCAAATTTGTCATTCTTAAACATCGATTAATCGTAATAAATAGAAATTAATTGGAATCTCGATTTTCTTTCCTTCTTTTCTATCTTTATTACTATTGATAAAAAAAATAGAGAAGGAATGAAAGAAATTTTATTCAAAATAACCCGATCGAAGACGATTAAAAATCGAGCTATCGATGTTTACAAATATTCAAAGAATATCATAAGCTTCGAATCAATGATTTTCACGAATATTATATTTTATTTTAGAAAAGGAATATTTTTTATGAAAATAGCAGAACTTCATTTTGAATTTTAAATTGCTCATAAAGAGATATCCTTTGGCTGAAAAAATAGAGAAAGACATTTAAAAAAGAAAAAGAAAAAGAAAAAAGAAAATATCAGAATCTCTAAAAATTATTAAAATTTTTCTAAATAAAGTTAAAATTAAACACACTAAACGTGCTAATATCATTTCTAGAAATAACTATCGTCTTTTATCAATATCACCTGTATCGGTTTTTATACGCACGCTGAAATTACAGAAGAAAATTATCAGAGTTTCGAATGGAATACCTTCTGAAATTGATGAAACAAGAACGGTAAATTCTGTTGGTGCGAGTCTCATTATCGAGACACAGTTGGCAATTAACGTGCTGAAGGATCCGTAATTT
This sequence comes from Apis mellifera, assembly GCF_003254395.2. Lineage (NCBI taxonomy): Eukaryota > Metazoa > Arthropoda > Insecta > Hymenoptera > Apidae > Apis > Apis mellifera. Next base: position 26,108,902 of record NC_037638.1, read on the forward strand.
TCGGAAAATCGTACGTATCGATACGTAAATCACGAATCGAAGGGTTGAGGGTCGAGAGTGATTAAAACATCGACCATGCGAAAAACTTGGAAGATTTTTTTCTCTCTTTTTCAACTTCTCTCTCTAATCGAAGGAATTTGTTATTGAGAAATAAACAATACACCATAAATAAAATAACGAAATATCGAAATAATATGGAAATAACGGAATGAATATTTACCAACAATACATCGTAATATGATAAAATGATCGAATAATGATAATTACACGAATGAAATTAATTAATACAACTCTCGAATTATGATGGAAAAATGAATCTAATGCGCGTGTACGGGAAATAACGTTCATCATTTTTAATTATATCGATGTTTCGCTCTTATCTACTACGAAACATAAACCACTCCCCCCCTCGATCGAAAAGGTAAATATAATTTTCCAATGCGACTATATGCACGTACAATGCATCATATTTCCGATCCATATTTCGATAACGTTTAGTTTAAAATATCGATTTTTATTATCGTTTGCGCGCGACCTTTAATTCATGGAATAATCTTCCAAATACACGATAACGATATCGCGGAATAATGGAAAAAAAAAGGCTTTCGCGTTGTAAAACTTGCGTAATGAAATCGTTTCTCATTCAAATTTGTAACTGTCACTGCTTCAAGCGAGCCATCATGTACACTAGCGGAAAAGTAATAACCTGTCCAGGTATCGCGTTACTTTTCTCTCTATAAAAAAATTTGCAAAAAAAGAGAAAAAGAAGAGAAGAAGAGAGAGAGAGAGAAAAAAAAGAAATCCTCCTCTCTTGAACGTGTAATATAGTAACGCGGTTATTTTTTTTTTCCACTAGAACGTTATATAGAGGAACCGTTGCCCGCGACCTACATCGCCACAAGAAAAATACTTTTTTTTAAGCGATAAAGGAAATCTATAAATCATTTTGTTACCCTTCAGGATAAATGATCTGAGGAATATCAGAGTGGCGGGGAAGTTTTGTGATTAGAGATTAAATTCCAATTCTTTTTGATTCATAATTCCTTTTTTTTTTTTCTATTGATATTTTAATAAGACACGTGTCGAAAATGGAACGCGCACTAATAATAATTCAATATAATAATATCATGTACATTTTCGTACTTTATCGCTCTTCGGGGAATGTTATTGATTAATAATAATACGATATTAATAATAATAATAATAATAATACATTTTCCTATTCCTGTATTCCTGCACTTATTATTTTGAAAAGCTTTCCAAGTTTCCAAATTTCTCATAATTTTCTCTCTATTATTTTATTTTGTTGATAAAATAAATAATCGAGGAAATATCTTTTTTCCCCCTTAATACATTGGACAAGACAAGTTTCTCCTCCTCTTCCTTCTCCTCCCCTTCTTCGAGGCGAAGATTTATTCGAAAGCTGATTTAAAAGCTGTCAATGAATGATAAAAAAAAAAAAAAACTTAAAACTTCGTTATACCAATACTGCATTTAAATAAGCCGCCGACAAAAGGAAGGGAACGTACTTAAAAAGTTGAAGGAAAATTTAGCGAGTCCGCGTTATCGATTTCGCGTCATCGGCGGAAAAAAAAAAAGAAAAAAAAAAGAAAGGAAAGGAAAAAACTCGTATCTACATCTTTCCACTCTTCTTGAATTATCCGTTCGGTAGCTAAGTTGGAACGTAAACAACATAAATCTGACGCAACGACCTCGTTTGTTACACTACTACTACGTTTTACTAGAAGATCCGAAGCGTTTAATTCGTGTCGAGAACGAAAAAAGAAGGGAAGAATGGAAAATAGAAAAGAATAATTGCCGGGACAATTGACACTAATTATTTCGCGATTATCGATTCGAATTTAATTGGGAAACCGCTATTCGAAAATTTTACCCGGGAAACAGTGGAACGAGATTGGAAGAAAATTCGTGTAATATTATTTTCGGTATATAAGAGGTATATTTGAACCGAGGAGAGTTTTAAGCCTGGCCACCATGGCTATAAATTTCCACTTGTAATAAAGCTAGAGACATCTGACTCTATAGCGCGGAATAATTTGTGGCCGTAGCCAGCGAAGCCAACTCGCGCGCTTATGCCATCCTCGTAACCGACCAGCTCTGCTGGTTATATCATCCCGCTGTTCCAATAACGCTTACAATTCAACTATTTTAAATGTTAATTTCAAAGAAGACGGGAATTTCGCGTATTTCCTTGTCCCGTTTCTCGATCGAAAACGATTGTCTTCGCATTTATTATTATTCAAGGGAGGGATTCGACCGTTTCTCGAGGGCTCTCCCGATATTCCTACACAACAAAACGGCAGCCGCGTTAATGTAAATAGCGTGGATTTGAATCCGACCGTTCACGGCTCGAGAAGTTGAAAACGCGGTTTCTGCGAAACCGGTTCGATTTAATTTCGACTCGAGGACGAGGGGATGGGGAGAGCGTCGAATCGTTGCGACGATATATAATTAAATAAGGGGAAAGAGATATTTTTTAAATTTCCATTTCCGATCACCGGAATGAATTTAAACGAATGGATATATATATCTTGCTTCTCCCCAAGTTTTTAGACGGTTGGTAGTTTTCTATAAAATCAAAACGAAGCGCTCGAGCGTACTTTCCACGAGTTACCTCGAGTGCCTTTAACGTGTCACTTTCCGATCCGCTCCACTCTTCTCCCCACTCGTCTCGTCTCGAAAAAGAAGGAGAGAGAAAAAAAAGACGAAGTAGATCGAAAAGCAGCGAAAAGTAATAATAAAAAAAAAAAAAAGAAGGCAGGAACGTGACGCAAGAATTTCCCATTACGAGTAACAGACGCGTAGAGACGTAACGAGATACAAGGTTCATCGAAAGCTCAGAACGTTTTCCTCTTTCCTCGCTTAATTTTCCGCGATATATATATATATATATATATACATCGTGTATACGCACAATATGGTGGAATATTCGAAGCTAGGAAGGAGGGAAATGTATCCTCTCGCGAAAGTCGAGGTTTAATCCTTTCCTTTTCGTAGCCGAGAGAAAGGAGGCAAGAAAGCTCTCTTCTCTCCCTCCCTCTTCAATTGGTTGAAAAATCGAGTTGCAGACGAAGAGGTCTGACGTTTCCCTGTGTGCACAAGTTAAAGAGGAAACCGTCTTGAAAAGAATGCAGGGCGCGGTCGAATTTATCACGGTGGAAGTTTTCCCTTTGACTTTATGGCGGCCCGAGTCAAGTGGTTGTTGAGAGATTTCTGCTGCGCCCCA